>NC_137341.1:30974297-32174297 GCF_965287045.1 Carcharhinus amblyrhynchos | reverse complement strand
CACTTTCCTTCACCTCCTTCGTTATCCATGGCTTATTACCTCTCCTCCTGCGGTCCTTTTTAACCATCGGAATAAATTCCTGCTGAGCACCAAGAAAGATCGCCTTAAAGATCCTCCACTGCTCCTCAGCAGACCTACCTTCCAACGCGCTCCCCCAGTCAACATTCGCCAATTCTTCTCTCATCCTACCGTACTCCCCTCTGTTCAAACAAAGGACGCGTGTCCGGGAACCCACTTTCTCCTCCTCCATCTGCACCAGAAACTCCACCATACAATGATCACCCTCCCCAAGAGGATCCTTCACCGCAAGGTCCCTAATTCTACCCACCTCATTACATAACATACATTACATAATGAGGGGTTTGGACTATGAAGAGAGACTAAAAAGACTGGGTCTGTACTCGTTGGAGTTTAGAAGGATGAGGAGGGATCTTATAGAGACGTATAAGATAATGAAGGGGATGGATAGGCTAGAAGTAGAGAGATTCTTCCCGCTTAGAAAGGATAGCAGGACTCGAGGGCACAGCCTTAAGATAAGGGGCGGGCAGTTTAGATCAGAGTTGAGGAGGAACTTCTTCACTCAAAGGGTGGTGAATCTCTGGAATTCTCTGCCTGTTGAAGTGGTGGAGGCTACCTCGCTCAATATATTTAAGTCACGGGTTTTTGACAGACAAGGGAATTAAGGGTTATGGGGAGAAAGCTGGAAAGTGGAACTGATCCGCTTCAGATCAGCCATGATCTTATTGAATGGCAGGGCAGGCTCAAAGGGCTAGGTGGTCTACTCCTGCTCCTATTGCTTATGTTCTTAAAATGAGTACTATCTATGTGTTAGTAATCTCAGTTGCAGTGAGTAGGTGGATTGGCCATGCTAAATTGCCCCTTAGTGTCCAAAGATGTGTAGGTTAAGTGGCTTAGCCATGATAAATGCGTGGATTTACAGGGAGGTGTGTCGTGTGCACTTTTCGAGGGTTGGTGCTCACTCAATGGGCCGGGTGGTCTCTTTCTATTCTGTAGGATCTCTATGGTTCTATGATTAGTAAGGCAGTTGCAGTGTGTTCTATTGATAGGTCAGGATCAGCAAGAAGTGAGCACTATTGAAAAGTTAGTAATCTTAGTTACTATGAGTAGTTTTGATAGATGAGTATTAGAAAGCAGTGAGTACTATCAATAGGTTAGTAATTTCAGTTACAGTGAGTACTATCCATAGGTTAGTAATAATAGGTAAAGTGAGTATTATTGATATGATAGTATCATATCAGTAAGAACACAGTTAATAATTAATACTGTCGAGAGGTTAGAAATATTAGTTTTCCTTTGGGCCTGATAAGAAAGCCTTTGGCTCCTGAACATGGTCCTGAGCTTCCCCCCGCCCTCCCCCACATTTTAATTAAGTACAGCAGGGCATCTGCATCCTCAGCCTAGCTAGCTTCCCTATTTGAATATGGCTCCCCTGTTAATACTGGGGCCATCTGTACATAGACCCTCACTTCTCTCTTTAAACCCTATTCTTGGAGGTACAGAAAAGTTCTGTGGATGGGAACAGGAGGTTACAGAAGGACCCTGACAGACTAAATGTGACCAAAACTCTGGCAGATTGCAGCTCAATGTGGGGGAAAATGTGAGGTGGCCAATTTGAATTTCTGAAAGACAAGTCAGAATAATCCTTATTGGTGAGAGACTAAACCTATGGATGAGCTCAATGATTTTGGTTTTGATATAACTAAACTCTGGTGCATACGTTTATACATGCCTTCATCTCAATAACCTCAAATTAGAACCAATTTGGTTGGGGGTAATATCAGGAAGAACCTCTTTACACAAAGGGTGCTGGAAATCTGGAACTTTCTCCCCCAAAAGGCAGTGGATGCTGAGACAGTTGACTGGATGGCATGATATGCCTGAGGGACTTTGGTGATCTCTCCTTCCTCCTACGCAGCAGACGCAAAACTGAATGGCCCCCTCCTATTCTGAGGAGCTGAATGAATCCCTCTTGTTCCAGGGACTGAATGGGCTGTTACCATTCCTATGATGGGCCATTTAACTACAGCCTTTCTCTCTGGAAGTTTCTGGTGCAGTGACAGTTGCAAGTTGTTCCGCTCAGCTCCAAGTCAAACAAGGAAACCTACCTGAGGCCAGGTCAAGTCTTCGCTGGTTAAGTGGTAATGCAACATTCCATGATGCTCATCTTTCAAAATACTTCCTGTCACACAATAAAACCAAAGGAGTTAGAAACAGAAATAAAAATAAAACAACATAATAAATATTCAAAGGACAAACAATAACATTGACATGGGCTCCTTGACTATTCCAGGTAATACACACCCCTAGGTATGGTGACCTAGTGGTTTTGGTACTGGGAGGGCAAGAAGCACCGAGTTAAAATCTCTCCAGGAAATCTTCAAATTACTTTCAATAAGTCTGATAACTTGTGCACAGGCACCAGCAATCTAACCATGAGGCTGTCAGATTGAAATAAAAACCCAAATGGTTCACTTGTGTCTGTTCTTACCCAATTTGGCATCAGCCATACAATTGTGTGGCCAATTCTTAATGCCATCAGGGCAATCAGGAACAAGATATAAATGCGACCTTTTCAACTTCACCCAGATCCTGAGAGCAAATGTAAAAATGACAGGATAGCGCCTGTTTTATTAAAGAAATCAGCTGTCAATGAATAAACACACTTCATGTCACAATGTCCTTTCACTGAACTATGTTCCACCCGATCTCAACATCCTCTTGTCTTCACACATTAAGTGGTGGCTGGCTGTGCAATTGTGAAGGCATTAATTACAGCTAGTCCAAGTACCATTATTCAACACCCACACATTTTGAACGGAATTACTGAAACACAGGCAGGAATAGAATCCCTGAAGATTCCAAGGCACTGAGGCCAAAGGAAACATCTTTGTTACCCTGTAAACTCATTGAGGTCCACTGACATGGCCTAGACCAGCAATTGACATGATTGGTATAGATTTATACCTGACTGGGTGATTTTCTTAACCACAGAGAATGAGAAAGAGAGACTGACAGAGAGAGAGGGAGGGTTTGAGTATGTGAAAGAAGGTTCAAACACGTGAGAGAGTTTGTGAATGCAAGAGAGGGCATGAGCATGAGTGGGTGAAAGATCGTACAAGCATGTGAGAGATAATGTGTTTGGGAGAAAGCAAACGGATGAGTGCACGAATGTGTGTGTCAGAGTGCAAGAGTACGTCAGAGAATGAAAACGTAACTGTGTATGAGAGAGAGTGCATGCATGAAAGAGTGCATGAGAAGAAGTGTGCATGTGAGGAAGAGTGAATAAGAGAAAGTGTGTGAGAGTATATGAGAGTGCAAGAGTGTGAATGTGAGAGTGTATGAGAGTGTGGGAGAGAGTGTGTGTGGGAGAGGGAAACCAGAAAATCTGCCCGAGGTCAACGTACTTGTTCATAGTCCGCCCCTCACTCACCCACTTCAATTTGTGTGGTGGGCAGAATGGGAAAACGTGCCCCAGGGAGTGAGCAAGACAACAGGCTAACAGAGAGAGAGAGAGACCGCGCACAAGAGACAGGACGAAGCAGTGAAGAAGAGAGAGGAGAAGGAGAGAAAGGGAGACAGAAATTCAGAGAGTTTCAGAGACACATAGTGAGTTAAAAACAAAGATCGATGGAGGGATTTTCTGGCCTTGCTCATCCCAAAACCGTAAAATCCCACCCGTGGTCAATGAACCTTTCTATGTTCCGCCCCTCACCTGCTCCAATTCCCATGGTGGACAGGACGCTATAATTCTGGCCACAGAGAGAGATGGAGTGAGAATGAGTGACAGAATGTTGGAGTGTGAGGGAATGGAGAGTGAGGGAATGGAGAGTGAGGGAATGGAGAGTGAGGGAATGGAGAGTGAGGGAATGGAGAGTGAGGGAATGGAGAGTGAGGGAATGGAGAGTGAGGGAATGGAGAGTGAGGGAATGGAGAGTGAGGGAATGGAGAGTGAGGGAATGGAGAGTGAGGGAATGGAGAGTGAGGGAATGGAGAGTGAGGGAATGGAGAGTGAGGGAATGGAGAGTGAGGGAATGGAGAGTGAGGGAATGGAGAGTGAGGGAATGGAGAGTGAGGGAATGGAGAGTGAGGGAATGGAGAGTGAGGGAATGGAGAGTGAGGGAATGGAGAGTGAGGGAATGGAGAGTGAGGGAATGGAGAGTGAGGGAATGGAGAGTGAGGGAATGGAGAGTGAGGGAATGGAGAGTGAGGGAATGGAGAGTGAGGGAATGGAGAGTGAGGGAATGGAGAGTGAGGGAATGGAGAGTGAGGGAATGGAGAGTGAGGGAATGGAGAGTGAGGGAATGGAGAGTGAGGGAATGGAGAGTGAGGGAATGGAGAGTGAGGGAATGGAGAGTGAGGGAATGGAGAGTGAGGGAATGGAGAGTGAGGGAATGGAGAGTGAGGGAATGGAGAGTGAGGGAATGGAGAGTGAGGGAATGGAGAGTGAGGGAATGGAGAGTGAGGGAATGGAGAGTGAGGGAATGGAGAGTAAGGGAATGGAGAGTAAGGGAATGGAGAGTAAGGGTATACGTGAGTGTCTGTGTGTGACAGAAAGAGAGAAATATTCCTACTTACGTACACTTCAAGTCGCGGAATGGAGATGAAATTAGTTACTTACCTTCAAATGTTGTTTCAATAAAGTTCTTGAAAGGCTTGAGATCAGGTTTGTTCCCCCGGATTTTGACCAGTAACGTGTATCCACTACCAAATTTACTCTTGAGATGCTGGGGGCTCCCGATGCACTTGAACTGACCATTGGCCATCACAGCCAGCCTGGTGCAGAGTGCCTCACACTCTTCCATACTGAAACACAGGATGTATATTTATTGAAGACCAGTTCCAGCATATATTAGAGTACTATATCTTAGGAAGGATATTTAAGGGTTAAATCATGGGGATATATTGCATAGACTGAAGGTTGTACATTAATTGTATTTAATTGTGTGCAGGTAGTGGAGATTCACTTGTGCTTCTAGAACATGGTGAGAGGATGGTTACCTAAAAGTGAAATTAAAATCATTGTGGAAAATGACAGAAAGCAAATGTAAATGATACGACTACCCTCCAACATTCTCAGGTCTGAACCATTCTCTAATAATGTGTTATTTTCTAGAAAGTCAACTGATGCAGTATACAGACTAGGCTTATATTCCACAGAATAATAAAGGGCTAGGTGAGATAATCAATTCTTTTAATTTGTTCATAGTTTGAGAGAGGTTTTGGCTAGGCCACCATTTGTTATCCACTCCTAATTGCCCCCAAGAAGATGGCGGTCAACATCCTTCTTGCATTGCTGCAGTCAATGTGTCGTAGGTACACCCACAGTTCTGTTAGAGATGGAGTTCCAGGATTTTCACCCAATGACAATGAAGGAACAATGATATAGCTCCAAGTCAGGATGGTGTGTGACTTGTAGGGGAACTTGCAGGTGATGGCGTGACCAAATGTCTGCTGTCCATGTCCTGGATGATAGAGGTGATAGTTTTGCAAGGTTCTATCAAAGGAACAAGGTGATTTGCTTCATTAGGTGGGCAATGGTGGCAGAGTAGTGATGTCACCAGACCAGTAATGCCTTGGGGAAAGGGGTTCAAAGGTTCAAATTCCATCATGGCAGCTGGTGGAATTTAAATTCAATTACATTTAAATGAATAGATAAAAATATAAATAAATGCTATCTCATTGATATTGGCTTGATTGTCATGCAAACATATATGATACCCTAGTGGCTTTTTTGGACAAAATCTGCCTTGCTTACCTGGTCAGGCTATATGTGACTCCAGATCCACAGCAATTGTGTAACTCTTAAATGCCCTCTGAAATGGCCCAACAAGCCATCAAATTGTATCAAACATTACAGAAATGTCAAGAAGGAACAAAACCAGATGGAAACCAGGCATTGATTTCCCCCCATCATGAAGTCCAAAGTGATAGGTTCACGGATGATTGCACAACATCCATATGCAGAAAGACGTGGACAATATGCAGGCTTGGGCTGGTAAGTGGCAAGCAACATTTGTGCCCCATAGGTGCCAGGCGATGACCATCACCAACAAGAGAGAATCTATGTCCCCTTCAATGGCATTACCATTGCTGAGTCTCCTACTTTAAGCTTTTATTGGTTTGTTCTACTGCTTGGCACTTTTAAGGATTGTTCGAGAAGAATAAATACCCTACAGTGCAGGAGGAGGCCATTTGGCCCACTGAGCCTACACCGACAACAATCCCACCCATGCCTTATTCCTGTGACCCCATGTATTTACCTTGCTAATCGCCATTGATTAGCATGGCCAATCAATCTAACCCACACATTTTTGGACTGTGGGAGGAAATCAGAGCATCCGGAGAAAACCAAAGCAGACATGGGGAGAACATGAAAATTCCACAAAAACAGTCACCCAAGGTCAAAATTGAACCTGAGTCCCTGACGCTGTGAGGTAGCAGTGCCAACAACTGTGCCACCGTATTACCCTATCCTATTAATTTTTATATGAATAATTTATTGCTTTGACATTCCTTTGCTTTGGAAATTCATGTTTAGTGTTGTGCCAAAATTTATCTTTCTGAAATGTGCTCATTGGCCCCATGAGTGAGAAAACTTTGAAATGTGACACCTAGCATGAAGAGGTTGGACAATACTTATCTAGAAGGACAAAGGGACAGGTAGATACAATGACTATGCAGACTCTCCTACAAGCACACACCATTCTGACTTGGAATTATATCACCATTCCTTCATTGTCGCTGGATCAAAATCTGGCAGCTCCCTAACAGAACCAGCAATACAGTTCTACATTACATGGATTGCAGAGGTTCAAGGAAGTCTGAAATATAAATGGCATGGGCAGCAAATGCTGGCCTTATCAGTGCACACATACAACATAAAAAAAAGTGCTGCTCTGTGTATGCATGGTGAATGAGATGTCAGTCAATTGAACTACTTTGTTCTGGATGGTAGCAAGCTCCTTGCGTGTTGTTGGAGCTGTACTCATCCAGGCAAATGGAGTATTCCAACATACCCTTGACTTGTGCCTTGTAGATGGTGGATAGACTTTGGGGAATCAGAAGACATTTATTTGCTGCAGCATTTCCAGCCTCTGACCTGCACTTTTAGTCACAGTATTTCTGTGGTTGGTTCAGTTAAGTTTCTGGTCGATGGCAACTCTGAGGATGTTGAGGGATTCAGAGATGGCAATGAACATAGGAATATGGAACTTAGGAGCAGGAGTAGGCCATTCAGTCCTTTGAGCCCTGCTCCCTATTCAATGAGGTCTCAGAGAGAAGTTAAGGGCATAGCCTTACAATTGGAATCGGACTGTTCATGGACAATGACGGCACCAGTGCACACGAAGGCAGAGAAATCTGGAACTCCTTCAAAAAGTCTTGCTACTGGGGAGTCAAACAAAAATTGAGACTGATAGATGTTTGTCAGGCAAGGGCAGTGAGGGTTATGGAACTAGTGTGAGTAAATGGAACTGTGATACCGAAAAGGTTTGATCTAAAACAATGGGACAGCCTGAAGGTGCTGAATTGTCTCCTCCTGTAACTAACTACAAATCTTAACAGAGAAACTGCCTACCTGTGCGAAGTGATGACAATAGACTTCCCTGTCTGTAGAAATCTGGTGACTGTATCCCATAATAGCCTCCTGGAAACAGGATCCATGCCGGTGGAAGGTTCATCCAGAAAGACAACAGCAGGGTTTCCGATCATTGCCACTGCGATGCTCAACTTCCTCTTATTCCCACCACTAGGATAGGACAAAACCAACAGCAGCATGATTTTTGGCACATGGAGACAAAGACCAGGAAATTCCATTTGGGGAGGGAGGGTGAGACCAGCTTTCCTGGCCATCCTCGCTCCAAAACTGGAAAATCCCTTCCAAGGTCAATGGATCTTTTCATGGTCCACCCCTTACCCGCTTCAATTCCCATGGCAGGCGGAATGGGAAAATTCGCCCCTCGGAATCTCAGCACAGGGAGGAAGAGGCCAGAAATCCCTGGGAATCTTGGCAGAGAGAGGGACTGGGCAGAGAGACTGGTAATCTTGACAAATGGTTTCCTTACTGCGTGACACCTCTTGCTCCCAGGAATTTCCTTGGTGTTGATCTGGCAGCCTCCGGATGGTGTAGCCTCAAGATTACTGCAGCCCTTCTCTCCATCCTCACCACCTACTCCCACCCCACCCCAACAAATCCAAATAGCATCCCTTCAGCTATACAATCACCACCCTCTCCTCCCGTATGTTTTGAAACACAGCATTGATCAAATAATCCATGTGCTGTGAATTTTATGGCCACTGAGGAAAATTCTCAAACACTGACCTTTATGTCTAATATGAATGAAGAGTGAAGACAAGGGGAAAAGAGGTGAGTGATAGCTTGGCTTTACTCACCTGTATGTTCGCACCAGCTTCTGAGCGAGAGGTTCAAGTAGGAAACTTTGCAGTATATCATCCACACACCGCTTAATGATTCTCTCAGGAATACCCCGTAATCGTGCGAACATAAACAGTGTTTCCTGCCCTGTCATATGACCAAGAAGGGCATCAAACTGGGGACAGTAACCAATTTTCTGCCGCACCTATCCGGGATTAGAGAGATAAAAACAAGAAGATGAGGAAAGCACAATAGACTAAGGTTCCAGGATCTGTAACCCACCCAGACTTACCACCTGTCAGCTCATTGTTCTCCGAAGCAGTGTACTAGTGGCTGGTGAGTCTAAACTGCGAGTGTACTTTTTTTTTCAATTGCATTGCTGGTTCGTGGGTTTTTTTGCATTTTGCGCTTTCTGTCACAGGTCCTAGGCGCAAGGGATGTTGGGAAGGGAGCACGGGAGTACAAAAACAAGGCCGCAGTAGACAGCGGGCAGTGGAGTGAGGTGGGTGCTGAGTGAGTACTGCAAGGGCTTTGGCTCACAGGGCTTAGGCGAGGCAGGCTTGGGCAAGGTGAGATACTGGTCAAATTTTTCTAACTGTGTCCATAAGTTTAAGGGTGGTCACATAAATGGCAGGGTCCATGGGGAGGCGTGTCAGCTGTGTAAGGTGCAATATGCGGGAGTTCCTGGAGAACAGCATCTCCAGAGAGTCCACATCTGCACCAAATGTCTGGAGTTGCAGCGTTTGAGGGCCCGGGTTAGGCAACTAGAGTTGAGGCTGGAGGATTTATTTTTAGTTAGGGAGAATGAGGCGCTAATGAATAGAAACCACGTTCAAGAGGGGATCCCAGAGCCTAGGAGGGGGGATGGGTGGGTTACAGTTAGGAAGGGAAAAAGAAGAGGAGTAATGGTCCAAAGGCTACCCCAGGGTAGTCTCTCAAGATATCGGGGTAAGGCACCAACTGAGGTGGAAAGGGCACGAGGGGAAGACCGGAATGCCTCAGAGGGAAGGAAGGGGGCGGGATGTGAGATAGTGGTGGGGGATGGGAGGGTTAGAGGAATTGATAGGCGGTTCTGTGGGCAAAAGCGGGAGTCCAGGATGGTAGTCTGCCTCCCTGGAGCAGGGGTACGGGATGTGTCGGAGAGGGTAGAGGGAATCTTGAAGGGCCAAGGGACCCAGGCAGATGTAATTATACATGTAGGTGACAAGGACGTAGGAAGGAAGAGTAGGGGGGAAATACGTAGGCAGTTCAGGGAGTTGGGAGCCAGGCTGAAGCACAGGGCCTCCAGGGTGGTGTTCTCTAGGCTGCTGCCAGTGCCCAGTAATAGCAGGGATAAAAATAATGAGATCCTGCAGCTGAATGCATGGCTGAGAGATTGGTGCAGGACAGAGGATTTTAGTTTTGTAGACCATGGGAAGTCTTTGCAAAGGAAGGGCACTTGTATAAGAGGGATAGGGAACATTTACATAGGAAGGGTACACATATTTTAGCTGGGAGGTTGGCTGAAGTGTTTAGGCAGGGTTTAAACTAATATGGAGGGGGGGGTGGGGAGGAGAGAGACAGTTCAGGCACTGGGAGTGGGAGTGAGTTGGAGGTCAGGGTAAGTCTAGATGATAGGAAAATCTCCCAGGAGAAGGAGGATCCAAGTGGGCCTGAGGGCCTTCAGTGCATCTGTTTTAATGCGAGGAGTGTGACAGGTAAGACGGATGAACTTAGGGCCTTGCTGTTCGCGAGGAATTTAGATGTGGTGGCAGTGACAGAGACATGGTTAAAGGAGGGGCAGGACTGGCAGCTAAATATTCCAGGGTATAAGTGTTTGAGGTGTGATAGGGGAGGGTTGAAAAGAGGAGGGGGAGTGGCACTCTTAGTTAGGGAGCAGATCACAGCGGTACAGAGGGAGGATAACATGGGGGGGGGGTTGAGTCTCTGTGGGTGGAGATGAGGAATAGGAAGGGGGCCATTACTATGCTAGGAGTGAACTATAGGCCGCCCGACAGCCCGCGGGCAGTGGAAGAGGGTATATGTAGGGACATTTTGGACAAGTGTAGGAAGAACAGGGTTGTTGTACTGGGAGATTTTAATCTCCCTGGGGTGGATTGGAAGGTGCTAGAGCTGGGGGGTTGGATGGGGAGGAATTCGTAAGATGTGTATTGGAAGGGTCCTTGCAACAGTATGTAGATAGCCTGACTAGAAAGGGGGCTATACTGGATTTAGTTCTGGGCAATGAGCTGGGTCAGGTGGTTGAGATTGCAGTAGGCGAACATGTGGCTAATAGAGACCACAACTCCGTCTACTTTAGGATATGAATGGAAAAAGATGAGAGCTGTCCTAAGGGGAGGGTGCTAAATTGGGGGAAGGCTAGATACAGCCGGATTAGGCAGGAGCTTAGGGATACAGACTGGGATAGGCTGTTGGAAGGCAAGACCACATTAGGCATGTGGGAGTCTTTCAAGGGAAAACTGAAATGGGTGCAGGAAAGGCATGTGCCGGATAGGAGGAAGGATGGGAAAGGTAGGAGTAGAGAGCTGTGGATTACTAGAGATATAGAAGACCTGGTTAGGAAGAAACGAGAGGCATATGTCAGATCTAAGCAGCTGGGAATGGAGAGAGCATTGGAGGAATACAGAGAGAGTAGGAGGGATCTCAAAAGGGGAGTTAGGAGAGCAAAGAGGGGGCATGAGATGGCTTTGGCAGGTAGGGTTAAGGAGAATCCAAAGGCGTTTTACTCCTATCTTAAAAGCAAAAAGGTGGCTAGGGGTAAAATTGGTCCTCTCAGGGACAGACGTGGGGAATTGTGCTTTGAGGCAGAGGGAATGGGGGAGATCCTGAATGAATACTTTGCGTTGGTATTCACGAAGGAGAGGGGCTTGATGTCTGGTACGGTCATCGAGGGAGCGGTAGACCAATTGAAAGATCTATCGATTACGAGGGAAGAAGTGTTAGGGCTTTTAGGTAGCATTAAAACCGATAAATCTCTGGGGCCCGATGGCATTTATCCTAGGCTGCTTCGGGAGGCGAGGGATGAGATTGCTGGGCCTCTGACGCAAATCTTTGTCTCTTCTTTGGACACAGGTAAGGTCCCAGAGGACTGGAGGATAGCGAACGTGGTACCGTTGTTTAAAAAGGGTAGGAGGGATAGCCCGGGTACCTATAGGCCGGTGAGTTTAACGTCAGTGGTAGGCAAGTTGATGGAGAGGATTCTTAGGGATAGGGTGTATGATCAATTAGAGCGTTGCAATCTGATTAAGGATACGCAGCATGGCTTTGTAAAGGGGAAGTCTTGCCTTATGAATCTGGTAGAATTGTTTGAGGAGGTGACAAATGGTCGACGGAGGACGAGCCGTTGATGTCGTCCATATGGATTTCAGTAAGGCGTTTGACAAAGTCCCTCATGGTAGGTTGGTAGAGAAGATTAAAGCTCATGGGATACGTGGCCAGGTATCTAGATGGGTAGAGAACTGGCTTGCAAAGAGGAGTCAGAGAGTCGTAGTGGAGGGGTCCTTTTCTAGCTGGAGGTCTGTCACTAGTGGTGTGCGGCAGGGCTCAGTACTGGGACCTCTTCTCTTTGTAGTGTATATAAATGACTTGGAAGAGGGAGTAGGTGGTGTGATCAGCACATTTGCTGATGGCACCAAGATGGCTGGATTGGCGGGCAGTGAGGAGCACTGTCTGGCAATACAACAGGATATTGATAGGCTGGTGGATTGGGCAGATACATGGCAAATGGAGTTTAATCCGGATAAATGTGAGGTGATGCATTTTGGCTGGAATAATATAGGGGGGAGTTATATGATAAAGGGTAAGCCCATAAGGAGTATAGAATCGCAGCGAGACCTGGGGGTGCAAGTGCACAAGTCTTTGAAGGTGGCAGTGCAAGTGGAGAGTGTGGTGAAGAAAGCCTATGGTATGTTAGCCTTTATAGGAAGGGGTATAGAATATAAGGGCTGGAGTCTAATGTTGCAGTTGTACAGAATGTTGGTTAGGCCGCATTTAGAGTACTGCGTCCAGTTCTGGTCGCCTTACTACCGGAAGGACGTGGAGACTCTGAAGAGAGTGCAGAGGAGGTTTATCAGGATGTTGCCTGGTATGGAAGGACTGGGGTATGAGGAAAGATTGAAAAAATTGGGGCTGTTTTCCCTTGAAAGACGGCAAGTGAGGGGGGGGATCTAATAGAGGTATATAAGATTATGAAGGGTATAGATATCTGAGTAAACAGAGGTAAGCTATTTCCTATGATAGAGACACACAGGACAAGGGGCCATGGATTAAGGTGAGGGGGGAGAGGTATAACACAGATATTAGAGGGAGGTTTTTCACACAGAGGGTAGTGGGGGTATGGAATGTTCTGCCAAGTAAGATGGTGGAGGCAAACACGCTAGAGTCATTTAAGAGTAACTTAGACAGGCACATGAGTGGGTTGGAGATGGGTGGATATAGGAGATTGTTTTAAATAAGGGTCATTAGCATTGGGGTGGCCCCGGTAAGGTAAATGAATATGGTACAATAATAATTTTTTTTTTCCTTTTCATTCACAGGTTTTAAGTCGGTCCGCCTTGTGTCCAATGAGGGGCATACACACGATGGGTCGTACTTGGGCTGCTCTTGGTTGTTCGAGATTGGCCTAGTGCTTCATGTCACTAGTGTGTGCCTGAACTGGACCAGATACTGGGCAAGATGACAGCTCAGTGACTATCACTGATTGCTGTGCAGACACATGGATTTGGGCCGGTGTCTGTGGGAGTTCGCGCATTCTCCCCGTGCTTGCGTGGGTTTTCTCCGGGTGCTCCGGTTTCCTCCCACACCCCAAAGATGTGCTGTTAGGCTGATTGGAAGTAATAAATTGTCCCTAAATTAGTTTCCCTCAATGTGGATGGCCATAAAACATTAGATAGGGGTCATGGGTGGAGAGGGGGACTGGTGGTGTTGAGATGGCGGCGCGGGCTCGTTAGGCCAAAGGGCCTGTTTCCCGGGCTGATTTTGTTCTTTGTGATGTAACACCCTGCCCTGGTCCTGCATGATGGGAACACCCCTCCTCCTATTGGGATGGACTCCCCCTCTCCTGCAGGATATGAACCCCACCAACTCCCCCCCCCCCCCACCCCCACCACTGCTGTGGGAATGGAATCCCCCCCTCCTCTAGGATGGGAATCCCCCCTCCTCCTATGGGGCTGGAATTGCCTCACCCCTGCAGGATGAGAACCCCCTTCTTCCTGCGGGATGGGAATCCCCCCCCCTTCCTCCTGCGGGATGGGAATCCCCCCCCCTTCCTCCTGCGGGATGGGAATCCCCCCCCCTTCCTCCTGCGGGATGGGAATCCCCCCTTCCTCCTGCGGGATGGGAACCCCCCCCTTTCCCCCGCGGGATGGGAATCCCCCCTTCCTCCTGCGGGATGGGAACCTCCCCCTTTCCCCCGCGGGATGGGAACCTCCCCTTCTTCCTGCGGGATGGGAACCCCCCCCCTTCCTCCTGCGGGATGGGAATCCCCCCCCCTTCCTCCTGCGGGATGGGAATCCCCCCCCCTTCCTCCTGCGGGATGGGAATCCCCCCCCCTTCCTCCTGCGGGATGGGAACCTCCCCCTTTCCCCCGCGGGATGGGAACCTCCCCTTCTTCCTGCGGGATGGGAACCCCCCCCTTTCCCCCGCGGGATGGGAATCCCCCCCCCTTCCTCCTGCGGGATGGGAACCCCCCCCTTTCCCCCGCGGGATGGGAACCTCCCCTTCTTCCTGCGGGATGGGAACCCCCCCCCCACCTTTCACCTGCGGGATGGGAATCCCCCCTTCCTCCTGCGGGATGGGAACCCCCCCCTTTCCCCCGCGGGATGGGAACCTCCCCTTCTTCCTGCGGGATGGGAACCCCCCCCCCACCTTTCACCTGCGGGATGGGAATCCCCCCTTCCTCCTGCGGGATGGGAACCCCCCCCTTTCCCCCGCGGGATGGGAACCTCCCCTTCTTCCTGCGGGATGGGAACCCCCCCCCCACCTTTCACCTGCGGGATGGGAATCCCCCCTTCCTCCTGCGGGATGGGAACCCCCCCCTTTCCCCCGCGGGATGGGAATCCCCCCCCCTTCCTCCTGCGGGATGGGAATCCCCCCCCCTTCCTCCTGCGGGATGGGAATCCCCCCCCCTTCCTCCTGCGGGATGGGAACCCCCCCCTTTCCCCCGCGGGATGGGAATCCCCCCCCCTTCCTCCTGCGGGATGGGAACCTCCCCCTTTCCCCCGCGGGATGGGAACCTCCCCTTCTTCCTGCGGGATGGGAACCCCCCCCCACCTTTCACCTGCGGGATGGGAATCCCCCCTTCCTTCTGTGGGATGGGAACCCCCTTCTTCCTGCGGGATGGGAACCCCCTTCTCCTTTGAGGTGGGAATCTCCCCTTTCTTCTGCAGGAATGGGAACCCCCCTTTCTCCTGTGGGAAGGGAATTCCCCCCCCTCCTCCTGCAGAATGGGAACCCCTCTGCCACATGCCAAGAGCCAGAAGCGAAGTCTGGGAAACTCCCTTCATGTTTTACCCACCTAGTTACCTCAGTCCAGTTAACAATAACCCATGTACAATGCCCAGAAACTGCCCTGGCAGAAAACAAAAAGGGTGCATGCTCAATGTAGTCTATATCACACTGAATGCTCACGATGTAACTGAATGATTGCTGTGGAACTTGAGAGAGTGCAAAAGGGATTCAGCGTGATGATACAAGGGCTAAAAAGTTATACTCACCAGGAAAAAGTGAACAGGTAGGGTGCTTGCTGCAAAAGGGAAGACTTGAGTGTTGATATAATAGAGCTTTTAAAGATTATGAAAGGATTCAAAAAGGTAGGCATAGAGAGGATGTTCCCATTTGCGAAGCATATCAGAACTAGGGCTCATCAATAGAGGATAGTAACTAATAGATCCCAGAGTGGTGAGAATGTGGAAAGTTAAGGGGAATCTGAAAGAGAAAAGAATAAAAGAACATGCCGATAAGAGTGGATGAGGAAGGGTGGGAAGAAGCTGAATTGAAGCACGAACACAAGGATGGACAGGTTGGGCTAAATGGTCAGCTTCTGTGCTGTAAATGCAGTGCTGGTGAATGGTTAGTGAGTACTCACCTTTATTTTGTCTTTCAGGATACTGTAACCGTTGACATAGGCATTTCCCCTGCTCACCTTCTCATCACCAGTCAACATCTTGAAGGTGGTTGTTTTCCCAGCTCCATTAAACCCCAGCAACCCAAAACATTCCCCTTTATTTACAGCTAAAGAAATGTTCTTCACAGCAGGCACTGTCTCCATGGGATAAGTCTGAAAGACAAAATGTGAATTACAGACTGGGAGATCATCAAGCTCAAGGTCAATCATCTCAACTCCAACAAATTATGCAAAGGTTCCTCTGGTTGTGTCCTAAGCTTAATCATCTTTAGCTGGTTCATATCAATGACTTTCTTTCCATTATAAGATAGAAAGTGAAGATGTCCCTGATGATTGCACAATGTTCACCACCTCAGATACTGGAGCAATATGTGTCCATATGTAGCAAGATCTGCTCAATATCCAGACTTGGGCTGATAAAGGACAATAAATGTTCGTGCCACGCAAATGCCAGGAAATGACCTCCAATAAGAGTAAATCTAAGTATTGCAGACTGACCAGAAACTGAACTGGACTAGCCATCTAAAAATTGAGCTGACAGGAGTAGATCAGAGACAAGGAATCCTGGCAAGTAACTGACCTCATTGACTCCCCAAAGTTTGTCCACAAGCTACAAAGCACAAGTCAGGAATATCTTGGGACACTCTTCACTTGCCTGGATGAGTGCAGCTCCAACAACACTCAAGAAGCTTGACATCACCCAAGAAAAAGTAGATTGCTTGACTGGCATCACATCCACAAACATTCAATTCTTCCACCACCTCAGGAACTTACCAAGGCTCCTTAGAAAGCACCTTCAAAAACCATGACCACTACCATCTAATAGGACAAGGGCAGCTGATACCTAGCAACACCACCACCTGGAAGTTCCCCTCCATGTCACTCACCATTCTGACCTGGAAATATATTGCTGTTCCTTCACTGTTGCTGGTTGAAAATCCTGAGACTCCTCCCTAGAGCACTGTCGGTGTACACCATGCAGCAGTTCAAGAAGGCAGCTTACAACTAGCCAGTGGAAGCTCATATCCCATGAATTTAAAAAAATAACAAAAGTGGGAGATAATGCCAGTTATAACCAGCTTGAAAATCGAAAACCCCAGCCATTTGCTCTTCCCATCGCCAACTTGGCCAACCCACAACACACCTGGTCCATTCCCACCGATCCTGTAGTTAAGAAAGCCCACCAACGCCTCCACTTTCTCAGAAGGCTAAAGAAATTCAGCATGTTCACTACAACTCTCACCAATTTCACAGATACACTACAGAAAGCATCCTTTCCACATGCATCACAGCTTGGTATGGCTCCTGCTGTGCCCAAGACTGCAAGAAACTAGAAAGAGTTGTGAGCGCAGTCTAGTCCATCACGCAAACCAGCCTCTCATCGACTGACTCTGTCTAACTTCCTACTACCTCAGGAAAGGAGCCAGATAATCATGCACCCTGGACATACTCTCTTTCACCTTCTTCTGTTGAGAAGAGATACAAAAGTCTGTAAACAAGTACCAACCAACTCAAGTACAGCTTCTTCACTGCTGCCATGTGGCTTTTGAATGATCCTGTCACGGTTTCTAATTCATTTGCAGGACATGGGCTTCGCTGGCTGGCCAGCATTTATTGCCCGTCCCTAACTGCCCTTGCTCAGAGGGCAGTTGAGAGTCAACCACAGTGCTGTGGGTCTATAGTCACATGTAGGCCAGACTGGGTAAGGATGGCAGATTTCCTTCCCTAAAGGACATCAGTGAGCCAGATGGGTTTTTCTGACAGTCGACAATTGTTTCATGGTCCTCAGTAGATTCTTAATTTCGAATTTTTTTAACTGAATTCAAATTCCACCATTTGTCGTGGTGGGATTCAAACCTGGGTCCCCAGAACATTAGCTGAGCTTCTGGATTGATAGTTGAACAAAATATCATTGGGCGATTGCTTCCCCATATTAAGCTGATCTTTCTCTTCACCCTATCAGTAACTGCATCACTATGTTCTGCACCCTCTCCTTTCCTTCTCCCCTATGTACTCTATGAATGGAATGCTTTCACTGTATAGCTCACAAGAAACAATACTTTTCACTGTAACCCAACATTTGACAAAAATAAATCAATTCAATTCAAAACTACCACCCTTCCGCCCCCAATCCTCAACCCTATCCCCTGCATCAAGGTCTTGGGGTCACATCAAATAAACCTGCCTTGTCAAGACTGTGGCTACAAGAACAGGGCAGAGGCTGGTTATTCCACGACAAATGAAAGAAAGACCTGCATTTCTAAAGTGTCTTTAATCAGAAAAATAGGTACAGGAGTAGACCATTTGGTCCCTTGAATCGGCTCCGTCATTCAATATGAACACGGCTGATCTTCTGCCTCAACCTGACTCTCCTGCCCACTCTCCATAACTCTTGATTCATTGGGAGATCAAAAATCCATCTCACTTTGTATATACTCAATGACAAAGTATCCACAACCCTCTGTGGTAACTATTTCAAGATTCACAACCCTCTGAATGAAGATATTTCTCTTCTCAGTTCCAAGTGCTTATCCTGAGCCTGTGCTCCTGTGTTCTAGATTCTCCAGCCCAGGAGAATCCAAATGCTCAGCGTTTACATTGGAAAGGCTTTTTACATTCTGGTATGTTTCAATGAGATTACCACTCAGACTTCCGAATGCCAGAAAGTACAGGGCCAATTTACTCAGCCTCTCACCATAGGGCAATTGGGAACCAATATAGTGAACTTTTGCTGTATTGTCTGCTGCCAAGTATGATCTCACCAAAGCCCTGTACAATAGTAGCAAGACCTCCTTGTTCTTGCACTCTAATCTCTTTGCAATAGAAGCCAAAATGCAATTTGCCCTCCAAATTGCTTGCTGTACTTGCATGCCAGCATTGTGTTCCTTCTGCACATACACTAAGTCTCTCCAAACATTGACATTTAAAATGTTCATGCCTTTTATAAAAGATTCTGTTTTTCTATTCTTAGCGCTGAAGCAAATAACTTCACACTTCTCCAAATTATACTCCACCTGCAAACTTGTTACCCATTCACTTAACCCGTCTATACCTCTTTGCAGCCACTTTGTTTTCCTCATTGCCTATATTCACACCAAGCTTTGTAGTGTTAGCAAACTTGGATGCAATAGTCTGTCTCTTTGCCAAAGTCATTTACATTAATTGCAAATAGCTGAGGCCATAGGATTGCTCCTTGCGACACACCATTAGTTACAGCCTGATAACTTAAAAATACCCTGTTAATCCAACTTGCTGCTTCCTGTCCATTACCAATCCTATATCCATGCTAATATATTGCCCCAACTCCATGAGTCCCTATCTTGCTTATTAACATTTTGTGTGGCATACTACATTTACTGTTTCCCCTTTTTTTTTTAAAGCTACTAGTTACATTATTAAAAAAGAACAAGGAACAAAGAACAACACGGCACGGGAAACAGGCCCTTCGGCCCAACGAGCCCACACCGCCGTTTTAACATTGAGTCCCCTCTCCACCCGTGACCAACTCCAATAAAATTGTAAAACACAATTTTCCTTTTGTAAAACTATGCTGACTTTGTCTGATCCATGCTGTTATTTGCAAAGTGCATTGTTAAGACAATCATATTAATAGATATTAGCATTTTACCAACAACTGATGTCAGGCTAGCTGGCCTGTACTTTCCTGTCTTATACAACAGTGTTCATCAGGTGTAATGCCGACTCTCTACAGAACAATCCAATCAGTCCCATTCCTCTGCTCAATCTCATAGCCCCGAACATTTATTTCCCGGAGGAGCTCATCCAATTTCATAGAATCATAAAATATTAGAATTCTAGAATTCCCTTTTGAATTCATTGACAGCTTCCACCTTTGTAGTGTTAGGAAACCTAAAGGCAGTTTTAGGGATTGATATTTAGATGGGTAAAATATTTTAAAAAAGGCATTGCTTTAGGTAGGTTTAGTTTAATTTTTTTGTGGCAGGTGGGGAGCTGGGGATAGATTTTATGTTGAAAAAAATGTTTGGCAATTTAGGGGTCAACATCAGTTCCTGTTGAAATCCAAAGCAACAAGTTTAGGATTCAGAGAGAAAAAGGTGGAGCCAGAAGTGGCATTTAAGGAAACTAAACTGTACAATCAGGTTCCTTAATTTTGCAATTTTTAATATGGTCTCATTAAGTATAGCAGAAAGGTGTTACAAATTCCTGAACACATGGGGTCATATCATTTTAAGCTTTGCCTTGTTGTGCATACAGTTTCATTATTGGCATTCTGGTTAGGTACAATTAGCTAGAGCAAGTGAAGAATGCTCGTCTGCTGTTAAAGGATCATTCAGTTCTCTCTCCCTCCTTTCTTGGGTAGTGATGTTCTATTTGCTGACTTTCAAACCACTGGGACCATTCTAGAATTTAGTAATTTTGGAAAACATGACTGGTGTATCCATTTTCTCTGCAGCTAGCTCTTCTGAAACCATAGAGCAAAGGCCATCAGGTGGTGGAAATTTGTCAGCTTTTAGTCCCTTATGTTTCTCCAACAGATTTTCCTTGACAAATATCTTTCGATCTTAAATTCCTTACTCTCCTTAACCCCTTGGCTACTCTCTATTCCTGATACGTGGCTTGTGTCTTCTACTGTAAAGAATGACACAAAATATTTGTCTAACATCTCTACTATTTCATAGGATTACAGAGGATATACACCACAGAAACAGACTATTCAACCCAACCATTCCATACTAGAGTTGTCTTATAAGAACATAATAAGAACATAAGAAATAGGAGCAGGAGTAGGCCATCTAGCCCTTCGAGCCTGCCCCGCCATTCAATAAGATCATGGCTGATCTGTCGTGGCTCAGTTCCACATTCCCGCCCTCTCCCCATAACCCTTAATCCCCTCGCTTATCAAAAACCCATCAACCTGCGTCTTAAAAATATTTAGCGAGGCAGCCTCCACCACCTCAACGGGCAGAGAATTCCAGAGATTCACCACCCTTTGAGTGAAGAAGTTCCTCCTCAACTCTGTTCTAAACTGCTCCCCCTTTATCTTGAGGAAAGGTTGATCAGTAGTGGCCTTCTTCTGTGCCTTAACAAGTCGGTGATTCTATGAGGTTGGGTCTATGCTTATTGGAGTTTAAAAGAATAAGAGATGATCTCATTGAAATATGTAAAACTCTGAGGGGGTTTGAAAGGGTAGATGCTGAGAAGATATTTCTGCTCATGAGGGAATCTAGAACAAAGGGGAACATTTTAAAAATAAGGTCTGCCGTTTAAAACGGATGAGGAGGAACTTCCTCTCCAGAGGGTTGTTGCTCTTTAGAATTTTCTTCCACAGAGAACAGTGGAGGTTGGGTCATTGAATATGCTCAAGGCTGAGTTAGATGCAAGGAATTCAATGGTTATGGGAGAAGGAGAGCAGGCAGGTAGGATGAGTTAAGGCCACAATCAAAACAGCCATGATCTTAGCGCAGATTGGATGGGTCAAATGGCTTATTCCTGTTCCGACAGTATCTCTTATGATTTTATGATCCACTCAGGCCTTCTCCCATCTCTCCGCAACTAAATTTATCAATGTAACTCTTCATTCACTTCTCCCTCATATGCTTGTTTAGTTTCCTCTTAGATGCACTTATGCTATTTGCTTCAGCCACATCATGAGTTCCACATTCTCACTCTTCTGTAAGGAAAAAAGTTTCTTCTGAATTGCCTATCAGATTTTTATCTTATATCAAAGGCCCCTTTAAAGAAAATATTCTGTATCAACTTTGTCAAAACCATACATAATTTTAAATACTTTTATTAGATCAGCCATACATTTCTCTCAAATGAAGAGAGATTCAGACTGCCAATCCTTTCCTGATGTATAAACCCATGTATTTCTGATATCATCCTTGTAAAATCTTCTCAGTATACTCTTCGGTGGCTCTATATTCTTAATATGCTAACCAGGACTGCATGCAGCACTTGTAAATGTGGTCTAACCAAGGTTTGATACATGTTTAGCATAGCTTCCCTAGTTAACAATTCTACGGCTCCAGAAATAAAGCCTAGTGATTAGTTTGCATTTTATGGCCCCTTTAATCTGTGGCATAACTTTTAGTGTATTCATACTCTGCCCCATCTAGACTTGCACCTTCTAAATAATAAATGACCCCACCCCCTATTCATCCCACCAAAACATACTACCTCACATTTAGCTGTGTTGAATTTAATTTGTGAAATAACTGCCCATTCTGCAAGTTTATTAGTGACTTCCTCTCATTTGTTTGCAGTCAGTATTAAATATCATTCCCAATTAATTTGGTGTCATCTACAAATTTAGAAATTGTTTTTGATTCCAAAGTCGAAATTGTTAACGTAAGTTATGAACAGCAGCGATAATGCCAATCAGAATGGAAATGTTGCTGAAATTTGATTTCAGCTAATTTCCCAAAGGGAGATTCAGAGTCAAGCTATTGGGGTTATAGAGAACGAGTTGGAGCATAAAGAGTACATAGAAACCAGAAGCAGGACTGGCCATTCAGTTCTTCAAGCCTGCTCTGTCATTCATTATGATCATCACATTCAATATTCTGATGCCCCCTTCCCCCCAGATCCCTTGATCCCTTTAGCCTCAAGAACTATATTTAATTTCTTCTTGAAATCAAATAATGTTTTGGCCTCAACTAGTGAATTACACATTCAGTGCTCTCTGCGTGAAGAAATTTCTCCTCACCTCAATTCTAAAACTTTACTCTTTATCATCAAACCATGACCCCTGATACTGGACTCCCCCACCAATCTTTCTGAATCTACCCTGTCTAACCCTGTTAGAATTTTATAGGTTTCTAAGATCCCCTCTCACTCTTCCAAACTCCACAGTAGGGTGAGTAACATTGTCGGAAGGGACGTGGAATGTCAGGGGCCACAGAGAAGCTGGGGAATAGAGGGTAAGGTGGGAGGCAACGAAATAGCAAGGGAATGTTTATATTCATAAGTTTGAAACATTAGGTAATAGGCCACTCGATAGTTTATGTTGTAATGTCGAGAGTTTCAGGGGTTCCAGCCCTGACATGGGCGGGCATCACTGTGGGTGGGCCGGGAAAATTTGGAAAGCTATTGCCCGTGATGATTCTCACCAGTATAAATGTCGGAAAAATCCCACCAATTGTGAATTACCCTGTTTGAAATAATGCTCCAGAGGACAAGATCATTGAAAACTGCAGGAAGCAGTACATACTGGGCAAGGGCTAGGATTGTAGAACCCAGGGGATGAGGGGGGACCTGAGGGAGAATCTGGGTTGAGGGAGGAGATGGAAAATTAGGGAGAGCAAAGAATTCAAAGGAGAGGGGAAGTTTCCTGGGGTGGGGGTGAGGCTGGTGGTGGAGGATCCTGGGGGTGGAGGGTGGGGGGGAGGGAAAGCATTCGGGGAGGGGGGAGAGGAAGCAGGGGGAGGGAAAGCATTCGGGGAGGGGCATTCAATATCCTGATTTGAGACCATCAGCAGAAAACTCAATGACAAAGATTGTTTCCTCCAGCAGTCACTCCTTGACAGGTCACCTGATTGTAAAGCTGGTTTCCTGCTACAATGTCAGTACAGCTGGAAAGGCATTGCACCTACCTTGGAGAGCTCCTTTATCACCAACGGGATGTCCATTTGGGAAAGTGATAACTCCTCGATCCTCAAACGCTCATCCATCACATCAGAATCTTCAATTAACTCTGCAGTACTGACATCTATCATTAAAGCCTAGCACAAGACAACAATATTAGCCTGTTCATATCCGCTACATCACTCAAAATATAATTCGTCATAGAAAGTGCTAGCAGCTCATGGTAGGTCAGTGAGTGTGTGAGAGCAGAGCAGACAGGTCAATGTTACATTAGAATTGATAATGGATCCATTCTTGAAACATTAACTTGCTTTTTCTCTCCACAAATCATAACTGACTTATCTCATTTACAGTACAGTCTGTTTAAGTTTTATGTCTCCAGCATTTGCAGCCTCAGTGATTGGTTGGGAAGTTTATTACAATTGGCACAAAGTCAGACATTTTTCTCCATTTCTTACTGGAAGTTGTTTGTTTTGTGTTTGGGAACAATTTCCATTCTTGATGATGACCCACCTTCCTCCAGGAAGAGCGCACTGACGGGGATCAGCATGCACTCAGCACAGCTCAGGTCCTTCTTTCAGCCCCGTTCAGATTCTCCTCCCCCAAGCCTATGTCATCAAAAACTCCACTTCTGGGTTTGATCCCTCTCCACTGGTCTCCCCACCACTCCTCTGGATGTCCCATCTCTCAGGGTCCCCTCCCCTGAGATCAGCCCTTTTGCTAAGTGCATCCCTCACCAGTTTTCCACTCTTCTGAATCATCTACCTTCCTTCCAGCCATCCCCTTACCCCTCACTCCACCCAGGTAACCCTTCCACTTGGTTCACTCTTTCTCTGTGACTCCCATGTTGGTGCTATCCCTCCCCTAGATCGCCCCTTGACCTTTGATCCAACCTCCCCATGATCTCACTTCCTCCAAATCACAACTCATCCTTGGTTTCTTCCTCAAGGTCCTCCCCTGCCCCTAGGTTCTCTCCCAATTCCTGGGGCCACTACACCTGCCTGGGACAAAGATAGAATCTCATTCAATTGAGGTAGAGATACAAGTTTGGGTTATGGATTGCAAAGGCGGAGGGGGGGACATTCAATTATTTTACCCCTTGACATTCAATGGCATTATCATCACTGAATGCCCACTATCAATATCCTGGGCATTGCCATTGACCAGAAACTGAACTGGACTAGGCATACAAATACTGTGGCTACAAGAGCAATTCAGAAGCTGTAAATCCTGCAACAAGTAACTCACCACCTGACTCCCCAAAGCCTGCCACCATCTACAAGGCACAAGTCTTTGTGATGGAACACTCTCAATTTGTCTGGATGAATGTAGCTCCAACAACATTCAAGAAACTTGACACCATCCAGGACAAAGCAGCCTCACTTGATTGGCAGTCCATCCATGATCATTAATTTCCTCCACCACTGAGGAAAAGTGGCAGCTCTACATACCATCTACAAGATGCACTACAGGAACTCATTAAGGCTCCAAAGCTACAACTGCTACCATCTAGAAGAACAAGGGCAGCAGACACATGGGAACACCACCACCTGGAAGCTCCCCTCCAAGCCATTTACCATTCTGACTTGGAAATATATTGCCATTCTTTCACTGCTTTTGGGTCAAAATCTTGGAACATGCTCTCTGACAGCACGATGGAGGTACCTACATCATGTGGACTGCAGCGATTCAGAAAGGCAGTTCACCACCACCTTCTAAACGCAATTAGGAGTTGGCAATAATTGCTGGCCTAGCCAGTGATGCTCACGTCTCAAGAATGATTTTTTAAAAATGACAATCCTCTCTGAAATCAGAAAAAATGTTACTTGGAATATCCAATCCGTTTGCTCCAACCTATTTACTCAATCTCTAGAGTGAAGGAATTCTCTGCTCTGAGATTCTCTAACTTTATAAAATAGTGAAAAAAAAACAAAGAACAAAGAAGAAGAAAGAACAAAAACAGCCCGGGAAACAGGCCCTTCGGCCCAACGAGCCCGCGCCACCATCTTAACATCACAGTCCCCCCCTCCACCCATGACACTTGTCTAATGTTTTATGGCCATCCACATTGAGGGAAACTAATTTAGGGACAATTTATTACTGCCAATCAGTCTAACAGCATATCTTTGGGGTGTGGGAGGAAACTGGAGCGCCTGGAGAAAACCCACGCAAGCACGGGGAGAATGCGCGAACTCCCACAGACACTGGCCCAAATTCATGTGTCTGCACAGCAATCAGTGATAGTCACTGAGCTGTCGTCTTGCCCAGTATCTGGTCCAGTTTAGGCACACACTAATGACATGAAGCACTAGGCCAATCTCGAACAACCAAGAGCAGCCCAAGTACGACCCATCGCGTGTATGCCCCTCATTGGACACAAGGCGGACCGACTTAAAACCTGTGAATGAAAAGAGAAAAAAAAGATTATTATTGTACCATATCCATTTGCCTTACCAGGGCCGTCCCAATGCTAATGACCCTTATTTAAAACAATCTCCTATATCCACCCATCTCCAACCCACTCATGTGCCTGTCTAAGTTACTCTTAAATGACTCTAGCGTGTTTGCCTCCACCACCTTACTTGGCAGAGCATTCCATACCCCCACTACCCTCTGTGTGAAAAACCTCCCTCTAATATCTGTGTTATACCTCTCACCCCTCACCTTAAGTCCATGGCCCCTTGTCCTGTGTGTCTCTATCATAGGAAATAGCTTACCTCTGTTTACTCAGATATCTATACCCTTCGTAATCTTATATACCTCTATTAGATCCCCCCTCAGTCGCCGTCTTTCAAGGGAAAACAGCCCCAATTTATTCAATCTTTCCTCATAACCCAGTCCTTCCATACCAGGCAACATCCTGATAAACCTCCTCTGCACTCTCTTCAGAGTCTCCACATCCTTCCGGTAGTAAGGCGACCAGAACTGGACGCAGTACTCTAAATGCAGCCTAACCAACATTCTGTACAACTGCAACATTAGACTCCAGCTCTTATATTCTATACCCCTTCCTATAAAGGCTAACTTACCATAGGCTTTCTTCACCACACTCTCCACTTGCACTGCCACCTTCAAAGACTTGTGCACTTGCACCCCCAGGTCTCGCTGCGATTCTATACTCCTTATGGGCTTACCCTTTATCATATAACTCCCCCCTACATTATTCTGGCCAAAATGCATCACCTCACATTTATCCGGATTAAACTCCATTTGCCATATATCTGCCCAATCTACTAGCCTATCAATATCCCATTGTGTTGCCAGACAGTGCTCCTCACTGCCCGCCAATCCAGCCATCTTGGTGTCATCAGCAAATTTGCTGATCACACCTACTCCCTCTTCCAAATCATTTATATACACTCCAAAGAGAAGAGGTCCCAGTACTGAGCCCTGCGGCACACCACTAGTGACAGACCTCCAGCTAGAAAAGGACCCCTCCACTACGACTCTCTGACTCCTCTTTGCAAGCCAGTTCTCTACCCATCTAGATACCTGGCCATGTATCCCATGAGCTTTAATCTTCTCTCCCAACCTACCATGAGGGACTTTGTCAAACGCCTTACTGAAATCCATATAGACGACATCAACGGCTCGTCCTCCGTCGACCATTTTTGTCACCTCCTCAAAGAATTCTACCAGATTCGTAAGGCAAGACTTCCCCTTTACAAAGCCATGCTGCGTATCCTTAATCAGATTGCAACGCTCTAATTGCTCATACATCCTTTCCCTAAGAATCCTCTCCATCAACTTGCCTACCACTGACGTTAAACTCACCGGCCTATAGTTACCCGGGCTATCCCTCCTACCCTTTTTAAACAACGGTACCACGTTCGCTATCCTCCAGTCCTCTGGGACCTTACCTGTGTCCAAAGAAGAGACAAAGATTTGCGTCAGAGGCCCAGCAATCTCATCTCTCGCCTCCTGAAGCAGCCTAGGATAAATGCCATCGGGCCCTGGAGATTTATTGGTTTTAATGCTACCTAAAAGCCCTAACACTTCTTCCCTCGTAATCGATAGGTCTTTCAATTGGTCTACCGCTCCCTCGATGACCGTACCAGACATCAAGCCCCTCTCCTTTGTGAATACCGACGCAAAGTATTCATTCAGGATCTCCCCCATTCCCTCTGCCTCTAAGCACAATTCCCCTCGTCTGTCCCTGAGAGGACCGATTTTACCCCTAGCCACCCTTCTGCTCTTAAGATAGGAGTAAAATGCCTTTGGATTCTCCTTAACCCTACCTGCCAAAGCCATCTCATGCCCCCTCTTTGCTCTCCTAACTCCCCTTTTGAGATCCCTCCTACTCTCTCTGTATTCCTCCAATGCTCTCTCCATTCCCAGCTGCTTAGATCTGACATATGCCTCTCGTTTCTTCCTAACCAGGTCTTCTATATCTCTAGTAATCCACGACTCTCTAATCCTACCTTTCCCATCCTTCCTCCTATCCGGCACATGCCTTTCCTGCACCCATTGCAGTTTTCCCTTGAAAGACTCCCACATGCCTAACGTGGTCTTGCCTTCCAACAGCCTATCCCAGTCTGTATCCCTAAGCTCCTGCCTAATCCAGCTGTATCTAGCCTTCCCCCAATTTAGCACCCTCCCCTTAGGACAGCTCTCATCTTTTTCCGTTCGTATCCTAAAGTAGACAGAGTTGTGGTCTCCATTAGCCACATGTTCACCTACTGCAACCTCAACCACCTGACCCAGCTCATTGCCCAGAACAAAATCCAGTATAGAACATAGAACATTACAGCGCAGAACAGGCCCTTCGGCCCACGATGTTGCGCCGACCAATTAAAAAAGCAATGACCCTCTAACCTAAACCAATCCCTTTCCATCCATAAACCTATCCACGGATCTCTTGAACGCCCCCAAACTAGGCACATCTACAACTGCAGCAGGCAGGGCATTCCAATCCCTCACCACCCTCTGGGTAAAGAACCTACCTCTGACATCCGTCCTATATCTACCACTCCTTAATTTAAAGCTATGCCCCCTCGTGCTAGCTTTCTCCATCTGAGGAAAAAGGCTATCACTGTCCACCCTATCTAAACCTCTAATCATCTTATATGTTTCAATAAGGTCCCCTCTTAGCCGCCTTCTTTCTAACGAAAACAAACCCCAAATCCCTCAGTCTCTCCTCATAGGACCTTCCCTCCATACCAGGCAACATCCTGGTAAACCTCCTCTGCACCCTCTCCAATGCCTCCACATCCTTCCTATAATGTGGGGACCAGAACTGCACACAATACTCCAAGTGCAGACGCACCAGAGTTTTGTACAGTTGCAACATGACGTTGCGGCTCCTAAATTCAATCCCCCTACCAATAAACACCAAGACACCGTATGCCTTCCTAACTACCTTATCTACTTGATTCCCAACTTTCAGGGATCTATGTACACATACACCTAGATCCCTCTGTTCATCAACACTATTCAGAGTCCTACCGTTAGCCCTATACTCTATGCATCTGTTATTCCCGCCAAAGTGAATTACCTCACACTTTTCCGCATTAAACTCCATCTGCCACCTCTCGGCCCAGCTCTGCAACTTGTCCAAGTCCCTCTGTAAACTATAACACCCCTCTTCACTATCTACCACTCCTCCAACTTTGGTGTCATCAGCAAATTTACTGATCCACCCAACTATACCCTCATCCAGATCATTTATAAAAATTACAAACAGCAGTGGCCCCAAAACAGATCCCTGAGGCACACCACTTGTAACCGAACTCCATGACGAATACTTTCCATCAACCACCACCCTCTGTCTCCTATCTGCTAGCCAATTCCTGATCCAATTAACTAAATCACCCCCAATCCCATACATCTGCATTTTCTGCAGAAGCCTTCCATGGTGAACCTTATCAAACGCCTTACTAAAGTCCATATATACCACGTCAACTGCCTTACCCCCACCCACCTCTTTGGTCACTTTCTCAAAAAACTCAATAAGGTTAGTAAGGCACGACCAACCCTTCACAAAACCGTGCTGACTATCTCCAATCAATTCATTACTCTCTAAATAACTACAAATCCTTTCCCTAATAATTTTTTCTAAAACTTTGCCCACAACAGAAGTAAGACTCACCGGTCTATAATTCCCGGGGAAGTCTCTGTTACCCTTCTTAAACAATGGGACAACATTTGCTATCCTCCAATCCTCTGGCACTATACCTGTGACCAACGACGACCTGAAGATCAGAGCCAGAGGCTCTGCAATCGCCTCTCTTGCCTCCCAGAGAATCCTAGGGTAAATCCTGTCCGGCCCAGGGGACTTATCTATTTTCAAACCCTCAAGAATATCTAGCACATTCTCCTTATCAACTGCAATACTATCCAGTTTACATCCCTGTAACCCAGTGTTCTCCACAGCTACATTTATGTCTTCCTGCGTGAATACCGAAGAGAAATATTGGTTCAGTGCCTCTCCAATCTCTTCCGGTTTCACACATAACTTCCCACTGTTGTCTCTAACTGGCCCTAATCTTGCCCTAACCAATCTTCTGTTCTTAACATATCTATAGAACGCCTTAGGATTCTCCTTAATCCTATCAGCCAAAGTCTTCTCGTGTTCTCTTTTAGCTCTTCTTAACTCACTCTTTAACTCCCTCCTAGCCAATCTAAAGCTTTCCAGTGCACTACCTGAGCCCTCAAGTCTCATCCTGACATAAGCCTCCTTTTTCCTTTTAACCAGCGAAACAACTTTTTTAGTGCACCATGGTCCCCTTGCTCAACCATTTCCTCCTTGCCTGACAGGGACATACATATCAAGGACTCGCAGTAGTTGCTCCTTGAAAAAACTCCACATTTCGGACGTTCCCAGCCCCTGTAGTCTCCTAGTCCAACCTATGCTTCCTAATTCTCTCCTAATAGCCTCATAATTACCCTTCCCCCAGCTAAAACTACTGTCCCGAGGTTCATGCCCCCCTCACTTTCATCCCTGCTACTCAGGATCCCACCCCCCCTCTGAATCAGTTTAAACCCCCCTGCATAGCTTTTGCATAGTATAGCCCCTTTTCTAGTCGGGCTATCTACATACTGCTGCAAGGATCCTTCCGAGCTATAGGATCTTTTTTGTTAGAGCCCAGTCAGTCACTCCTTCATGGCCATTTGCTATTTTATGTATAAATCCTTCAAACCCCTTGATTAGATCCCAGCCCACAACTCATGGCAGAGCAACTGTTGTTCTTTACTTAAATCTCCCACATTCTCAATTAGGTTCCAGCCAGTAACTCACTCCAGGATATCTATTTATGTAACAAAAATATATGTACAAAAAAAACCCATCACCCCAAACTTCTCAATTAGATCCCAGCCTGTAACTCACTCCCATTGATTCCCTCAATTGGATTACAAGCTTTAAACTCACTCCTAGGGTATCTGTTATTTATATAAATCCTGTGAAATCCCTCAGGTAGATACCGATTTTTATCTCTCTTCTGGGTATCTATTATTCTACAACCAAACTACTGCAAAGCCCTCATTTAGGACGGCACAGTGGCACAATGGTGAGCACTGCTGTCTCAGAGCGCCAGGGACCCAGGATCAATTCTGGTCTTGGGTGACTATCTGTGTGGAGTTTGCACATTCTCCCCTCGTCTGTGTGGGCTTCCTCCAGGTCTCTGGTTTCCTCCCACAGTCCAAAGACATGCAGGTTAGGTGGATTGGCCATGCTAAATTGCCCCTTAGTGTCCGACAATGTGTAGGTTAGGTGGGATAGCCATGGTAAATGTGTGGGATTACGGAAATTGAGTAGGGGGCTGGGCCTGGGTAAAATGTTCTTGCGGAGAATCAGTGCAGACTTCATGGGCCAAATAGCCTCTTTCCGAACTCGTGGGATTCTATGGATAAGCACCTCAAAAGAAAACAATTGGAGGGGAAAGATGAGGAATGGAAATAGCTGTTTTGCTCTCACTGAGAGTTGGTGCAGACATGATGGGTTGAATGGCCTCCTTCTGTGCTGTGACCTGTCTATGATTTTATAATTAGGTTCCAGCCTGTAATGCATTCCTGTTATTCTATATAGAGCCACCACTCCACCAACCCCTTGATTAGATTACAACCTGTAACTTATTTGTCTATTGTCTTGCAATGATAAAATTGAAATCAGCAGTCCAGTAACAAGAGAACATTGGCAGCAAGTGGCCTGGTCATGTTTGCTGAGAATAAGTTTCTTCATCTTCACTTGGCAACAATTTCAATGATCAGGAATTGCTTTGCGTCATATCAAAGAAACTTGATTTTCAGTCTCACTTGTCTAATTAACTAACTATTTTGTCTCCATGAACTCACCGTTTTCTTTCTCCAGTTGATATGGTGGAAAAAATTGTATAACACTTTGAATATGCTGAACTCAATTAGTAAGAGTAGAGTCAAGAATGCGGAGCCCTGGACTGCCAGAGCAACAACGAAACGACCAATTCCAGGAGTATTCCAGGAAAAGTAATTAGTCTGGTAGGTGATGTCTGCAAATGATCAATGATATACAAGGCATTACTTACAATAACGTGAGAAGAGCTTCATTAGAGAATAAGTCTAATTTTAACATTTTCAAAAATCTCCTTTTTCTTTACATTTTCCCGTCTCTAGGCCACTCTGGCCAACCTAATAACATTAGGAAGTAATAGATAATGCCCAGACGTCTGGGGAATGCAGTAGGTAGATTCTGGACAGGCTCCCATCCCACTGTCGAAAGATGCAACAGTGTTATGAGGCAAAAACATCTGTACGTAACAAGTGTTTAGGATCTGGAAAACACTGCCTGAGAATGTGGTTGGAGGCAGATTCAACAGAAAATTAGATCATTGTCTGAAAATGAAAGAAAAATTGCAGGCTAAGGGGAAAAGGCAGAGAAGTGGTACTAGATGCGTTGCTAATACAAACAGCCTGTACAGACATGTGGAGCCAAATTGCCTTTCTGTGCTGTAACAACGCTATGATTCTATTAGGGACGATGGACAGGGTCGTGAGACAACTCAGGCATATATCCTATTTCCTTTCATATGGGGGATAAATCACCACATTATCACAAGTTTATTTTGGAAACAATAATCAAACTCCAGGATTTTCCCACCTTTGATGATGGTAGCTTCTTCACTACATGTGGGTTTCATGTAATGCTTTGTATTTAACTCCAGTGAAACCTGTCACTGGCGTCCAATACAAATTACTGAGTAGCCATGCATTACTAAGGTGATACTGATTTGGTGAAACACTTTCCTCCCATCATGTTATTTCATACGTGGATATTTGCAACAGCATTTCTTCTCTAATTTATTGAAATTGCGGCAAAATACTCAATGATCAATAAATATTCAGGCACTCTGCTTTCACTTTATCAACAAATGCACAGAAAGATTAAAGTTCACATGCAGACCCCATGTGGATATGAATATTGTAATCACATGATTAATTATAGCGTCCACTACTTATTGCTTACTTACTGATCAATCAGTTACATTAGATTGGGAGCTATTTAATTGGAGCACTTGGATTTGGCACAAGTGGGAAATAGACCCAGTTCTCTTTGAATGCTGTTTTTGCTCCTTATTCCAATTATCTGACTACATGGTGTATCGTCACAAACAGGACATTATTCCTTCTCCTGCCGGATCCTTCCTGGTTCATACATGGTGTGTGTAGAAGCATTTTGAAATTGGAGGACATACTTACTGAATGCCTTGCACATATATTCAGCAAAGGGGCTTGTGGTGCACACTGCAATCAATTGGTAGTTGTGGTAAAAGTCATTCAGGGCCTGTCCCAGGCAGTAATTGGGTAAAACAAGAAATACCTTTTCCAGAATCTTTGCTACGTCTCTCAGGCCAAGATCTGTGGGGAGAAACCATCAAACATAATAAAACCAACCTAAGTGCATTTCTCAAACTCAGTTCCCCACTTCATTCCTCCTCAAACAAGGTTGGCAAGGAAGAGTTGCAAAAATCGGTGACCACCTCCCTGAGCACGGCAAGTGATTTCTTTTACCTTCAATTGCAAAACTTTAACCTGTCAAATAAATCATGATGTGGAGATGCGAGCGCTGGACTGGGCTATAAAGTCCAACAGGTTTATTTGATAGCAAAAGCCACTAGCTTTTGGAGCGCTGCTCCTTCGTCAGGTAAGTGGGAGATCTGTTCACAAACAGGGCATATAAAGACACAAACTCAATTTGTAGGATCTTGGGTTCATGTCACACTATCTGTAACCCCCACGATTTCCCTGGGTTTGCAAAATCTCACTAACTGTCCTGGCTGGAGATAATACACATCTCTTTAACCTGTGCTAACCCTCTCTCCACTCACACTGTCTGTATCTTTAAGACTTGATTACCTGTAAAGACTCACATTCCAACCATTATTTTGTAAATTGAGTTTGTGTCTTTATATGCCTGTTTGTGAACAGAACTCCCACTCACCTGATGAAGGAGCAGCGCTCTGAAAGCTAGTGGCTTTTGCTGCCAAATAAACCCATTAGACTTTAACCTGGTGTTGTCAAATAAATCAAGTCCAGTTTGCACCAACAATGGAAGTGCTGCTTTTGCTGGTTTCATGAGCCATCTGTGAGAGGGATGAATCACTGGATCTAAACTATATTGAAGGGAGCTGCAGGTTCCTCAGGACCTGAGCATCTGAAGTTCATCAGTCTGACTTCCAACAGGAAGTTTCAAAGTGCTGGAATCTGAAGGACAAAACTGCCTCAGAAATCATTTTTCTTTTCTCCGTATCGCCAAGTCAAGTTCTCTCCTGTTCCAAGGGCAGCGAGCTAATCTGCTCTTCCACCCTCCTCTGCATCATTAAGCTGTCAATATTCCTCTTGAACTGGTTATAATGAAACTCATGTAATGCCTGACAGCTTGGACGTGCTTGGATACATATCTGAAATGCCATAATTCTTGGCCCAAGAGCTGGAAAGTGGTATCAGATCAGATAGCTCTTTTTTTCATGGTGGCCTCCTTTTGTGCCCTTGAATTTCTAAATTTTGTGTGTCACTTTCTTGCCAATCTTGCACAGAGATATGGACCTTGGCTTCTACAAGATTCGGGGAAACAACTGGACAGGGTGCTATGATAACATAAATGCAAAGTAGAGTATTATCAACATGTCAGTGCGACTGCGCCAATGCATGACCTGCTGCCTATGCTAATGCACAGCACTGTGCCAGCACTAATGCAGGGTACCATGACAATGCATATGCAGGTCATTGTGATAGTCCCAGTAGCAGCAATGATGCAGACTTAGCAAAAAGCAATGCAACAAGAAATGAATGCTATTCATGGTGGCAAATTTTTCCCTGTTTAATTGCAAAAATTCAGGCACCAAGATTCAAGTAGTAGAAAGGAATTCTCTGTTTCTGAGACTTATACATCTGAGTACCTGGAATGCTCGTGATGGTGACAGCCACGAAGGTGGCAGTGCCAGTCACAATGTTGATTATGGTGGCCCTGGTGTAAGCTGTAGCAATCATAGTAAAGAAGTAGTGGAAAAGGTACATGATAGGGATAACAGACCAGCCGTAAAGGAGCAGCAGTATTAACACATCTCCGAGTTGTTCCTCCACAGTAAAGGGTGGCAAATTAAATATCTGGAACATCAGCTGCAAACAAATCACAAAGAGATGAATTGTTTCTTTTCTCCTCTTGTTATTTTTAGATATCTATGCAACTGGGATCAGAATGTGTTTTCACCCCAAGCTCTAGTTTCACAGTGAGGGTCAGGTGTACCCAAACAGATAGACAATAAAGCTCCTCGGTGTCAGAGTCACAAATTCTGCAGTAGATTTGGACCACATCATAATTGGTTATGAAAACTGGGAAATGCAGAATATAATTCAACAACATGACAGTTCTGAGCACTGGTAATGATGTGCAATTGTGCAGGGCTTTTACTACAGAAAAACATTCCCAGAGATGCAGAGACAATGGAATCTGAGAAAAGGAGGTACATCATCAAAGTGGACAAACACACGTCAAAGATATGGGTTTTAAGGAATTCTTAATTATAAGTTCTGTCCCCATATATCTACCCCACAGGGTTGTCTCTGAATTTGAATCAGCAGCAAAACCTCGTGGAGAGAATTTCCTATTTGAAAGTCCTGGAGGAGTGAGGCAGGGAAATGGAAAGTCGTAGAATCATAGAGCTTTACAACATGAAAACAGGCTCTTTGGCCCAATGTGTCCATGCTGCCCTTTCTTTTAAAACTCTGAAGCTAGTCCCAGTTGCCTGCATTTGGCCCATATCCCTCGATAGTGAAGAAGTAGTAGAAGAGGTACATGATAGGGATAACAGACCAGCCATAAAGGAGCAGGAGTATTAACACATCTCCAAGACATTCCTCCATAGTGAAGGAACTATGCCTAAATGCCTTTTAAAATTGTACCTGCCTTGACTACTACCTCTGGCAGCTTGTTCCAGACACTCACCATCCTCCGTGTGAAAAAATTGCACCTCCGGTCACTTTTGTATCTCTCCCCTCTCAACTTAAACCTATGCCCTTTAGCTTTAGATTCCCCTACCTTTGGGAAAAGATATTGACTATCTAGCTGATGTATACCCCTCGTTATTTTGTAGACCTCTATAAGCTCACCCCTTAGCCTTCCATGCTCCAGAGAAAAAACTTCCAGTCTATCCAGTCTCTCCTCATAACTCAAACCATCAAGTCCCAGTTGCATCCTAGTAAATCTTTTCTGTACTCTTACTAGTTTAATAATATCCTTTGTATAATAGGGTGACCAGAACTGTACTCAGTATTCCAAGTGTGGCCTTACCAATGTTTTGTACAAATTCACCAAGATGTCTCAACTCCTGTATTCAATGTTCTGGCCGATGAAATCAAACATGCTGAATGCCTTCTTTACCACTCTGTCCACCTGTGCCTCCACTTTCAAGGAGCTATGAGCATGTACCCCTAGATGTCTTTGTTTTGTAACTCTCCCCAACGCCCAACCATTAACTGAGTAAGTCCTGCCCTGGTTCAATCTACCAAAATGCATCATCTTGCATTTATTTAAATTAAAATCCATTTGCCATTCATCACTCCACTGGCCCAATTGATCATTATCCCATTGCAATCCAAGATAACCTTCAATGTACAGGAAACTGTTCCCTTAAACTTCAGAAACAACTCCATCAGGACAGAGCACAGGTAGACAGGACCTACTTACAATAAACTTTATCACCCACTTCCTCTTAAACCAGACACTATCTGAGAGGTGTCCAGTAATCACACTCTACACAGGATATGTATACTAATTGTGATCAGTTTGAAAGATGTTGAGGATTTCTGTTCTATTCTTTACAAGGAACAAGTCAGCTCAGGAACAGGTTTCTTACCACGATTGCGAAACATGGGACAAAGTAGTTAATCAGATCCCAGAAGAGAGCAGACATCCAGAAGTTGATGATATGAAGGCCACTGATTAGCTGAATGTGCTTCGATTTTATGGTTCTCTCAGTCACTAGCAACAAGGTGAAAGTGCTAGCCAGAAATGCCATGCCATACATCAAATTGAAAGCCAAAGCAAACCCTGTCCGATTTCTGTAAGCAATTAATATGAATGTAGTGAACTGGTGCACAAACAAATGGCTGCCTATAACCCTAATTCCACCATGATCAGCATGTCACCATTCCATTAGCTCCAGCATCTCCTGACTAACTTTAATTCTGAAGGGAGTGTTTGTTATTCTCAGTTCCAATAAATACACTTGCGTGATCAAAAGACATTTTCACCAGGGAACAACATTCAGTTTTGGTGGAATGATGTTGTCCTTATATCCATAGGAATGCCCTTAGGTATCCAATGTGGTTGATCAGAGTGAGCTGGGCCTATTTGGAATGTATCTTATGAATGGTACTAGAGTCCTTCCATTAAAGGAAGGGGTCCCATGTCAAAAATGAAGCCACTTCTCTCATTCTGATTGCCCTTCTTTAGCTTCTAGTCTCATTCCCAATCAAGATAAATGGCAGCATATGATTAGCCTATAGGGAATGGGGCGTCAGCTCTAAGTTATCACAGGCACAGTGCTAGCATGATCCGTGCCCAACGTGTACATGTTAACAACAACCAACCCACCACTATCAGTTACAGTATAACTTGCAGGTTGATTTTGCTTTTTTATCTAAAGTTCAAATAAATAACTGGTGTTACGTCAGGTTCCCTACCCACATAGGGCAGTGGGCACGTTAATGCAGATATATAATCTGCGGAAATCTCAGCTGCCTGTTGTGGTGCAGCAATGGATGAAGCACTAACCATGATATATGAGGCAATGATTAAAGGCCCACTGAATGATTTAGTACCACCTGACCTAGGCAGCTGCTGCTCTTTAACCGACTGTGCTTTTTCCTAATATAAAGCAGCAAAGTGAAATAGGTGAAATGTGACAGGGATCGACAATATATTCTCAGAGCAAGATCTGATCAAACTACACATAGATACACGTTGGGTTATGTGAAGGAAAGTTTTAAGATATTGACTTTGGTAGGAAGAATAGAAAAAACAAATGTTTTTTAATGCTGACAATGTTGCTGTTTAGCGGTATTATGTGTTCATGAATCAGAGCAAATTAGCATGCAAGTGCAGCAAGTAATTAGGAAAGCAACACCTTTAATGCAAGAGAGTTGGAAAACAGAAAGAGGAGCTCTTGTTATAATTGTACAGAGCTTTGATGAGACTGTACCATGTTGCAGGTTTGGTCTCTGTACACAAGGGGGCGCAACCAAGGTTCATCAGATTGATTTCTGAGATGAGGGGAGATTCTGTAGATTGGGCCCATATTCTCTGGAGTTTTAATGAATAAGAGGTGATCGCATTGAAATGCAAAAGGTTCTGAGAGGCTGTTTTCCCTGGCTGGAGAGTCTAGAATATGGGACAACTTACCAGGAACAGCACTTGAACTGAGGCGAGAACTTTTTTCATTCATAGAATTATGAATCTTTGAAGCTGTGAAATGTCAGTCATTGAGAATATTCAAGACAGAGTTCAATTGATTTTCAAACATTGGGAAAATCGAGGAAATGGGAATAAAGCAGGAAAATGGAGATTGAGAATCAGCTTTGACATCATCAGGCTCGATGGGGCTGAACAGTTTACTCCTACTCCTGTTTCTTATTTGTATTTTGGAGCTTGCTATTTGGCTTGAAAATCTAGCAGTTGAGTGAGCTTAATTGTGGAAGTTGTGCCACAATGGGAATCAGTCATACGCACTAGAACAATATATATTCATTGACTGGCTGAGTATTCCGTTTCTAGGCCAGGGCATCTCTGGCTGACTCAGCGTAGATCAGGGTTGGGTCCCGCACCACACAGTATACCTCACTCCCAATTATCACATGAACCAATGCTAGCAAAAGATTAATGTGGAGCACCTACTCATGCAGTTGGTCCATTGCTTGCTGTGTAATGTTACGTGGCTGTGGATAGTTGCTGGTACTGATTGATGCTGTTGGCCCCACCAGCATTTTGAATAAGGCATTGTTCACTAACATCAGAGAGGTAGCAGAAGTATGGAAGCCCAAGTTATTGAATAAAACTTGTATCCTGGTTCCAGGTAACTGTCTGTCTTGGAAATCAGCAGCTAATACACATTGTTCATAAAAGATTACTCCCTCCTTAACTGAAGCATTCAACAGAAATTCAGTAATATCACCTGGAGGAGAAAGGTAACAAAAATCTGTCACAAAAATCTCAATAAATGCAACTTAGCGAATCAACACTGTTGATTGTGACTAACGGCAACTCATGCACTGCAATTCAAGACACAAGGAATGTTAATTCAACTATTGAGGTTCATCCTTTTAATGCATTAGCAACTTTTTTAGTGAAAAATTCCCTGGGTTTCCTTGAATCTTAAGGTCAGATCTGGGCAAGAGGATGGATGAAAAAGAGGGCAGCCTCTTGGAGAATCCTTGTGCAAGACGATTGCCTACTGGAAGAAATCATGTGCATAAGGATTGCTATTGAAGGAGATTCTGTTCAAGACACCTGGCTATTGGAGGAGATCCTTGCAAGAGGACTGCCATTTGATGCAGATCTTGTGTAAGATGACTCGCTATTAGAATGTGCAGATTGCAAATTAGTTAAATTCTCCCAGCCCTAAGCCTTGTCAGGATTTGGTCTCATCAACAGCCTTATGCAGGTTACTAAACATTAACAACTTGGGCAAAAACTGTGGCATAGCTTGTGGAAGCTGAGGAAGTAACAGAAGTTCTATCTCTTATAATCACCCTGGAGAAGGGGGTCAGGCACACTACTAGCCCAGCATCTTCCTGTAATGTCCCTGAGAAAGGGATTAGGAATTGTCTGCCCATACATCCCATAAAATATCTAAATGGGCTCAAAACACAGGCCAGAAAGCAGACAAAAGTGGACTGCACTCCAAATCCCAGAGGCTGAGGAACTGTGCAGCTCTTACATGCAGTGATTGGAATTAAGTTCACAGAGTTTGCTCTCCTGTCAAGAATGGTTTATTTGCTGTGGTCTTACAAAAGTAGCCATTTATGACTTATATTCTCAAAACTAAAGAAATTAAGTTTTTTGTAAAAATGATGAGAAGGGTGTGAATATGAAGATTGAAGTGGAGAGTTAAAGATCAATAGTATACTATAATTAGTTAGCTAGGTCCCTCACCCTCAGTGTGCAATGGGATGCCAAGCTGTTCTTGCAGCACGGCTCTATAGTTCCGAGCCAAATCTTTAGTCAGGATCTGAGCATCAGGTTTCACTGAATAAGGAACAAAAGTAGGTCCATACTTTTCCAAAGTCAGATTTAGCGGAGGTGAATCATGGACTTTTGGAAATGTCTTGGCGAAGACCAGTGAGGCAGCGGCAAAAATCAGCGGGATCATAAATTGGGCTAGAAATACCTTCCAGTTCCGCAAGCTGTACGTTGCTCGCTTCATGAGCATGGCATAGAACTGCTGCAAATACAGGATGATCTGTACAAGAGAAAGAGAAATGCATCACAAAAAGAAACGCCAGTACCCCATCCCATAAAAGGGCCTCAGAGACACCAATCCCCTATTAAAGAAGATATGAAGGAGCCATGATTTTCCAATCCTGTCGAAATGGAAAATTTGAAGAAGAGCCAAAACTGCACTGACTTTCAGCGAGACAGGAAAATCCTGGTTGTGGGCAGGATTGGAAAATCCTGCCCCACCTCTTTCACAACCTCAGGATGCCCCAAAACATCTTACAGTCAATGAATCACCTTTTGAAATGAGTCACTGTTGTAATGCAGGAAATGCTGTAGCCAATTTGCACACACCAATTTCTGACAAACAGCAATGTGATAATGACCAGATAATGGGTTTTACTAATATTAGTTATTGGCCACAACACAAAGGTGAACTTCCTTGGTGTTCTTCAAAATATTAGCCATGGGTTCTTTTACATCTACCTGACAGGACATACAGGGCCTTGGTTTAACTCCTTTTCTGAAAGATGATACCTCTGACAGTACTCCCTCAGTACATCACTGGAATGCCAGCCTGGATTATGTCCTCTCATTTCTGGAATGAAAACTAAACTTACAACCTTCTGAGTCAAAGGCAAAAGTGCTACCCACAAAACCTAGATGACACAATTAATCTTGTGTTCTTAAAAACAAATGAATATAAGTTTGAATCATTATTTGTAAGGAAAAAGCAGGTCCTTCAATGTCATTTTAATCTGAAAGATGCCTGCCCCTTTACTCTGAGAAGAGCTTGCAGATAATGAACTTACCCCAGTGTTGAGTTTGATAAAAGAATAGTCAATGGGATTATGATAGTCATTGTCATCTGTACTGTTTATCAGGTCACTCAGGCTGGTTTTCTCCCCATTTGAGTGGTCACTAGTCCTGCGCTTGTGTTGGTTTTGGATTGTTGGCAACTGGTTAGAATGCATGGAGTCCACCAGCTTCCCCACCCTGCAAAGGACCAAAGGCATGGAATGACAATTGTTGTTACACTATAGGGAGGGCAACAGTTCTCAGCACAGAAATCAGCTCCAATCAAAACATGAAAGATATTAAATCATGAGTCAACTGAATGGACACTGGCACAGGGATGAAAGCCAAGGACAAGGAGACAGAAACAAAGGGTGGGGGTGCTAAAGAGAAATGGAGGAAGTGACGGGAGAGAGGGAGGCAGGGGAGGGGATGAAATGGGAGGGAGGCAAAGATGGGAGAGAGAGCAAGATAGGGGATGTTGGTGGGTGGAGAGACAATGGAACAGGGAAGGGTTTAAAAAAAAAAACAAGGGGGTCACATTCCTCAAAGTTAATCAGATGCTCCCACTGGCTGTACAAAGAGTCATCTCACTGCCACTGCTTCTTAATGGTGCTGCCCAGTGTTTCAACAGGCCGAGGCTAACCCACCTCCCTGGGTTGTCTCGTCTTCTTTCTTTCCAGCTTGTGGTTAACTGTTGAGATAGTGACCTTAGTTTGTGTATTTATCTTTGCAACCTATGCCACAACATGACCTTCCATATGCTTATTTATTATCTCCTCACACCTTCCTAATTTTTAAACTTTGCTTTTATTTTATTTGTAACTTACTAGATGCTCTCCCTTAACATTGCAACAAAAGTTTGCATTCATAAAGCCCTATTAATATAGTAAAAATCCTAAGATGTTTCAAAGAATCAATTGTCAGCATATAATATTAGCATGTACAGAGGAACTAACTAATAGGAAACAGAGTCGGGATAAATCAGTAATTTTCAGTTTGGCAGGCTGTAACTAGTGTAGTGCCAAAGGCATCAGTGCTGGGTTTCCACTATTTACAATTAATACCAATGACTTGGATGAAGGCACTGTGTGTATTGTGTATTGCTGATGATACAAAGACAGGTAGTAAAGCAAGTTGTGAGGAAGATAAAAAGAGTCATCAAAGGGATATAGAAAAGTTAAGTGAATGGGAAAAAAATTAACAGATGGTGTATAATTTGGGAAAGTGTGAGATTGTCCATTTTAGCAGGAAAAATAAAAAGACAAACTCTTAATTAAATGGTCAAAGATGAAGGTTTTATGGAGCATCTTAAAGAAGAGAGCAGTGAAAAGTGTGCCACTTCATATTGTTTACATTGTATTTGTTGACTGTGGTTTTCCTATGAGAATCAAAATAACATACATTCAGATGAAGTGATGTCACAGATTAAATTGGAACAAGTTGAAGCAATTCATGGCCTGTTTTGGGCAGTGGGGGGACAGAGAGAGAATGAAGTGATAGAAGGGAGAGAAATGGGGAACTGCCTACGTAAACTTGTAATACTACAGTTACACCCACTTGCCAATGGTGGTACATCGGTTGCTTTTTGCCATCATTCATTCAGGTAACACATATTATAAGCCTGAGAGCTCCCTGCCAGAGCCAGCTGCTGGGTGGCTTGAGAAAGCAGAGTGGCAACTGACAGCGACCTTCTTCCCTTCACAATCCCATCAGCTCTGTGCTCCCATAAAATGTGTTTGTTGGAGGAGGAGTCGAAGAGAAACAGAGGCAGCGCTGCAAACTGTCTGGCCTTACACTCACCTCATAAACACCTCCTCCATGGTAGTGACCGAAGCTCCATAACTGGCTATTCCCAGCTTATCCTTATTGTTTTCCAGTTCTGTGAAAAGGCTTTCAAACCTGCAGATAGGAAAGGTGCAAATATATAGAATCTATTCTTCTCCTTGTAATAAACAACAACATTCCATTTGCCTTCTGAACCACTTCTGCACTTGCACACTGTACTGACTTTTTGTGATTCACATATACGTTCACTGGACTGACAGACACATGATGTGATCTGAGGCTTGCCCTGGTAGTGTTGATGATTCTATGATGTGGAGATGCCCGGCATTGGACTGGGGTGGGCACAGTAAGAAGTCTCACAACACCAGGTTCAAGTTCAGCAGGTTTATTTGGTATCATGAGCTTTTGGAGTACTGTTCCTCATGGGTGAAAATGGGAAATGTCGTCCTTTGGCTTAAGAAAATAGGAAAATAAAAAAGGATTATTAAAATTAACTACTGTGGATATGAGATGTTACTTTTCAAATATTTTAAATCAGATTCTGTACAGGGAGCAAACAGAAGTTGGTAGAGCCACCATTGAACATAAATAATAATTAATTATGGGACAGTGTGCCTTCTCTGAAAAAATGTAAGTGAAGTTGCAGATTGACCTTGCTAGCCTGATATAAATGCGTGAAAGGTAGGAAATCTCTAAAACTAAACAGGTTGGGCAAGTTACCAACTATCTGATTGTTTTGCAAAAATAAATGTGTATGAGATATTTTAGAGGTGGAGTGTCTTTGTACAGAATAGGGAGATTGAACCCACCTCCAAATACACACACGCGTAGACCAAGCACACACAAACATCAGGCGCACACATATAACCAGGTGCACACATCACTGAGACTGGTGGATGGACATACATAGAATCACCCTTGTGAATAATGGCACCGTAGCACAGTTAGCAATGCTGTCTCACAGTTCCAGTAACCTAGGTTCAATTCCAAACTTGAGTCAGTGTGTGTGGAGTTTGCACATTCTCTCTGAGTCTGCATGGGTTTTTTCTGGCTGCTCCAGTTTCCTCCCATGGTCCAAAGATCGTCCTTTCTAGAAGAATCACGTGATATGGCTCCTGCTCTGACCAAAGCCACAAAAGACTACAAAGGAATTGTCAACAAAATCCAGCCTATCATGCAAACCAGCCTCCCATCCATTCGGCTCTAACCAACAGTCATCTAGACTCAAAACGTTGGCTCTATTCCCTCTCCACAGATGCTGTCAGACCTGCTGAGATTTTCAAGCATTTTCTGTTTTTGCTCTCATTCATTGACTCTGTCTATTCTTCCCACTGCCTCAGAAAAGCAGCCAGCATAATCAAGGACCCCATGCACCCCAGGCATACTCTATTCCACCTCCTTTCTTTGGGAAAAAGATACAAAAGTCTGAGGGTCATGTACCAACCAACTCAAGACAAGCTTTTTCCCTGCCACCATCAGAATTTTGATATATTAAGTTGATATTTCTCTACACCCTAGCTATGACTGCAGCATTACATTCTGCATTCCCTCCTTTCCTTCTCTATGAAAGGCATGCTTTGTCTGTTTAGCATGCAAGAAACAATACTTTCCACTGTATACTGATGCATGTGATAATAATAAGTCAAATCAAAAAATGTACAGGTTAGATGGATTGGCCATGCTAAATGATCCCTTAGTGTCATGAGGATAGGGCCTGGGTGGGATTGTTGTGCATGCAGCCTTGTTGATTTAAATGGCCTCCTTCTGCACTGTAGGGATTCTATGATTAAGTGTGTGCCCCCATTAAAGATATGCTCAGATACTGACTGTACAGACAACGATTGGAGTTACTTCCTCTGCTGTAATATACCTGTCAGTACTTTCATTTGGAAGGATGTAGGAAAGTTCTGCACCAGCAGTGGTCTGCAGGACTGCTTTGGGCACAAAGCTCTTCACAAGGTCAGTAATTCTGGATACATTACAATGAGGCTCTTTCACGATCACCATGTGGTACCCGGCTCCTGAAACAACAGACCCAGCACAATAATCACAGTTGCTAAAAAAGATTCTTGTTTCAGTCTGAATAAACTTTCCTTATAGGTTTATATGATCCTGGATTACTTGTGTCATGGTGTTGTAGGTAAAGATACCTTTGAGACTAATTGTGAGTCAAAGTACAGCTGTTTGTTTAAGAGCTTTCGGGAGACACACCTGTCACCTAACAGCGGTTCCCCAGGCGTCTCCCCGAATACAAGTTAAGAGCATATATTTATACCCCCCCAGTCACGTACGCATCTTCTCATTCTCAGCAGGTTCCCAGGCTGTGGGTCGTCCTCCATCGTGGGAACATGGCTGCCTCGGCTTTCTCCATGGTTATCTCAAGGCCGCGATCGACGTGTGTGATTAGCCCTTAGCTAACGTACAGGCCGACAAGACAAGTTAAAATTAACGGGCTGGTATAACAATCTATGCTCACAAGTTGTATAATATATGTATATGTACATTATGTTGGTACATGACACATAAGCAATATATAACGAATATATATACATGAATATATTTAGGACACGCAAGCTTCACTATTAGGCGAAAGTCCACAAAATTAAAGACATAACTACAAGCTGGGTCAGCTACATTTCTGAGCGGGCTTATCATAAACTTGTGTACAATAGCAAGAGCAACTGCTGTCTCCCTGTCTGGGTCACCTGAAACTTGTGTACAACAGCAAGGGCAACTGCAGTCTGGGCACACAAAAACAAAGTTACATTTATCTGAAATATATGAAAACAGGCTGCATATAGACTACTGGATATTTTTTCTCATTCTCTCAAGTATTACAAAGTTCATTAACTCATTCCCTACTGCACATGGCTATTACAGAGTTAGAATGCAGTACTTTCAGGTGGTACCATCTTATTTGTTACATTCATCTGAAAGCAAAGTGGGCTTAAGTCTATCGAATCCTATTTCAGCCCATTGTCCCACTTTAAGCATTGTGTTGAGTTTTGGTTACTATGCTATAAGGGATGCTGCAAGTGGTGAGTGGGGTACAAAGAGGCAGCACAATGGAGATCCACAATCTTAGTGATCTGAAGTATGATGAAAAATTGAGAAACAGGTGGGAAACTGCGGGTGTAAACTTGTATTATTGTATAGCGATTTCTCTCACACCAATCTACATTCATTTAAATGCAACTAAATTTAACATAGAATTCCTGGTTAGAGAATATTGCATTAGCACTCAACAAACTGAATCAAATGAGCTCAGTGGCACAGTGGTTAGTACCACACACAGCATCAGGGACCCTGGTTCAATTCCAGCCTCAGGTTACTGTCTGTGCGGAGTTTGCACATTCTTCCCGTGTCCGCGTGTTTTTCCTCCGGGTGCTCTGGTTTCCTCCCGTAGTCCAAAGATGTACAGGTTATGTTAATTGGCTACGCTAAATTGACCTTTAGTGTCAGGGGATTAGCAGGGTAAATATGTGGGGTTACAGGAATAGGGCCTGGGTGGGATTGTGGTTGGTGCAGACTTGGTGGGCCAAATGGCCTCCTTCTGCACTGTAGGGAATCTACGATTCTATGAACCTCAGCCAGTTATTGAACCTCAGCTATTGAAAGGGTACAGAGGAGATTTACAAGGATGTTGCCTGGACTGGGAGGCATGCCTTATGAAGTTAGGTTGAGGGAACTGGGTCTCTTTTCCCTGGAGAGACGTAGGTTGAGAGGCGACCTGATAGAGGTTTATAAAATGTTGAGAGGAATAGATAGGGTGGATTCTCAGAGGCTATTTCTCCGGGTTGAAATGGTCGCTACGAGAGGACACAGGTTTAAGGTGCGGGGAGGAAAGTACAGAAATGATGTTAGGGGTAAGTTTTTCACTCAGAGGGTGGTGAGTGAATGGAATCGGCTGCCGTCAGTGGTGGTAGAGGCGAACTCGCTGGGGTCTTTTAAAAGACTTCTGGATGAGTATATGGGGTTTTATGGGATTGGGGGTTATAGATAGGTGTTGATGTGATTGGTGCAACTCGTGGGCTGAAGGGCCTGTTTGTGCTGTAGTGTTCTATGTTCTCCTCTCATACCAACATAAGAGCCAGACCAATTCTGGCAGGTCCATCACGTTCAACACAATAATTAAAGAAACAAAGCAAAACTATGAAAATTATAATCAGACCAGGACAGACTTGAACCTGCAGAGGATGTCCTAAGGATTTTCAACATCCAGCTCAGAAGCAGGAGATTCTGGGGATGGGGGGGGGGGGGGGGGGGGGGGTATTCTCTGGCCTTCATGCGTGTGTTTCTCATCGGATTTTTCACTGACTGTATCCCATGTTGCTGAGGGAACCTGTGATGGGGTGTGCTATCACCAGGACAGAAGATCCCACTGGCATGAACAGCCAGAGAGTTCCGGCCTCTGTCTTTATCACCATGTCTTAAATCTCACTGCACTGGAGAATCTGGCAAGAGGTTTACAGGTCTCTAATTGAGTTTGTCTGATCTTTTCATTTCAGTATTCCCACCCTCCCCGCTGAATGCCCCTCCTTCACTTTGGGTCACAGCTCCACAAGATCTTGTTAGAAACAATGGAAAGGCAGAATATTATTTAAATGGAGATATACTATAGAATGCTGGGATAATGAGGGATCAGGATGTCCTTGTGTATGAAACATAAAAAGTATGTGGGTAGAAGCAGGAAGGCAAATTGAATGTTGGCCTCCATCACAAGGGGATGTTGTGTATGAAAGTAGGGAAGTCTTGCTGAAAGCCAGACAGGGTATTGGTGAAACCAAACTTAGAGTACTGCATATGGTTTTGATGTCATTATCATTCAGAGGAGATACCTTAATTCCAGGAATGAAGGAATTGTCTTATGAGAAAACATTGAGCAGGTTGGGCCTATAACGAGACCAGAAGAATGAGTGGTGATCTTATTGAAACAATTCAGATTCTGGGAGCTTGAGAGTATAGTTGCTGTGAGGGGTTTCCCTCAATAATTGACAGCTATGGGGCACAGTTTCAGAATAAGGGATTCACCCATTTAAGATGGAAATGAGGAAGAATTTCTTGTCTCAGAGGGTCATGAATTTTTGGAATTCTTTAACGCAGGGTAGAATAGAGGTTGGATCTTTGAACACCTTCAAGGCTGAGATAAAGAGATTCTTAAATAATTGTTGAATTAAGGGTTATGGGGAACAGGCAGAGAAGAGCAGCTGATGCCAATATCAGATCAGACATGGTCTCATTAAATGGTGGAGCAGGCTCAAGGAGCTGAACAATTAACTCCCATTCCTAATTTCTTATATTCCAATAAGATCAGGTTTGTCATTCAATGCCTTTTCTCATATGCTGTCAGTTTGGCGGTAACTTAGCACTGTGCAGCCAATGTCTGATAAATATGCACAGCTTATATAGCACCTTTAACAGAAAAAAAATTCCCAAGGCATTTCTCAGGAATATCACGAGAAAGAAACTGACATCAAGCCAAAGGAGAATGTTTTGGGAAAATTGACTAAAAGCTTGTTTGAAGAAGTAGAGTTTAATGAGCTTCTTGAAGGATAATGGTTTAGGGTAAGGTTTAGGGTGTAAATTCCAGAGCTTAGAACCCAGGAAATTGAGGGCACTGCTTCTAGAGGATGAAGAAAACTGTGTGGCGGGGGGTTTAAATGGTCATAAACCAGCCTCCCATCCATTGACTCTGTCTACACTTCCTGCTGCAAAGCAGCCAGCATAATTTAGTACTCCACACATCCTGGACATTCTTTCTTCCACCTTCTTCCTCCGGGAAAAAGATACACAAGTCTGAAGTCATGTACCAACTGACTCAAGAACAGCTTCTTCCCTGCTGCTATTAGACTTTTGAATGGACTTACCTTGCATTCAGTTGATCTTTCTCTACACCCTAGCTACAACTGTAACACTACATTCTGCACTCTCTTGTTTCCTTCTCTACGAACGGTATGTTTTGTCTATATAGTGTGCGAGAAACAATACTTTACACTGTATGTTAATACATGAGACAATAATAAATCAAATCAAAAGCAAATAACTGGGTGAATGGAGACTCGAGAGCTGTGTTTTGTGCTGTTTCTCATACCCACCATACTTGTTCTTGAGGAAGAGTGAAGATCCACAGCACTGAAGCTGCCCATTGGCCATGATCAGAATACGATCTCCAAGAAGGTCAGCTTCATCCATAAAATGAGTACTTAGCAGAATAGTGCGGCCATACTTCTGATGCTGTAGAAGGTCCCAAGCAGCTCGCCGAGAGAGTGGATCCATTCCAGACGTTGGTTCATCCAACATGACAACCTGAAGAACAGAAAGCAAATAATCAATATAGGATCCACCATGGAGTTTCAACCAGTTTCTAAAAGGACAGGGACACTGAAGAAAAAGTGTCCCACCCATTCTACAGGCAAAAATTTACAGCCCTGTTGTGGCAGGGGCAGAACCAGAAAATGCGGCTAGCTGTTCAAAAGCTAATTGACTTTGACAGGAATGGAAGATCCTGCCAGCAGAAGGGGGCCGTAAAATCGGACCTCAACACCATCCAGGACAAAGCAGTTCATTTGATTGGTATCTCTTCCACCCCTTCCACCTACAAACAATGGCAGCAATGCAGGAAGTAACCAAGGACATCAGGTAGCACTGTCTGACGGAAGTATTGGTTAGGTGCATTGACCATGCTAAATTCTCCCTCAGTGTACCCAAACGGGCGCTCGAGTGTGGGGACTAGAGGATTTTTACAGTAACTTCATTGCAGTGTTAATGTAAGCCGAATTGTGACACTAATAAATAAACTAAAACAAAACATGAACTTTCAAACCCATGACCACTACTATCTAGGAGGAGGAGTAGGGCAGCAAATTCATAGGAATACCATAATCTGGAGGTTCCCCTCCAAGTCACTCATCATCCTGACTTGAAATATGTATCTGCTTCTGATTCAGAATACTGGAACTCCCTCCCTAACAGCACTGTGGGAGTTCCTACATATCAGGGATTGTAGCAGTTCAAGAAGGCAGCTCATCACCAAGGACAACTAGAGATGGGCAATAAATGCTGACAATAAATGCAAAGCACAGATCTTCTAAATTTTTAAAAAATCCACCTTACATCTTTTTAGAAAGAGGTTTGAGGGCAGAGTTTGATGTATACATAGTTGACATCATCACAAGTTCAGTCAGCAAGGAGCTGTCAATGAAACAGGTATGACTGACAATCATTGCAGTAGTAGCCAAGTGATCGCACAGTCATCCACCTTCTTGCCACCTCCCCAGAACCTCAAATCACCAACGTTCTTCCAAAGTTAGTTTGCTCAGTAGTGTTGGTCCTCTGTCCTCATTTTCCTCTCTGTGATTGGATTAACCATTGGCACATTAACCATTGCTGCTATACACCTGGTTGTGGTAAACTGTGGTAACTGGACTCAACTTCGGGCTTCACCCTCTTTAGTGCAAGAAAGCCATGATTATCCCCAGTGTGGTGATTGCTGCACTGTACTTTGCATGAGTTAGCCAGTATGGTGATTGATCAAAGACTACTATGACTCAGTTCTCCATAAAGCAAACTACAAAAGGGATTTTATCCACTACTGAGGGAAGAATGATAATTGTTCAAAAGCCCTTCCAGATCATTTTTGGCCTACTCAGTGTTATTAATTATTTAAAGATGTTCTATTTTTTGCTTTCTTCGCTGTGAAGTCAGTTACAGGAATAAGATCAATACTTCGGCTAAAGGTGGTTACATTAGTTTCAATCTGGTCACCCCCAGCTCGCAAACACTCAGTTTAAACACAGTCACAGTCTGGGTCCAGTACTATCAGAAATTTGCTTCAGCTTGGTCTGAGTTTTCTATTTTTGCTTTCTTTGATGTGAAGTTAGTTACAGGAATAAGATTAACACTTTGGCAAAAGGTCGTTACATTGGGGCTGGAATCAGGCTAGAATTTGTGAATGCACAATGAATGGAGACAGCTGGCCATTTAAATCGCCATCTGCCACCAATGAAATGGAATTTTCTTAGGCCATATCTGGGCACATTAGACCAGGTAAGAGTTGGTCTGAATTTGATAGATGTATTTGGATAGCCAGGGTAACCCTTTGAAGAAATAAGGTATCCCCCTAGATTTGGCCCTGGGACACCTTTAGGAGAGGTAAGGCACCCTTTGGAATTATTAGAGTAACTCATTGAAACTATCAAAGCTGCCAAAGAACCCTCAAGCAATGAGTTGTCAGAGAATCGTCGAAGGGTTCTAAGTGGAAGGAATAAGGGCAAAAGGTAGTGTAGTGGGTGAGGACATATGTTGGCATAGGACTATAAAAGGCCTCATGAATGGGACATGGGGATATGGGGAATAATGGGGTCAATAGAGGGGCATGAAGCATAAGTTGGCATGGATGGAGCATGGGAAGACATTGTTTTGTTTTCATCTTTTTAAAATTTAATTCAATGAAGTGCCAGGCAAGCTTCTGCCCAGGCTGGCCCACTCCCGATAGCCTCCATACTTGTCCCGGGGTCCTTAAGCCAACCCTCACATCTAACCCCTTCACATAAAATGAAAACTAGAACTGCAGGCCACCATTTTTAAAAATCAAGTTCACAGAACAACAGATTCTCTCATCCCTACACATGCGATATGAGAGTGAATATCTGGGCCATTGTATCTGCTGCGCATGTGAAATAAGTGCTCTACCTTGTGCCATGACACAAATAAATAAAGTCTCTCCCTCGCCACATTGTTTATTATTTTCCTTGTCCCATTACAACTCCTGTTTGCCTTTACATCATTTCATCTCCCAGCTTTCCACCAAATCACAGACCTTCCCTCTTGTGCCTTCCCTACCTCAGTTTCCCAGCCTCTACATTAGTTCAAAACCTGTTATTTCTCTAACATTTTCTACTTCTGATGAAAGGACATTGATATGAGCCATTAAGTTTGTTTCTCGACCACATTCTCAACCATAAACATATTCAACAGGTGCTGCCTGACCTGTTGAAATGTTTGTATTTCAAGCACCTGAGCTGCTGGGAGGGAATTACCTTGGAGTTGCCAATGAGAGCGATTCCAATTGAGAGCTTGCGTTTCATTCCTCCAGACAAAGTCTTGGCCTTGGCTTTTCGTTTGTCCTCAAACTTCAGCGTTCTTAACATCTGGTTTACCTCTTTATGGATCTTACCATACGGGCAGCCTTTGAGCTGTGAGGGTGAAATGGACAGGGTCAACAAACTGAGGCAATGCTATCTAACACTAATTGCCATTTCAGTAGCTGGAGAGAGTAAGCTAGCTGTGAATCATTCTGCATCTCCTTCACTAGTGCTGATCTCTGCCTCATGTCCTGTCTTTCTGTCACTCACATTTTCGGCCTCTCTCACACTACTTCTCTCCCCCAAAACCCCTTCGCTCTCTTAACTCTCTCTCACCTCTTCCCTCATTCACCCTCTCTTGTTTGCCTGCTCTTTCCTCTTCTCTCCCTCACTTGGACTCTCTCTCCCCCATTCACTCGCTCTCGCTCACTCTCCCACTCTCTCCCTCTCTCTTCTTGTTCATAGCAGGGACTAATCAGACATTCTCCCACATTGGAGACTCTAACATTCCTGACATCAGAAATGAAGTTCATGGCTGCAATTACCCCAGCCCACTGCGCTGCTCAAGTAGCACAGCAGACTAGGAAATATCAGCGGGGGGGGCCTATAGTGAGAGTCCGACTGGTATCCAGCCAATCACACATTTCCCGGGCCTTTTTTTTTAAAGTGCAGGGCTAATTACCATGTGGAAATCTGAATTTCCATATTATCAGTGAGCCAGGGACTGTATCATTTGGGCTCGCTAATGTTACCCTCCCCCCCGATCCACATCAACAGGAATCAGACATGATTAGCCCACTGGTGGGGACAGTGGCCACTGGGACCCCCTCCAGGTGATCAGGGGCAGGGGCTTGTTACCCTGGCACTGCCCACCAGGCACCAGGCAGTGCCAGGGATTGGGGGAAAGCTTGAAATGAATATAAGGATCAGGGCAGTGTGGAGACTGGTTAATAAGGACACAACTGTGCAGTTGGCAGGAGCTGGCAATCTGCCGATCTAATACCAACCAGTCTGATCTAATATTGAATCTTTATCCCTTTTTCTTGGTTGCTTCTGGAATATAAGATGAAAAGAAAACTGTGAATGTTTGGAATATGGGGGTGATTTTCCTTCAAAAAACTAAGTGCCGAGTGGAGATTTTCCCACCCATTTTTATGACTTTGCGCACTTTGTGCATCACACAGAGTGCCGCACTGGTAAGGGTGGGGTGGAACCTAATCTTGCCCAACAGGCCTGTGTCAGTGTGCTGAGTGGGCCACTGCACATGCGCCAATGTGTCAGTGAGGAGACTGGTGTATGGACACTGGCCCTCCCCCAACTGCCGGCCTCCCAATTACTAGCTTTCTAATGTCATCCCCACCCCATGATCACTGACCTCTGTGCCCGCCCCCCCAAAGCCAGCCCTGATTACATCCCCCCATGGCCAGTCCCAACACTCCTCCACGGCCAGTCCTGACCACCCCCTCTCCATGGACAGCCCTGACCCACCCCCACCCCCATGGCTAGCTCTGATCATCCTCTCCCTCCTCCATCCCCCACCAATCCCTAATGCAAAGTGAACAGTGGGCCTCCCCACCACCACTGATTGGCCCCGTCCCTGGTAGGTCTCACCACCTTGGCACTGCCTGGTGCCTGGTGGGCAGTGCCAGGGTGTCAAGTTGCCCTAAGGGCACCCTCCTGTCCCCGACCACCCCGGGGAGGGGGGACCTCAAAGGTCCTTCTGGTCTGCAGTATTCCTCGAGCAGCGCAATGGGCTGGGATAATTGCAGCCATTAACTTTATTTCCGATGTCAGAAATATACAACAGATCTGTGAGGATCCATGGGAGAGTGCAAAGGTTAAAAGTTTAGATGGGATGCTCCAGCAATACTAAGCTCAGAATAGATTCCCATCATTTCACACCTGCTGGATAAAGTGCAAGAAAATACTTCATCATGAAGAACACTCAATTAATAAAATATTGAATTGAAAGCAAATTTAAGTAATTGTGACCATAAAACTATCTACTGTCATAAAAACCCATCTGGTTTGCTCATGTCCCTTTACGGAAGGAATCTGCCATCTTTATCTGGTCTGCCCTACATGCGACTCCAGATGTACAGCAATGTGGTTGACTCTTAACTGCTCTGTGAAATGGCATAGCAAGGCACTCAGTTTAAGGGCAATTAGGATTGGAAAATAAATGAAGGCCTAGTCAACAGTGCCCCTGTTCTTCCAATAGCACCATTGAATTTTTTGCACCAAGTTGAACAGGTACATCTGGATTCAGTTTCATGCATCATGTCAAAGACGTTCATCGGAATTCTACTACCTCGCCCGCCACAGAATTAGCGCGGGTAAGGGGTGAACAACAGAAATGTCCGTTGAGCAAGGAACATTTCCCCCCAAAATTCTAAGTATCACTAAAGTCTGAAAACTGGAGAGTTTTACTCTGGTTTTTTCAGCTTGCTATCCCACGCAATTTTCCCACACTTGTGTCAATTTCTTTGGCAGTCGGGAGTTTCACGACGGTAAGGGGGGGATGGGTGGAGACTAAGCTCACAGGGGAAAAATGCTGCAGCTAATAGACACGTACCCTGATCTCCTCTATACTGTGTTCTCAGCATGGCCATTGTGCCTGGCCTTCATTTGTGGATACCAGTAGGTGATTTGCACTGGGTTCTCGCTGTGCCGGAAAATCGCCGCCATCATCTCAGACAGTCAGCATTATACCAGGAAATCAGCCTTTATTATGTGCTAAATATAATAGCACATTATATTTGCTATAGGACCTTGAACCTATGCCCTTCTGACTAAGAGCAGAAGGTGCTACTCAGTGAATCAAAATGGCATTTTGCAACGAACAGATGGAACATCCTATAAGGGCAAGAGTTGACAAGCTATATATTGTGCAGTCGGCTGTATGGACGGAGAGAGAGAGACTAAGCTGCCTTTATCCTCTTACCTGAAACTGGATTCCAAAGTGTTCTTTGCCTCCAGTGCAACTTACCCCACTAAAAAAGTGCAGATGTTCTTGTACGGTCAGGTCATCGAACAGGACATCATGTTGCGGACAGAGACCCAGGCTCTGGCGAACCAGTGGCATGTCCTGACAGATATCATACCCATTAATGAAGGCAGTGCCACTTGTAGGAGGGAACAGACCTAATAACCAGAACAGAAGATTATTTATTTCTGCTGCAACTCTGAAAAAGAAATACAAACAATTCCAACATTACACTTTAAATTGGTCAGTCTCAGAATTAAAAATATAGCTTGCCCTCCTTGAGCACATTCCTCGTCACCTCTCCCCAAATTCATGTTTCTCTTCCCCTACACATCATGTTTCTGAAATGGTTTATCAATTTTGCAGCATTCCCATTCCCCACTTAAATTACCTAATCACAGCTGATGAGCTTTCTTGAGGCAGAAGTGGAATTTCTTTAAGATCAAGTTGGATCCAACATGAAATATATTAGAGTGGAAGAATGGGAGAGTGTTGACACAGAGGCAGATTCAGTCATATGACTCTACTGCACTACAGGACACAGTAAATGAAGATTCAATGATCCTGCCTCATTAATGAGATTGCAAGGAGCAGATCAGTTACTGGGATTCTTCTCATTAGGCTCCAGACAATCACATCACCCAAAACAGTAAGAACATTCTTTCAGCTACAAGACTCAATAGGTTATCCTCCATCAATTCAGTGTTCTGGGCTTCCTCTACATCCTCATCCTCTTTGTTGTGAATAGGCCTTGGCTTCCCAAGTAGTACAAGGGTTGGACAAATACCCTAGGTTTATTCATAATAACATGGGTCCTTCAAATAATCCATTCTATTAAGAGCAATGAAAAGGCAGCTGTTCTCACTAAATAAATCAGCAGCTGACCCTGGGCAAGCAAAGTCTTCATATGTGGTCTCAAATAGACAATTAACATAAATTTTACTGTTGCTTTCTACAGTTGTGTGGTTTGGGTTGGTCAAGTTCCATGAGAACCACATGCGCATTTGAGGATCCTTACACCTTGGTTCTCCCCAGTCTGATGTGCCTACACTCTCTCGGCAGGAGGTTGCTATTGTTTCTACAAGGGTAAGGACTGCATTCCAAACCATCCAGACAGAAACTCCACATGCGCAGATTCACTCAATAATCTGGTTTGGAGAATCTGATGCTAATGTTGGGCTCTTGTGGGGACCTCTAATGGGGACATACCTGGCTGACCAAAGGAAAATACCAAGTGTTTATGCTTTGCCAGTAATGCTGCCTAAAATCAATGACATCTACATGAGTTCCAGTGAAAAAGCCAAAGGGGGATTAAATGAAGACCATATAACATATTCCCAGAGAGCACTCTAATGTCCTTGAACTTACCTGTGAGCATGGACAGGACAGTGGTTTTTCCTGCCCCATTATGCCCCAGCAGTACTGAGATTTGCCCCTGGTATAAGCTCATGCTTAGATGGGAGACTGCTGTCTTTGTCTGGCTTCCAACTTTAAACACCTACGGAACACAAAGCTTTTAAATGGAATCACGTAACAGGGCAGCTACTATCACAACTCAATTCAAAATCTGTAATTCCTTTGGTTCTAGAGCAGTCCGAGCAAATTGAAAGTTAGCAAATGGAATACTGCTACTCAAGAAAGATGGGAGAGTAACAGGATACAGACCAGTTAGCCTGACATCCATCATTGGTAAAGTACTGGAATCTATTACTGAGGAAGTAATTTTGTTGAAGCTTTTTATCTTGCACTTATCAGGACAATCACAAGAATATCAATATCAGGGGAAATCGACAAATTCATATTGAACGAGAAGAGAATGCTGATTGGTAGGTAGAGGCATTGCCAATGAAAGGTGCATCAGTTGATGGTGACTGACAGTTAATTGCCAAACATTGTTTGAAACTTAAATCAGACAGCTTGACAAATTGGTCAAAGCATTATCCTGGGATATGAATCAGAAAATGGCTGTCACCTAGTTTGTTTAGCTGAAACAGGTGCTATGTGTGTACATGTTCTTTCTGTCTGCAAAAAATATTTTTTATATATAACATTAGTGTATTAATATGTGTAGCTTCCAATACATTCAAACGTGCAACTCTCAAGCCCAAATGAAAATATTAAATTGGTTGTCAGTGTAATTTTTAACATACTAAGGATTATCTAGCAAATGTTGTCTAATCACAGAATCACATCTAATGTTGGACTCAGAAGGCAAAATCTTACCAAGAAATGGCAGACTATTGTTTCCGGTGAGAAAATTGGTGTGTTAAATTGGTTTTTTCTCCAGATCTATGATAGTCTACCAAAAAAAATTTGGGGGGGGAATTCTCGTTGTCATACAGGGTGGGTGGGGCCTTAACATGTCAGCAAAACCCCACTGCTCAGACAGAGATCAGGGCGCCATCTTTAAAGGGCGCCCCAATCAGAACCTGAATAAACCTCACCCCCACCCCCAGCCCCCCTACCCCCGCCAGCTCACCACGGAGGTCTCAGGGCCCCCCTTCTCTACCCCCGTTGATCATTGTCCTTTTCCCCCCGAACACTTGCACCTTTCCCCATTCTCTCATTTCCGCCCCCATTTCCTCCACCTAAACTCCCACCCTTCTCCCCATTATAGCCACCGCCAGCATCCCCTGCTCCTCCATCCATTCCTGGCCACCACCACATCTAAATGAATCAGTGCCAACCTGTGTCAAGGGCAGTGCCAAGCAACTGCCTGGCCATGTTCCCCCTACCCCCAGCACTTTACAATCCCAGGGAGACCCCAATGACAGGTTCACATTTAATCTGTTGTAAAAGGCGTTGGCGTGATTGCATGCCGGCACTCGCTGAATATCTTGGTGGGGGGTTGTTCTGGAAAGAGTTCTCACTCGTGACATGCTAATGTATTAAAATGAGCTTTCTGCGGTCCTATGTTACGTTTCACACCAATCCAACAGCCAGAGGTCGGTAACATCAGACCTTGGAAACTTGTTGATGCAAATTGTGCTCTCTGGATTTTGAGCGTACGTCGCCATTCCTGCAGATAGAGAGGGCGGGCTCAAAATCGTCCCTTGAGTTTTGGAAGCATGAACAGGTTGGGTATGGTCTATACCTTGCTTTCACATTGTAAGTCCTCATAGCCATGCCTGCATGCATCTAATCCAAACTGAAGTCATTAAACCTTTCCAATACAGAAACACAGAATTAAACTTCTTAAAGTTATACCTTATTTCTAATAGCCACCAATACAATTATAGATTATTTAAAACCACCTCTATTTCCTGAAAGCAGTGAATCATAGAATTCCTACAGTATATAAAGAGGCCATTCAGCCCCTCAAGTCTGTACTGAGCACAATCACATCCAGGCACTATTCCTGTAACCCTCACTTACCTTGCTAATCCCCTTGACACTAGGGTCAATTTAGCATGGCCAATCCACCTAACCCGCACATCTTTAGATTATGGGATGAAACCGGAGTACGTGGAAGAAACCCACGGAAACACGGGGAGAGCATGCAGAGTCCACACAGGCAGTGACCCAAGTCTGGAACTGAACCTGGGTTCAAGTCAGCCTGGTGCTGTGAGGCAGCAGTGCTAACCACTGTGTCACCATGCCGCCCAAATGAACAGTGATACAATTCCAAGTCAATTTTGTATGAGACCTGGAGGGGAATCAGACGAATGAGAGATGATCTCATTACCTCAGAAGGTTACGGATACTCCATGATTGAATACACTTAAGTCTGAGATAGGCAGATTTTTTGTCTCTCATGCAATCAAGGGATATGGGGAGCACTCAGGGAAGTGAAGCTGAAGCTGAAGATCAGCCACGATTGTACTGAATGATGGAGCAGGCGTGACTGGCAATAGGCCTACCTCTGTTCTATTTTTTGTAACGTTTTATCTCAAGACTTGAAATAGGGATTCCTTTATTCCAGGGGTGACTTATGAAGGGAGATTGAGCAGTTTACGCTTTTACTTGCTAGAATTTAGAACAATGGAAAGAGATCTAATTGGGATACATAAAATGCTTAAGAAGATAGGGTAGACATAGAATGGATTTTTTCCCTTGTTGGACATTGTAGAATGAGAGGCCATAGTTTAAGGCTAAGGGGTGGCAGAATTTAAAACAAAAATGACGAGGAATTAGTTCACTCAAAGGCTTATGAATCTGTGGAATTCTCTGCCCTAATGTGTAGTGGATGCCAGAACACCAAATGTTAGGAAACTAAAGCTAGTTTTAATGGAGTTATATTTGTGTGGGTGTATAGGTTTAGGTGGATTAGCTTAATGTTTTTGTGCTTGGAAGGACTTATAGTTAAATTCATTCACGCTGGACAAAAGTTGTTTGTATGTCTGGGGGTGTTGGTTTCAATTCCAACTGAGATTCTATTGTAAAAGCAAATGACTGCGGATGCGGGAATCTGAAACAAAAACAGAAAATGCTGGAAAATCTCAGTAGGTCTGACAGCAACTGTGGAGCGAGAACAGAATGAATGTTTCAAATCTGGATGACCTTTCATCAGAGCTATTCTATTGTGTTTAGACAGCTATGGTGTGAAAGCTAAATATACTTGCTTAGCAACCAGATGCCATTGCAGAGAGGAAGGGAGGGCTTTCTTTGTTCTGTATTTTTAGCTAGAATCCAGAGGCAGTCGCAAACAGGTTATGGAGCAGTGAACAGCTCTTTCTCAACTCTGCTAGAAGAAGCTAGAGACCAGCTGTCTCAGCTTTGCTAGAAAAAAAGCTGTATAATGGAGTAATGTACAAAAAAAAACAAGCTCCAGCAAAACTAAGGGATGGTTGGGCCTGGAAACCTAGAAATAGAACAAAATTCTGTTCATGGACTCCAGATAAAGTTAAAAAGGAATCAGTTGGTGAGAATGCTACAGAAAGGTTTCTAATGCAATCATAAAGTTTGGAATGTCTTACTATCATCTGTGAACAAATTGTAAAGTAATTTGGAAAAAAAATATTGGCTGGATATCAGAATTTATGGAACAGTGAAAGTTAGTCAGGATAATATCAGTCAATATCTTTTCCCAAAGGTAGGGGAATCCAAAATTAGGTTTAAGGTGAGAGGGGAGAAAAACAAAAGGGTCCAGAGGGGCAATTATTTCACACAGAGAGTGGTGAGTATCTGGAACAAGCTGCCAGAGATAGTAGTAGAAGCTTGTCTTTTAAAAAGCATTTATAGTTACATGGGTAAGATGGGTATAGAGGGGTATGGGCCAAATGCAGGCAATGGGACTCGGTTAGAGTTTTAAGAAAAAGGGTGGCATGGATAAGTTGGGCCAAAGGGTCTGTTTCCATGCTGTAAACCTCTACGACTCTATAATAAAAATGTAAAGGGGATGATACAAAATGGATTCTGGAATGCAAACAGCTAAGTAAAAGCATTACTAGGAGAGAATTTTTAAAGCAAATTTTGGGAGCGGTATTTGGAAATTGTCACACAACAATCATCTGGGGGATTTGAGGAGAAATCCGCAAATACTAACCTTGTGTGCTAATGAGAACATTGTAGCCTCAAATACACTTTGTCATTCATATTAATTATAAAATCTGTGTGTAATTTGTTAAGCCAATGGGGGGGCAGTAAAGGAGTATTGTATTATATGCCATTTTTTTCAATGTTTAATATTTTTTTGCCTGCTGTTAAAACTAATTAACAGTCCTGTGACTCTGTTCTCCATGTTTGATTAAAGAAAGTAAAAGTTATGGTCTTTTGAGTCAAGATTCCATTCTGAGATCTTCCTATTCATACAGGACATCAGCTGAATTATAACATGAACCAATTTAAGGAGGAGATAGATAGGTTTTTAATTAGCAGTGATATGAAGGAGCGAGCAGGAAAGTGGAGATGACACTGAGATGAAGTCAGCCACGATTGTATTGCATGATGGAGCGGGCTCAAGTGGCTGAATTGCCTACTCCTGCTCCTAGTTCCTACGTTCTTATAATAAGATCGAGTCATTTGGTTTGTTCCACCATTCAATTAAATGTGTGATCTATATCCTTTATAGGAAGGGGTATAGAGTATAAAAGCTGCCGTCTAATGCTTCAGTTGTATAGAACGTTGGTTAGATCGCATTTGGAGTACTGCGTCCAGTTCTGGTCACCTTACTACCGGAAGGACGTGGAGTCTCTGGAAAGGGTGCAGAGGAGGTTTACCAGGATGTTGCCTGGCATGGAGGGGCTGGGTTACGAGGAAAGGTTGGAGAAACTGGGACTATTCTCCTTGGAAAGACGGAGGTTGAGGGGGGACATGATAGAGGTATATAAGATACTGAAGGGAATAGACAGAGTCAATAGTGAGAGACTGCTCCCTAGACTGGGTACAAATACGAGAGGACATGATTTAAGGGTGAGGGGGCAGAGGTATAATTTGGATGTGAGAGGAAGGTTCTTTACGCAGAGAGTTGTGGGGGTGTGGAACGCGCTACCGAGTAGGGTGGTGGAGGCAGGAACGTTGGACTCGTTTAAGGTTCAGTTAGATAGACACATGAGTGAAACGAGGATGGAGAGTTATGGTAGGGGCTATTAAATAAGGGTTAGAACCTCGGGAGACACCGGAAAAGCAGACTTGTGAGATTAACGTTTTTGTCTTTTTATTCCGCAGGTGGAGGTCCACCTCGTTGTCAAACGAGGGGCATGCACACGGTGGGTCGTGCGTGGGCTGCTCTTGGAGGTTCCGGGAGTGGCCTAGTACTTCGTGTCGGTGTGTGTGCTTGATCGTGGACCGGTAGACGGGCGCCACAACAGCTCAGTGACTAGCACTGCTAGCTGTGCAGATACATGGATTTGGGCCTGTGTCTGTGGGAGTTTGTGCATTCTCCCTGTGGTTGCGTGGGTTTCCTCCGGGCACTCCGGTTTCCTCCCACACCCCAAAGATGTGCTCTTAGGCTGACTGGTTTTACCAAATTGACACTATTCTCCCCTGAATCTGGCTAAGTTAGGGGTTCCATTTGTAGACACGCAGGGTAGAATAGGTGTAGGGCGATGCGGCGGCACGGGCTTGTTGGGCCGAAGAACCTGTTTCCCGTGCTGGGTTGTTCTTTGTATATCCTAACTCCATTTACCCACCTCAGTGCTATGATCTTTAATATACCTTGCCCAACAAAGAATTTAATCTCAGGTTTGAAATTTTTCATTGATCCCTAGCCGTAAAAGGTTTTTAGTGCAGAGAGTCACAGATTTATACGAAAAGTGATTCAGTGCAACCAATACAGTTCTACATTGTGACCTCCAGACTCTACACCCTTACCTTGCTCAAATCTTTGATTCTGACACCAGCTTCAATATCCAACGGCTCATCTTCCATGTATTCAGTGTTTATGAACCTCTCCGTTTCCTCATCCTTCTTGTTGACTTTGATGTATTCAGATCTCGGCTTTCCAAGCCAGTATGAAGGCTGTGCAAACACCATAAATTAACACACAATATCACGGTTCCTTTAAATAATGCATTCTGTTAAGGACAAGAAGGCGGCAGCTGTTCTCACCAATTGATAGAGGGGCTGACTAGACAAGCAGTGCACTCCATGTGTCGTTCATCACAACATAGCCCCAGCCCAAGCATCTTACCACCCAGTCATATCCAGAAGCATTGGCATTACTGAATATCTGAAACACTCAACACATGCTGCATAAATAGTGAGCCATCAGTTGCCTCTTCTGTGTCCCTTGGTCCAGACTTTCTGGAAATGCAGATTCAGCAGGATACAGCTCAGTACCAGAATTTCAATTGAACAAAGCCTATTTTTGTCACCTTGGAGTCAAGGAAATTTCTTGTGTTCTGCCCTTTGAATATACAAAGGTTGGGTTAAAAGCCAACTGAAAAGCTGCCTAGTTGTCCGTCTGTGTATGCTCAATGAGAACAAGTAGAAGTTTTGACACAGAAGTAAAAGCCAGCAAGCACATTCATATTACCCCTGTAAATAGTCACTGTGCAGGAATCTCTCTCTCTCTGATTGTGAAAGTCAGTCAAGTCAGCAAAGTCTACAGCTGAAAAAAGAACTGGGAAATTCTTTATCAAACCACAGAGCACTGGAATCACAAAACAAACTATGCGCCTGCTAAAGCCAACTCTACTGGAACTTCGAAACTGGCTGATCTGTTTGTGTTTTCTTCATTCCTACCCACCCCAATATCCTTTGATTTCCTTACCTAACAAGATTCGATCTACCTCCGCCTTAAAATATTTACTGAGCTCACCTCCACCATCTTCTGATTGGGGGAGTTCCAAAGTTGCACAACTTTGAGAGAAAAAAATTCTCCTCATCTGTGTCCTATAGTTTCCTGTTTTCTGTCTCCTTCCCTTCTTGCTACTTTCCAGTCTGAAGGAACCTTGCCAGAAGTTTGGAAAATTAACATCCACCCATTTTCTGCTTCATTAGCCACCATTTTTAAGACCCTAGGATGAAGTCCTAGGAGATTTGTCTGTCTGCAAGCAGTTCCATCAATTTTCTCACTACTGCTTCCCCAGTGATTGTAATTTCACAAGGTTCCTCTCTTCCTTCCACCTCCTGATCTTCAGCTGTTACAGGGATGTTTTTTGTATCTTCTAAAGTGAAGACGAAAGCAAAATATTTGCTCATTTCATCTGCTATTTCCTTATTATCTTCTATTAACTCCCCATTGTCACTGTCTAGAGGACCAATGCTCACTTTATTTACTCCTTTCTTTTTTAAATACTTGTTGAAATTCTTACTATAAGTCTATGATTTTTTTTTCTCCTGAACAACCTTTTAATCATTGTCTACTGCTCTTTATATTCTGCTCAATCATCTGACCTGACACATCTTTTTGCAGTTATATCCTTTTGCCTTAAATTTGATACTTCCCTTAACTTCCTTAATTAAACTTGAATGGTGGGTCCACCCTTTGGAATTTTGCTGTACTGTAGGAATATACTTATTCTGAGTATTCCCAATATATCGCCTTAAAAGTCTGTCACTGCTTATCCTCTCGCCTTGTATCCCTGTCCACTTCAGCTAACTCAGCTTCCATGCCCACAGACTGTAAAATCTGCCTTCTGAGGGAAGATTGTGCTCAAACTGTCAAATCCAACACCAAGTTTTTGGGAAAAATTAACGCCATTGAATAGAAACATTAACCTGATAAATTAAAGATGCTAAAGGTAAGTTAATAGTGAGCTTTCGTTGTGTAATTTTGTAATACATAATTTTTAATGATCATTTTAAGTTAGAACCCTTAATGTGCTGCTGCTCAGAACTGGAGGGGCAGACAGTGCAAAAATCACAAAAGGAAACTACAAATGTTTAGCTCTAATACCTTGTGACAACAGTCAATGATGATCTGGGAGAAAGAGAATGTGAACCTGAATGATGTGAAGTTGTGGAACATCCTACTAGAGTTAATTAGTTGCTTTTTCATTCTTTTTTGAGATGAATATCACTGGCTAGGCCAGCATTTACTGCTCATTCCTAATTGCTCTTAAGAAGTTGGTGATGAGCCGCCTTCTTAAACTGCTGCAGTCCACCTGGTATTAATACACTCAGTGTTGCAAGGGGAAGGATTTCCAGGTTCTTGACCCAATGATAGTGGAAGAATGGCAACATATTTCCAAATCTGACTTAGAGGGGAACTTACAGGTGGTGGTGTTCCCATGTGTCTGTCACCCTAGTTCAATAGACATGGTGTGGAGATGCCAGCATTGGACAAGGGTGGGCACAATTAGAAATCTCAGGGTGCCGTGTTTGTGGACCCAAATCTCCATTCACCTGCTCCGAAAGCTCATGATTCCAAATATACCTGTTGTACTTTAATCTGGTGTTGTGAGACTTCTTACCTTGTTCAATAGGTGGTAGAGATTGTGGGTTGGGAAGATGCTGATGAATGACCCTTGGTAAGTTGTAGCATGGATCTTGTTGATGCTACATACTGCTACTACTGTGTGCAGGTGGTGAATGGAGTGAATATTCAGTGATGGATGGGTGGCAATCAAGCAGACTTCTTTGTCCTGTCGAGTGTGAAGTTTCTTGTTGGAGCTCATCCAGCCAAATGGACAATATTCCATCATGCTCCTGACTTATGCCTTGTAGATGGTGCACAGATTTTGGGGAGTTACTCCTGCATAATTAACACTCTCTGAGCTACTCATGTGCATGTCTATAGTCCAGTTAAGTTTTTGGTAAATGGTAACTCTTAGGATGTTAATAGTGGGGGATTCAGTGATGGTGATACCATCGAATGACACCAACAGGAGTTGGTTAGATTCTCTCTTATTGGAAATGGTCACTGCTTAGCACTTATGTGGTGAGAATGGTTTGCAGCAGAGACCAAGCCAACATTTAGGAATAATTTAGATAGATAATTAAAGGAAAAGTGGGAGGTGCATAAAAGCAGTTGGATTCAGGGTGGGCAGATGGAATGACGATTGTACCCTGGACTGATTGAATTACACACAAATCACTACAATATTGCAGCAACTTACCAAGATGAAAAAGTACCAGGCCTGTGGCACCCCATATTCTCCAGGGAAGACAGCTTCTACATACCAGGTAACCAAACTGTAACCTAGTGAATCAAACATCAGCATTGCCATTGCATGGGCAAGTGTGAAACCATCTTCCACGTTGACCGGCTTGTTTACGTTTGACCACTGGATACCCACACCTTCAAACACACAAGGAAATCCAAACATAAACTTAAAAATTTTCAATAGTTAATACCTAAGCCATTAGCAGCACTGCTGAGTGCAGATAAATTGTGGCTCCTTGAATTAACTGTGATTTGCCCGAGATAACGTATGAGGGTGACAAAAATCATCATTACAATTATCTGCAATTCTTATTTTGTACATTTATTCCCTCTCTCCCTTTGATGATGGACCTCTGCAAAAATCAGCCGAACCCATTACTATTTTTTAAAAAGCAGTGCATATCAAACAATAAGAGAGAGACCAGAGATACACCAGAGCTCGTGCTGCGCTGCATTTACAGCAGCTTTTGTAAGAAACAGTGTGTGTCCACATATAATCAGAGAAAATTGAGACATTTCCTGTTTGGGGAGGCTTTGCATTGTATCGCTGTCCCTAAAGATATAATTTCTCAAAATTCATTCTGCATGGGTTAATGAAAAAGCAGATGCTAGAAAATACTGAGCACGCAAATCATGGAAATGAAGCAGCTGCTGTGTGAACTGTGTGTGAAAGCAGTGAGAGAGGTTGAGGCACTGGGAAAGAGGGCGATGCAGGTCTGTGTAGAGTTTGCACATTCTCTCCAGTGTCTGCATGGGCTTCCTCCAGGTGCTCCGGTTTCCTCCCACAGTCCAAAGATGTGCGGGTTAGGTGGATCGGCCATGTTAAATTGCCCCTTAGTGAAAGGGGGACGAGAAAGGTAAATACATGGACTTACTGGGATAAGGGTGGGATTATTGTTGGTGCAGGCTCGATTGGCCGAACGGCCTCTTTCTGCACTGTAGGGATTCTATGATTCTAAGGAAAACAGAAGCAGCACGAGACAGGTGCGAGGCAATTGGATTTTGAATTTGGTTTTGGAGCAAGCAGTAAATGGATTTGGGTTTGCCCGGTCCATTCTGAGCACTACATTTGTACTTTTAAGGATGCAGTAAATTTTTTTTTAAGTGCACCTAAAAAAGCTTCCCAATCTGTGTTCCAAAGTGAACAGACCAAGTCCTGAGTAAAATCAAACTGTGTCACCAAAAAAAAACATAGTTGATTGGTTTATCTTTCAAAACTCTGGTAATTTTAGTAATTGTAAAGTTTTATTAATAGTAATGCTTATTCGGTTAGATTGGTTGGTGAGTATTTCCTATTCATCTTAACTTGGAAACTGCAATTTAGGTAAGTAGAACATTTATTGAAATAATAATATAAGTGTAGGCAGGACTAGAAATAGTCATTAAAATTAGCTCAGTAATATAATTAATTAATTAAAGACCATAAAAATGGTAGAGCAGGTAATCTGTGGCAGCTGCATTATTGTGGGAGCCCTGTTTGCCAGTGTGCTACAAGACAAACATATCTGTAATCAGTTTTTGAAACTGGAGGAACTTCAGTTCAGACTCTATGAGCTAGAGGCCAAGCTTCAGACAGAGAGTAAGACACCTGGACATTTTATTCTATAAGGCAGTCACATCTTTAGGTTAGGGTCTTCTGATTTACTCAGGAGTCAAGGCCAGGGGGGTAAGACCCCAATGAAAATGTAAGGAGATCGAGAAGGTAGAAGTGAAGGAGTCTCAGCCCTTGCAATTATCGAAAACGTTGTAGGTTTTTGTAGCTTGTGGGGATGAAAGAAGAAAGGGCAGTGTGGATGAGTAAGCTAACCATTGTACCATGGTACAGGAAGCCATTCTGGTGCAAGGAGTTAATGGGAGTGTAGCGATAGTAGGGGATAGTATAGTCAAGGGAATAGACACTGTTCTCTGCAGCAGAGAGTCCAGCGAGCTGCTGGAGTGCCCCAGGGGTCGGTGCTGGGGCCTCAGCTATTTACCATTTATATAGATGATCTGGAGGAGGGAACCGAGTGTAGGGTGTCGAAATTTGCTGATGACACCAAGATTGGGGGAACGGCAAATTGTGCGGAGGGTGTGGAGAGTCTGCAGAAGGATCTAGATAGGCTGGGCGAATGGGCCAGGAAATGGCAAATGGAATTTAATGTTGGCAAGTGTGAGGTGATCCACTTTGGTAGGAAGAATGGTAGGAAGGACTATTACTTACGGGGCGAAAAACTGCAGCAGGCGACGGTGCAGAGGGACCTCGGGGTCCTTGTGCATGAGTCGCAAAAACCCAGCTTGCAGGTGCAGCAGGTGGTCAGGAAGGCGAATGGGATGCTGGCCTTCATAGAGAGGGGGATTGAATATAAAAGTAGGGAGGTCTTGCTGCAGCTGTATAGGGCATTGGTGAGGCCGCAGCTGGAGTACTGTGTGCAGTTTTGGGCGCCGCACCTGCGCAAAGATATTTTGGCCTTGGAGGGAGTGCAGAGGAGGTTTACTAGGCTGATACCGGAGTTGAGGGGGTTGAGCTATGAGGAGAGGCTGAACAAACTGGGCTTGTACTCGTTAGAGTTTAGAAGAATGAGGGGAGATCTCATTGAGACGTATAAGATGATGAATGGGATGGATAGGATAGAGGTGGAGAGTCTCTTCCCGCTCAAAAAAGACAGTAGGACTAGGGGGCACAGCCTCAAGATAAAAGGGGGGGCGGTTTAGAGCAGAGTTGAGGAGGAACTTCTTCACTCAAAGGGTGGTGAATCTCTGGAATTCTCTGCCCATTGAAGTGGTGGAGGCTGCCTCGCTAAATATTTTTAAGACGCGGGTTGATGGGTTTTTGATAAGGGAGGGGATTAAGGGTTATGGGGAGAGGGCGGGAAAGTGGAACTGAGCAGCGACAGATCAGCCATGATCTTATTGAATGGCGGGGCAGGCTCGAAGGGCTAGATGGCCTACTCCTGCTCCTATTTCTTATGTTCTTATGTCATCTGCCTAATGCCAGGGTTCAGCACATCTGCACTGGGTTGGAGAGGAGGAGTGGGAGTAACCAATTGGCATTGTCCATTTAAGTACAAATGAAATAGCAGAACCTCTTCCCTAGTTGTCCCTAAGAGCATATAAACAGCTGGGGGCTAAATTAAAAAAAAAGCTCAAAGATAATGACCTCTGGATTGTTATCTGAGCCACAAGCAGATTGGCAGAGCACAAATAAGATTAGGGAATTAAATGCGTGGCTCAAATATTGGTGCAAGGGAAATGGATTTCAATTTCTGGGGCGCTAGAACCAGTATTGTTGAAAGTGGGAGTCGTAGTGTCTGGACAATCTTCACCAGAACTGCACTGGGTCAAATTTTCTAGTGAGTCATATAATCTGGGCAGTAGAGAAGGCTTCAAAGTAAATAGTAGGGATCAAGTGATGGAAAATGTGACAAATTAAAGAGAGAGAATAGGGCACGGGAGCAAGGCAGCGAAAAGAGAATTGATTATTTGAGTGTGACAGAAAGGGATAGGGCACACAAACTGAAAAGTGCACCAGCAAATAAGGCTAGAGGTTGCACTAATAATAAAACAACAGATTTAAAGGCACTATCTGAACGCACAAAGCATTTACAATAAGATAGATGAATTGGCAGGACAAATGGAAATTAATAGATACACACTAATTAAAATTATGGAGATGTGGCTGCAGGGTGATCAAGGCTGGGAACTGAATGTTCAAGGATATTTGATATTCAGGAAGGATAGGCAAAATGAAAAGCAGATGGTGTTATCACACTCTGAATAAAGGATGGGATAAGTGGATTAGTGAGATTGGAAGGTTGCAATGTGAAAATATTTCAAAAATAATTTTGCATCTATTCTGTGATGCAGGCTTGTGCGGGGCATGCGTTTGTGTGTGTGTGACTAAATTAATTAAGTTGGAGGACAAGTGTCTACAAAGCTGAGGATATCAAAGAGGCTAGGTGAGAAAAGTAGGCATCAGAAGTGACCAGGGTCAAATTGGATAATCTACAAGTAAGATATGGATAGAAATTTGCATTAGGAGGTAAATAAAATTTGTTGGATTGTGTTCTTAAAATTCAAAGAAGGGTTTACAATTTGGAAAAGAACAAAGTACAAAGAAAATTACAGCACAGGAACAGGCTCTTCAGCCCTCCAAGCGTGCACCGACCATGCTGCCCTACTGAACTAAAACTCCCTACCTTTCTGGGGACCATATCCCACTATTCCCATCCTATTCGTGCATTTGTCAAGATGCCCCTTAAAAGTTACTATTGTATCTGCTTCCACTACCTTCCCTGGTAACAAGTTCCAGGCACCCACTACTCTCTGTGTAAAAAATCTACTTCGTAAAGTTAAACCTTTAAACATTGCCCCTCGCACCTTAAACCTGTACCCCTAATAATTGATTCTCCCACCCTGGGAAAAAACTTCTGACTATCCACTCTGTTCATGCTTCTCATAATCTTATCGACTTCTATCAGGTTACCCCTCAACCTCCGTCGTTCCAGTGAGAACAAACCAAGTTTCTCCAACCTCTCCTCATAGCTAATGCTTTCCATACCATGCAGCATCCTGGTAAATCTTTCAAGCCTTAATGCATGCGCGGGACTTGGATGTGGTTGCAATGACAGCGACTTGGTTAAAAGGACAGGACTGGCTGAATATTCCGGAGTGTAAGTGTTTTAGGCGAGACAGAGGAGGGGCTAGAAGAGGTGGGGGAATAGCAATACTGGTTAGGGAGCATTTTACCGCGGTACAGAGGGTGGATAATTCGGAAGGATCATGTAACAAGACACTGTGCGTCAAGTTCAAAAATAGGAAGGGTGCAGTCACTATGTTGGGGTAGACTACAGGCCTCCCGACAGCCCATGGGAAGTTGAGGAATGGATATGTAAGGAGATTCTAGACAGGTGTAGAAAAAATAGGGTTGCTATAGTGGGAGATTTAATTTCCCTTATATAGACTGGAAATCCCTAAGGGCTGAGGGTCCGAATGGGGAGGAATTTGTAAAATGTGTCCAGGAAGGTTCTTTGGAACAATAGGTTGATACTCCAACCAGAGAGGGAGCTATATTGGACCTAGTACTGGGCAATGAGCCCACTCAGGTCATCAAAGTTTCAGTGGGGGAACATGTGGCAAACAATGACCACAATTCTGTAAACTTTTGAATAGTCATGGAAAAGGATAAGTGTGTCCTATGGGTAAGGTGATGAATTGGAGGAAGACTAACTACGGCCGGATTAGGCAGGATTTGGTGGCTGTTGATTGGGAAGAGGCTGTTTGAGGGTAAATCCACATCTGGCACGTGGGAGTCTTTTAAGGAGCAGTTGATAGGAGTGCAGGACAGGTATGTGCCTATAAAAAGGAAGGACAGGAAAGGTAGGATTCGAGAGCCGTGGATAACCAGGGAAATTGAGGGTCTGATCAAAAAGGAAAAAGAGGCATTCATAAGGTCCAGGCAGGTAAAAACAGATGAAGCAACGGAGGAATACAGACAGACTAGAAAATAATTCAAACAGCGAGTTAGATCCTTGGCCGACAGGATTAAAGAGAATCCTAGGCATTTTATACATACATTAGGAACAAAAGGGTTGTCAGAGAAAGAGTTGGACCTCTCAAGAACAAAGGAGGGGAATTATGCTTAGAGTCCAAGGAAGTAGGTGAGATCCTAAATGAATACTTTGTATCAGTATTCACAAAGGAATGGGGCATGTTGATTGGTAGTGTCTCAGAGGAGTGTGTAGACCCGTTAGAACAAATCGCAATTACAAGGGAGGAAGTGTTAGGTGTTTTAGGAAGCATTAAAGGTAGAGAAATCCCCAGGGCCAGATGGCATCTGTCCTAGATTACTGAGAGAGACAAGAGATGTAATTGCTGGCCCTCTAACAGAAATCTTTGTTTCTTCATTGAACACAAGTGAGGTCCCAGAGGATTGCAGGATAGCAAATGTGGTCCCATTATTTAAGAAGGGTAGCAAGGATAACCTGGGTAATTATAGGCCAATGAGCTTGACGTCTGTGGTAGGGAAATTGTTGGAGAAGATTCTTAGAGATAGGATCTATACACATTTAGAACTGAATAGTCTCATTAGTGATAGACAACATGGTTTTGTACGAGGGAGGCCATGCCTCACAAATTTGGTTGAGTTTTTTGAGGAGGTGACAAAAATGATTGATGAGGGAAGGGGTGTGGAGGTCATCTACATGGACTTTAGCAAAGCATTTGACAAGGTCCCTCATGACAGGCTGGTACAAAAGGCTAAATCTCACGGGATCAAAGGTGAACTAGCTAGATGGCTACAGAACTGGATTGGCCATAGAAAATAGAGGGTAGCAGTGGATGGGTTTTTTTCTGTTTGGAGGTCTGTGACTAGTGGTGTTCCTCAGGGCTCTGTATTGGGACTCCTGCTGTTTGTGATATATATAAATGATTTGGAAGAAGTTGTCGAAGGTCTGATTAGTAAGTTTGCGGACGACACAAAGATTGCTGGAGTTGCGGATAGTGATGAACATATCAGTTACTAATGGTGTACCGCAAAGGTCTGTTTTGGGGCCACTGCTGTTTGTCATTTTTATAAATGACCTAGATGAGGGTGTAGAAGGATGGGTTAGTAAATTTACGGAAGACACTAAAGTCGGAGGAGTTGTGGACAGTGTGGGTGGATGTTGCAGTTTGCAGAGGGACATAGATAAGCTGCAGAGCTGGGCTGAGAGGTGGCAAATGGTGTTTAATGCAGAAAAGTGTGAGGTGATTCACTTTGGAAGGAGTAACAGGATTACAGAGTATTGGGCTAATGGAAAGACTCTTGGTAGTGTGGATGAGCAGGGAGATCTCAGTGTCCATGTGCATAGATCCCTGAAAGTTGGCACCCAGGTTAAGAAGGTTTACGGTGTGTTAGCTTTTATTAGTAGAGGGATTGAGTTTCAGAGCCATGAGATCATGTTGCAGCTGTATAAAACTCTGGTGCGGCCGCACTTGGAGTATTGTGTAGAGTTCTGGTCGCCGCATTATAGGAAAGATGTGGAAGCATTGGAAAGGGTGCAGAGGAGATTTACCAGGATGTTGCCTGGTATGGTAGGAAGGTCTTATGAGGAACATAAGAACATAAGAAATAGGAGCAGGAGTAGGCCATCTAGCCCTTCGAGCCTGCCCCGCCATTCAATAAGATCATGGCTGATCTGAAGTGAACCAGTTCCACTTTCCTGCTTTCTCCCCATAACCCTTAATTCCCTTGTCTATTAGAAATCTATCTACCCGTGGCTTAAATATATTCAACGAGGTAGCCTCCACCACTTCAATGGGCAGAGAATTCCAGAGATTCACCACTCTGAGTGAAGAAGTTCATCCTCAACTCCGTTCTAAACTGCCCCCCTCCCTTATTTTGAGGCTGTGCCCTCTGGTTCTGCTATCCTTTCTAAGCGGGAAGAATCTCTCTACTTCTACCCTATCTAGCCCTTCATTATCTTGTAAGTCTCTATAAGATCCCCTCTCAGCCTTCCAAACTCTAACAAGTACAGACCCAGTCTATTCAATCTCACTTCATAAGCTAACTCTCTCATCTCCGGTATCAGCCTGGTGAATCTTCTCTGTACTCCCTCCAAGGCCAATATATCCTTTCGCAAATACGGCGACCAAAACTGTATACAGTACTCCAGCTGCGGCCTCACCAGTGCCCTGTACAGTTGCAGCAAGACCTCCCTGCTTTTATATTCTATCCCCCTCGCTATAAAGGCCAACATTCCATTTGCCTTCTTGATCACCTGCTGCACCTGGGGGTCCTTGTGCAATTCATGCACAAGGACCCCCAGGTCCCTCTGCACCGTAGCATGCTGCAGCTTTTCACCCTTTAAATAATAATCCCTCCTACTATTATTTCTATCAAAGTGGATAACCTCACATTTGCTAACGTTATACTCCATCTGCCAGGTCCTTGCCCACTCAATGAGTCTATCCAGATCTCTCTGCAGACTTTCTGTGCCTTCCACGCAATTCGCTTTTCCACTCATCTTAGTGTCATCAGCAAATTTTGTTACCCTACACTCAGCCCCCTCCTCCAGATCGTCTATGTAAATGGTAAACAGTTGAGGCCCCAGCACCGATCCCTGCGGCACTCCACTAGTCACCAACTGCCAACTAGAAAAGCATCCGTTGATTCCAACTCTCTGCTTCCTGTTAGATAACCAATCCTCGATCCACGCTAACACCTTACCCCCAACTCCGTGCACCCTAACCTTCTGCAGCAACCTTTTGTGAGGCACCTTATCGAACACCTTCTAGAAATCTAAAAGCACCACATCCACCGGTTCCCCTCTGTCTACTGCACTAGTCACATCCTCATAGAAATCCAATAAATTTGTTAAACACGACTTCCCCTTCACGAATCCGTGCTGTGTCTGCTTGATCAAACCATTCTCTTCTAGCTGTCTTGCCATTTCTTCTTTGATGATGGATTGTAGCATTTTTCCAACTACGGACGTTAAGCTAACCGGCCTATAATTCCCTGCCTTTTGTCTGCTACCTTTTTTAAACAGTGGCGTAACATTAGTCGTTTTCCAATCTTCTGGCACTTCCCCAGAGTCCAGCGAATTTTGGTAAGTAATTACTAAGGCATCTGCTATCACCTCTGCCATTTCTTTCAGAACCCTGGGGCGCATTCCATCCGGTCCTGGGGACTTGTCTACCTTCAGTCCCGTTAGTCTATCAAGCACTACCTCTCTAGTGACAGTAATTGCATTAAGGACCTCATCTCCTAACATCCTTCTATCTTTAATATTCGACAAGCTATTTGTGTCCTCCTCCGTGAAGACTGACACAAAAAACTTATTTAAAGCCTTAGCCATTTCCTCATTGCCCACCACTAAATCCTCCCTCTCGTCCTCCAAGGGTCCAACATTCACTCTAGCCAGTCTCTTCTTCTTTACATATTTGTAAAAACTGGAAAAGCTGAGGGACTTGAGATTGTTTTTGTTGGAGAGAAGGTTAAGAGATGACTTAATTGAGGCATACAAGATGATCAGAGGATTAGATAGCTTGGACAGTGAGAGCCTTTTTCCTCAGATGGTGATGGCTAACACGAGGGGACATAGCTTTAAATTGAGGGGTGATAAATATAGCACAGGTGTCAGAGGTAGGTTCTTTACTCAGAGGGTAGTAAGGGCGTGGAATGCCCTGCCTGCAGCAGTAGTGGCCTCGCCAACTTTAAGGGCATTCAAATGGTCATTGGATAGACATATGGATGATATTGGAATAGTTTAGGTTAGAGGGTCATTAGATTGGTTCCACTGGTCAGTGCAATATCGAGGGCTGAAGGGCCTGTACTGCGCTGTAATGATCTATGACAACACAGCAGGCTATACATCGGCTGGAAAATTGGGTGGAGAAATGGCAGATGGAATTTAATCCAGATAAATGCGAAGTGATGCATTTTGGTAGATCTAATGCAGGGGGGAACTATACAATAAATGGCAGAACCATCAGGAGTATAGACACACAGAGGGATCTGGGGTGTGCAAATCCACAGATCCTCTAAGGGAGCAGCACAGGTGGAAAAGGTGGTGAAGAAGGCATATGGCATGCTTGCCTTTATTGGATGGGGTATAGAGTATAAAAGTTGGCATGTAATGTTGCAGTTATATAGAACGTTGGTTAGGCCACATCTGGAATACTGCATCCAGTTCTGGTTGCCACACTACTGGAAAGACGTGGAGGCTTTGGACAAAGTGCGGAAAAGATTTACCAGGATGTTGCCTGGTATGGAGAGCATTAACTATGAGGTGAGATTGAGTACACTAGGGTTGTTCTCCCTGGAAAAACTGAGGTTGAGGCGGCGACCTAATAAAAGTTTATAAAATCATGAAGGGTGAACAGTTGGAAGCTTTTTCCCAGGTCAGAAATGACAAATACAAGGGGTCACAAGTTCAAGGTAAGGGGGGCAAGGTTCAGTACAGATATGCAGGAGATGTATTTTACAAAGAGGGTGGTGGGGGCCTGAAATGCACTACTAAGCAAGGCGAGGCAGACAAGTTAGGGTCGTTTAAGGCTTATCTAGATAGCCACATGAACAGACTGAGAATAGAGGGATACAGTGGATGGTCTAGTTAGGAACACATGATCAGTGCAGGCTTGGAAGGCTGAAGGGCTTGTTCCTGTGTTGTTTTGTTCTTTGTTCTTTTCTGTATCCCCTCCAAAGCTTCCACATCCTTCTGGTAGTGTGGTGACCAGAATTGAACATTATATTCCAAGTGCGGCCTAACTAAGGTCCAATATAGCTGCAACATGACTTGCCAATTTTTAATGCCCTGGCCAATGAAGGTAAGCATGCCGTATGCCTTCTCCACCTGCATTGCCACTTTCAGTGACCTGTGTACCTATACACCAGATCCCTTTGCCTATCTGGATCTGATATTGGGAAATGAGTCCAACCAGATAGTCGATGTTTCAGCAGGGGAGCAGTTTGGAACAATGACAACAATTCAGTAAGCTTTAAGGTACTGAGAGATAAAGATAAGCGTAGTCCTCAAATTAAGGTGCTAAATTGGAGGAAGGTTAATTTTACAACAATATTAGGCAGGAACTGAAGAATGTAGATTTGGGGCAGATGATTGAGGGCAAATCAACATTTGGCTTAAGGGTTCTGCCATTTACTGTATATTTCCCATCTGTATTAGACCTGCATTACCTCACATTTGTTCGGATTAAACTCCATCTGCCATCTCTCCATCCAAGTCTCCAATTGATCTATATCCTGCTGTATCCACTGATGGTCCTCATAGTTATCCGCAAATCCACCAACCTTTGTGTCGTCCGCAAACTTACTAATCAAACCAATTACATTTTCCTCCAAATCATTTATATATATTACAAACAGCAAAGGTCCCAGCACCGATCCCTGAGGAAAATACAACATACTGTTTATTTCTAAAATTTTGTTACACTTTAAGCTGTAGAAGGCAGCATGAGATTAGTGAAAGGTTGAATTGGTATCAAAAAAAAGATTGTTTAATCACATGATCAATATTATGTTGAATTATTATGCCTTCAGAATGAGCCCAACTGGTTCATGACCAGGGCAAAAAAAAGTATTGATATAACTTGTCACAGCCCTCCATTCAGAAATGCACCTTTTCACTGTTACCCTCTGTTTTCTTTGACTGAGCCAGTATTGTATCCACCTTGCCAGCTCACCTCTGATCCCATGTGACTTCACCTTCTGCACCAGTCTACCATGAGATACCTTGTCAAAGGCCTTACTGAAGTCCATGTAGACAACATCCACTGCCCCACCCTCATCAATCATCTTTGACACTTTCGTGAAAACTCAATCAAATTCATGAGACACGACCTCCCCTTCACAAAACCATGTTGCCTCTCACTAATATGTCCACTTATTTCCCAGTAGGAATAAAGCCTGACTCGAAGAATCCTCTCCAATAATTTCCCTACCACTGATATCAAGCCTGTAATTACCTGGATTATTCTTGCTACCCTTTTTAAACAACATTGGCTATTCTCCAATTCTCTGGGACCTCTCCAGTAGCCAGTGAGGATACAAAGATTTCTCTCAAGACCCCAGCAATTTCCTCTCTTGACTCTCTCAGTATTCTGGGGAATATCCCATCTGGCCCTGGGGACTTGTCTATCTTAATGTTTGTCAAGAACCCCAATACCACCTCCTTTTTGATCTCAACATGGCTCACACTATCTACATATCCTTTCCCAGACTCATCATCCACCAAGTCCTTCTCTTTGGTGAATACTGAAGCAAAGTACTTATTTAATACCTCATCCATTTCCTCCGGCTCGGGATGGTTCCCCTTCAGTGGGCCAACCCTCTCCCTGGCTACCCTCTTGCTCATTGCATATTTATAAAAAGCCTTGGGGTTTCCCTTCATACTGCTGGCCAATGCTTTTTCGTGACCCCTTTTAGCCCTCCTTACTCCTTGCTAAAGTTTCTTTCTACTTTCCTTGTACTCTACACTTGCTTCGTGTGTTCCCAGCCTCCTAGCTTTGACAAATGCTTCCTTTTTCTCTTTGATTAGTGTCACAATATCTTTCGTAATCCAAGGTTCCCAAAACTTGCCATACTTATCCTTCATCCTTACAGGAATGTGCCGGTCCTGAATCCGTATCAACTCACAACTGAAAGCCTTCCACATGCCAGATATTGATTTGCCCTCAAACATCTGCCCCCAATCTACATTCTTCAGTTCCTGCCTAATATTGTTGTAGTTAACCTTCCCCCAATTTAACACCTTAACTTGAGGACTACACTTATCTTTATCTCTCAGAACCTTAAAGCTTACTGAATTGTGGTCACTGTTCCGAACTGCTCCCCTACTGAAACATCGGCCACCTGGCTGGGTCCATTCCCCAATACCAGATCCGGTATGGCCCCTTCCCTAGTTAGACTAACTACATATTATTTCAAGAAACCCTCCTGGATACTCCTTACGAACTCTGCCCCATTCACGCCCCTAGCTCTAAGTGAGTCCCAATCAATATAGGGGAAGTTAAAATCTCTGACCATAACAACCCTGTTACTTTTACACCTTGCCAAAATCTGCCTACATATCTGTTCCTATCTCCCGCTGGCAGTTGGGTGACCTATATTAAATCCCCAACATTGTGACTACACCTTTCCTATTTGTGAGCTCTACCCATATTCCCTTGCTGTATGAGCCGCTGAGGTGTTCTCCCAGAGTACAGCCGTGATATTCTCCTTAACCAGTAATGCAACTCCCCCACGCCTTTTACATCCCCCGCTATGCTGCCTGAAACATCTGTATTCTGGAATGTTAAGCTGCCAATCCTGTCCTTCCCTTAACCAAGTCTCTGTAATGGCAACAACATTACAGAGACTTGGAAAAGTCATAAATAAATAAGGTGAACTATTACATTTTAATTTACCTGAAAGTAATGGCTATAAGGAGAACAAAAAAGATCTTCATATTCTTGGAAAGGTAAATTTCAAAGAAGGATAAGGACAATGGGAAAAGATGTATGGAAAAAGAAGTATTTAAAGACAGTTTTTGAAGCTGTGCTGGGTGTGGCCATGTAACATCTCCTGGAGTGCTCTATGCTAGGACAGAACTATGAGGAAGCAAAGTGAGGCTGCTTCAGTTAACCCAGAAAAGTGTCTGGATAAAAGCAAATTATTGCAGATGCTGGAATCTGAAACTAAAAGAGAAAATGCTGGAAAATCACAGCAGGTCTGGTAGCATCTGTAAGGAGAGAAAAGAGCTGACGTTTCGAGTCCAGATGACCCTTTGTCAAAGCTTTGACCTGCTGAGATTTTCCAGCATTTTCTCTTTTGGTTCCAGAAAATGTCTGTTTCTCCAAAAAGCAGGGTTTTGTTTTAAATTTTTTTGGCATTTCCAAGGCAGAGTGGGAGTGAAAGAGAGAGAAGTCTTGTGACATCCCCTATAGCGACAGCACGGTTGCCTTGTGGTTATATTACTGGATTCTTTTATAAATTAAGTATCTATAAAGGGATTGTCACCCAAAGGGTGTTTATTGTAATTCTGATCAAGTGGGAATCATTTTGAGTGAATGTTCTGTAAGACTAATCTAATTGTGTAAATGTAACCTTGTATGTGTATGATTTCTCTTGCTACACCACATCCTGAGAGCGTTTTCCCTGGTTCTAAATCATCCAAACAGGGAAAACAGTCTTCCTGCATCTACCCTGTAAGATCATCTCTTGTCCATCTAAAACTTATGGCACTCAGGCCCGGTCTTTTTAATCTCTCCCCATAGAAAACTGCCACAAGGGATCAGTCTGGTGAGCCTTCATTGCACTCTCTCTGTGGAAAGAAAAGGCGGGGTGGGGTGAGGGAGGGGGTGAGGCTCAGTCATTCAGCATATTTGAGACAGAGATCACTAGATGTCTGGATATTAAAGTATTAAGGTAGAAGATAAATCATAATCTAGCTGAATGGCGCAACAGGTTCAAGGTGCTTTGAATAGCCAACTCCTTTTCCGAATTCCTGTGAGACAGCATGTGGGGAACATGCAACAATATAAGACGGGATAAAAAAGCACAAATAACTATCAAGTTTATGAATCAATTAAACCAGAGTTTTTGATATATTTAATAATTGGGGCTGCAGTTAGTTGCTAGACAGTTGCTTAGTGCCTTTACCGGGAACTCATAACATATCATAGTAATTCTGGCAATTTCATCACAGTATGATGTACCATGCTGTCAACTGGCAACAGGCACCACATTGTGTCCTTGAAACAACTAGGGAAAGTTGGAATTGAAAGCTGGCAATAGTCATAAATGGCATTAGTATTTGAAAGAGTTCAGTTCACCAATTTTTAATAGATTATTTCCAGGGAAAATTGCAAAGGGCCATCTTTTCATTAGTGCTCAGTGACAGGAGGTCTCAGTGCCATAAATATAAATGTTCAATACAAATCAATGCTCAGAAAAATGAGTGATTCAATCTCTGAGTTCCTCCCACAGTCCAAAGATATGCAGGTGGATTAGCCATGCCAAATTGCCCCTTAGTGTTAGGGCGACTAGCCAGGGTAAATGCATGGGCTTATGGAGATAGGGCCTGGGTGGGATTGTGATTGATGCAGGCTTGAAGGGCCAAATAGCCTCCTTCTGCACTATAGGGATTCTATGATCTATGATTCAATGGCAGGTGCAGCTGCAAAACCATGTGGTCAATCTCAATAATGAGGGGAGGGGGAAAGTGATCAGGAGAGCGACAGCCATGTAAGGAAAGACTTTAGTGATGGCTGACCATCCAATGTTACCGATTGCACAAACTGATCTGGCTCCTTGGGACAAGGACTGTTTTAAGGAGTCAAAAGATGAGAAAGGATTTGCATCTATCTAGTACCTTTTATGACCTCAAGACAGACCAAAGCATTTTACAACCAATGAAGTACTTCTCAACTGTGGTCACTGGTGTAATGCATGAAACACAGAAGCCAATTTGCACACAGCAAAATTCTACAAACAGCAATGGGGTTACCAAGTAATCGATTTGTTTTTGATGATAATTAAGTAAATGTTGACCAGAGCATCAGGGAGAACTACCCTGCCCTTCTTCAAAATAGTACTGTGGGATCTTTCACATCCACCTGAGAGGACATCAGAGCCTCAGTTTAACATCTTCCCCAACACTGTGGTGATGTGTCAGTCTAGGCTGTGTGCTTGTCCAGGACTGGGTTTCAGAAATGAGAGAGCTGCCACAAATCTGAGCTGACACTTGATAAATCACCAATGAATGAATAAAACAGCAAGTGCCGGCACAGAATCTCATTGCTCTTACCTTTCCCTTCGAACATGCCAATTACCTGGCATCCCAGCGCCATTCCAACATTTGACATCAAGCAGGATGCCACTTTCTGGGCTGTCGTCATGGTATGGTAACGTGGAGCGATGAAGAAATAGGGGATGTAAGAAAAAAAATACAGGAACCCACTAGCTGCAGCACCTACATTGGCTGTAAAGAGAGAAGAAATCAGTTAAAAATCAGACACATACCTCATCATGCAATGGGCAGATTGATTTACCAGACCTCTACCTGTACCAATGCTAGTGAAGGATACTGTACCTTCAAAGATGGCTGGTACTGAGACATGTGTGACTGTAATACAGCCATCTCACAGTACCCACCCCTGATACCTTTAGTTCCCACTTTTCTCCCCCAGAAGGTAATAAACTGCATTGATCCCACTCTGGAACACCTCATCCAAGTGACTGAAAATACGTTCATACAACATGGACTGGGATATCACACAGGCACCAGGATTCTCCGGTTATTGAACTGGCAAAAAGATCAGTTGACAGCAATCCTGGAGTCCAGCACAAATTTTCCATTGATTTGCAACTAATGTAGAATTATAGAATGGTTACAGCACAGATGGAGCCATTCAACCTGTCATGTTTGTGTTAACTCTCTATAAGAACTTCTCACCCAGCCCCATTGCCCAACCTTTGCCCATTGCCCTTCAAATCTTTTAATTGTAGGTGTTTATTCAATCGCCCTCTGAAAGCCACAATTGAATCTGCTTCCACTACACTCTCAGTTAATATATTCCAGATCGTAAACACTTGGTGCCTAAAAAGGTTTTCCTTAGGTTGCCATCAGGTCTTTTGCCAATCACTTAAAATTGGTATCTGCTGGTTGTCGTAGATTACACAGGGTATATGGTACTGAAACAAACCAATGCTCAGTCCATGCTGATGTTCCTGCTCCATTTGAATCTCATGTCTTTTCTAATCTGGATCTATAGTCAGAATCATCCATTCCCTTCTCCTTCAACTGGTTGTCTAACGTCCTCCTAAAGGCACTATTTGCTTCAACCATGCCTTGTGCAACAAGTTCCACATTCATGGCCGTTCTCCCATTGAGGACAGTTTCTCCCTATCTACTCTATCCAGAGTCCTTGTGATTTTGAAGACCTCTAGCAAATCTCCTCTGAACTTTCTCATCTATAAACAGAACAGCCCAACTTCCCCAATCCATCCACTTTTTAAAAGAACAAAGAACAAAGACCAACCCAGCACAGGAAACAGGCCCTTCGGCCCAACGAGCCCATGCCGCCATCTTAACAATGTACTTTTCCTACACCTCCCTTGACCCGTGTCTGTGCTTATGGTATCCCCATTGGAAACCAGATTCAGAGGAGAATAATTTAGGGACAATTTGTTACACCAATCAGCCTAACAGCACATCTTTGGGGTGTGGGAGGAAACCGGAGCACCCGGAGGAAACCCATGCAACCACAGGGAGAATGCGCAAACTCCCACAGACACTGGCCCAAATCCATGTATCTGCACAGCTAGCAGTGATAGTCACTGAGCTGTTGTGGTGCCCCCATCTACTGGTCCAGTTTTAAGCATACACAAACAACGCAAAGTACTAGGCCACTCTCGAAACATCCAAGAGCAGCCCACGCACGACCCATCGTATGCATGCCCCTCGTTAGACAACAAGGTGGACCGACGCACCTGTGGAGTAAAAGAGACAATACATGTAGCATTAGATTTCCAGGAACGTCCCGAGGCTCTGACCCTTATTTAAAACAGTCTCCTATAACCCTCCATCGCTGTTTCGCTCATATGCCTATCTAAGTAAACCTTAAACAAGTCCAGCGTGCCTGCCCCCACCACCTTACTTGGTAGTGCATTCCATACCCCCACGACCCTCTGTGTGAAAAACCTCCCTCTAGCACCCAAATTATACTTCTCCCCCCTCACCCTAAGCTCGTGGCCCATAAAATTCCTCTATGGGGTGTGGCTCATCAAATCTACACCAACTCTCCAAAAGAGCATCATACCCAGGCCTCATTGTTAAGTATCCAAACTCTGTGACTGTTTCTGTACAGATCTGCTTATCTGTCTTGCCCAGCAGTGTAAAAGCCCACACTGGACTGTGTCTGATAGGAAAAGCCCTCAATGAGCGTCTGAGAATGGAAAGGGGCTGGCAGGGTTAAATAAGACTGATATCTGATCCTAATAACGTACGGTTACCTAGAGCAATCAGTATGGAGAGAGAGGAGAGAAGAAATGGAGGATGAAGGAACATCAGCTTCTCTATGCTACACCCAGATTGCTGTTGGATGCAAAATTCACTTCAGAGGTTAAAACAAAACAAGGATCAAAACAGATAAATCATTGTCGCTTCCCAATGGCCAAATAACCAGAGGTGAGAGCGGGAGAAATTATTCTACACAGCAAGCTTTCTGTGCAAGGATCTTTTCTCTCTAATAGAATGATATCTGATGCAGTTCTATCAATCTGTGTAACATCACAATACCAGCTAGAGAATGCTCCTTAATACAGGTGTCAGGGATCTATCCGATCTTATTGCATTTAATTTCTTTAACAACATTGAGGAGGAACCACTGTCTGTCTCAATGTTTGTACTGGTTACTGCAAACTGTGCATAGATAAGCATACCTTTACTCTGCTCCTCATTATCAGGCTTAAAAAGCTAGACTCTTAAGTAAGAAATAAATCACTGAAATGTTACTAGTTCTGTGTAGTATATTTTATTTTTCGATAACAGGCAAAACAAAATGCAACCTATTACTGTCTCTGGGACAGGTGGAGAGGGTGTACCTTGAGAGAAGAAGACGCTGATCATGAAACTGAATGAAATTGTGGAGATCACAAACGTTAGCAGAAACACAAATACGAGGGTGGGGTCACTGTAGTTCAGCGCTGCTCCCTGTTCAGATACCTGCAGAGCAACACAGTTTGTAAAAACAAGCAGTCACAGTCCATGCAGTTACTGGAACCAATAAACACATCAGGCTCCCTCACCTCCCTCACTCCAATCCCATTACTGACACACCCACTGCCCCCTATTCCTCCAACCCCATCACTGAGCAATTCGCACGCATCTCCAAGCTCATCACTAACTAATCCCACCATCACTTCACTCCCATCAGTGGCAGATCCACCTCCTGACACGGACAGCTTCTTGCCTGCTGCCATCAGACTTTTGAATGGGCCTACCTTGCATTAATTAACTAATACCCTAGCTATGACTGCATCACTACATTCTGCACTGTCTTGTTTTCTTCTCTGTGTACAGTATGCTTTGTCTGTGTAGCATGCAAGAAAAAATACTTTTCACTGTGTGTTAATACATGTGACAATAATAAATCAAATCAAATCCAGCCTCATTACTATTAAATACAGCCATCACTCTCACACCCCATTGCTGACAAATCAACCAAATCATTTACAGGCTCTTATCCCTAACACACCAATGATTAAAAGTTCCACAGCCTTGTAAGCTCCTCAATCAGATCACCTTCTTAACTGGTGTGAATATAAGTTTTAAGAGAGGTTACACTAGGATCATATTAAATGGCCCAAGGCTATTACCCTTTCACCCTTCAGATTTCTGCTGCCGTTGTCCGCCCTTAGCCTGCACCATCCCAGCAGGCCTGTGGATATAGTAAGAAGCCCTTCCAATATACAAGGAGTACTGAGAACTCATATTCTCATCTGCATCATTAAGGCTGTAAAGGAAGAAAAGAAGCCTTGCATTTATATAGCACCTTTCACAACCTTAGAATGTCCCAAAGGGCTTTACAGCCAATGAAGTACTTTTGAAGTACGGTCTCTGTTTAATGCAGGAAATATGGTAGCCAATTTATGTCCAGCAAGTTCCCACAAACAGTACTGTGAGAGACAATCAGTTTTAAGATCATAAGACCATAAAACATAGGAGCAGCATTAGGACACTCAGCCCATCGAGTCTGCTCCACCATTCAATCATAGCTGATATTTTTCTCATCCCCATTCTTAGCCTTTTCCCCATAACCCCTGATCCCCTTATTAATCAGAGACTATTTCCTCGGGTGGATGTAGCTGCTACTAGGAGGCATAACTATAAGGTTCATGGTGGGATATGTAGGACGGATGTCCGAGGTAGGTTCTTTACTCAGAGTGGTTGGAGTGTGGAATAGACTGCCTGCTGTGATAGTGGAGTCGGACACTTTAGGAACTTTCAAGCGGTTATTGGATAGGCACATGGAGCACACCAGAATGATAGGGAATGGGATAGCTTGATCTTGGTTTCGGACAAAGTTTGGCACAACTTCAAGGGCCGAAGGGCCTGTACTGTGCTGTACTGTTCTATGTTCATCAAGAACCTATTTATCTCTGTCTTAAAGACACTCAATGAACTGACCTCCACAGCCTTCTGCGGCAAAGTGTTCCACAGATTCACCACTCTCTGGCTGAAGAAATTCCTCTTTATCTCTATTTTAAAGGATTGTCCCATTAGCCCGAGGTTGTGCCCTCTGGTTCTAGTTTTTCCTACTGGTGGAAACATCCTCTCCAGGTCCACTCTATCCAGGTCTTGCAGTATCCTGTAAGTTTCAATAAGATCCCCCTCATCCTTCAAAATTCCAACGAGCATAGATCCAGAGTCCTCAACCGTTCATCATATGACAAACTCTTCATTCCTGGGATCATTCTTGTGAACCTCCTCTGGACCCTTTTCAAGGCCAACACATTCTTCCTTAGATCTGGGGCCCAAAACTGCTCACAATGAGGTCTGACCAGAGCCTTATATAGCTTCAGAAGTACATCCCTGCTCTTGTATTCTATCCCTCTCGACATGAATGCTAACATTGCATTTGCCTTCCCAACTGCCGAATGAACCTGCACGTTAACCTTAAGAGAATCTTGAACAAGGACTCCCAAGTCCTTTTGTGTTTCTGATTTCCTAAGCAATTTCCCATTTAGAAAATAGTCTATGCCTCCATTCCTCCTTTCAAAGTGCATAACCTCACACTTTTCCACATTGTATTCCATCTGCCACTTCTTTGCCCACTCTCCTAACCTGTCCAAGCTCTCTTGCAGCCCCCTGCTTCCTCAATACTATCTGTCCCTCTACATATCTTTGTATCATCTGCAAACTTAGCAATAATGCTTTCAGTTCCTGTCTCAAAATTGTTAATGTATATTGTGAAAAGGAGTGGTCCCAACACTGACCCCTGAGGCACACCACTAGCCATGGCTGCCACCCTGAGAAAGACCCCTTTATCCCCACTCTGCCTTCTGCCAGTCAGCCAATCCTCTATCCATGCCAGGATCTTACCCTTAACACCATAGGCATTTAATTTATTTAACAGACTCCTATGTGGCACCTTGTCAAAGGCCTTCTGGAAATCCAAATAAATCACGTCCACTGGTTCTCCTTTATCTAACTTCCTTGTTACCTCCTCAAAGAATTCTAACAGATTTGTCAGACATGACCTCCCCTTGACAATGCTGTGCTGACTCAGTCCTACTTTATCATGCACTTCCAAGTACTCTATGATCTCATCTTTAATAACAGACTCTAAAATCTTGCCAATGATCAAAGTCAGGCTAACCGGCCTATAATTTCCCATCTGCTGCCTCCCTCTCTTCTTAAACAGCAGTGTTACATTTGCTACTTTTCAGTAATCTGGTACTCTCCCTGTTTTCAGTGATTCCTGAAAGATCACCACCAATGCCTCCACAATTTCCTCAGCTATCTCTTTTAGAACCCTGGGGTGTAGTCCATCCGGTCCAGGTGATTTATCCACCTTCAGACCTTTCAGTTTCCCCAGGACCTTCTCCTTAATGATGGCCAGTACACTCACTTGTGCCCCCTGACTCCCCTGGAGCTCTGGCATCCTACTGGTGTCTTCCATGTGAAGACTGATGCAAAGTAACTATTCAGTTCCTCTGTCGTTGCTTTGTTTCCTATTATTACTTCTCCAGCCTCATTTTCCAGTGGTCCAATGTCTATTTTTGCCTCTCCCTTACCTTCTGTACATTGAAAAAACTCTTCCTATCTTCTTCTTTATTACTAGCAAGCTTACACTCATATTTCATCTTCTCCCCCCTTATTGCTTTTTAAGTTGTCCTCTGCTCACTTTTAAAGGCTTCCCAATCCTCCGGCTTCCCACTAACTTACTGGTTTGTAAGTTTGCAGATGACACTAAGATTGGTGGCATAGTGGACAGTGAAGAAAATTTTCTCCAATTGCAATGAGATCTTGATCAATTGGTCCAGTGGGCTGACGAATGGTAGATGGAGTTTAATTTAGACAAATGTGAGGTGATGCATTTTGGTAGATTAAACCAGGGCAGGACTTACTCAGTTAATGGTAATCACTTGGGAGAGTTACAGAACAAAGAGATCTAGGGGTGCATGTTCATAGCTCCTTGAAAGTGGAGTCACCAGTGGACAGAGTGTTGAAGAAAGCATTTGGCATGCGTGGTTTCATCAGTCAGAACATTGAATACAGAAGATGGAATGTCTTGTTGAAGTTGTACAAGACATTGGTAAGAGAAGAAGAAGAACAAAATCAGCCCAGGAAACAGGCCCTTCGGCCCAACGAGCCCGCGCCGCCATCTCAACACCACCAGTCCACCTCTCTACCCACGACCCCTGTCTAATGTTTTATGGCCATCCAGATTGAGGGAAACTGAATTAGGGACAATTTATTCCTGCCAATCAGCCTAACAGTAAGGCCACACTTCAAAGACTGTGTGCAGTTCTGGTCACCCTATTATAGAAAGGATATTATTAAACTAGAAAGAGTGCAGAAAAGGTTTACTAGGATGCTACTGGGATTTGATGCTTTGAGTTATAAGGAGAGGCTGGATAGACTGGGACTTTTTTCTCTGGAGCATAGGATGCTGAGGGGAGATCTTATCGAAGTCTATAAAATAATGAGGGGCACAGATCAGCTAGATAGTCAATATCTTTTCCCAAAGGTAGGGGAGTCTAAAACTAGAGGGCATAGACTTAAGATGAGAGGGGAGAGATACAAAAATGTCTAGGGGGCAATTTTTTCACACAGAGGTTGGTGAGTGTCTGGAACAAGCTGCCAAAGGTAGTAGAAGAGATGGGTACAATTTTGCCTTTTAAAAAGCATTTAGATAGTTACATGGGTACAGAGAGATATAGGCCAAATGCTAGCAATTGGGATTAGTTTAGGGGTTTTTAAAAAAAAGGGCGGCAGGGACAAGTTGGGCTGAAGGGCCTGTTTCCATGTTGTAAACCTCTATGACTCTATAATCCTTGCCACTTTTACGGGTGACTGAGGCATAACTATTGTTCCAGACTAGGGAAATCTCCAGGTAATATGTCCACCTTGCAGGGCCTCAGTTTAAACCTCATACAAAAGACCATATCTCTGTGCAGTACCTCAGTCCCGCAGTAGAGTGTCAGATTATATTTTGTGCTTAGGTCTCTGCATTCAGGCACAAAAAGTGCCACAACTGGAAGCTGCAACAATAGAAGGGTGAAAATGGCAAAACCCTAAAAATGGTGCTTGAAAGAAACACATACCTTCACACAAAACAGTATCGTCATAAGTAAAACTAAAATTGAGAGAAAAAGAAAGAACTTGAAGAACCAGGCCAGCCAAATCAGCCAGTTGTAAAGTCCCATCATCTTCATGTACTCCTGGAAAAAAAAAGGCAATAGGCCATCAGAACCACAAACAAGCACCCATGCACATCATGAATATGTAGTTGAGATATAGATTTGGGGAAAAGTACAATCTTCATTTTTAAATGGACACAAGAAGCCTTCAAGATGGCTGCCAAAAGTTATCTGATCTTTTCAACTGCAATGTGATCAAGCTCCCAGAAAGCTTTAGGGATTGCAGGCAGACATACCCCAGGCATAAAAAGATTTAAAATTTAATGAGACGTCAAATAGACAATGACTTTCCCTGGAGGTATGAAAACCTTGATTCTAGCTGATAAGGAGACTTCTGATTGCTAAATTATCACTTACCAAGCTGATCTGACGTTTTCTCCAGGGCACATTATGGCATCTTAAGTTTTTAAACAGTAAAGTCAGGCTGTGAACAGCCATTTCTTGCAGAACCCCAGGAAGAACTCTAAGAAACAATTTTACATAAGGTTCTTGGCCAAGGGAGGACAGCAAATAAAGTATTAAGAAATCAACAGCTAAATCTGCTGAAAATATCCAGGCAATCTGCAAGTGCCTTAACCACAGCAGTAGTGGGCAAAAGGAAACCTTCTCTCTCTCCTAAAAACCTTCTGACCAGCTGTATCCACCTGGGAGATGCAAACACTGACTGGTTGACTGCAGAAGCCATCACCACCGTTCAACAAACCTCAAGTTTCAACACCTTCACTTAAGAAAGAAAGGCACTCAAGCAATAGACCTGTAACAATATCTCACAGGTTTGAAATTTCAACTTGAAGTATCTCTTTTCCTCATCTGTTTTAAATCTATTTGTATTTTAGTCAATAACTTTGTCACTTTTACTCAAGTAATTTTCAGCAGTTGTTTTTATAATAAACTAACTTCATCACGTCAAAAATTAAAGTTCATCTGCTAGGTTCACATTTCTCAGATGGAATGATTCATTAATTAAAAAGGAGGTACGTACACAATTCACAAACTCCTGGCTCATGGACTACTTTAAGAAAATGCTTTTTAAGTGGTTGTGACAGATAAGATGTCTTGTCCTGGATCTTGGCCATTGCAAAATGAGCCAAAGCCAAATTTGTGCTAAGTACTGGATTTAATCCGTTGTGAAAAGAGCCAAATTTTGAATGGCAAAAAGGTTCTCATTAGCTTATTTACTGGTGTCACAAGTTGGCTTACATTAACACTGCAATGAAGTTACTGTGAAAACCCGCTAATCACCACACTCTGGCACCTGTTCGAGATGCCCCATTGTCTAGCACTTTATTTGAAAATATTCATTATGAATAGGTGATAGCTTGTTCAACAAGGTTTCAAAGTTGTCGTTCATACAAATTGTTGTTGTCAAAATCAGGAAAAAAAGGAAATGACTTTATCGCTTATACATTTGTAACATTCAGCAGTGGTTTTTGTAATAAGTTAACCTTTTTATCTTAAGATTAATGCTTGTCCTGCTAGGTTATTTTTCTCAATTCAAACTACTTATAAATTAAATTCCTACACAATTCACAAATTCTTAGCTCTTGAACCACTTTGAAGAAATGTTGTTTATGTGATCATGACACAGACACACACACAAATAAGTGCACAAAGACATAGTTTTGTGCATGTATGCATACGTGCAAAGAGATCTGCTTGCACCCAAGTACATTATTAAGTACAGTCTCGCATGGGTGTACACATACAGGCGTGTAGGCACACAGGTGCACACAGACACACACGTAGATGAGTACATACACAGACACACTGCATTTTACCTTTTGCTTGGTTTCCTTTTCTAATACAATTGCTTTGGTGATATTAAGTGCCATGTAGGTTAAGCTCAGCATGACTATCAGTGAAAGCTGTGTTTGGATTGCCAAAATGAAGATGTCATCAGTGTAGGGGGGGAAGGGGAACCGTAGCATTTCTACTTGAAACAATGGAAGCAGCCTGGCAGCTTCGTTGCTGGCGTGATACTTGATAATGGCTCTGTCTGTTGCGAGTTGTGTCGCCAAGAAGCCCTCCCGATAATAACCTTAGAAAAACCAAGGCACAGAAATACAATGTATAAACTGCACTGTGAAATAGGACAACAATCAAGAACATTCAGTGTTCTGAAAATATTACAATTTTATCAGAACACAGTAATAAATCATTATGTTCTCACTACAGTAAAGATAGTCACTTATGTATGGCTCATTCTTTTAATACTGCTATAATTAAACTATAATAGCATTGTCCAAAATCTTAGCCACATGTGATGAATTGGGAATCCAGATGTGGCTAATTTTTTAGTTATGAATCAGCAGTCAGGTGATCTTAATGTTCATAATCACATGCCAGGTGTGTGAACTTCAATCTTTCTATATATTTATTGATAAAATAGTAAGACAAAAAGTAGAATGCATGTGTGCTTTTGATTGTTGTATGATTTTTCTAATCTGATAGTCAATCATATTTACTTCCTTGATTACTAAATAGTAATACATGTTACATAGATAACTTCTGAAGTTTATCTGTCCATATTGTGTGAGTGGATGCAAGGGACAACATCAGGACATGTAGGTCCCAGCCATGACTCAGTGGGTTGCACTAATTTCCAAGTGGTTATGGATTCAAATCCCACTCCAGACACTTGAATCCATGATCCAGGGTGATGTTGGAGGAGTGTAGCACTATTGGAAGTGCTGTCTTTCAGATGAGATGTTAAGTTAAGGTCCCTGTCTGCCCACTCTACAGTAGTCATGATGTGGAGAAGCTGATGTTGGATTGGGGTAAACACAGTAAGAAGTCTCACAACACCAGGTTAAAGTCCAATCAATTTATTTGATTTAAACTCACAAGCTTTCGGGGTTTGCCCCTTCGTCAGATGAATGGAGAGTTCTGGCCTCAGACAGAGCATATAAAGGCACACACAGTTTACAGATTACTGATTAGAATGCGAGTCTTTACAACTAACCTGTTATTCAAGTCTTAAAGATGCAGACAATGTGAGTGGAAAGAGTATTAGGCACAGGTAAAGAGATGTGTATTGTCTCCAGACAGTACAGTAAGTGAGGTTTTGCAAACCCAGGCAAGTCATGGGGGTTACAGATAGTGCGATATGAACCCAAGATTCCGGTTGAGACTGTCCTCATGTGTGCGGAACTTGGCTATCAGTATTGCTCAGCGACTCTGCGCTGTTGTGTGTCGTGAAGGCCGCCTTGGAGAACGCTTCCCGAAGGTCAGAGGCCGAATGCCTGCGACTGCTGAAGTGTTCGCCAACAGGAAGGGAACAGTCTTGCCTGGTGATTGTTCAGCGATGTTCATTCATCCGTTGCCATAGCGTCTGCATGGTCTCCCCAATGTACCATGCTTCGGGACATCCTTTCCTGCAGTGTATCAGGTAGACAACGTTGGCCGAGTTGCAACAGTATGTACCGTGTACCTGGTGGATTGTGTTCTCACGTGTGATGATGTCATCCATGTTGATGATCCAGCATATCTTGCAGAGGTTGCTGTGGCAGGGTTGTGTGGTGTCGTGGTCACTGTTCTCCTGAAGGCTGGGTAGTTTGCTGTGAACAATGGTCTGTTTGAGGTTGTGCGGTTGTTTGAAGACAAGAAGTGGGGGTATGGGGATGGCCCTGGCGAGATGTTCGTCTTCATCAATGATATGTTGAAGACTCCGGAGAAGATGTCATGGCTTCTCCGCTCTGGGGAAGTACTGGATGACGAAGGATACTCTGCCCTGTGTTTGTCTTCTGAGGAGGTCAGTGCGGTTTTTCGCTGTGGCGCGTCAGAACTGTCAATCGCTGAGTCGAGCGCCATATCCTATTCTTATGAGGGCATCTTTCAGCATCTGGAGGTGTCTGTCATGAACCTCTTCATCTGAGCAGATCCTTTGTATACGGAGGGCTTGTCTGTAGGGGATGGCTTCTTTAACGTGTTTAGGGTGGGAGCTGGAGAAGTGGAGCATTGTGAGGTTGTCTGTGGGCTTGTGATACAGTGAGGTGCTGAGGTGACTGCTCAACTCATCAATCGACAGTTCCGACGCTCCACAGCGAAAAACCGCACTGACCTCCTCAGAAGACAAACATGGGACACGGTGGACAGAGTACCCTTCGTCGTCCAGTACTTCCCCGGAGCAGAGAAGCTATGACATCTTCTCCGGAGTCTTCAACATTTCATTGATGAAGACAAACATCTCCCCAGGGCCATCCCCACACCCCAACTTCTTGCCTTCAAACAACCGCACAACCTCAAACAGACCATTGTTCACAGCAAACTACCCAGCCTTCAGGAGAACAGTGACCACAATACCACACAACCCTGCCACAGCAACCTCTGCAAGACATGCCAGATCATCGACATGGATGACATCATCACATGTGAGAACACCATCCACCAGGTACATGGCACATACTCTTGCAACTCAGCCAACATCGTCTACCTAATGTGCTGCAGGAAAGGATGTCCCGAAGCATGGTACATTGGGGAAACCATGCAGACGCTACGACAACGGATGAATGAACATCGCTCGACAATCACCAGGCAAGACTGTTCCCTTCCTGTTGGCAAACACTTCAGCGGTCACGGGCATTCGGCCTCTGACCTTCGGGAAGCATTCTCTAAGGCGGCCTTCACGACACAGGACAGAGTCGCTGAGCAGAGACTGATAGCCAAGTTCCGCACACATGAGGATGGTCTCAAACGGGGTCTTGGGTTCATGTCGCACTATTTGTAACCCCCATGACTTGCCTGGGTTTGCAAAACTTCACTTACTGTCTGGAGACAATACACATCCCTTTAACCTATGCCTAATACTCTTTCCACTCACATTACCAGCATCTTTAAGACTTGAATAGCAGATTAGTTGTAAAGACTTGCATTCTAATCAGTAATCTGTAAACTGTGTGTGCTGTTATATGCTCTTCTGAGGCCAGAACTCTCCATTCACCTGATGAAGGGGCAAACCCCAAAAGCTTGTGAGTTTACTATCAAATAAATTGATTGGACTTTAACCTGGTGTTGTGAGACTTTTTACTGTGCCCACTCTACAAACATAAAGGATCTCAAGACAGTATTCAAAGAATAACAGGCTGCATTCTGATGTCCTCAACAATATTTATCCTTCAGCCAACCATTGTTAAAGGCAAATTATCTGCCCGTTATCTCATTGTTGTTGGTGGGAGCTTGCCGTACACAAATTGTTTGTTGGGTTTCTCACATTACAGCAGGGACTGACACTTCAAGATATTTCACCAGGTTGTGAGAAGCACTATAGGAATCAAACTTCTCTTATGTGGCTAAAATAGAAGTTTGGGGAAGGAGAGATTTCCACCACTGGAGTTTGTCCTGCTAGTCACAATCTGAAATGGTAAGGCAGATTTGATGGCAGGCACATAAATAGTAATTGTGATGGTTGGTCACTCAGCAAGTCCTGGCAAACAACGCAAAATCTAAAGCTGGAGACAGATCAGCATCGTCCCTGTTGTAGATGAAATGCATAACAACAGGAAGAATAATATGTAACAGCAAGACAAACATCAGGAAAAAAAAGTCAGATACAAGGCAGAATTTGCATAATAACAGACAATAGATGCTCCACAGCCACTCCAGCTTAGGGCAGCAGGGTTATGCATCAGACTGGAGCATGACTCACATCAAGGAAATATACATTTCTCTCTGACCTTACACCAATGAAAGTTGTTAGGACACAGGACAGGGGTGTCCAGATTTTAAATTCTCCGTCCACTTGGCCTGCTCACCTGTATGAGTGAAACTGCAGAAGGGCCAGTGCTGTTTGCTCACCTGGACTGCCTCCATCCTTGAAGTACTGCTCACGAGGTCCGGGTACTTGGAAGACTGGGAAAAGGCTCTCAGTTTGCCAGTTCCTATCTTGGTATGGATTCAGAGAACTTGCTTTCCCAAGGGGCGCGTTCAGAGGATTGTATTTAAACCTTAGGTGGTACTTAACCTAAGAAGACAAAAATTAAGTGAGAATTCTGACTGTCCTTCATCTCTCAACCAACATCACTGAAACAAATAATTTCCTCATAAAAGATTCCCGTTAATTTGCATTTAGCCGATGCTGATTTAACACCAAGTGATATGCAGAAAGGGCTGTCCAAAATCTCCCTGCCATAACAAACCAGCAAAATTGATTTGATTTATTTTTGTCACATGTATTAATATACAGTGAAAATTATTGTTTCTTGCATGTTATACAGACAAAACATACTGCTCATAGAGAAGGAAACGAGAGAATGCAGAATGTAGTGTTACAGTCATAGCTAGGGTGTAGAGAAAGATTAACTTAATGCAAGGTAAGTCCATTCAACAGTTTGATAGCAGCAGGGAAGGAGCTGTTCTTGAGCCAGTTGGTATGTGACCTCAGACTTTTGTGTCTTTTTCCCAATGGAAGAAGGTGGAAGAGAAAATATGCAAGGTCTGTGGGGTCCTTAATTATGCTGGCTGCTTTTCTGAGGCAGCGGGAAGTGTTGACAGAGTCAATGGATGAGAGGCTGGTTTGTGTGATGGATTGGGCTACATTCACAACCTTTTGTAGTTTCTTGCAGTCTTGGACAGAGCAGGAGCCATACCAAGCTGTGATACAACCAGAAAGAATGCTTTCTATGGTGCATCTGTAAAAATTGATGACAGCCGTAGCTCACATGCCAAGTTTCCTCAGTCTTCTGAGAAAGTAGAAGCGTTAGTGGGCTTTCTTAACTATAGTGTCAGCATGGGGAGAAACCAGGGCAGGTTTTTGGTGATCTGGACACCTAAAAACTTGAAGTTCTCGAACGTTTCTACTTCGTTTCCATTGATGTAAACAGGGACATATTCTCCTCTACGTTTCCTGAAGTTGATGATAATCTCCTTTGCTTTGTTGACATTGAGGGAGAGATTATTGTTGCGATACCAGTTCATCAGATTCTCTATCTCATTCCTATATTCTGTCTCATCATTGTTTGAGATCCGACCCACTACGGTCAGCAAACTTGAAAATCAAATTGGAGGGGGAGTTGGCCGCAGAGTCACAGGTGTACAAGGAGTATAGTAGGGGGACTGAGAACGCAGCCTTGTGGGGCACCGGTGTTGAGGATTATTGTGAAGGAGATGCTGCTGCCTATCCTTACTGATTGTGTCTATGAGTTAGGGAGTTCAGGATCCAGTTGCAGAGGGAGGTGCCGAGGCCCAGGACATGGAGTTTGGAGATGAGTTTCGTGGGAATAATAGTGTTGAAGGCTGAGCTGTAGTCAATAAATAGGAGTCTGACATAGGTGTCCTTGTTATTTAGATGTTCCAGGGTTGAGTGCAGGGCCAGAGAAATGATATCTGCTTTGGACCTGTAGTGGCAGTAGGCAAACTGTAGTGGATCCAGGTAGTCCGGGAGGCTGGAATTGAATCATCCCATGACTAACCTTTCGAAGCACTTCATAATGATGACTGTCAGAGCCACTGGCCAATAGTCATTAAGGCATGTTGATTGGTTTTTCATAGGTAAACTATTACCTAAATGGAAAGCAGATTCAAAATGCATCTGGGCAAAGGGGTCTGGGGTTTTTGTTCATGAATTGCAGAGAATCGGTATATGGCTACCTTATTGAATGTTTTTAAGGCAAGAATAGATAAATTTTTGAACAGTAAATTAAGAGTTATAGTGAGTAGGCGGGTAAGTTCTGAGTCCATGAAAAGATCAGCCATGGTCTTATTGAATCGCAGAGTAGGCTTGAGGGGCCAGATAACCTACTCTTGCTCCTAGTTCTTATGCTGTAATGTTCTCATGTACAAATGCATCATGTAATAGAAAAGGCAAATGGGATGCTGGAATTTATTGCAAATGGTCTGGAGTGTAAAAATAGGGAAAGTGTTGTAGCAATTATATCAGCTGTTTGTGAAACCACATCTGGGTACTGTGTCCAGTTTTGGTCTCCATATTTGAAGAAGGATGCAGTGACATTGAAGGCAGTTCAGAGGAGGTTCACCAGATTGTTCCAGGGCTAAAAGGGCTGATGTATGAGGAGAGATTACATAGTTTGTACTTACACTTGCTGGAGTTTAGAAGGATCAGAGGGTATCTGATCAAGGTATATAAAATCTTAAAAGAGATTGATAAAGTAAATGTAGACCAAGTGTTTCCTCTTATGGGGCAATCTCAAACAAGAGGTCACAGGTATAGGTTGAGAGGTGGTAGATTTAAAACAGAGATGAGGAGGAACTACTTCTCACAGAAGGTGGTGAATTTGTGGGATTTGCTGCCCAGTGGTGTGGTGGAGTATGAATCATTAAATAGTTTCAAGAAGGAGATAAATATATTTCCAATAAAAAAGGGGTAAAGGGATATGGGGAACAGGTGAGGAGGTGGATTTGAGACTAGGGAGAGATCAGCATGATCTGATTGAATGACAGAGCAGCTCGAAGGGCTGAATTTGCCTTACTTCTGCTCCTACTTATGTTCCTCACACTGTGATCCTCCTCCCACAGACAGCCTTGCTTTCAGAATCAGAGATCCTGGCCATTATGGTTACGTTTTATTCATTCATGGGATATGAACAACACTGGAAAGGCCAGTATTTATTCCCTATGCCTAATTGTCCATGAGGTGATGGTTGTGAGGTACCTGCTTAAACCATCTCATATAGGTATACCCACAGTACTAACAAGGAGGGAATTCCAATATTTGGTTCCAGAGACAACGAAGGAACAATAATATAGTTCCAAGGTAGGATGTTGTGTGACCTGGAGGGAAAATTGTAGTTGGTGGTGCTCCCATGCTTCTGTTGTCCACTGCAATGAGCATTTTCACTCTAGATTGAAATTGCATCCTGTTAGCACAGAACTGAGGACAGAACAGTCTACGGAGTAACACTCTTATCTCAGTCCCAACTCTCTGTACGTTGCTGACTCCTTTCTATGCACATGTGAACAAAGAACAAATTATCTAATGTTCCAGCAATTCTTTGTCATCACAATAACCTGAGGGGATCTCAAAATCTGGCATGAAAGAGCCTTCTACTGGCAAACTCCAAAGAGGCAGTAAAGAATTTTCCAGAATTCTTGATGGTTTCAAAGAGGTTTAAGTAACAAAATAATTAAATCACTATTGATTGGAATTCTTACTTATCAACACCTCCATGCTGACTGCAACATGTAGGGCAGGATTTCCCATTGAATCCACCCTCACAACCAACAACCCCATGGCGGAGGTGCACTGTCGACGGGTCCAGAAGATCGCGCCGGTGTGAACAGCTAAAAGATGTTGCCCCATGGTGTCCTTATCCAATGGTGACAGGAATCATAGCCATTTTATAACAAAACAACTCACAAAGCTCATCCCATTCTCCAGGTCTCCTCCTGAGGTCCCCAGCATCAGAGACATCAGTTCAAAATCAAGTCGATTCACTCCAGGTGTAAACAAGAAATGGCTGAAGATGCAAAATACAATAAAGGCTCTGACCACATCTGGCTGTAGCACTGAAGACTTGTGCTCCAGAACTAATTGTATCCCTCGTCAAGCTGTTCCAATCAGTTGGAACACTGGCATCCCAAAAAGCAAGACAATTCCAATCTGGCCAATTAACAATCCCATCAGTCTACTTTTTAGCATCAGCAAAGTGATGAAAGATGTCACCGACAGTTCTATCAAGTTACAGCACCAAGTGACTCACCAGTAACCTGCCAGGACCACTCGACTCCTGGCCTCATTATAGCTCTCCAATGCCCCAAGCCTCCTTCAACAGCCAAATCTGGAACTCTATAATCTAGAAGGGCAGCAGGTGTACAGCAACATCACTACCTATGTTCTCCTTCAAGTTATGCACCATCCTGACTTGGAACCATATCACCGTTCCTGTATCATTTCAGAGTCTAAATCGTGGAATTTCACCTATAACAGAACTGTAGGTGTACCTACTGCAGTGGTTCAAGAGGGCAACTCACCAGCACCTTCTTAGGGCTATGACAGACAAACAATAAATGCTGGTCTGTTAGCGACATCCAAACACGCAAAACACACAAAATCAAACCCAAACAAGCTCCTTCTGCAAACTAGAGTGCAAGAGATCATGAGACAGCATCCTCTTCTTAACGCATTAGTGCTTTACCTTCAATTCCCAGCAACTACAGCATGAAATAAAGAGTGAAAGTGAACTCCATTTGCAACAATCCCTACTTATATCAAAACAGAGCTTAAAATGTTCACTTATACCCAACAATTAAAGAAAATCTATAACTGCAAAGCAAAGAAAATTCCTGTAACCCATGAGCAAAATGCTACAGATGCTGGAAATCCAAAATAACAGAAATAGAAATATTTGCAAACCTTACCATTGCATCTCCAACTGGGACAATGGTACAATTACAAGGGTGAAAATTAATTTTATAGCACATATGTACAATAGAACAAAGAAAAGAAAATTGTAGCACAGGAACAGGCCCTTCAGCTCTCCAAACCCGCACTGAAAATGTTAAGGATCTACTATCTGACATGTGTATCATGGCAACAGTTCACTATATAGTAAGTACCTGCAGTGGTAAACGCTCATCTCGGTGCTTAAAGTCATGATTGAATACAAGAGCTACCAGAATAGTATGTGCCAACTTGTTTTCCGATCTTATAAAATCATCAAATTCATCTTCGGTTTGGAAACCTATAACTGCAAAGCAAAGAAAATTCCTGAGCTAAATACTACAGATGCTGGAAGTCCAAAATAACAGAAACTTTTGGCAGTCATGACAGTATCTGTGGACAGACAAATAGATTCAGCCTTTCAGGTCGACTGAGTTCTGTTGAAATGCTGCCACCTGTAATATTAACTCTTGAGACACAGATGCTGCCAAACTGGCTGAGTATTTCCAATATTTTGATTTCTGTAATTCATTGTTCAAGCTGCAAAGGGTAGATAACCCGTTCTAGCCTGATGCTAGTAAGTATTGTGTGTTGGTGCTTTTTTTAATTAGTTCATGGTATGCAGCGTTGCTGGCAAAACTAGCAGCATTTGTTGTCCATCCCTAATTGCTCTGGAGAAAGTGGTGGTCAAGCTGCCATCTTGACCCCATTGCTAATGGGTGTTATGGACCATTACTTTAACTTGATACTAACCAGCAATCAAGTGATCGTGAATTCAAATCCCACAATAGCAAGTTGTAAAAAGATTAACAGATCTTCATGTCAGCACAGAGAAAAAAAATTCCTTAAAGCTGTCAGATAGCCAATTGTACCCTTTACTTCTCAACTATTTCATCCAAGGGAATAAAACTTGAATTGCATCGCCATACTAAGAAATAAAAGATCACACTCCCAGTAAAAGGACAGTGACCTAAAACACTGGAAACTTACTTTTAACCATTTTTTGCAGACTGTCGTTCACCATCTTTGCAATGGTCTCAACTGCAGTCACGTTGGATGGAATGTAAACCATACTCCATTTGGCTGTAGGGTGTTGGGGGAAATATGGAATATCATAAATATAAAAGGAAGGATATGTGGTTGCATTCGGATATTGCACAGAAGCAACTCGGTATCTGAGAGCAAGAAGAATTGCGGTAAATATAAGTGGCAGGCTTATTTCAACGATGGTTACCAACACCTGACGTTTCTGCATTGAAACAAAAGTACGATTAGTAAGTAAAACCACTACAATTTTCTCTTAGCAGTATATTATCAGCAGACACATGTACACTAAATATTACATACCACATGAGATACATCACAAGTTTAAGATCCCCGCCAAACCAGGATGGAATGTCAGATCAAGTGGGAGCTTGTTCCAAACTGATAGGGTCATGGTCTAGGAGTTCGCATTGGGAAGCGAAGGACAAATCAGTTTGTCTGACTCACAGCACCAGGTCCAAGCAGGACCGCAGCCGTCATTGTGACAGCCTGGACCCAGCTGCATTCTGCACACAGAGGTGGACAGAAGCAGGGCTTGAGAGTGTAGCTATCAGAAAGCTATCAAATGCACACTCCTGCAGTGCTGGTCAATTGAATTATCTGGAGATGAACATCAAAAGAATGTGACAGGATGGTAGACAACAAGAAATTCATACACTTCACATAGATTCTCCTCCATACCATCAGTTGTAATGTTCCACTTACCTGCAATATATAGTTCTTCCAAAGGAGCAGGCCAAACTGCTGAAGCCGGATCATCCTGAGAACTCAAGAGCACTCCAAAATATACCAGGGACAATTCACTGGGGAAGGGGGAGCACAATTGATGCAGCTAGTTCTAATATGCAGCTTTCAAAGCATTGTCACAGACTGCAGTGTGAGGAATTCCTGTCTGTCAGTTTGAATGAGATGTTCCGGATCCCCCATCAGTGCAGGCAGTGCCCCTCTGAGAAAGAGAAAGAAAGCCTAGTATTTATAAAGCATCTTTCACATTTTCAGAATCTCCCAAAATACCTTGCAATCCAGTACTTTTGAAATGTAAAAGCAAATTACTGCAGTTGCTGGAATCTGAAACAAAAACAGAAAATGCTGGAAGATCTCAGCAGGTCTGACAGCAACTGTGGAGAGAGAATAGAACCAACGTTTTGAGTCTGGATGACCCTTCGTCAGAGCTACACTCTTGAAGTGTAGTCAGTTCTGTAATGTAACTCCAGACCCTCAGTGATGTGACTGAATTATCAGAGTGTAAAAACCCCTCCTCACCCACAAAGTAAATTAACAATTTTGCCCTTCCAGGCCTCTGCGTCCACTGAAAGTATTTACGGTGCATGCACTAGGAGAAATCATTGCTGGCTGCAGCAATTTGAATTGAGGGTTATTACACATCCCTGCTCATCTGGCCATACACCCCGCCAGGCCCCTGTTCCAACCCGTGCCCCAACTCCACGGTCACAATTCTGATCATATCTAACCCATGCTGTATTGCCTTGGGAGTGTTTGGCAAAGGAAGTTTGCCAAAGGAAGTTTAACTCCATCTAACGAATGCCAGCACTGGCAGTGTTGATGGAACGGTGTACACAGAACTTTACTCTGTATTTATCTAATGTTGTAATTGCTCTAAAGTATTTGATGTGATGCTGTATAAATGCAACATCATATCTAAAAATATAAATCTCAAGTCTTCCGAACCAATCGTTGCTTGAATAATTTCTGATGTTATCTTAATGATGCTCCTGTGGCAGCAGCGTGAGAGCGAGGCAGACAGCGGGGCAGAGAGAGCGAGGCAGACAGCGGGGCAGAGAGAGCGAGGCAGACAGCGGGGCAGAGAGAGCGAGGCAGACAGCGGGGCAGAGAGAGCGAGGCAGACAGCGGGGCAGAGAGAGCGAGGCAGACAGCGGGGGAGAGAGAGCGAGGCAGACAGCGGGGGAGAGAGAGCGAGGCAGACAGCGGGGGAGAGAGAGCGAGGCAGACAGCGGGGGAGAGAGAGCGAGGCAGACAGCGGGGGAGAGAGAGCGAGGCAGACAGCGGGGCAGAGAGAGCGAGGCAGACAGCGGGGGAGAGAGAGCGAGGCAGACAGCGGGGGAGAGAGAGCGAGGCAGACAGCGGGGGAGAGAGAGAGACGTCTCCCAACATTAGGATGAAGTCCAACCTGTTTATTTGGTAGCACAAGCTGCAGCTTTCAGAGCGCTGTGCCTCCATCAGATGAGTGGGAGTTCTGTTCGCAAACAGGGCATATAAAGACACAAACTCACATTTAAAATAATGGTTGGAATGCAACTCTTTACAGGTAACCAAGTCTTAAAAGGTATAGATAATGTGAATGGAGAGAGCGTTAAGCACAGTTTAAAGAGATGTGTTTTGTCTCCAGACAGGACAGTTAGTGAGATTTTGCAAGTCCAGGCAAGTTGTCGGGGTTACAGATAGTGTGACATGAACCCAAGATCCCAGTTGAAGTCGTCTTCATGTGTGCGGAACTTGGCTATCAGTCTCTGCTCAGCAACTCTGTGCTGTTGTGTGTTGTGAAGGCTGCCTTGGAGAACGCTTACCTGAAGATCAGAGGCCGAATGCCTGTGCCCGCTGAAGTGTTCGCCTACAGGAAGGGAACACTCCTGCCTGGTGATTGTTGAGCGGTGTTCATTCATCTGTTGTTCATTCATCCCTCCGTATACACAGGATCTGCTCAGAGGAAGAGGATCGTAACAGATACCTCCAGACGCTGAAAGATGCCATCATAAAAACAGGATATGGCGCTCGACTCATTGATCGACAGTTCCGACTTGCCACAGAGAAAAACTGCACCGACATCCTCAGAAGACAAACATGGGACACAGTGGACAGAGTACCCTTCATCGTCCAATACTTCCCTGGAGTGGAGAAGCTACGACATCTTCTCTTGAGCCTTCAACATGTCATCGATGAAGATGAACATCTCGCCAAGGCCATGCTCACACCCCCACTTCTTGCCTTCAAACAACCACACAAACTCAAACAGACCATTGTTCGCAGAAAACTACCCAGCCTTCAGGAGAACAGTGACCATGACACCACACAACCCTGCCACAGCAACCTCTGCAAGACATGTCAGATCATTGACACAGATGCTATCATTTCACATGAGAACACCATCCACCAGGTACACGGTATATATGCTTGCAACTCGGCCAATGTTGTCTACCTGATACACTGCAGGAAAGGATGTCTCGAGGAATGGTACATTGGGGAGACCATGCAGATACTGCAATGACAGATGAATGAACACGCTCAACTATCACCAGGCAGGAGTATTCCCTTCCTGTTGGGGAACAATTCAGCAGTCATGGGCATTCAGCATCTGATCTTTGGGTAAGCGCTCTCCAAGGAGGCCTTCATGACAGAGCAGAGACTGATAGCTAAGTTCCGCACACATGAGGACAGCCTCAACCAGGATCTTGGATTCATGTCTCACTATCTGTAACCCCCCAAAACTTGCCTGGGCTTGCAAAATCTCACTAACTGTCCTGGCTGGAGACAATACACCTTTAACCTGTGCTTAACCCTCTCTCCACTCACATTATCTGTACCTTTAAGACTTGATTACCTGTAAAGATTCGCATTCCAACCATTATTTTGTAAATTGAGTTTATGTCTTTATATGCCCTGTTTGTGAATAGAACTCCCACTCACCTGATGAAGGAGCAGTGCTCTGAAAGCTTGTGGCTTGTGCTACCAAATAAACCTGTTGGACTTTAACCTAGCGTTCAGAGACTTCTTACTGTATTTACCCTAGTCCAATGCCAGCATCTCCACATCAAAGAGAGAGAGAGAGGCAAACATCGGGAGAGAGAGAGAGAGAGAGGCAGACAGCAGGAGAGAGAGAGAGAGGCAGGCAGTGAGAGAGAGAGAGAGGCAGGCAGCAGGAGAAAGAGTGGCAGACAACAGGAGAGAGAGGCAGATGGCGGGAGAGAGAGGCATACAGTGTATGAAAGAGAGAGAGAGGCAGAGTGTGTGAAAGGGGGAGAGAGGCAGAGAGAGCTAAAGAAAGAGAAAGACATACAAGAGTGAAAGGATTAAAAATCACACAAGTTTAAGAATCACATAAGCTGCAACTAAACCTCAGTCACAAAGCTTATGTGCAAATTACAGGTTTTGATTAAAGTGAGCCCAGATAACATTCATGGACTATCTAATTGAATGAAGTGCAGCTGCAGTTCATATCAGCCCACTAGAACAAGGAACAATAGAAAAGGAGATTGACATACCATCAATCAGAGATATAGCTATCATTTCTTGATGATTTAACATGCACAAGTTTTAATTGGACATTATATACTTACGTATGATGTAACCATAACTATGATTGGATAGAAATAATTACTATTCTGTTATTGGTATATGCTAATTACTTGTAATCGAGGCTGAGACTTTAATTGCTTATGTATTTCTGAATTTTTCACTCCGAATACCCTGACATTCAGGGTCCTATGACTATGGTAAAGTTTTAAATAAGAACATAATAACCAGGAGCAGGGGTAGGCCATCTGACCCCTCAAACCTGATCAGCCACTCATTAAGACCATGGCTAATATTTTTGTGGACTCAGCTCCACTTACCCGTCCACTCACCATAATCCTTAATTCCTTCATTGTTCAAAAATTCATCAATTCTTGCCTTAACAACATTCAATGAGGTAGCCTCAATTGCTTCACTGGGCAAGGAATTCCATAGATTCACAACACTTTGGGTGAAGAAGTTCCTCCTCAACTCAGTCCTAAATCTGCTCCCCCTTACTTTGAGGCCATGCCCCCTCGTTCTAGCATTCACTCGCCAGTGGAAACAACTTCCCTGCTTCTATCTTATCTATTCCCTTCATAATCTTACATGTTTCTATACGATCTCCCTTCATTCTTCTGAATTCCAAAGAGTATAGTCCCAGTCTACTCAGTCTGTCCTCATAAGCCAACCCTCTCAACTCTGGAATCAACCTAGTGAATTACTCCACACCCCCTCCAGTGCCAGTATATCCGTCCTCTAGTAAGACGACCAAAACTGTACAAAGTAAGTTGGTGTGGCCTCACTGTATTTAAACTCCATCCTTCAAGCAATGAAGGACAAAATTTCATTTGCCTTCTTAATTACCTGCTGTACTTGCAAACCAAGTATTTTATGATTCTTGCACAAGGACACCCAGGTCCCTCTGCACAGCAACATGCTGCAACATTTTGGCTACTTGAGGGAAATGATAGTTTTTAAATACAGCAAGAAAACCATTGTGATAGCCCTTAACAAAGAAATGGGCAGCACGGTGGCACAAAGCTTAGCACTGCTGTCACAGAATTCCAGGGACCTGGGTTTGATACTTGGCTTGGGTCACTGTCTGAGAGAAGTCTGCACATTCTCCCATGTCTGTTTCCTCCGGTTTCCTTCAACAGTCCGAAAGAAGCGCCGGTTAGGTGCATTGGCCATGTTAAATTCTCCCTCAGTGTACCCGAACAGGTGCCGGAGCGTGCAACTAGGGGATTTTCACAGTAATGTCATTGTAGTGTGATGAAAGTCTACTTGTGATTAATAAATAAACTTACTTAACAGGAGAAACAGGCATGAGAGAAAGAAAGACATTGCAACAAACCCTCTGAAGGAATCATCAACAATTCTCTCCAGCAGGAAAAAACACAACTCTGATCATGACAAATTAGAAGAATTACACACTTGTTTTAAAGGACACATTCCACCATTTAATTGTCAAAGAGATACCCTTTGCTACAATGATTACACAAGGATACAAAAACTTTGGATCCAATTGCATGTCGGTGGCATCAAAGCTGTCTTGGAATCTCTTTTCTCAGTAAAATACCAGTTTTTAAATCAGATATTTTTACATGTGTATATACAAATATTTGCCAGGTATGGCCAAAGTAACTAGAGTTCAGAATCCACTTTTTAGCAAACAGTATCCTTATAAATTAAGTTACATTAAAATTTTTCTCAACTCCTCTCTAAACGGATTAAAATACACTTGCTGGAGCCCTTGGATCCTTGATTAGATTATTTAAAGGGTATAATTTGCATTTATCGTGCATTATGTTAGAAGGTAAATATGACATTACACAGTTCTGAGATCATCAAACTAAAACATTAAACTGCATTCTCTCTCCACAAATGTTGCCTGACCTGTTCAGTGTTTCAGCATTTCCATTTATTTATAATTCCAGTACCTGTACTGTTTTGCTTTTGATTTAAAATGGAAACGATGCTGTTAGGCGATGGGCTCAATAATCTTCCGTCCCATTAATAACACTTGTTCCATTAGAAACAATGCATGTCAATTCCTGCTCACGCCCTCATCCTGAGAATCTCATTAACAACGCTTCCAATTCCCACCCCTCCTGTACCATCACCTGGTCTATCCCTGGCTCTTCCCGACCCTTCCTGGAATTCTTTAGCTCAGATGGGATGGGATGGGATGGGATGCAGGAAGGGCAGAACCCTGAGCAGCCTACAACCATTGAACAGTAGAATCCCTATAGCCCATCAAATCTGCACTGACTCTCTGAAAGAGTTGGTGCCACCCCATGCCCATCAATACACACATCTACATTCTTCCTCACCTGCTTCCCATAATGACTGCCTTCCTTCTCCCAGTTTCTCTGTCTCATCTGTTCTTACAAACTCACCTTCCACAAGAGAGCTACTAAAATGTCTTTAAAATCAAGCATACTCACCAATAGGTACAGCTTGCACTATTATGTTACCAAATAATAGGAGATTATTTGCTGCACTGTATCCTCCACTAAATTTTTAACAGCCAACACTTCCACTATGCCCTGTGACTCAACACAATGATCTGAGGCAAAGTGCTTTTGTTTGTGAAGTATATTAAGTTGATGAATATTCTAGATTTTGTGTAATCCCTTAAGGCAGCCCGATATCATTTGCAGCAGAATTTTCAATTTGGGATGAGCTATTTTGTTTAAGATCAGCACATTACTCCCAGAGGAGGACCTGCGACCAGACGGCATGGGACTCTTTAACCCAGTCTGATGTCACTACAGTTGCCTGCATATAATAACTGCCTAAAACATGAAAAACATTTTGTAAAGTTTGGCTTCCATCTGTGCACTAACACCCAAGGGTTGCAATTAAACATAGCTTTCTACTGCACAGTGAAAAACTATGACCTACAGGGAGTTAATTCCCCTGAGAGCTCAGTGAGGAATCAACAATGTTGATTAGTGTGGCATTTATTAGCCTGGCAACATCCAATTCTGTCACACAGTCCGAGGAATCTGGTTTAACAACAAGTGCCAGCAAGGAGCAGGTGCCAACTTCCAGCTCGTGTGTTTTTACCTGAAGCTTGCAAAACCTGAGCATTCAGTTCTAGAATTAGATTTTTTTTTGACAACAGGGAAACTTTTGTGCCATTTTTGAGTTCACACATCATGCACCATCACCCAGCTACCAGGTTGAATCCACAATCCCTCCTCAGACATCCTGCGGGGTAACTAACTGTGTAGCTTGTCCCTTGAGGCAGATACTTTTCTGTGACTCAAGGCTATTCTGTCATTCAGAAACTAACTGATCCCCTGCACATAAAATGTACATCACAGAAACAGACCACTTGGCCAAAACGTCTGTGCTGGTGTTAATGCTCCACACAAGCCACCTATCACCCCTCTTTACCTTAACTTGTCAGCAGATTCTTGTATTTCTTTCCTCCTTGTGTATTCCTTGGTGCTTTCAGTTACCAAGGCTCTAAACTGTGGCCTAAAGTAGTTTATCCTTGAGCTTTCCTGAGACCCAAAACTCTAGAATTCCTTTCTATCCTCCTTAAAACCTTCCTCTTTGATCAAGATTTTAGACATTGGTCCTAACATCTCCTGATGGTGTTGTATCACATTTAGTCTGATACAACTCTTGTGCTTCACCTTCGGATATTTTATCATATTAAGTTGTTGTTACTTATCTAGAATCCCTTTAACTGATTCTATTCTATTCATCTCAACTACTCCTTTTGGTAACATGTTCCACATTTTCACCTCTCATCGGGTAGAAAAGAATCTTCAGAGTTCTTTACTGCACTTATTAGTGACTACCTTATATTTATGACCCCTAGTTCCGGTCTCACAACAAATAGAGCCATCTTCTCAATGTCAACCTCATCAGGCCCCTTCAAATGATCTCCATTAGGGTACATTTTTACCACCATTCTTTGGAGAAAAGAATCCCAGCCTGGATTGAATTCTCCCCAAAAAAATCTAAGTGTTGAATTCGCAGGAAAACTTAAATAATTCATGCCGTTTTCTTCAGTGGGAGTTTGCACTAGAATCTCCCACACTCTGTACACCAGCATGAATATCATTAGATTTCTGGGGGCAGGGCCTATTCCCACCCACTGGATGAGCAGTGGCGCCGAACTGTCAGCCTCTCATTTGTTGGCCAATTTGATCGCTGGCCAGCCTGCGATGCCCACAGTGCTGTCCCCACCAGCCCCCTCCCCCAGCTCGATCATGGCCCCCTGACCATTTCCTGCCCTCCATCCTGTCCCAGACTGCCCTGATCTCCAATTCCCCCCATCCCCGTGCAGGTAGATCACCACTCCCTGCCACCCCCCATCCCCAGCCTGCATGATCACTGGTCTCCCTCCTGCTCCCATCGAGCCCAATGTCATCTGGCAGCAGGACCCCCCTATCCGCATCGATTGCTCCTAGACCCTGCCCTCTTGGCACTGCCCCATACCCAGTCAGCAGTGCCAAGGTGTCCCTGGGTATGGACACTTTGCCCAGTTGGCAGTGCCAGGGCACACAGGCTGGCACAGCCAGGGTGCTAATGCCCGGGGGTACCACCCACCACTGCCTAACCTCCTGGGGGGGCCCCCGATTGCCTCCTCTTCACTCCAGTTGAGTCAAGCTGCTAGAAAATGGGGAGCTACTCTCAACCCACTGGACAGCCGGATGGGGGAATCGCCCTCAATATCTCTGATTTTCAGTTCAATATACAGGGGCATACAGATTACATCATTGGGTATGATAAGAGTATTGGATAGTTTTCTGGATTAGTAAATAGAATGCAGAAAGCAATAGCAAACCACAGTAGTATTTTGCCAAGCACAATCATGGACCAACTTATGGCAGTCCATATTCATCAGTGCCATCTTAGGATATGGTATTCAAAAACAACGAGACAGTAAAGAGAAATTTGCACTTATAATTTGAATTCAGTTCTTAAATTCCTCAAAAGGAATCACTTTCTTAACATCTTCAGGAAAGCTTGAAGTGCTAAGGTCAATTCTTTCTAAAAGCAAGATGGAGGCTGCAAAGCCAAACCACAGAATATTATTAAAACAAATCTGCACCCTGTGCACAGAACAAATGATTACAGAACAGGAGGAGGACGTTTGACATTTTCTAAAATTCATTTATGGGATGTGGCATTTCAGGGTAGACCAGCATTTTAATTGCCCATTCCTAGTGGTCCTTGAGAAGATGGTGGTGAGCTGTCTTCTTGAACCACTGCAGTCCCTGAGTTGTAGGTACACCCACTGTGCTGTTCAGGAGGGAATTTCAGAATTTTGACCCAGTGACAGTGAAAGAACGACGATATATTTCCAAGTCAGGATGGTGAATGACATGAAGGGAATCTCCAGGTGATGCTGTTCCCAGATATCTGCTGCCTTTGTCCTTCTAAATGGTAGTGGCCATTGGTTTAGAAGGTGCTGTTTAACAAACATTGGTGAGTTCCTGCAGTGGATCTTGTAGATGGTTCAAACAGCTGCCACTGTTCATCAGTGGTGGAGGGATTGAATGTTTGTGGAGGAGTAGTAGTCAAGCTACTTTGTCATGGAGTCATAGAATCATAGAGGTATGCAACATGTTGTCCTGGATGATGTCAAGCTTCTTAAATGTTGTTGGAGTTGCACTCACCAAATGGAGAGTGTTCATCACACTTCTAACATATGTCATGTAGATGATATGGAAAAACTGGGGAGTTGGAAGGCAAGTTTACTAGCCGCAAAATTTCTAGCCTTTAACCTGCTCTTGTAGCCACAGTATTTATGTGGCTAGTCCAGTTCAGTTTATGGTAAATGGTAACCCCTAGGATGTTGATAGTGGGGAATTCAGTGATGGTAACATCATTGAATGTCATGGGATCCTCTCTTGTTGGAAAGGATCCATGCCTGACACTTCTGGGGTGTGAACGTTACTGGCCACTTGTCAACCCAAGCCTGGATACTATCCCAGTCTTGTTGCATTTGGACGTGCAGTGCTTCTGTGGCTGAGGAGTCATGAGTGTTGCTGAACGTTGTGCATCAGCAAACATCCCCACTTCTGACCTTAAGATGGAAGGGAAATGCATTGGTGAAGTAGCTGAAGATGGTTCGGCCTATGACAGTACCCTGAGAAACTCCAGCAGTGATGCCCTGGAGCCAACATGTGGTAGATATGACTCCAGCTGAAAGGCTTTCCCCTCATTCCCATTGACTCCAGTTTTGCTAGGGCTTCTTGATATGATATTCAGTTAAACACTGCCTTGATGTCAAGGGCAGTCACTCCTCACCTCTGGAGTTCAGCTCTTTTGTCCATGTTTGAACCAAGGCTATCATGAGGTTGTGAGCTGAGTGATCCTGGTGGAACCCAAACTGAGCTTCTGTGAGCAGATTATTGCTGAATAAGGTGCAGCTTGATAGCACTACTGATGACCTCATCCATCACATTGCTGATGATCGAGAGTAAACTAATGGGGTGGTAATTGGCTGGTTTGGATTTGTCCTGTTTCTTGTGTACAAGACATGCTTGGGCAATTTTCCACGTTGCTGGGTAGATGCTAATGTTGCAATGGTACTGGAAGAGCTTGGCTAGGGCAGTTGCTAGTTCAAGTACTATTGCCAGAATATTGTCAGGGGGCATAGCCTTTGCAGATCCAATGCCTTCTGCTATTTCTTGATATCACGTGGAGTGAATCAAGGTGGCTGAAGGCTGACATTTGAGATGCTGGGGGCCTCCAGAGTAGGCCGAGATGTGCCATCCACTCAGCACTTCTGGCTGAAGATTGTTGTGAATACTTCAGCCTTATCTTTCGTACTGATGAGCTGAGCTCCTCTCTCATTGATCACTGAAGATGGGTATATTTGTGGACCTCCTCTTCCAGTGAGTTGTTTAATTGTGCATCGACATTCACGTGGATGTGATCTGCTGGATGTAGATTTGCTTAGCTCTGTTCAATATTTGCTGCTTATACTGTAAGGCATCCAAGTAGTCCCATGTACCTTCACCAGGTTGACATCTCATTTTTAGGTATGCCTGCTGCTGCTCCTGGCATGCCCTCCTGCACTCGTCATTGAACCAGGGTTGAGCCCTTGGCTAGGTGATAATGATATAGTGGGGGATATGCTGGGTTATGAGGTTACAGATTGTGGTTGAGTACTATTCTGCTGCTACTGATAGCCCACAGTCCCTCATAGATACCCAGTCTTGAGTTACCAGATCGTTTCAAAGTCTATTCCATTTAGCAGTGGTAGTGCCACCCTATACAATGAAGAATATCCACACTGGGTCTTTGCCTCCATAAAGAACGTGCAGTGGTCACACACGGTGGTGCATCACAGTCATGTAACGCATCTATAAGAGGTAGGTTTGGTGAGGATGAGGTCAAACATATTTTTCCCTTTTGTTGATTCCATCACCATTTGCTGCAGATTGAGTCTAATAGCTATGTCCTTTAAGATTCAGCTACCTCAGTCTGTGGCAATACTATCGAGCCACTCTTGGTGATGGACATTGTACATTCTATGCACTTGACACCCTAAGTGCTTCCTCCAAATGGTGTTCAACATGGAACAGTAGTGATTCATTACCTGAATAGGGATGGTATGTGACAATCAGCAAGAAGTTTCCTTGCCCATGTTTGACTTGGTGTCACGAGACTTCATAGGGTCCAGAGGCGATACTGAGGACTCCAGAGCAACTCCCTCCCGACTGTACACCACCTTTTCTGGGTCAGTCCTGGTGGTGGGACAGCACATACTCAGGAATGGTGATGGTGATGTCTGGGAATTTATCTGTAAGGTATTTGGCACAAGCCCCCGAATGTTAGTAAGGGTTGACAGGGCTGGGTTTGCCATTGTCATTTCTGGTGTGTCCAGTTACATTCCTTTGTGTTTTCTTTGTAGCTGTTGCATACAACTGAATGCTGGCTAGGCCATTTTAGAGACCATTTGTAAGTCAACCATATTGCTGTGGGTCTGGAGTCATACATAGGTCAGACCAGGTAAAGATGGCTAAAGGACATTAGCAAATCAGATGGGTTTTTATGATAATCGGTAATAGTTTCATGGTCATCATTTGGTGTTTAAGTTCAGGTGTTTTTACTGATTTTAAGTTCCACCATCTGCTCCTAGGTCTCTAAATTACTAGTCCAGTCCACTATGCTACTGTGAGATCCCCTCAATCAAATCTGCTCTCATCCTTCTCTTCTTTCAGGAGACAACAACTGCTTCTCCATCTCATCCAGATAATTGAAATCCTTCATCCCTGGGATCATTCTCACAAATCTTTTCTGCACTCTCTCTCTAATGCCTTCACATCCTTCCTAAAGCATGGTGTCCAAAATTGGATGCAACACTCCTACTGAGGCTGAAACAATGTTTTATAAAGGCTCACCATAACTTCCTTGCTTTTGTACTCAATGCCTTTATTTATGAAGTCCAGCATCATGCACGCCTTTTCAACCACTTTCTAAACTTGTCCTGCCACCTTCCAATGATTCATGAACACATATACGAAGGTCTCAGTTACTACACACCCTTTAGAATTGCACTGGTTTTCCCTAAATAATCCTCACTTGTCCAAGTTAATTTTGTCTTGGATTATTGTTTCTAAAAGCTTTCCCACCATTGAGGTTAAACTCATTTGCATGTGCAAAGAACAAAGAACAAAACAGCCCGGGAAACAGGCCCTTCAGCCCAACGAGCCCGCGCCGCCATCTTAACACCACCAGTCCCCCGCTCCACCCATGACCCTTATCTATTGTTTTATGGCCATCCACATTGAGGGAAACTAATTTAGGGACAATTTATTACTTCCAATCAGCCTAATAGCACATCTTTGGGGTGTGGGAGGAAACCAGAGCACCCGGAGAAAACCCACACAAGCACGGGGAGAATGCACAAACTCCCACAGACACTGGCCCAAATCCATGTGTCTGCACAGCAATCAGTGACAGTCACTGAGCTGTCATCTTGCCCAGCATCTGGTCCAGTTTAAGCACACACTAACGACATGAAGCACTAGGCCAACCTCGAACAACCAAGAGAAGCCCAAGTACGACCCGTCGCGTGTATGCCCCTCGTTGGACACAAGGCGGACCAACTTAAAACCTGTGAATGAAAAAGAGAAAAAACATTATTATCATACCATATCCATTTACCTTACCGGGACGCCCCAATGCTAATGACCCTTATTTAAAACAGTCTCCTATATCCACCCATCTCCAACCCACTCATGTGCCTGTCTAAGTTACTCTTAAACATCTCTAGCGTGCCTGCCTCCACCACCTTACATGGCAGAGCATTCCATACCCCCACTACCCTCTGTGAAAAACCTCCCTCTATTATCTGTGTTATACCTCTCCCCCCTCACCTTAAGCCCATGGCCCCTCATACTGTGTGTCTCTACCATAGGAAATAGCTTACCTCTGTTTACTCTATCTATACCCTTCATAATCTTATATACCTCTATTAGATCCCCCCTCAGTCGCTGTCTTTCAAGGGAAAACAGCCCCAGTTTATTCAATCTTTCCTCATAACCCAGTCCTTCCATACCAGGCAACATCCTGGTAAACCTCCTCTGCACTCTCTTCAGAGTCTCCACGTCCTTCCGGTAGTAAGGCGACCAGAACTGGACGCAGTACTCTAAATGCGGCCTAACCAACAGTCTATACAACTGCAACATTAGACTCCAGCTCTTATATTCTATACCCCTTCCTATAAAGGCTAACATACCATACGCTTTCTTCACAACCTTCTCCACTTGTACTACCACCTTCAAAGACTTGTGCACTTGCATCCCCAGGTCTCGCTGCGATTCTACACTCCTTAAGGGCTTACCCTTAATTGTATAACTCCCCCCTACATTATTCCGGCCAAAATGCATCACCTCACATTTATCCGGATTAAACTCCATTTGCCATGTATCTGCCCAATATACCAGCCTATCAATATCCCGTTGTATTGCCAGACACTGTTCCTCACTGCCTGCCAATCCAGCCGTCTTGGTGTCATCAGCAAATTTGCTGATCACACCACTTACTCCCTCTTCCAAATCATTTATATACAAAGAGAAGAGGTCCCAGTACTGAGCCCTGCAGCACACCACTAGTGACAGGCCTCCAGCTAGAAAAGGACCCCTCCACTATTACTCTCTGTCTCCTCTTTGCAAGCCAGTTCTCAACCCATCTAGATACCTGGCCACGTATCCCATGAGCCTTAATCTTTTTTACCAAATCCCACAATCGACCCATCGACCACAATCCCATCCAGGCCCTATCCCCATAGCCCCATGTTTTTATCCTAGTTAGTCCCCCCAATATAAAGGGGCAATTTTAGCATGGCCAATCCACCTAACCTGCATATCTTTGGACTGTGGTTGCTGGATGGATCCCTATAACCTTTTTTTGAACAAGACAACAACGTTTACAATTCTTCAGTTCTTTGGCACCACTCCGCCTGTGTTTTTCAGGATTGGAAGATTATGGCCAGTGCCTCCTCAATTCTCTCAACATCTTTGAATGCATCCCATCTAGTTGAGATGACTTGTCAACTTTTAAGTAGATTCCTACAGTGCAGAAGGAAGTCATTTGGCCCATCGAGTCTGCATCGACCACAATCCCATCCAGGCCCTATCCCCATAGCCCCATGTTTTTATCCTAGCTAGTCCCCCTGATATAAAAGGGGCAATTTTAGCATGGCCAATCCACCTAATCTGCATATCTTTGGACTGTGAGGGGAAACCCACGCAGACACAAGGACAATGTGCAAACTCCACACAGATAGTAATCGAAGTTGGGAATCGAACCTGGGCCCCGGCGCTGTGGGGCAGCAATGATAACCCCTGTGCCACTGTGTTGTCCCAGTGCAGCTTACCTGCCCAATACTTCCTCATTATCAACTTTTGGTATATTAACTACCTCCTCATTCACTATTACTTCCTTGGTAAAGTACTCACTTAATACCTCACCCAAGACCAACTTTTTGATGCTAGACCTCCCCCCTACCTTTTTACTATTTACATGGCTACAGAAGGCTTTTAGATTCCCTTGCTTGACTCACTTTCATAGAATCATACAATGCAGAAGAGGCCCTTCGACCCATTAAGTCCTACACACTAGAAACCACTTAGGTGGTCACCTAATCCCATCTACCAGCACTTGGCCCATAGCCTTGAATGTTACGATGTGCTAAGTGCTCCTCCGGATACTATTTAAAGGATGTGTGGCCGCCTGCCTCTACCACCTTCCCAGGCAGTGCATGCCAGACTGTCACCACGCTCTAGGTAAAAAGGATTTTCCTCACATCCCCTAAACCTCCTGTCACTCACTTTGAACCTATGCTGCCTCGTGGCCTTCAACTAAGGGGAACCACTGTTCCTTACTTTGTCTCTCTAATTTCCTTTCTTGCTTCCTCTCTCAACTTTGTTTTATTCAGTCTGCTCCTTAACTTGTATTCTCATCCTGACATGTCATATGCACCCTCTTGCTGCTTCTCTCTCTCCTCATCCAGGGAGCTCTGGCTTTGGTTGCCCTACCTTTTCCCCTCATCAGAATTATACCCCGACTGCATCCAAACATCTTGTCTTTAATGACAGTTTTGCCTGCCAATCTTTGATTCCAATTGACCTGGGTTAGATGTGTTCCTGGTCTGAAAACAACAATTGCTGTCATGTGAATATGATTTCAGACACTTATTAAATGTTGAGATCTGTGGTGGAATAAGTATCAACTTGTTGGTTTCAGAGATGGTGTTATATGATAGGCAGAAGTGTATCATGCAGAAGACATTTATTGATGTGCGACAACTTCCTTCTTACCATCCTCCACCATATTACTTTACATTTACATACCACAGCAGCAAGAAAAGCAGATTCACTGTTCAAAAAGGCATGATGATGGAAAATAGCAATTACTGATATTTAACCCACATCAGAGTAACTATTCTCAGATATCTGAAGAACTCTTCCGTAGGAGACAAGAACAAGTGAAGGTGAGGGCCAATTTTTCAGTTGTGTTCTCGGAGATAGAGTCCCTCCTCTGTGGTCCTTTTATGAGCAGGAACAATTTCTCCCTATTGACTCTATCCACACACCTCATGATTTTGAACATCTCTATCAAATCTTCTTAGTCATTATTTATTTATTAGTGTTACAAGTAGGCTTACATTAACACTGCAATGAAGTTACTGTGAAAATCCCCTAGTTGCCACACAACCTAGCACCTGTTCGGGTACACTGGAGGAGAATTTAGCAATTCCAGTGCACCTCACCAACATGTCTTTTGGACTGTGGGAGGAAACTGGAGCACCCGGAACACAGAGACCCCCCACGTAGACACAGGGAGAACGTGCAGACTCCACGTAGACAGTGACCCAAGCTGGGAATCGAACCCAGGTCCCTGGCGCTGTGAGGCAGCAGTGCTCACCCAACTGTGCCATCCCCTAGTCTTCTTCTCTCCAAGGAGAACAGTCCCAGGTTCTTCAAGCTATCTGCATAACTGAAGTTTCTCATCCCAGAAAACATGCTTGCAAATTTTTTCTGTACGCTCACCAATGCGTTCACATTATTCCTAAAGTGTGGCACCCTGAACCAACACAGTTCTTCAGCTAACATCTAACTAGTTTTGACACAAATTCAGCATAACCTCCATGCTCTTGCACACTATACACTATTAATAAAGCCCAGGATACTGTATGCTTTATTGACTGCACTCTTCACCTGTCCTGCCACCTTTAATACCATACACATATATACTCAGGTCCTTCTGCTCCTGCATCCCCTTTAGAGTTGTACCCTTTATTTTATGTTGTCTCTCTGTGTTCTTCCTACCAAAATGCATTACCTCACTTCATCTGGCACCTATCTGCCCATCCCACCTTGTCAATGTTTTTTTGATGTTCTACTCTGTTCCCCTCACAATTTATCATTCCTCCAAGTTTTGTATCATCTGCAAACTTAGAAATTGTCCCTTGCTCATTAAGATCTAGATCATTAATATATATCAAGGTAAGCAAGAGTCCCAATAATGACTCTTGGGGAACTCTATAAATGTTCCTCCAGCCCCAAAAATATCCAGTGAGCATTATTCACCGTTTGCTATTACTCAGCCAATTCTGTAACGAGATTCCCATTGTACTTTTTATTTCATGAGCTGTCACTTTTCTCAGCCTATGGTGTGGTACTGTTTCTAATGCCTTTTGGAAATCCACGTACATCATATTACTCTTATCAACCCTCTCTGTTACCTTTTCAAAAAAATTTCAGCAAGATAAACATGATCTGTTCTTAAGAAATCCACAATGGCTGTTCCTAATCAACCCACATTTTTCATGCAATTATTAATTCTATCACAAATAGTTATTTCTAGAAGCTTCCTCACCGCCAAAGTTAAACTGACTGATAGGTAATTGCAGGGTTTATCTCTACAACCTTTTTTTGAACAAGGGTGTAATGTTTGCAATTCTCCAGTCTTTTGGCACCTCCCCCGAGTCTAGGGAAGACTGAAAGATTATGGCCAATGCCCCTGAAATTTTCACTCTCACTTCAATATCTTTGAATGCATCTCACCTGGTCCGGTGCCTTGTCAACTGAGCTTTGTAACCAGTCACACCATCCAGAGATAAAAATCAAATTAAATGTATCCAACTTTGCTCTGCTCAAAAGTAACTAAACTAATTTAATGTAAAAATACCACTTGAATAACTTGAGTCCGCAACATTTTTATAGCACTGACCTCCTGTTTGTTTAGCACTAACCACACTCTTGATTCTAACAAAATCCCAGAGGCTCCTGTAGGAAAATGCATCTTTATACCAGCTACATCACTAACAGGCTTTGGGATTTGACTGGTACATCACAATGCTTTCAAGCTGTGCAGGTTAACATTATCCCAATCGCCAAGGCAACTTCTTCACACCGGAACAAATGATTAAATAATAAAAATAAATCTAATATGTCAAATATAAGTAGAAGATCGAGAATCACACCAGGATTAACTGGGGCTTTAATTAAGTTACTAAACCCTCCAATATCCTCGACACTGCGTGACAACTATTAAAGATGCTGGCTGAAGAAAGACAAAATATAAAACAGCTGCCTCACTCAGCTGGGAGAGTTGGATCTCATTGTCACTTGTTTCTGGGAAGATCAGTAATTCAGTAAAATATAATTAGTCTCATCAGAAAAACAAGCTGAGTAGAGTGAGAGAAAACTGAAATTGTATAGTAGATATTTCCAGTTACAGGTATTGTAGGTTGATCACAGTCCTGGCAATTTCTCTTGTATCTAGGACAGATACAGACCATATCAAGTGGTCACTAACTCTTCACTAGCAACAAGAAACCGCAGAATACATTGATGAAGTCATAAGTGCCCAACTGCTGCCCTTCCCTTGACAAAGGAGTGCCTACAAACACTCCAGCCTAGGTTACTCCCCGCGCTGCCTTCGCATCGGACTGTACTGCGGCACACAGTTGAAGTTCCAACCATTCCGTTCCCCAGCAGTGGCCGCTTCTTCAAACAGCTCAGGCCAGTTCTAATTCAAACCACTCCAGATCTCAGTTCCCCCGTCCTGCACCCACCTCACTCGCTGTTGCCAAAATAATGTCGTGCTCCCTGCCGAAACGCTGTAAAGAAGCCCGAACATCAACACCTCATCAGCCCACCGCCTCCACCTGCCATTGGCCAAACTCTCCCGTCATTCAAAACCACAGTGACGCCACAAAGAACGGGACCAGAATGAACTCCGCCCCATCACAAGCTCCCCCCCACACCTGTCCGCCTGCCCAGCCCTCATCCTCCCACCACCTCAACCATCAACACCCTCACCCCTGCCCCTCACCGTCCACCCCACCCCCTTCACCCGTGACCTGTCCACGCCCCCAATTATCCACCCTCTCATTACATATTACTAACCCTATTACTTGCGTTAACATTACGAAATGTTCCCCATCTTTGATTTGTTACAAATGGCTACAAATTGGATATCAACAAGAGTGAATAATACTAATCAATATTATAGCAAATATCCCCAGCTTTGTCATTCTGTGTGTCTGTTGCTGGTGTGAACATTACACATGCCCTTGCATCTCTTTATAAAACAAACTTCATGCACCTGATCACCAAATTACAGACCTACATGGTTGGGGTGGTGCCTCTTTCCTTTGATAGCAGAATTCAACCTGTAAAATGAACATTCTTATTTCTTTTTCAATGTCTTCCTATCTTTTTACCAAAGTAATTTTTATGGTTAACAAGTTTACCATACTTATCTGGGCAGGCAGGACTTCTAGAATCCATACAGTGATACTTCAAGAGAGGAAGATGGGTCGGTAGGCTAGCACTTCAAAAAATTTTAACATGGTGTCATGATCCAAGTATAAACTGATATTGTGTGGAAACACATTCCCACTGCTTATCCTCTCTCCCTGCCTTAATTTGTGCCCTGCTTTCCTTATCCCCTAAAATATAATAACATAAGAAATAGGAGCAGGAGTAGGCCAACTAGCCCTTCGAGCCTGCCCCGCCATTCAATAAGATCATGGCTGATCTGTATATATATATATATATATATATCAAATATATATCAAATCACATTGATTTCAACCTTTAAGATACAGAAACAATTTTGTCAACATTTTAAACTTACCACTCCTCTATTGTGCTCCATTTAACAGCCACTTACAATTACCCTCCAATCTCGACTTGCCATTTGCCTTGTAGACGGCGAGGGGGCTCAAATGTTTTGCTGATCTGTCTGTAGATGGGACCTTTGCTGGTTTTAATGAGCTTGCAACTAAATTTAGTCTGCCTTATCTAGTCTTTCCTGCTATTTTCAAGCCTGTAATTTTGTTACTTAGTGTTTCCTCAACTATCTCCAAATATTATTGTAAGGAATTTTGTCACTGTCCCAAACTTGTAGAGGTTTTATTTTAAGATCGTATGGAGACTCTCCTCTTCAGGGGAGAAGGAATGATAGGGAAGCAGAACTTGGAGATTGGTGGGAGGTGGCTCTTCTTGGGGTCAACTTCATATCCCCTTGTGCTCAAGTTAAGCTTAATCCAACTTAAAATTTTGCACACAATTCACTTTACCAAGGCAGTATTAGCAAGATATTTTCAAACATGAAATGTGACAAGTGTTCACATGACCCCACAGTCCATACCCATGTTTTGGTCACGCTCAAAGCAGAATATTCCCTGAATAACTTTACTGCAAAATATTTTGTTGCACCAGTTTATTTTCACAGCTTGCCTATATATTTTTAATTTTAGCAGTGATTCATTTATTATTTAACTTTTGATCAACCTTCTTTGACATGCTCACCAAGGCTCTAGATATTGATTTCAAGTCTTGCTCAAACTGGCCAGTCACACTAAGATCAAGGCAGCCATCATTGCATTCACCTTACTTATAGCCCACAGGCAGATGCTATTAACTTTGAGGTCCCAGAAGCCACTCAACTACTTCATCAACATCTTTTTACTTGGAGAAAACTAAATATACTATAAAGAGGACACATAGTTAATTAGTCAACTTTTAATTTTTTTTGCACAATTTGTGTTTTATGGGAATAGGTGCTTCATTGTATTGTAATGTAATATACTTTGATTCCTTCTCATCTCCTTTCGAAAATCACCCCCTACCTAAAACCACATTCATCATGTGGTTCTTTATAATGAATTAATTCCAACATTTTTCCTACCATTTGATAGGAAGTCGAACTTCCACAGATGTAATTTCCTTTTATTTCACACTGGAAAGTGGATGGGAAACCAGAGATATGAGTCCTGTTAACTTTTTGATTACCACTGACTTGATTTTCTCCCAGTTTCAGATTGACCTCAGGTGCACTTTTAAACTTGATTCTCTGAAGTGTTTTAGGACATTTTTATTCACAAGTGGTGACAAATTTGTGGGAGGTCTTCTGGGAATGGAACAGCCAGCCTCCTTCCCAACACAATATTTCCCAACAGAGTGCCAGACTGCAAGTGACAGCAATACAACTATATACTGTTCAACTCTGAAAATAGTAGGCCAGTGAGACATTAAGAAGTATATTTAAAATAATTTGTATAATTTGCATCCAAGTGAAAATATTACAATAATAACTCAACCTAATTTCAAAATACATTTGGCTCTGAAAGTATTTTGTAGGAAAAATGCAAAACATGCCTCTTGCCCTAAAAATATTTTGGATTAAAAAACAGCTAAATATTCTATTACTACATCAGGCTCAATCTAGAACCTGTGAGGAATCCACTCTGAAAGATTACAGTCAATTCAGCTCTGACGAAGAGTCATCCAGACTTGAAACATTCTCCCTCCAGAGATGCTGTCAGACCTGCTGAGATTTTCCAGCATTCTGTTTTTTGTTACATTCAACTTAATATTTGCAACAGAACATCAGTTATCCATTTTGTTTAATGCATCTTTACATTAGTATTTGACTAATGTATCTTTACTAAGATGACACTGCACACAGATAATTTGTACATTTAATCGACAGTTATTAAATACAGATGTAGGCTAGATAAAGGGATAGTGTCTGCAAATATTTAAGTATTCACATACAGTACTAAAGTTTTCATGATGAAATATTCAGAGTAAGGCAACTGTGGCTCTACAAATAGTCATAGAATGCAAGTACATGAGGTTTTTCATCAGTTTCCAGCATCAAAATTATCTTCAAAATTTTACAGTTCATAATGCATCAAATCAGATCTTTTGGGTCTGGAGAACTGAGTTTACACAATTGGCAGTGTAAGCCAAAATATTTGATATAATAATTAAGAGTTTGGCGGCAACTAGGAAACATTAAATCCAAGGTGGTGCACTGCTGCCAATAATTCATATCTGGATGTTAGAAAACAGTATATATTCAAAAATACTGTCATCAGTTTTGCTGAACAAAAGCTCAAGCACAATGACTGTAGATTTTACAACAATCTGTGCCCATACATACATATTGTTCACATCCAGATTAATTTTAAAATATTTGAATCACCAGTCATTTAAAAAATAATTGAATTTCATTTACAATGAAAATGTAAACAGAAATGAAATTCATTTCAAATAAAAATGTACTCAAGTCAACATAATCACATCAAGTTTTAAAAAATTAATTTATGCACCTGCTTGTTTCCCAGGGCCCAATGCCCATCAAATCTTAATTTGAAGTTGTAAATTACAAGTTCTCCATTTTTGCATAATATTCCCTGAATAACTTTACTGCAAAATATTTTGTTGCACCATAGTTTATTTTCACAGCTTGCCTATATATTTTTAATTTTAGCAGTGATTCATTTATTATTTAACTGCCAAATCTAACAATGACTTAAGGATATAAAAATGCACAGTAGACTCCCATTTAATCAAGCTCTACATATTTAAAGTAAAATTTCCAGTATGTGACTGTTCAGTTTGTGTTAACCAGGCGCAGAGATTCTCCTAATCTAAATGGAATCATCCACACAGAAAAATTGCAGCCGAGGCAAAATTCTAAACTGCCCATTACAAAAGAAATTGGACACTACAAATACAGACCTATTCTCTCTGCATCAATTGCTAGGTGCAACATTGTGGAGTATTTAAATTTAATCCAGTTAGAAGTATAATTACCATTAAAAAGGTTAAGTGGTTTTGTCAAACAACTGTAAACATGGTCTAATAAACAAGACAATGGATTTTTACCTTAGTATTGAAACTTTAAAATGGTGATGGAAAGCCTCCTAAACGCTGCCTATTAAAGGCAGTGGCTTTTAAACAAAGTGCAATGATATAATTTCAGTGCCTTGAATAAAGAAATGGCAGTATTAACAGGCAGACATCAACACGAGGCTTTGATCAGTGCTGATACTGGCCGCATGCACGTAATTAAGAAAGGCAGCCAATTTAAATCTCCCACTGAAAATTAAAGCACACACCAATTTGGAAATTAGATCATTGTTCAAACCATGTTGTACATATCTAATATTGCTTTATGACCCATATCAAATGCATTCCAATTAAACAGCAATGTTTTCACAAGCTTCAAGGCAATATTCTTTCAAACACTCACAAAACCCATATTCCAGTCATCTTTGTCATGCGCTGCTCCATTTTTGCGTTTGATAGGTTTCTTGCGAGAAGGTGATGACCTGTGTTCCCTCCTAAAAGGCTCTAGTTCATGATCCAAAAGTAAGTTTTCTGTGCTATAAGCTGAAGGTATTGGTTTTATGAATTCTATTGTGGGAGATAGCCTTGAGGTAGAAGGTAATGACTGTCTAGTGTTTGTTAATGGGGAGCTTTCGCTGGTCACTGAGGAATATCCTGAACTAAGCTCCCCTTGAGGATCTCTTAAAACTGATAATGCTGCAGACTCACTGGTATTAAAATAAGCTTCATTTTTTGCTTTAGGTGGTCTCCATGATCCTGGCAGGAACTGATCATCCATCAATCTGTCACCTTCACTCTCTTCGCTTGTAGCTTCACAACAGTATTCGGAACTCCCATTGATGGTAGCCATATTCTGAAGTTCACTGATATCATTAACTGCAACAAAATATTTTCATGGCTTTCAGTCAGACTTCTTGCATATAGCTGTAGTTAATTATTTTAAACAAAATGCCTCAAACAAGCGTCATGTTTAGCTCAACAGGTCAGTAATTGGCCATGAGGTTCATTTACTAATTATTTTACCATGGCTTTTTACCCTCCTAAAAGAAATTTAAGTGCATAAAGATGGAAATTTGTAAAGAGGCTTACTAAATTCTATACTACCAATTTTACTACATTACTGAAGAAATTTTCCTCTGAAGCACAATTAATTTTGGAGCAATAACAAATCCAATGTGTGCAGACATGACATTGAAGAATTGAGAAACTGAATGTTTTTCTTTGGCAAATGCTCAAATATCCCAGGAGTCCTCTTGCATGATTACACAAATCAGGTTTACTTAATATTTAGGCATCTCAGATTCTAGGGAGGACAGTACAAAAATAATATCAGTGTCTACTGCTCCATTTCCACATTGCTGGTCTCAAGTCAACATTCTGGTTCTGAGGCGCACACTTAAGTGCTCTTTCAGGCATATTTCAGGGACCAAACAAAATTTAGTGGAGCTTCAAAATGGTAAGCTTCAGATAACTCTTCATGCAATGTGCTAGTGAGCACAGAAATAAGATACTGCAGATGAATGCGTGGTTGGAAAGAAGATGCAGGTTGGATGGTTTTAGATTCCAGAAGCACTGGACTGGTACAAACTTGGTATGTTGCACCTTAGAGCTGGAACCGTGACAGATTTGCAAGTGCTGTTGGGGAGGGTTTAAAACTAGCTTCACAGAGGGTTGGGAACCTGAGCTTAGTTTAAAAAAAGAAGCAAATCTAGAAATCAAGTCAAAAAAGGCAGAGGAAAGAAAACACTAGAAAACTGACCAAGGAGTTGCCAGTGCTCAATGGCATACAGGCAATGCAAGGAGTTTAATAAATATAATAAGCTGAGGATACAGACACTTGAAAGTATGATGGAGTCAGAGTCATTACAGTACAGGTTGTCATTTGGCCCACTGAGTCTGTCAGCTCTTAGTCTCAAATGCCTCCTCTATTCCTCAAAATCCTTCTTCTGCCAAGTGCCTATCAAATTTCTTTTTGAAGTCATTCAGTCTCTGCATCCACCAACCTGGTAGGCAATGAGTTATTACCATTTGCTATCCCCACCCCTGCATTCCAATATCCAAGTTATTAATTATTCAGTAGATCCAAAACAAAATCCTAGCAATGATCCTTTGAGAAAAGCAGTTTACTTCCAACCTGAAAAACAATCATTTACTTGCAACTCAACTATTTTATGGACTTAAGACAATATTTTCTGCAAATATACCCTCTATGAACCCCAGTTTTGTTAAACAGCCTTTTATGTGTACTTTGTCAAATTCTTTATTAAAATTTATTTAGACAACATCCATTGTATTCACTTTACCGTAGCTATTACTGAGGTCAGGAATGGCAGCCTACCACTCCCATTAAGAGGGTTTTAGATAAGATAGAACCAGGGGTTTGGATATCACAATACAATTTAAAGTAGTAATTGCAGTTTAAGGAGGGATATGTTAAGTACAATAGGGTATACAGGCTAGAATGTGGGATGATGAAAGTGGCAGTCACAGCCAAGCAGAGGAAGTCAGGGGACCATATGTAGGCAGATTTCTGGGAAGCACAAAAAAAAAACAGTCAGTTATAAGACAGCATTTCATCTACCCTATTAATAAGGATAGAAGGTAGAGAATTCTTAAAATACATACTGGCTAACATCTCCTGAATGTAACAAGCTCACAGCAGAAGAGATTTAAGATGGATGAAAGGGACATCCAAGAGTGCACAGAATAGTTACAGCACAGGAGAAGCCATTTGGCCTGTAAAATCTTAGCAGGTTCTCTACAAGGACAATTTAAACTAGTCCAACACCCAGCACTTACCCCATGTGGCTGCATATGTTTCCCTTCAGTTCATCATTAATTTTTGAAAGCCATGATTGAATCTGGCTCCCCAACACTCAGGTGGTTCATTCTAGATCACAACCACTTTCTACATTAGGATTTTTTTTCTCATCTTGCCTTAGGCTCCTTTGCAATCTGTGCCCTCTGAGACCATTCCCAATGGTGGAAGTGTAGAGAACCATTCTACCTGCCCTGTTTAAACCCTTCATGATTTTGGAAAACTCATTAGGAATGAGTTCTAGGAATACTTTTACACGCTTTCTTGAACAAGAATGTCACATGCCACTTTCCAATCCTCTGGCACCTTCCTGTATTTAGATAAGCAAGTGCTTCCACCATCTCCACCCAACTTCTCTTAGTACCCTGGAATGCAAACCATCCAGTCAGACAACTTAGCCACTAAAAATACGTGGCCTTTCCAAGCAAGCCTATTAAACTTCCAGTGGATGTGATTGGGTCAAAGAAAAAAATCTGAAAATGCATGATCCCTGCAAAGGAGCAGGGCAGCCAGGTTGGGAGAGAGGAGGCACCCCCTTTTCATAGTGTAGACTTTTAAAATATTTGCTTTGAAATAAGACTTTCTAATGCACTGTTTCAACAGCATTTGAAGAAATAACTTGGCATCTGAGGTTAAATCATATAATATGTACATCATTCCACTTACTGGAAAAGATGAGCCACAAAATCAATGCGTATTGAACGGCAACCTTTCAAGCTGACCAAATTCTTGTGTAATCATTTGAGCCTAACGTAATCCTTCTCTCACTGACCTCCTGCAGTCCCTCTCCCTCCGTCACAGAGCTCTGCAAGTCTCTCTCACCACCATCACTCAGGCTAATGTGCTGTCACTCACTCTGTAGTGTGTCTATTCACAGCAAGTGTGAGAGAGAAGCAGATTGTCATGAGAGAAACAGCAGGAAATGAGTGGAGTGTTAGCCTGAGCACTGGAAGAATTTCACAATTGTGCAAAGAATGAAAAAACAGAAATCAAGTAAATTACATCCCTCTTTCACCTCATTCATTACATATACTATTGCCACTTGTGCTGATATTTTGTTAGGATTCTCTTCCGTAGTAATCACCAATATAAAATAATCAAGTATTGGAGCTATGCCTCACCCCTCTGAGAATCACCATCCTCTTTATCCTCAACGGGCCCTTTCCCATCTCTCACATCCCTTTTATGATTTCTTTATTCTCTTTTTGATTCTTTCATGGGATATGGGTGTTGCTGGCAAGGGGTGTACTTTTTTTTAAACCACCCCTAATTACCCTTCAAAAAGGTGCAAGAAAGTTTTTCTTGAACCACTGCAGTGCAGGTACACCCACAATGCCATTAAGAGAATTCTAGAAATTTGATCAGTGACAGTGAAGGAATAGTATATAGTTCCAAGTTAAAAGGTGCATGGTTTAGATGGGAACTTGCAGATGGCCGTCCCCATCTGTCGGCTGCCCTTGTCCTTTAGATGGCAGAGAAGGCTTGGAAAATTTAGCAAGTTGCTGCTGTACACCTTGTTTATGGCACACTGTTGCCACTGCGCATTGCTGGTAGACCAACTAAATGTTTATGGTGGCGGATGGGGTGCAAATCAAGTGCATTGCTTTGCCCTCGATTACGTCAAGCTTGTTGACTGTTGTTGGAGCCATACTCATCCAGATAAGAGCAAGGTATTTCATCACACACCAGACTTGTTGTGCCTTGTAGACAGTGGACAAGCTTTGAGGAGTCAGGTGGAAAATTGCTCACTGCAAAGTTCTTAGCCTCTGAACTGCTTTTGTAGCCACTGTATTTATATAAGAACATAAGAAATAGGAGCAGGAGTAGGCCATCTAGCCCTTCGAGCTTGCCCCGCCATTCAATAAGATCATGGCTGATCTGTTGTGGCTCAGTTCCACTTTCCCGCCCTCTCCCCATAACCCTTAATCCCCTCTCTTATCAAAAACCCATCAACCCGCTTCTTAAAAATATTTAGCGAGGCAGCCTCCACCACTTCAACGGGCAGAGAATTCCAGAGATTCACCACCCTTTGAGTGAAGAAGTTCCTCCTCAACTCCGTTCTAAACCGCCTCCCCTTTATCTTGAGGCTGTGCCCCCTAGTCCTACTGTCTTTTTGGAGCGGGAAGAGTCTCTCCACCTCTATCCTATCCATCCCATTCATCATCTTATACGTCTCAATGAGATCTCCCCTCATTCTTCTAAACTCTAGCGAGTACAAGCCTAGTTTATTCAGCCTCTCCTCATAGCTCAACCCCCTCAACTCCGGCATCAGCCTAGTAAACCTCCTCTGCACTCCCTCCAGGGCCAAAATATCCTTGCGCAGGTGCGGCGCCCAAAACTGCACACAGTACTCCAGCTGCGGCCTCACCAATGCCCTATACAGCTGCAGCAAGACCTCCCTACTTTTATATTCAATCCCCCTCACTATGAAGGCCAGCATCCCATTCGCCTTCCTGACCACCTGCTGCACCTGCAAGCTGGGTTTTTGCGACTCATGCACAAGGACCCCGAGGTCCCTCTGCACCGTCGCCTGCTGCAGTTTTTCGCCACGTAAGTAATAGTCCTTCCTACCATTCTTCCTACCAAAGTGGACCACCTCACACTTGCCAACATTAAATTCCATTTGCCATTTCCTGGCCCATTCGCCCAGCCTATCTAGATCCTTCTGCAGACTCTCCACACCCTCCGCACAATTTGCCTTTCCCCCAATCTTGGTGTCATCAGCAAATTTCGACACCCTGCACTCGGTTCCCTCCTCCAGATCATCTATATAAATGGTAAATAGCTGAGGCCCCAGCACCGACCCCTGGGGCACCCCACTAGTCACCAACCGCCAATCCGAATAGCACCCATTGACCCCCACTCTCTGCCTCCTATTTGACAAAAAATATGGCTGCTCCAGTTCAGTTCCTGACCAATGGTAATTCCAGAATGTTGATAATTGGAGGATTCAACGATGGTAATGGGGAGATGGCTAAAATTGTGGTTGAAGGCTGTCATTGCTAGGCACTTGTGTGGCACAAATTTCACATGCCACTTGTCAGCTCAAGCCTGAATACTGTCCATGTCTTACATGCGAACCTAGATAGTAGCTGCGTATGGTGCTGAACACAGGAAACATCCCCGCTCTGACCTAATCATTGATGAAGTAATTGAAAATAGTTGGGTCTCGGACAGTGAGCAGCTAGCTCCTACAGCAATGTCCTAGGGCTAATGATTGACCTCCAGCAACTACAACCATCTTCCTTTGTACTCTAAACCTCTTGCCATAAAAGTGAAAATGCCTTTTGCCTTCCTAATTGCCTGCTGTACAAGTATGGCAGATTTGTTTCCTGTACAAGTACATCCAAATCTGTCTAAATGACACTTTTGAGGTTTCACACAATAAAAAAAACCTTTTTAATTTTCTTGCACCTCAAGTGAATATTTGCCTATGTTATACTCAAACTGCCACATAACCTGTCTATATCTTAGAAGCTTCTTGCGGACCTTTCACCAGTTACATTCCCACTTAGCTTTGTATTAACAACAAACTTGCATACATTACTCTTGGTCTCTTTGTACAAGTCATGAATATGGATTACAAACATCCAGAGCCCTGGGACCGATCATTGTTGAATTTCGTTAGACAATCTGCCAACTTGAATTTGCTTAGTTTATCCCTACTCTTTGCTTCATGTCCATTAAGCTTCCTTCTCTAATCTATTTGCATATTCCTGTTGCTCATCCCCAGAACGAATCCTTTACATCTTTCCTACACCATATTTAAGGAAGAATATATTGGTCATGGAAGGAGTACACAAGGTTTACTGGATTGATTCCTGGGAGGGTTGTCTTATGAGAGAAGCTAAGTAAATTAGGTTTATATTCACTGTAATTTAGAAGGATGAGGGGCGAACTCATTAAAACATACAAACGTACAAGGGCTTGACAACGTAAATACAGATCATTTCCCCTCAGCTGGGAAACCGAGAAAGGCTAGGATATTTGGGGGGGGAGGGGGTGCACAGTCATTCTGGATGTTCCTCATAAGGTTGAAATAAAAAGATTTTTGTTCTCATGTAATCAAATGACCCCAGAACATTGCTGCTGCAATGGTTCCTCAGCACTGTGTTCTGGGATCATCCATCTTCAACTGCTTCAGTGATCTTCCTTCCATCAAAAGGTCAGAAATGGAGATGTTTGTAGATGATTTTGGACTATGCTCAACACCATTTGTAACTCCTCAGATTCGGAAGCAGTTCACATCCATAGGCAGTAAGACCTGGGCAACACTCAGGTTTAGGCTGATAAAGTGGCAATGGCTAGTAACTGCTGTGCCACACAAGTGACAGGCAATGACCACCTCCAAAAAAGAGAATCTAATTATCTCCCTTTGACGTTGAATGGCGTTAGCATCACCGAATCCCACCAGCCCTTGAAAGTTCCTGTCCAGGTCACACCATCTGACTCGAAATATATTGCTATTCTTTCCCTGTTGTTGAGTCAAAGCCCTGGAATTCCCTTTCCAACAACACTGCTGTGATGTTCTTACAACACAAGATTGCAGCGCCTTAAGAAAGCAGCTCATTACGATCTTGAAGGGCAATTAGGGATGGGTAATAATCCTGGTCTAGCCAGAAACAGGTCTATCCCATGAATGAATAATAGAAAACAATATAGAGAGCAGGCAAGAAAGTAGACTGCAGGTAGACGATCAGCCATGATCACATTGGAAGGTGAAGCATGCTTGAAGGGCTGTATTATCTACTCTCAAACTTCCAGATCCTTAATAAAGTGCAGTGCCCAGAATTGGACTCAATACTCCAGAGCTTTATACAGGTGCATAATTTCCTTGCTTTTATAATTTATGGGGTAAAAAAGCCCACCTCACTATAATGTCCAAAATCTGACATTTTTAAATACGCTTTTCAACCTGTCATCTTCAACATTTGTGTACATTTAAACCTAGATCTAATTGTTCCTGCATTACTTTTAGAATTGTTAACTGTATAGTATTTTGGTGGCAGTGATCACAATTCAGTTGAATTTAGCATAGCTAAAGAAAATGACAAAAACAGAATAAAAATAACTTTAAATTGGGGAAGGCCAGGCCCGAAGTTAGGATGTGCAATAGTGGATTAGAAACAACTACTTGGAAGGTAAATAGATGTCAGATCAGTAGGAATTGTTTAAGAATTAATAATGGGACAAATGGTTACAAAAGGGACTTTCCAAACTAGAATCCTTTGGATTTCAAGGATCACACAATAGAATAAGGAAAAAAATACTTAAATCGGATACCAAGTGCTCATTCCCGTAGAAAGCCCAGAAGCATAGGAAATGCAGGGGTGAAACTAGAAAGGAACTTACAAAATTAAGGAAAGGGTACAAAAAAAGACAGACAAGTAAAAGCAAGATAAATTCAAAAGATGTTCTATGAATACAAAGAGCAAGTGGTAACTAAGGCTCCAAGAGAGTACTACGTTTTACATAGTCTACATAGATATTAGCAAGGTCCCACATGGCAAACTAGCCCAAAAAGTAAAAGCCCATAAGATCCAAGGGGAAGTGGCAAGTTGGTTCAATGGCAGGAAACAAAGTTTAATGCATTTTTGTGACTGGATGAGTTTCCAGTAGGGTTCAACTGGGCTCATTATTAGAATCCTTGCTTTTTATAGTTGGAATTCAATTCCGGGATCTGTGAGGTAATCTGTTGGAGGAGGGTAAATAAAGCAAGGTAAACACACAATAAACGTGGTGAAGAGGGAACCTAGATTACACATTCAGAGATTCTGAAGCAAGCAGGATAGATAGGTAATGTGGTTAAGAAAGCATTCATAATAAATTCTATTACATGTTTAATAAAGTCACAATGGGCGAATATGTTGGAATTGTATAAAACATTAGTCAGGCCACAGGTACAGTACTGATCACCTGGCGTTAAAGAAAAGATGTGATCGCAACAGAGGGGATTCAGAAGAGATTTACAAGGGCTAATGTCAAGTCTTCAAAATTTTAGCTATGAGGAAAGATTAGATAAACTGGGTTTGTTTTCTTTGGAATAATGGAGGCTGAGGGAACATAAAAGTTATGAGGGGCCTAAATAGAATAGCTAAGGAGGACATATTTCCTTTAGCAAGGGGGTCAACAACCAGGGGCATGGATTTAAAGTAATGGGCAGAAAGCTTAAAGGAAAGTTGGAGAATTTTTTTCACCCATGAAGTGGGAGCTCTGGAGCTTACTGCCGCAGAGGGAAAAGTACTGAAAGCTTTATGTACTTGAGTATGTATTTGAAGAATTGTAAGCTTCTGGCCAAGATCTGGAAAGTAGGATTAGATTGGAAAGCTAGATATGATGGGCCAGATGGTCTCGTTTGTGCTATAAAATTTTCAATAATTTTAGTTTTGACTATTCATTCCAACACAGTTATGTTTGAAGGTGGAAAGAATGGGGAACAGCATAGGTTGGCAAAAAGGAAGAAAAGGGACATGTTCCAGAATCAGCCTCATGTACTCCCTTCAGATTAGCTCGGGTGACCAGAATAAAAAATAACTTGCATTTATAAGGACCTTTACACTAGTGACACATCCCAAGGCGTTTCACAAGAGTGTTACAAAACAAAAGTTGAACACAAATGGATATGTTGTCTGGGGAAAAAAAATTCCCCAGTAAACAATTCTGTAAGTAGCAACTTCTCTTTCCTACCAGCAAAATGTGGGTTACCCACATGCTCTCGTGACCAGACAGGTGACAGTTCTGTTTTTTGACTGGAGATGTGTCTCATCCCTCAGGGATCTACGCTAACGCTCATCAATCTCATTCTCACATAACTACTAATAATTGTCAAACTCTCCGTAGTTATCATTGGCAGTCTGCCTTCACTTCAGTCTCAGCCTCTCACTGTTCTGCAGAACTATGTGCTATTCACTAAATATATGCTCCCACATTTCTCACGAGACCTCAATACCTGCATTACTGCAAGATCATCCATGAGCTATGATTGGATGAAAATCCAAACTCACCTTACACAAAGTTAACTGGCATATTTAAGTAATCAGTGCCCTTCATTCCCACAGCATACCATATAACAGAAATTTTACTGTTTTGTTTTCTCCGTAGTGATTCATAGTTAGGCAGTTCTCCATTACACCTTCCAAATATAGCTGACTAATTTGCTCAAAAATGTCATCATAGCTGAATCTAATGCCAAGAACAAATAACCACTTCTGAGCAAGGATCATTAGCTAGGGATAAGGATTGGGGCATGACCACAACTGATCTTTCATTTTTCTTTACCCTGAACCCTCAAACGTAGAGGAGCTAATTGCTGTTTCTTCCATATATAGTAACTAAAGGGCCACCAAAAAGTTGATAAAAAAGAATGACCGAACTAGCCAGAAATATTAAGATTGTAAGAAATTTTAGAAGTTTATCCAAAGGTAGAGGAGAAAATATAGGTTCCTTAGAAGCAGAGACAGAAGAAATATTATGGGAAATGAGGAAACAGCAGAGCATTTTGTCTCTGCCTTTACAACAGAAGACAGCTTTATACCAGAATTGGGCCAAAAAGAGCGAGGAAATTAAAGAAATTAATGGAGAAACAATATTGCGCAAAATTGAGGACTAAAATTCATAAATCTTAAGGATCTGATGGAGTACACCCAAAGGTTCCAAAAGCAGTAGCTGCAGAGAAATTGGATGTGCTATGATTTCCCAATTTTTTTAGATTTGGTAACAGTGCTATTAGGTTAGGAGTAAGCAAACGTTTCTTGAAAAGCAGTGAGTGAAAACCATAAACTACAAGGCAACAGTTGTTCGGAAAATGCTAAGGAAGTCTTAATGCACTTAGAGCATAATCAAAGTAGTAAAACCATACTGACTTGTTCTAAAGGCACGATAAAAGTCTCACAACACTAGGTTAAAGTCCAACAGGTTTATTTGGAACCACAATCTTTCAAAGCACTGCTCCTTCATCAGGTGAGTGCACCTAATGAAGGAGCAGCGCTCAGAAAGCTCATGATTACAAATAAGCCTGTTGGACTTTAACCTGGTGCTGTGTCCATTTCAGTCCAATGTTGGCACCTCCACATGTTCTAAAAGGAAATTCTGTTTGATAAAGCTTTTTGAGGATGTAACTAGTAGGGTAGATTAAGAGGAAACAGTAATGTAGTTGAAAGCTGAACCCAAATGGATATGTTGCCTGGGAAAAAAGTCCCCTGGTAAATAGCTCTGAAAGAAGCAACTTCTCTTTCCTACCAGTAAAATCTCTTATTTGGCATGCTCTCCTGACCAGAATTCTGGGGACAGATCTGTTTTTCAATTGGCGATCAAACATGGAGTAAAACCATGCCGAGTTGTTCTAAAGGGAAATTTGATTTGATGAAGTTTTTTGAGGATGTAAAGAATAGGGCAGATAAAGAGGAACCAGAAATGTAGTATATCCAGATTGCCAAAAGGCATTTTAAGTGACACACAAAACGTTAATGGGCAAGAAAAACATTCATGGACTTGGGGTAATATTTTAGCATTGATAAGAAATTGGTTAACAGATAGAAAGCAGACATAAACAGTGCCTTTTCACGTTGGCAGGCAGAGAATAGTGGTGCCACGAGGATCAGTGCTGAGGATTTGGCTATTTACAATCTACATTACTTGGAGTAATGAATGCTACATTTGCTAATGATACCAAGCTAGGTATAAAGGTAAGCTATGGGAAGAACAGTGAGAGGCTGCAGAGAGAAACAAACAGTTTAAGTGCATGGGCAACTAGATGGCAGATGGTGTATAATGAAGGGAAGTGTGAAGCATTTTTTTACATAAAGGTGAGAAACTTGTAAGTGTTAATGTGCAAAGTGACTTGTGAATCTTTGGAATTCTCTACCCCAAAGGGTTGCAGACATTCCATAGGGCCAGGATAGACAAATTTTTGCTTTCTCAAGAAATTAAACAAGAAGGTGGAGAAGGCGTGATGGACCAATGTCTACTCCTGTTTGTGTTCTTTTGTACATCACTGAGATGACCAATAGAACAGACCAGTGACTGAAGTGGAGAGGTTCCCATGCCACATTAAGCAGTAAGTTTTATCAAACGAGCTTGCTGTTTTTGTTCCTGAATTTAAACAATTAAAAATCAGCAGTTAGTTCACAGAAGAAATGCATTTGTGGATTCACCAAATATTTATGTTCATGGACAAAGTGATATCACAGACATATTCCTGTACTGCCCAAGCCATCGGATGGAAGCAGCTGCACTTAGACCACACCAGCACTAGAGAATTGGTAACAGGTCAAGAAGCAATTCGTTACCTTCACAAAAGGCACAGTCATCCTATTAACATTCTGAAATGAACAAAAATAAACTTACCATCAGAATTTTTCTCCCCTTCACTTTCTTGATCTCCTTCATACCCGGTGCAGGACAAGTCTAAACTCCAATCTAGGAAATCGCCTAGGAGTGTATCCTCATGGTTAGACAATTCAACAATTGGAGTTGCCATAAAGTTGCCTCTATCTTCTCGAAAACTATCTTCTCTTCGTCTAAATAGAAAGGAAGAAAGTTCTCAGACTAATTCACAATAAGATTCACCTGCATCAGATCTTTTATTCTAGAAGATTCTTTCCAGGGCTACAAGCGACCAGTGCAGGTCTGGTGCGCACACAATCATCACTACAGATTTAAGCACCTAGCCTAATCAGGCATTTTAGCATGACTGAGAATATGATCAGCTCCAGGCATCGCAGCACTTCACATGAGGGATTGAAAAATCTAACACTTGCCTAGTTTAATTTAAACTAACAAAAACAACAAAATGAAACTGTAATCACACTTGTAGATTTTAAGTGTATACATACACCAAAATTAAAAAGATAAATACTCAAGTGCATTACTGCCTTTTTGCCAGACAAATGGCAATCCATGCATCAACAGCTAAAGACACTATATTCAGCAAAGGTAATGGTTCTAACACCATTTTGGCTGTAATAATGAAATCTTGTGGTACCGAACAAGCCACACCCTTAGTCAAGCTGCACCAGCATAATTAGAACATGGGCACCCAACTGAATGTTAAAAATTGTCCAACATGTGCTTCAATAAGAAGCAGGAAAAATCCAATCTGGCCAATTACTACTATTCTCAATCAGCAAAGAGGTGGAAGGCATTGTAAACTAGTGGTATAGGTCACTGACGGAGTCAGCGGATGGGAGAATGGTTTACTTGATGGACTGGCCTACAGTCACAATCCCTTGTAATTTCTTCCAGTCTTGGTCAAAGCAGGAGACATACTAAGCTGTGATACATCCAGATAGGGTGCTTTCTACACTGCATCTGTAAAAATTGATAAGTGTCGCAGTGGCCATGCCAAATTTCCTTAGCCTCTGAGAAAGGAGCTTTCTTAACTATAGTGTCAGCATGGAGGGACCAGGACAGATTGTTGGTGATCTAGCCACCATCTTCCATATTCACTTCCTGTATCAATGATACACAAGTGAAATGTCGCATTTAAAAATCCAGATAAGAAAGATGATAAATAACCTTTATTTTAAAGCTCAAAAAGCTTGCTGTTAGAATTAATTAGGATGTTCACACTGAGGCTAAGAAAAATGTCTTTTGCATACCAACATACTGATCCCTGGCAGTAAAAAGAAAATTCTATCCATGCCACTTTACTGGATTAAATTCTGGAACTCATTCCTAACATTGTAGGTGTACCGGTGCTGAATGGGTTGCAATGATTGAGAGGTGGCAGTCCACTATCTTCAAAAGGTAATTAAGGATAAGCAATGCCTTTCCAGCAAACACTCACTTCCCAAAAAGAAAAATAATAATTTCCCCACAAGCGGTTTCGAATCTGTGTTCTTCACTAACCATACTTCTGCATATTGACACAAGAGGAGATAGGAACTCAGCCAGGGGCAGAATTGGGATCCAGAAATGACACCCTATCCATTATCTTCTCAAAGGATAGAAGGGCCTGGTGCACTACTGCTAGCCAGCCAAACAAGGTCTGACACCATGTAACAACACACACTAATTCCATCTTTATCTTTTCAAACACAGTATTAAAATGTTAAAATAGTGGATCTGCTCAAAAATCCATGCAGAGTGTAGTCCTAGGAATTTTTCAAATAGTGTATTTAATTTCTTCAAGCATATCAAAGGTTTGTGGCCACAACTTGAATCAAAATGCATCTCATTACATTTCAGCTCTGATTAACCAGGTTCTCCAAAGAAAACCCACTAAATAAAAAGGAAGAGGCTGGCTAGGGTGAACGTTGGTCCTTTAGAGGATGAGAAAGGGGACCTAGTGGTAGGGGATGGGGATATGGCTAAGGTATTGAATAATTTTTTTGTTTCTGTCTTCACGGAGGAGGACGTGAATAATTTGCTGGGTGTTAGCGATGGAAAGGTGGTAGGGCTGGAGGGTCTTAATGACATTACTGTTACTAGAGAGGCGGTGCTCGACAGACTGGAGGGGCTGATTGTGGACAAGTCCCCAGGACCGGATGGAATGCATCCGAGGGTTCTGAAAGAAATGGCGGAGGTGATAGTGGATGCCTTGGTGGTTATTTTCCAGACGTCGCTGGATTCCGGGGAAGTGCCGGAGGATTGGAAAACGGCTAATGTTACGCCGTTGTTTAAGAAGGGTGCCAGGCAAAAGGTGGGGAATTATAGGCCGGTTAGTTTAACGTCTGTGGTAGGTAAAATGTTAGAATCCGTCATCAAGGAGGAAATTGCGAGGCATCTTGAAGGGAACTGCTTGATAGAGCAGACGCAGCACAGTTTCATTAAAGGGAAGTCGTGTCTGACAAATTTACTGGAGTTCTATGAGGATGTGTCTAGGGCGGTGGATAGAGGAGAGCCGGTGGATGTGGTCTTTCTGGATTTTCAGAAGGCGTTTGACAAAGTACCTCACAAGAGGTTATTGCAGAAGGTCGAGGGACATGGAGTTGGCGGTAGGGTGTTAGCGTGGATAGAGGATTGGTTGTCAAATAGGAGGCAGAGAGTGGGGGTCAACGGGTGCTATTCGGATTGGCGGATGGTGACTAGTGGAGTGCCCCAGGGGTCGGTGCTGGGGCCTCAGCTTTTTACCATTTATATAGATGATCTGGAGGAGGGAACCGAGTGCAGGGTGTCGAAATTTGCTGATGACACCAAGACTGGGGGAACGGCAAATTGTGCGGAGGGTGTGGAGAGTCTGCAGAAGGATCTAGATAGGCTGGGCGAATGGGCCAGGAAATGGCAAATGGAATTTAATGTTGGCAAGTGTGAGGTGGTCCACTTTGGTAGGAATAACGGTAGGAAGGACTATTACTTACGTGGCGAGAAACTGCAGCAGGCGACGGTGCAGAGGGACCTCGGGGTCCTTGTGCATGAGTCGCAAAAACCCAGCTTGCAGGTGGTCAGGAAGGCGATTGGGATGCTGGCCTTCATAGCGAGGGGGATTGAATATAAAAGTAGGGAGGTCTTGCTGCGGCTGTACAGGGCATTGGTGAGGCCGCAGCTGGAGTACTGTGTGCAGTTTTGGGCGCCGCACCTGCGCAAAGATATTTTGGCCTTGGAGGGAGTGCAGAGGAGGTTTACTAGGCTGATGCCGGAGTTGAGGGGGTTGAGCTATGAGGAGAGGCTGAATAAACTAGGCTTGTACTCGTTAGAGTTTAGAAGAATGAGGGGAGATCTCATTGAGACGTATAAGATGATGAATGGGATGGATAGGATAGAGGTGGAGAGACTCTTCCCGCTCAAAAAAGACAGTAGGACTAGGGGGCACAGCCTCAAGATAAAGGGGGGGGCGGTTTAGAACGGTGTTGAGGAGGAACTTCTTCACTCAAAGGGTGGTGAATCTCTGGAATTCTCTGCCCGTTGAAGTGGTGGAGGCTGCCTCGCTAAATATTTTTAAGACACGGGTTGATGGGTTTTTGATAAGAGAGGGGATTAAGGGTTATGGGGAGAGGGCGGGAAAGTGGAACTGAGCCACGACAGATCAGCCATGATCTTATTGAATGGCGGGGCAGGGTCGAAGGGCTAGATGGCCTACTCCTGCTCCTATTTCTTATGTTCTTATGTAAATAAAGTTGAGCGCGTTTGGAACTTTGGAAGATTATGGAAACCAAGACAGACAAAGACAAATTGCAGTCCTAATTCTAATTCATTTCTATTTCAAAGCAGGGGAGGCAGTTATATTCAAGAAATTCAAAAGTTAGGAATATCCCTGTCATGCAAGATATCTTGCATTTAATATTTCTTTAACAACATGAAATCTGCTCCAAGGAACGTAATTAGAAGATAAAAGGATAGATTGAAAAAAATGACCAAATGCACATTCTCTTACTTATGCTGGGAAAGACAAAAGCCATTGCCTTCAGCTACTGGTTTTCAAGATAAAACCATGGAGAGAGCAGAGGTTTCAAAGGATACACTGAAATGCCTCAAGGATACGAATTTTGGGGCAAATGCACAAAAGGTCAGAATTATAAGAGGGATTGTAGTATTAGAGGTGGTTAGAGATAGGGAGGGTCACACTATGAATGAGGTATGTGAACATAGAGGATCTTAAATGAAGTGTTGGGAGCCAACATGTTAGCAAGGATGGGATTCAACAGGACAATTTTAAATTTTGGATGAGCTGAAGTTTACAGAAAGGCAAGGATGACAGGTTTCCAAGAAAGCATTAAACCACTGTCACCTCCAAACTGTTCAAAAAACATAACTAAGGAATTCAGCAGCATGCAGAGTTTGGTGGGATGAAGGCTACTGACAGTAGAAATGGAAGAAGGGAGTTCTTATAACCAACAAAATGAGGTCATAAGATTTATTTTATGCAGAAATCCCAATTCAAAGATAGCAGGTGAGGAGATGAATAGAATCTGTTCCACTCTGTGACAACATTGGCTTCAGTTTTCCCAAAAGTAGGAAGGATGACTTGAATTTGATGGCATTTATCTTCCAGAATACCCCAAAAGCAAATAAGCACTATAAGTGTAGTCACCAGTCTCACCCAAGAAACACAGCAGCCCATTTACACACAAACATCAGCTGACCAGAGTCTACCGATAAAGGTGACACAAAGCAGGAAGCAGGCAAGAAATAGGGAGCTGTTTGTGGACTCTGAAGGTAGCTGCAAGGGAAAAGAATGTTAGAAATGGTTGAACTACAAATCACATAACTAAAATGGTTTGCAGTTTAATGAAAATCTCCCCATGTAAATTAATTCAAACATTTAAACCATGCAAAAAAAATTAAGCAACAATGCTCAGTTCTTGAGAAACTTATTCCAACTTGAAGTATTCCTGACAACAGCCCACCAACTGCCCTCTAAATTTTCTTTACACTGCGAACTACAAACTCCTCCAAACTCTGCATTTGAATCTGCAAGCATCTTCGATTTTAAAAGTCACTTAACTTTTACAAACCTATAAATGTCCCGTTTATTTCACTGCACTGTATACATCCTAGAACGTTGCATGGCTGCACATCTTAAGAGTGAACATTGTCCCCAGTAGAAGGGAAATTTTTAGTTTAGGTTTACAAATGGCTTAATTTCTTACCGTTTTGTTTTGTTGCCCGAAGGAGATGTCAAAAAAGTCTGAATCTCAGGATTGAGAGCAGATAGTAGTGAAGATTCTTTTTCCTCTTTTATTCCTAGCAGACCACACAGTTCACTGTAATCCATCACCTAGCATCCACCACAATATAGGGTTAATAGAAGAGCAATACAGTAGCCATATTTTTACTTAAACATACCCATGAACTTGAACATTTAGTCTGAATTTAGTTATCACTTTATTATTAAGTGCACTCAGAAGAACCTCTAAATGTTTCCTGCCCACAAGAAAAACATTGTTGATGTGAATCCTGGGGATTAAAATGGAAAAATGTCTTATGAAGTGGTCATGGTATTGTAAAGTAGTTAGAGGAGATAGATTAGTTCAAAATAAAAATCCTTCAATGGAAACAAATTTCAGCAAATTGAGGTGTGATCTAACCCAAATAAATGGGGGTCAGATTGGGAGTTAATGTAATGGAGCAACGTAACCTTAAAGGCATAGTTTGGGGCAATCTCACAAAGCGAAATGGAAGGGCAACCAAAGCTACAGCTCCCTGTATGACAACAGAATTAGAATTGGGATAAAGTGGAAAAAAAAATGGAGTTTGATCGATGTCAGTTTGAAAAAAAAAGTTTAAAAAAATTGGAGGGGGGGGGGGTCAAAGAGACAATGAGGATCGCCTGGTAGTCAACATAAAAAAGGAAATCTAAAAGGTCTTCAGTTGTCAGCAGTGGAGCTAATTAGAAACTATGAGGCGAAGTTGAGGTACTACATGAGTACTTTGTATCAGTGTTTACTAAGGAAGAGAATTTTGCCAAAGCTACAATAACTAAGGAAGTTATTAAAATAAAATAGAGGTATAAGAAAGCTGACAGTGCAATCTACATATTGCCCTGTCTGGTTAGGATGCACTCTAGATTGTCAAGGATAGAAAGGATGCAAATGCAGAGGTGCTGACCACAACCTTCTAATTCTTAGATATTGGGCTGGTGCCCTGCACCTGTTCAAAGAAAGGAGAGGAATAAATATGGCAATTACAGGTCACTTTAATTTCAGTGCTGGGGAGACTTTTAGAAATAATGGCCCCAATTCTCCCATTGTGACCTGCAACTTTTCTGGTGAGTCCAGGCCAGAGAATTGTGTGACAGCCATTTCACGGGATGCGTGCATGTGCCGGGAATGCGCATCTCCCGTAGCCGGGGAACAGTTGCAGTCGAGGCCGTGCTGGAAACCATTGAGAAGAGAGGCAAGTCATTTGAATCTTTTTAAAATGTATTCTATATATATTTTGCATATGATTATCAGGGCCGGCACGGAATTTGTCGGGCCCGACAGCATCTCCCACTTCATTCCAGCAGGGTTTAGAGTAGCTCCCCATGTTCAGGGAACTAGCAGGAGGCTCTGCCGGAATTGTGTCCCCCCCTCAGTTTTTAATGATATTCATGATTGTGACCTGTGCGTTGCACAGACTGGGAAGATTCAGGTCTGAAGCTGCACTGAAAAACAGTTGTTATCTAGAACAGTTTTCCCACCAATTCAGCACTTTTGGGAGAATCACCCACAACAATTCAGGGAAAAAAATTAACATCCACTTAGACATGCACAGGCCAATAAAGAGCTGGCACAGATGCCAGTTATAAACTACTAACTAACACAAAAATCACAGAATGATTACTGTACATACAGGAAGCAGCCATTTAGCCTTTCATGTTTGTGCTGGCTCTCTGCAAGTGCAGGTCATCTAATCCCATTCTATCGCTTTTTCTCAAAGCCCAGGAAATTTCAGATAATTTTCCAATTCCCCTTTAAAAGTCACTAGTGAAGCTGCCTCAGCCACACTCAGGCAGTGCAATTCATGTAACCATTTTTTTTTGCTAATCACCTCAAGTCCTCTTCAATTGACTCCTTTGGTTCTCAATCCTTCCACTAATGGAAACAGCTTCCCGCTATCTATCCAATCTAGATTCTTCCATGATTTTGAAAAATTCTATCAAGTCTCCTTTTAATCATCTCTGCTTTAAGAACAACCGCAGTTTCTCCTATCAATCCAAACTCCTTGCACCAGTCATGATATTTTTCTGCATCTTCTCAAATACTTTCATGTCCTTTTTACAGTGTGGAATTAGGCTGAACAGTGTTTTACATAGGTTTAATCATAACTTCCTTACTTTTGTATTTTGTGTCTTTAAAAAGGCAGGATTTTGTTAAGCATATGCTTCAAGAGCAATAAATGCTGGCCTAGCCAGGAATATCCCATGAAAGAATTTTTAAAAACTTTCAACCTGCCTTGCCACCTTCAATGGATTTGTGCATGAATATTTCTAGGCGTTTCTTGTCCAGCCCTTCTGCAATTGAACTGTACATTTTATATTTTCTCTTCTCTTCGCATTCTTCCCACCAAAATTAATCCCCTCATACTTATAAACTAGTGAATGGCAGACTAGTGGCAGTTCACATTTACTGTAAATATGTTCTTGAGGTTTATTATTACCCTCTTCAGTTCATAAAACTTCCACGTTTTGTCATCTGCAAATTTTGAAATTGTGTCCTGCACATGAAAATCACAGACCAAGAGAAGCAGGAATCCTAACAGCAACCTTGATAACCCCATGATACACCTTCCTTCAGTCCAGTAAGCTACCACTGTTTTTTAATCACTCAATTTTGTTCCATATTGCTGCTATTCCTTTTATTTCATAGATTTTAACTTTGCTCACAACTATAGGGCATTTTATCAAATGCCTTTTGGAATTCCGAGTATATGAGAGCAATCTATTCTTGCCTATTCCCTCAAAAATACTCAAGCACATTAAACCAATCACAAATCTACACTGGCTTTCCTTAATTAATCTACATTTATCCAAGTGCACTGGATTGTCAATTTAAACATCTTTTCCACTACAGAGGTTAAACTAACTGGTTAGGTTCATCCTTACACCCACTTTTGAACAAATGTAATATTTGCAATGCTCAAGTCCTTAGCACCACACCATAAGGTTTGCCTCTGCAGATTTCACTTCACTTAGTATTGTTCAATGCATCTCATCCAGTCTTGTGACTTATTAACTTTACAGTTATACTAATACCTCTAACAATCTTTAGTTCTTCTAGCAATTCAACTATTCTCACTTTCACTGTGACTTGGGCAATATGTTCTTTCTTGGTACAGACAAATGCAAAGTAGTAATTTAATACCTCAGCCAGGCCTGCTTCCATGTGTAAATTTCCTTTTGGTCCCCAAGCACCCTCAATCATCCTTTTATTACTTACATGCCTACAGTGTAAGTTTGGATTCCTTTTCATGGGTAATTGTCAATATCTTCTCACACACTTACCAACTGCTATCCACGTGGAATCGGTCATATGCACCATTTTTCCCCATCAGTCTTTCCTTTCAACTTCTATTATCTAAGGAGCTCTGCATTTAATCACCCTACCTTTCTCCATCATGGAGCATACCTTGACTGTACCCACACTATCTCCTCTTGAAAGGCAAGCAATTGTTCAATTAGTTTTGCCCTGCCAATCTTTTAATTCCAATTGATCTGAGCCAAATTAATTTTCACCCTACTAAAGTTGGATTTTACCATATTATTGCTACTCTGGATTGTATGGGGGTGCGACAGACAAGTGTGTGCATCTGTATCTTACTTCCAGTTTGTTTTCTCTCTCATAACCACACACCAACATGTATGCATACTCACTCAGAGGATGAGGGTGTAAGTGAACACCCCGAGACAGAGTGAGCGTGGCACACACTGATCTTCTAACTTTCAAGTACGCTTTTCTAAATCTTAATTTGTTATATTGCATTATTTTGCTGATTCAATTTCTTATTTTTTTTTTAAATACCTCAACCTTTTGAATTGCGGTTTAATGCTGCGCCAAACTTCATCTTTCTGAAATTTGCTCATCTACCCCAAGAGAAAAAAATGCAAATATAACCTCCCACACGAAAAAGTTGGACAAGCCGTATATCTGCATTAATAATTGGGTTTGGGGAATGAAGAGGTGCAGAACAACTAAAATTCAGATGACATGAAACTTGTAGTAAATAGTGAGATAGCAAGAGTTCAAAAGAAACAATAGTGCAATGGACAGATGAAATAGGGCACAATGTAAGGCGAGACATTTTGCTGGAAGAATGGAGGATCAAATGGTACAATTTTAAAGGAACTGAAATTAGATACTTGAGGGCGTCGAAGCACAAATTTATGAAGTTACGGCTAACAAAGCAGTCAAGTCATACAGGACCCTGTGCTTTATAAGTTAGGGCCATAGCACAAAAATTGGGAAGTTATGCTCCAAATGTATGGCCCCAGCTGGAATATTGCATCTAATTCTAGGCATCACACTTTAGGAATGAATTGATTTGGAGAAGGTGCAGTTGGGATTCACTAAAATGGATCCAAGATGATGGACCTCAGTTATGGATAAATTGTTGTTGGGGTTGTCATTCTAGTCCAGGAAAGGAAAGATGATTTGAAACATTTAAAACAAAGAGAAACAGTTTCCAATGGTTGAAGAGTTGATAATTAGTCACATAAAAGTGAAACAGCCAGAGACAAGATAAAATGCTTCTTTAAAAAAAACAAGTGGTTAGGATTTAGAATGCATTGCTTAGAGTGAAGGAGCGAAAAGGTTCAGCAGTGACGCTCAAAAAAGGTAACTGGATAAACACGTTTTTGAGAAATGTAGCAAAAGCTAGGGAGTGATTAATCTTTGAAACACAAGACAGACTTGATGAGCCAGGTGATATCCTTCTGGGTTGTACTATGCAATATGCTGAAACCAGCAAGAAAGATTTGCACTTCCATAGCGCACATTTAAAATACCAAGAATTTGAAATGTAGTGACTGCTAGAGGGAAGCATGGAAGTCACTGGGCATACAGAAAGGTCTAATCAGCTTAATGATCAGTTAGTCTGCCTTTGGTGGTGTTGATCACCAATGCATCCTGAACCATGATACAGGAAATACTTCCTATATGCCAAATGGGATTTTAACAGCCTCCTGAACCACTGGAACAGACAGATAAGGCATATGCTTATTATCTCCACTGTAGGACAATGCCTTCAATAATATAGTAGTCCCTTCAGTACTAAACAGAAGTGTCAGCCCAGCTTAAAACTTCAATTTTAAGATTGAAGGCTTTGTTATCGTCAACTATGTGCAAATTCCCCACCAATTCTTCTACTCCATTTTAAAGCCTCTTTATTCTTAAATTAAGGCTTAATATCTGCTCTTCCTTCTCGAAGGTCAATACTACGTTAAAAAGATATTAAAAACTCTCAGCATGAATAACATCCTAGCTATTGAAGTTGGAGATAGAGATTATACTGTATATTGGGGCAGCACAGTAGTTAGTGCTGCTGCCTCAGTGCCAGGGACCCAGGTTCAATTCCAGCCTCCAGTCACTGCTTGTGTGAAGTTTGCATGTTCTCCCTATGTTTGCATGGATCTCCTCCAGGTGCTCCAGTTTCCTCACACAGTCTAAAGATGTGCAGGTTAAATTGATTTTGCCATGCTAATTGGCCTTAATGTCAGGGGAATTAGCAGAGTAAATGTGTGGGCTTACGGGAACAGGGCCTGGGTGGGATTGTGGCCAGTTCACTCAATGAGCCAAATGGCCTTCTACAATTCTACGAATAGGATGTTAATAACAGCTCTAAAAATTAATTTATGTAACTTAATTTAGCAGTAAAGGATAGAATAAACTAATATTTAATATAGACAAGTGCCCATTTTATATTTCCCTAGTCCTTTCATCTAAATCATTTCTTCCTTTAATATATCTACAAATGCTAGCAGGAGATTAAGAAACTAGTGTCCTTCATATCTTCCCAATCACACACATAAACGGCAATTTTTAAAACCAAAGCTTTTAAAATTAACTGCCATGACTTGATTCAAAACATCAACACAGAAAGTGACAAGCTATAAATTAACCAGAAAAATAAAAATAGACCAAGATGTTCCATTTCACATGTAATTTGGCATCTAAACTTGTCATTCTTTTCACTGGCAACCCAAAATTAGAGCAATAAGTGCTTGCTTGATTTACAGCCACCAGCCAATTAACAATTCTATGGTCGTCAATGCATCACATTGCAGGAATGTTTCAGACATCAAGGCAGTCTTGCACCATGACAACGCACCTTTTCCTTGCTAATTTGCTGATAACGTTCATCCTCAAATCGTTGCTTTACAGCAGTAAGGGACACATGCCTGTAATCCCTGGGTGCTTCATTATGGAAGCTGGTAGAAACAAAGAATAAATCAAAATGCAAACATTTGCAATCCAACACAGTACTAACTAACCTCTTCACAAATAACTTCTGTCATTTTAATGTAGCTAGCAGCTCACTAGGACATATCATTACATGCCAAAAAATTTGAAAATTAGTTTTTGGAAGGTTTTCATCCAGGTTAAAGTATTGATCTTACATACAGCCATTAGCCATGGGGAAGCATGAATGAGAAATTGTGAAATAAAACAAAAATTAGCAATAAACCTCTTTGCAATTGCTATGTGAATTTCTTAAATGCGCGTAACATGCGCATATACATTGTAGAGGAACATTAAAGTTTGTTTTTAGATTCAGTTAGGTTAAAAAATTGCAATTTAAAGCAATCCAGCACTAATAGTATCTGAATATTAATAAGTCAAAAATTAACATTTCATTAATTCTACGCAAACATTTAACTCCCAATTCTTGTGCCCTCCCTGCACAGTGACATCAAGTTTATGCACAAAGCTATTCAGAATAAGACTGGCATAAAAGCAGGGTACTGTAATTAACATTGAGAAACAGAATTGAGAATTTATATGTACAGAACTCTACATCACTGTATATACAATTTACATCCTGTAAAAGCTACACAGACAATTAGCTGGCGGTTCTCACCATTTTTTATGTAGATCTACTACACACGGAATCAGATTTTCTAATGTAAAACCAGTGGATTCTGTTAGCTGACGTGACCATGGGAGGACTAGAAAAGAAAGAGGAAAAAGGCTTTCAGATCTCAATTACAGAAATGGCAGTTTCTGCACCTTTATTCAACTGGACATTGGTAATACAGGACCATTCCCTTGACTCCCGAAGTATTGCATAATACGTACAACCTGTGTTTTTTGGAGATGAGAAAAGTACATAAACATAAACTAAGATTGCCTGTGGTCTTCATTTTTCAAATTATACCATCCTTCACAGCAAACACAATGACCTTAACTTGGACAGTTTGATCTGGGAGAAGCTACTTGATGTTAGTAGATGCAAAACAAAAAAAGTTCAACACTGACATTGCCAAATGTGATCCTCTTCACCCTTTCCCTAAAAATAGCCAGAAATTGCTTGACAGTATTTGTTCATTCTGACCTGAAGCGAAACTAAAATTAGATAGCAAAAAACCAAATCTTTCTTGCAAGGCTGGATTGTGTTTTGGACCAAGAGGTTCACAATACAAGCAGCTGTCACTTGACTCAAGCAATTTACAACGATTTCAATGCCCTATGCTACCTGCCTTTACTTCAAATATTTATCCACTTTCTTCAGAAGCTAAAAGATTTGAACCAAATAGGTAGAACAAATGGTGATCTTCGATGAGAAATTTTAATGTATCTAGTTTGTACATAAACTAAGGCCAAATGCAAGGTGAAATAGGCCAAAACTCTTTGAATGACAATGAGAATATGATTGAACAAAAAGAGGGTGCATGATCTTTTAAAGGGAAAACCAGGTCAAATACAATAGGTTGACGGGGAGAAAAAAAGAGGAAAAGCAGATTGGTAAAAAAAAATTAGAATGGGACAACTCTACCAGCATGTAAACAGTAAGCAGGTCATAAGGGATGGACTTGATCCTATTAGGGACAAAGAGAGTGATAACATTCCTACAAAGTGCTGGGCAAGGCCAGTTAGTTAATTAATTAATGAAAACTGACAAAATATCAACAATAGTAGTAATGGCAGCAGTGATGAATGGAATGAAAATTGAAAGACAGTGGATGCTGGAAAAGCTAACAATGCTTAGTGTGACTAAGTCACCTGGTCTGGAAGGCTTGCAACCCAGGTTGCTAAAGAAGTGGTATTTGGGATAGTGGAAAGACATACTATAATCTTACAAAACTCCCATAATGGGGAAATTGCTGGAGGTTTAGAGGTCGGCAAATGTGACATCTGTTCAAGAAAGGCTGTAAAGGGATCCTAACTACACAGGTCAATGTATATGCTCATATCTACCAGGAGTAGGCTGCTTGGCCCTTCAAATCAGCTCTGCCATTCAATAAGATCATGGCTGATCTGATTTCCTGCCTACCCCAATAACCTCTGACCCCCTCATTATTCAAGAATCCATCTAGCTCTTCAACTACCTTTTGAGGAAGAAAGTTCCAGGGACTCACAACCCTCAAGGTGAAAAGATTTCTCCTCCATCTAAGTCATAGAATCACAGAACCCTACAGTGCAGAAAGAGGCCCTTCAGCCCATCAAGTCTGCACCAAACACAATCCCACCCAGGCCCTACCCCCATGTCCCTACATATTTTACCCACTAATCCCTGGACACAAAGGGGCAATTTCTTAGCATGGCCAATCCACTTAGCCTGCACATCTTTGGGCTGTGGGAGAAAACTGGAGTACCCGGATGAAACCCACACAGACAGTGACCCGAGCTGGGAATCGAACCCAGGAGCTGTGAAGCAGCAGTGCTAACTACTGTGCTACCGTGCCATCCAAGTCTTAAATGGGCAACATTTTTAAAAATGACATAAGAACACAAGAAATAGGAGCAGGAGTAGGCCATCTAGCCCTTTGAGCCTGCCCCACCATTCAGTAAGATCATGGCTGATCTGTCGTGGCTCAGTTCCACATTCCTGCCCTCTCCCCATAACCCTTAATCCCCTCGCTTATCAAAAACCCATCAACCTGCATCTTAAAAATATTTAGCGAGGCAGCCTCCACTACTTCAACAGGCAGAGAATTCCAGAGATTCACCACCCTTTGAGTGAAGAAGTTCCTCCTCAACTCCGTTCTAAACCACCCCCGCTTTATCTTGAGGCTGTGCCCCCTAGTCCTACTGTCCTTTCTGAGCAGGAGGAGTCTCTCCACCTCTATCCTATCCATCCCATTCATCATCTTATATGTATCAATGAGATCTCCCCTCATTCTTCTAAACTCTAACGAGTACAAGCCTAGTTTATTCAGCCTCTCCTCATAGCTCAACCCCCTCAATGCTGGCATCAGCCTAGGAAACCTCCTCTGCACTCCCTCCAAGGCCAAAATATTCTTGCGTAAGTGCGGCGACCAAAACTGCACACAGTACTCCAGCTGCGGCCTCACCAATGCCCTGTACAGCCGCAGCAAGACCTCCCTACTTTTATATTCAATCCCCCTCGCTATGAAGGCCAGCATCCCATTCGCCTTCCTGACCACCTGCTGCACCTGCAGGCTGGGTTTTTGTGACTCATGCACAAGGACCCCGAGGTCCCTCTGCACCATCGCCTGCTGCAGTTTTTCGCCACTTAAGTAATAGTCCTTCCTACCATTATTCCTACCAAAGTGGACCACCTCGCACTTGCCAACATTAAATTCCATTTGCCAGTTCCTGACCCATTCGCCCAGCCTATCTAGATCCTTCTGCAGACTCTCCACACCCTCCGTGCAATTTGCCATTCCACCAATCTTGGTGTCTTCAGCAAATTTCGACACCCTACACTCGGTTCCCTCCTCCAGATCATCTATATAAATGGTAAATAGCTGAGGCCCCAGCACCGGCCCCTGGGGCACTCCACTAGTCACCATCCACCAATCCGAATAGCACCCGTTAACCCCCACTCTCTGCCTCCTATTTGACAACCAATCCTCTATCCACGCTAACACCCTACCCCCAACTCCATGCCCCCTTACCTTCTGCAATAACCTCTTGTGAGGTACCTTGTCAAACGCCTTCTGAAAATCAAGAAAGACCACATCCACCGGCTCTCCTCTATCCACCGCCCTAGACACAACCTCATAGAACTCCAGTAAATTTGTCAGACACGACTTCCCCTTAACGAAACCGTGCTGCGTCTGCTCTATCAAGCAATTCCCCTCAAGATGCCTCGCTATTTCCTCCTTGATGACGGATTCTAACATTTTACCTACAACAGACGTTAAACTAACCGGCCTATAATTCCCTGCCTTTTGCCTGCCACCCTTCTTAAACAACGGTGTAACATTAGCCGTTTTCCAATCTTCCGGCACTTCCCCGGAATTCAGCGACGTTTGGAAAATAACCACCAAGGCATCCACTATCACCTCCACCATTTCTTTCAGAACCCTTGGATGCATTCCATCCGGTCCTGGGGACTTGTCCACAATCAGTCCCTCCAGTCTGTCGAGCACCGCCTCTCTAGTAACAGTAATGTCATTGAGACCCTCCAGTCCTACCACCTTTCCATCGCTAACACCCGGCAAATTATTCACGTCCTCCTCCGTGAAGACCGAAACAAAAACGTTATTCAAGACACCCAGTTCTAGATTCTGATGAGTCAACATCCCCTCCACATCCACCTATGAAAGGCTTTGATCAGGTCACTTTACTTTTAAACTCTAGTGGATAGAAACTTAAACTTCTCCAACCTTTCCTCACAAGACAACCTTCTCATTCCTAGTATTAAATCTAGCACATCTTCTCTGAACTGCTTCTAACATTTATATTTTTCTTTAGAAAAGGAGACCAGTGCTGTAAACAACACTCCTGATGTGGTTTCACTACGACAACCTTCTCACATTCCTAGTGTTAAGTCTAGTACATCTTCTCTGAACTGCTTCTAACATTTATATCTTTCCTTAGAAAAAGGAGACCAGTACTGTAAACAATACTTCTGCTGTGATCTTCTTAAGGCATTATACAAATTAAAGCATAACCTCCCAACTTTGGTATTCATTTCCCCTCACAATTGATAACTTCTATTAGCTTTCCTAATCACTTGCTGTACCTCTGTACTAGCCCTTTGTGATCCATGCACAAGGCCAACAAGATCCCACTACATTTCAGACGTCTGCAATCTCACCCATCTAGATAATAAGCTTCTTTTTCATTCTTCCTGCAAAAAAAAGGACAATTTCACATTTGCCTGCATTATACTACATTTGCCAGATTTTTGCCCATCACTTCACTGCTGTTCCTTTGTAGCTTCCTTAGGTTCTTTTCACAATTTACTTACCTACTTATCTTTGTGCCAATTTAGCAACCATACCTTCAGTCCCTTCAACCAAGTCATTTATATAAATTGTGAAAGGTTGTTAGCCCAACGCTGATCCCTGTGGCACAATACATCACATCCTGCCAGCCAGAAAAAGACCCATTTATGCTAACTCTTTCCCTTCAGCTAGACAATCTTCATGCCAATATTACCCCCTACACCATGAGCTTTTATTTTCTGCAGTAACCTTAGATTTCCAAAAGGCATTTAATAAGGTGCCACAAAGTACAGAACATCCACCAGTTCCCCTTTATCCACAGCACTACAATCAATTGATTATGTACAAAGAACTACATTCAGTTGGATATGTGGACTCTGTCTGATTGCTTTGAATTTTCCAACAGTCCTGCTATGGTATTATTAATAATGGATTCTAACATTATCCCTATTGCAGATGTTAGGCTAACTGTCCTGTAGCCTTCCTGTCATTTTGAATAAAGGAGTTATGTTTGCTTTCTTCCAATCTTGGAATTTTGGAAAATTTAACCCAATGCACCAACCACCTCATGAGCCATTTCTTTCATGACCTTGGGGTAAAATCCACCTAGACCCAGGGATTTCAGCAAACCTAACAATTTCCTGATTTACAGCTATTTCTGGGATGTTACTTATGTCCTTGATCCTATATCAATAGGATGATATTGCATATCATATTGCACATCATATGCAATATCATCCTATTGCAGGTGATATGCAATGCAAAATACTTGTTTAATTCATCTGCCATAGTCCTGCTTTCTATTATCAATTCCACTGACGCACTATGACCTTTACTCACTTTGTTAACTATTTACATTTTAAAAACATTTATAGCATCTTTAAGTTATTAGTTTTTCCTTGTACTCTTTCCCCACTTCATCAGGGAAAAAAACATGCATTTGGGAGAACTGTGTGTTAATTAAGGAGTGCCAGACAGAACTGATGAAGATAGATGTTGCTTGACTAATTTAATCAATTTTTTTTAGTGAAGTAACAGAGAAGAGTGATGAAAAGAACGCGATGGATGTCGTTTATACGGGTTTTAAGAAAGTACTCGACAGAGCACAAGAAAAAAAATAAGTGGCTGGTTTTCAAAATTGTGCAAAGATGGGTCAGCATCCAATGGGTAAAAAAGAAAGTTGGTTCAAGGACAGAAAATAAAATGTTGAGGCCAATTTTTGTTTGTCAGACTGAAGGATGGTAGACAGTGGTATTCCTCAACGGTCAGTCCTAGAAACCACTGCTTTTTGATCTACGTGTTCTAATCTTCACATGATTTATAGAATAAAATTTCAAAGTTTGCTGATGATACCAAATCTGAGGCATTGTAAACAGTAAGGTTGAAACTAATCAACTTAAATACAATATTGAATAGCTGAGTGGGCAGGCAAGTGAGGTGACACTTAGGCTTAATGGCATAGCTCTAAACAATATGGAGGAACAGTGGAACTTGAGTGTCTGTGCAGATGGCAGGACTATTGAGTAGTTAGCAAAACATGTGGGATCTTGAGCTTCATAAATAGTTAGAATACAAAAGCAGGGAAGTTATCCTGAAACTTTATAAAGCATGGGTTAGGCCAAAACATTCAGTTTGTAATGCCACACTTTATAGAGAATACGAAGATCTCTGTAAGGATGCGGAGAAGATAGAGCAGAATGATTACAGAGATGAAGTACTTTAGACAAAAGTTATGTTGGTAAAGCTGTGGCTATTCCCCTTGGGAGCAGATGAGATTGAGAAGGAATTTGAAAGAAACATGAATTAAGACAAGTTTGGATAAGACAAAATAAAACACAAGCTCCAGATTTTGAGCAAGAATTGCAGAGGGTAAGAGAGGAAGTGATGTGGTGGAATCAGATAGAGTCAGAGGTTTACAGAATGGAAACAGGCCCTTTTTGTCCCAATGTATCCATGCCACCCAGTTTTTAATCATTAAGTTAGTCCCAATTGCCCACGTTTGGCCCATATTCATCCATACCAGTGTCTAAATGCATTTTTAAAGACAAAATTGTACCCTCCACTACTACTATCTCTGGCAGCTCATTCCAGGCACTCACCATCGTCAGTGACCTGAGCAAGTCCTGCTGGTTCGATCTCCAAAACGTATCACCTCGCATTTATCGAAATTAAACTCTATCTGCCATTCATCAGCCCACTGGCCCATTTGTTCAAGACCCTGTTGCAATCCTATCTAACCTTCTTCAATGTCCACTGTGTCACCAATCTTGGAGTCATCTGCAAACTTACTAACCATGCTTACTAAATTCTCATTCAAATCATTCATGTAAAATGACAAACAACAGTGGATCCAATACCGGTTCCAGAGGCACACCGCTGGCCACAGGCCTCCAGTTTGAAAAACAACCCTCCACAAACATCCTGTGTCTTATCATCAAGCCCATTTTGTATCCAATTGGCTACCTCACCCTCGATCCCATGAGATTTAACCTTATGCAACAATCTACCATGCAGTATCCTGTTAAAGGCCTTGCTAAAGTCCATGTAGACAACGTAGACTGCACTGCCCTCATTTACCTTCTTGGTTACCCCTTCAAAAAACTATCAAATTAGTGATGGTCAATAATTTCAAAAGGAAATTGAATGAATGTTTGAATGACAAACTTGTAGGGCAATGAAGATAGACTGGGGGAAATGGACTAAATTGTTCCAGAATCAGCACTAATTCCATGAGCCTAAAGGCTTGTTTGGATTGGCAAGAAATTCCATACTCAAAATTAGCCCACATCATGGATCTTGCTGCAAAGTTCTCCATTCAATCTTGATCATTTTAGATTCACGAGCTTCATCAATAACTAATTCCCTAATCATATGATTTTCCTGATTCACTTTTAAGACTTCAGTATGTTATCCAATCTCTTGCTTTGTCTGTCAAGTCAAAATAATTCCACTACTTCGATTCCCTCCGAGTATGGTTTATTAGCAAAAGTCAATGTAGTGCACTCTATGACTTTTATAATGGCTCCCAAAAAGGCAAACAGCTTTTCTCACCTACAAATAAATTTTGTTATATCTTTACTTATGTCTCTATTTGAAGCCCAAAAGCTAGTTGGCCTTGCTAGTATAATCTTCGCGCATTCCCACTTTCAAGCTGATCACAATGATCAGTGCAAATCAAAGTACAGCAAGTGGATTCACCATTTAACCTGTCGACTTCAACATAAACCAGTTCAGTGGTCCCAGGCTAATTACCTGTATCGTTCTGCAGCAGGAACAGATACCTTGACTGTTCCAGTGCAGTAGTGATTGAACAAAGCAACAGTAAATGACATCACGCATGCAGCAGGGAACATCTGATATCCCCAGAAGGTACAGCATTTAGGGATGGGATATTTAAATTATAGTCTCCAAAGGATGGGGGAAGATCGGATTCTGAGAGGTGCCTAGTATAAACCCAGTTGTGGCCATAATGAAATTTGTGCCTGTGTCAACATGTAACCATTTACTCAATTCTTTAAAATTACAGGCATGGTTCGGTCATTTTGACTGAATTAAGTCATAGTATTAATTATACAGAAAGGTCGGAATCATAAATAGACTTCTGCAGATGAACATTTAAGCTTATTTAAAAACTTGCAGACTTGTGCTATGTTTTCTATTTCAGCACTATTGACTCCCAGTTGGAAATTAGATAACGCGCAATACATTGTCTACATGCTAGTATACAGACCTTGTTTGTGAAGTACTCGTGCTAATAGTAAGGCCGCTGCAGCTGTCATAGCAGGGGAATAAATAGAGATGTCTGTATACAGTAGTGAAAGTTCACAGATGTAGTTAAAGAGATGTGTGGTACGTCTTTCTGGTGGAGAAATCGCTAGTAGTACTTCGGCATAATCTAAGATAGTAGGTATCTGCAAAAAAAATTTACATGTACTATGCACTACATCTTATCACACAAATTAACATTTTTGCATTATTAGAATATAGCTCAAACTGTTAAAATAGTCCACATTCAAATTTTATGGCATGCAGCTCTTCAATCTCCATAACCAATAACGAAAAACGTAATGTTGTATGATGGAGACATAGTGAAGCACAGACCAACTTCCTGGCAACTCCTCTTTCAAGCAAACCATTCTTGGCACCTGCTTGCCATCTTTCTACAACATTGCTGTCAAAATAATGTAGCTTACTATATGAATAGAATTGCAAATATAAACTCCCATTCCATATCCCCTTGGCTGTACAGTGAGTTTAACCACCCTCCCTAACTCAACCATTAAACTTAAATATTCACACTGCCCTCTTTCTGCACTGTAGGATTCTATGAATTGTACAGCATATCATGGAAACAACTGCCCACATGTCACAAAACCATGATAGAAAGCCAAAATATTGCAGAAAATGAAAATCTGAAAAATGCTCTTTCAATTTCTTTCTCAACGAATGCTGCCAAATTTGCTCAGCATTGCCAATACCCTGATTTCTGATATGAATCAGTGCTCCTTTATCAACTGAATAAATATCCTGCAATTTTCTAACGCACTTGCGGAAATGCCATGATCATGTGCTTCAGATAGCTCACCACCTTCTTACCAACTAGGGATGTGGGAATTTACTATTCATCAAGAATATTTGAATGTTGGAGGAAGCAGGCAACTTTTCTTGGTGATTCACTATACACCAAATGTATTAACTCCTTGCTTTAAAAAAAGTCTTTGTTTTTAAGAAAACAATTGTTGAGTGCCCATCAACAGCTGTGACACATTGCCCCTTTCTAATATTATGAATATACTTGATAGTTAAGATTAGTTGGGAAGACTAGGCTTAAGTAGTACACTGTGACATCAACTTCAACCAAAACCATAAGAATATTTAGTGCAGACTTAGGAGATTTGTACCAGTCAAAATTATTCAGTTTAAGAAATTGCAATGCCCAAGTTTGTTCAAGTCTCCTATTGTTATGTTTCCATTGGTAAAAAATGCCATTGCATCTAGGTCTACAGGACCCTTGGATTTGCCTCACTTACTTTAATTTTGCCTCGAAGTGCAGAAATGATCTCTCCCATCATTCGCACTAAATCCTCATATTTGTATGTATTGTCTGTAAGCCAGACAGCTTCCCGAATTGTCAGGATCTCTTTACTAATAAACCTATGGAGGAATAAAGGCAAATTTAAAAAAATCTGTAAAGACTTGGAGGAAAATAGCCCAAAATGCACAGGGTTTTAGAAGTAAAAAAAAAGTCCAACTCAGCTCATGCTGTTCCAACTTTACCGTGTGCAAATAACCATGCAAGCTATCCCCAACAGCTGGAGTCGGCCTCTGGGTACAGATCGCAGCATCAGGTACCGATCCACATTTGCCACTGTGATATGCAAGCACAAGCTGGAAAAATCTTTCATGCTGGTCACCTCCACTAACCAATCAATTAGAATGTATCTGCAGAAATGAAGAGTTGTTCGTTACATTACAACCATTACAGCAGATGTTTAAAATAATTTGATTCTGCATTAAATTGTAAAATGGTGAAATTATCAGGGTAGATCTATAGATAACTTAAATGTTACCCAAGAGCAAATTGTTAAATGTAGCATTTCAGGAGCAGAGAAAATTACAATCTGCAATGGACCTCCTACCTGCCGAACCACAAAGCTTCAACCCAGAGAAAATCATTTTTAATCAAGTTATATCTTTTGCTAAACCACATTACAGACGCACTGCACGAAGCATTTCAAAAATGCTTCTGAAAGTCAAGTTGCAAGTAAAACATACCATTTCCGAGTTGAGATAACTTACTCAAATTCTGAGACAGAACCTACTTTTATTTAATAATCTCCAAACTGATTTTTTATCACAGCCTATAAAATGCTCACTGAAGGCTTCCTTACCAAAGTGAAACATATTGTTCAATAGTTGGCAACAGAACGAGACCACCCGTTCTCCAGTCCACTGCGCTATGAGGCACCAATGTTCACCACTGTGCCACCCACAAATGGCCTGATCCTTGCTATATTTTTCATGTAATTCTAGATAAAGCTCCAAAACTTCTAAATTAAATAGAACATAAATTAAATTAATACAAACTGTCCTCAGTTTAACTCTTAGTTTTGGTATCATTTTGTCCTGAAACTCTTCCATGGCCAGTATATCCTGCTGAGATGCAGTGCTCAGAACTAATGCAATCATTTAGATAAGGTCAAGTACCAAATTATTCAGATCCAGTTTCAGGCTGGATTCTGGCTCCCATCAATAGGTTTTAATAAATTGTAATTACTTGCACATTTACCTCATTGTGTCATTCATGCCCTTTTGTACTTGGAACATTTTCTGTTTGTTAGAAGGATAAGAAGACTGAAAAACTTGGGCCACAAACTCTTTCGAAGCTATAGAGTTCATACCCAACAAATTGGCATTTCCGCAGGCTTTTGCTAATGATATCTGAAATAATAATTTTTAAAAATCATACACATGTTTAAGCATAGCGTCAAGATTATTGCAAGCAAAAGACATCCCTTAAATTTTGACAAACACAACTGCTAGAATAGAAAGCCAGAGACAGTCCAGTTAGAAGAATTTGGACAGAAAGGAAACTGCAATGCCTAATCACTGTGTTGGTATTTACTTTTCACAGAGGAGTAGCCTAATTCCATGCTCTATTCTGTTCCTACAACTCTCGCCATCAACCATCTGTATTACCCATTTTTAAATGATCTGTTTCAATCAACTCTGGTACTGAGTTTCACTTATACTTATGAATCAACTGCAGTTAACGAGAAATTGGTTATATCACCTGAATGATCACCAGGATGACATGATCTTTGCACTTTTCCTTCAAAATTGCAGTTATAACCAAGATCCAGAATAAGCCAAAAGCTGATTATGAAGACTGTTAGGTAACAAAAGGAGCGCCTGCAAGTTTTAGCTTTTGATGAGTTGTTAAAGATGCATAGGAATAGCTCTTACATCTTTCTGCTTAATGCATTCAGCATTTTGAAAATTCACATACTGTCCCAAGATTAGTTACTCAACTCAGCTACTATGAAATTAATGAGACAATGCCACCTGTTTCCACCCACACATCTAAATTCCACAACATCCACAAGCACACTACCAGAGATCCACCCAAGATGCACCTTATGGCATTGCTGGAAATCACAGGTGATAGAAGCAAAAGTATCTTTTGAAGCAAAGTTTACTAGCCAGAGTTCTCACAGAGTGAGTGAACAAAAACCACAAATGTTTTAAGTTTTCCAGTACTGCCCAACTTGCTAACTGAACAAGTGGTCACTATGAAAGGGGAACTCAATCAGCCATTTTCAAGTCACTTATAAATGTAGAATTTCAGAACTTTTGGTTTAGCTGACCAGAGTTTACAATTGGTTGATTGGATTTTGGATTGTCCTTGCGGCCTTTTGTAGCCCACGGCAATGTTATATGTCAGAGACCACATTATACTCCTGCTAATCATATGTGGTACATCCTTTGAGAAGTTCCCCCAAACCATATAGTATACCAAAGGTTTCCAAATCCATTTAAACTGATATCACTGAAGAGACTACAAAAAAAGGTGCCTAATACCTGTAGAGATAAAGTATAAAACTAGCACTCAGATATTTGAGTTTTCTTTACTTCTAATTCTGCTCAACCTTAGTAGCTGAATGGAATCTTATCAGGCTACATGGTGTAATATTTGTCAAAGAACTTGTAACAAACAGCAACCAAAGCATTACTTCTAACATTGATAGATGTTGCTGTGGGCTCCAAAAGGCCACAAGAACGATCCAAAATCCAACTGAGCAATTACAAATTCTGATCAGTGAATGTAAAGGAAGTCAAATTGTTGCAGATACATACCTGCGCTTCCCAGCATCCTTTAATTGCATAATCCCTGAGTTTCCTAAGGCTCTGAAGATACCTGCCAGGATCAGCCACCTAACAAAAATGTTATGAAAATTTAATAAACATTTCAGGCTGCATAAGATGTGTGTTGGCACAATTGACAAACTATGCCTCAAAATAATCTTTGTACTGCTGTGTTCCCAATTTTAGATTTTTCTTTGCAGGTTGTTCAGTGAAGGCCCTGGCTCTGTTCATTGATATCATTAGTAATGCCTCTGCCCTGTCATGGACCCACCGGAGCAGCTAGTGCTCTCTTTGGCAAATTCAGATGAGATATCTTGGCCTGTAGGTTTATCTGCTCTTGGTGTTTCAGGCCCTCTCTTTCATTTAACAAAATGACCGATATCTACAATGAGTTTGCTAGAAGGGGGAAGAAAATTGGCACCAACTGAAGTGGCGCCAAGTACACAAATGTACATAGCATTTGGCACCAAGTGCATTTACAGAGCGAGCTGACCTGTGGCTCATGTGGCCATACACTGTACTGCAGTAAAAATTTCTCGAGAGAAAAAACAAAAAAAGGGCCAGGCAACCTTTGGGGATTAATTTCGGTGACCTATTTTGCAACATCCCACATCCACCCATGGATCGTGACTCCAACTTTGAAAAATACTGAGATAAAATGCAATTTTGGGGCTGATGTACTCCAGCTCATTTGATGCTCATCGGTCACAGAAGAACTCAAGCGTACCAGTGGACATTGTGTGCTACTTCTCCAAGTACAGAAACACAAATGCAGCCACAGAAGAAAGTTGACAGTCAGGTCAAAAGATCCCCTCAACTGCCTTCTGCCTGGGCCGCGCAGTAGTCAACCTGGTAAGACCCAAAAGCAGACCACAAAAATGCAACTGCCTCTTTTGAGGTAATCATTCAGACAATGGCTTCTCCCTGTTGGGAACTGAGCTGCAGTCTCCTGCGTCACAAGCTGGGATATTCACCACAATATTATGAGAAACCACCCCCCAATTTATATTAAAATAAAAAGCAATAACCACAAACATAGCGGTGACAGACCTATTGAGGCACTGTAAATCAAAAATCCAAAAGGAAACTTAACTGAGTAAATCAAAATATCATTCCTGGAGGTAATCATGCACTTCAGCCCTACAGTGTCTACCAGTTGTAGAAGACCTGAAGCACACTGGTGGGCACTGTTCTCCCTCCCCAAGACCACCTGGCTGCAAATGTCGCCGCAGTACAAAGGCTGACAGTTGCTTCAGACAACATCCTCAACTGCCCACTTGGCCACACCCAGTAGCAGATTATGAACAGTGCTTTTGCAGGTAATCATTAAGACAACAGTTTCTCCCAGTCAGGAAAAGAACAGTGGTCCTCTGCTTGACAGATGGGGATACTAAAAGAAATAACATTCTATTTGTAATAGAAAAAAAAATCAATTGAGGTAATTACAGCCCCTAGTGGGGCACTATAATTTATACAAAATGGCAAAGGAAACTTAAAATAAAAATACCATTTCCCTGATTTATATGCTCTGTACAGCAAATTAAGGGAAAACAATAAACTTAAGGTATCCCCTATTTACACTCTTGATTAAAACAAAGTGTTAAATAAACAAATTGAAAAAAGAGGGGTGACAGCCAATGGTGGGGCACTGCAAATACTACAAAATCAAAAGGAAACTTAACCAAATCGGTTAAAATTATATTCACTGGAGTTTAGAAAAGAGAGGAGGATCTCAGAAAACTATAAAATTCTAATATGATTAGGCATGGTAGATTCAGAAAGAATGTTCCCAATGTGAGAGTCCAGAACTAGGGGGTCATAGTTTGACATTAAGAAGGTAAACCTTTCAGAACTGTGAGGAGAAAGTTCTTCACCCAGACAGTGGTGAATACGTGGAATTCACGACCACAGAAAGTAGTTGAGGCTAAGACGGTGTCTGATTTTAAGAAGAAATTGGATGTAGCTCTTGGGGCTAAAGGAATCAAGGGGGAGACTGGAAATCAGGATATTGGCCATGATCAAAATGAATGGTGATGCAGACTTAAAAGGGCTGAATGGCCTACTCCTATGATTAAAGAACTAAACCAAAATGTAATTCCCAGGAATGATGCTGCACTGCAGTGGAGTCCAAAAGTCATGGAAGGTCGCCACCTCACCTCCAATGTAGCTGCAGTAAAAGTATACTCTTTTAATGAAAGAAATTAAATAAAAATGATAGCCCCTGGTATGGCACTGCAACTAAACAAAATTCCAAGTAGAAACTTAACTAAACGAAAATGTCATTCCTGGGTGTTAATGCACTCAGTCCCCATGGCGTCTACCAGTTGTGGAAAGCCTGTAGCATTGCTATGGACATTGTGCTCCCTCTCCAAGGCCACCCAGCTGCAAATGTAGCTGAAGTATAGGTGTCCCCTATTTATAATTCAACAACATCCTTCATCCTTGCATCTTAATGCAATTAACATACTATTGATAAGATAGATAGTAATTAGCATTCCCCCAAAAAAAGTAGAGTACACACCATCTTCTATGACGAGCTATGTACCTTTTTAACTCCAACATCTTAACAGATGCCTCGGATAAAACTTACCAGCTGGCTGAAGCAGCTTATCGCTAAGGGCAGTCTTCTTTAAAAAAAAATTTCAGAATTTTCAGACAAATCCACAGCGCATGGTGAATGGCGGAACAGCAAAATATGTTTCAGAAGTCTCAAACAGTAAATCTAAACTTACTGCTTCTCTCTGGTTTGCCTCCCACAAGTGGTAAGAGCTTGACAAGCATCCATGACTGGAAGATTCTTCAAACATTGCTACAGCCTGTTTCTGTTTTTCTTCATCCTAAGTCAAGTACGAATTCAGTTAAAGAATAAAATCTGTAATATAACTGAGCTACGCAGTAACACTTCTTAAAAGCAGTTCACATGAGCAATCACAAATGACACCAAGTCACCTAGCAACAGCAAGACAAGTGGCCAAAAGTTTGGTCATAGTAATTGGTTTTAAGGCAAGTCTTAAAAAGTAGAGGCAGAGGAAAATCCAGAGCTTAAAGTCCAAGCTGCTGAAGATATATCTGTCAAAAGTGGAGCAAAGAAACCTGGGGAATTTGCAGAGGTCAGTATTAGAGGAACATTCAGAAGAAAGTGTTGTCAGAGTGGAAGTGGGTTGCAAGCGGAATTAAGTGCGATTACAGGTTATTTATCATCATACGAACCTCAAAGAGACTGAGAACTTTGGCCAAACAGTAAGTTAATGGTGCTTTCATTGCCTAGAAAATGAAAAACACACATCAAATTGGCAAAAAAACCAAATTTTGTTGCAAAGAATTCAGTGCACATGCCCAATGCAGTGACTAGAAACATAGAAGATAGAAGCAGGAATAAAGCTACTTCACCAATGTGTTCATGATCAAACTTCTATTTCAACACCATACTCCCACTCTCTCCACATACCCCTTGATGCCTTTAGTGTCGAGAGATCTATTTCCTTCTTAAATATATTCGGTGACCTGACCTTCAGCTTTCTATGACAGATAATTCTACAGGTGCATTATCTTCCAAGTGAAAAGGTTTCTCCTCACCCTACTCCTAAATGGTCTACCACATATGACTGTGACCCACTCCTCTAAACTCTCAGCCAAAGGAAACATTACCCCTCATCCAGTCTGTCCAGCCCTGTCAGAGCTTTATATTTCAAATGAGATCCCCTCTTCTAAACTCTAGTGAATATAGGCCACGTGGACCCACTATCTCCTCATGTGACAGTCCTGCCATCCCAGGAACTCATCTGGTGAACCTTTGCTGCACTCTTATTGTAAGGATATCCTTTCTTAGATAAGGAGACTAAAACAGTACACAATACTCCTTGTATGATTTCGCCAAGGCTCTGCACAACAGCCTTGATGGACTGAGTGGACTAATTCTACTCCTAAGACATCTTCAACCCTGCACTCAAAATCATCTTGCAATGAAGGCCAACAATTCAATAATATTCATTTCAAACAGATCTAGCAATGTAAAACTGGGTATCCACGAGGTGCTGTGGGCCATCAGCAGCAGAATTGTACTCAACCACAATCTGTAACCTCATGGTCCAGCATATTGCCCACTCTACCATTACCACCAAGCCAGGGGATCAACTTTGGGTCAAGAAAGCATGTAGGAGGATATGCCAGGATCAACACCAGGCATACCTAAAATGAGGTGACAACTTGAAGGTACAACACAGGACTACTTACATGCCAAACAGCACAAGCAGCAACTAATAGACACAGCCAAGCAATTCCACACCAGCTCATCAAACCTAAGCTCTGCAGTCCTGCTATACCCAGCTGTGAATAGTGTTGGACAATTAAACAGCTCACTGGAGGCAATGCCACAATTTTCCCCATTCTCAATGATGTAGGAGCCCAGGACATCAGCAGAAAAGATAAGGTTGAAGCATTTGCAACAATCTTCAGCAAGGAGGGCTGAATGGATGATCTACCACAGCTTCCTTCAGAGGTCCTCAGCATCAGAGATGTCAGTCTTTATCCAATTCACTCCATGTGATATCAAGGAATGGCTGAAATATTGGATACTGCTAAAGGCTATGGGCTCTGACATTATTCAGCAGTAGTACTGAAGACTTGTGTTTCTGAACTTGTCTGTCTCTAGCCAAGCTATTTTGGTACAACTACAACACTGGCATCCTAGCAATGTAGAAAACTGCTTAAATATGTTCTGCATACAAGAAACAGGACAAATCCAACCCAGCCAATTATCAGTCTACTTTTGATCATCAATCAGTGATGGAAGGGGTCATCAAGTGGCACTTGCTCAGAAATAACCTGTTCACTTTCGCTCAGTTTGGGTTCTGCTAGAGTCACTCAGCTCCTGACTTCATTACAGCTTTTGTTCAAACGTGGACAAAAAAAAGAGTTGATCTGCAGAAGTGAGGTGGGAGTAACTGCCTTGGACATCAAGGCAGCAATACTGGAGTCAAATGGAATCAGGGAAAAAATGCCGTAGCTGGTTGGAGTCATGTCTGGCAGAAAGGAAGATGGTTGTTGGGGTTGGAGGTCAATCATCCTAATTCCATTATATCACTGCAGGATTGTGTCCTAGGTTCAACCTTCTCCAGCTGCTTCAGCAATGACCATCCTAAGGTCAGAAGTGGGGATCTTCACTGATGGCTGCACATTGTTCAATATCATTCGCGACTAAGGACTCTTGTTCAAACGCAGCAACACACGGACAATGTCCAGGCTTGGCTAACAGGGTGGTCAATGATCCTCTCTAACAAGCGAGGATCTAACAGCTGGGCGAGTGTTACCACTGACCAGAAACTGAATTGGATCAATCATAAATATTGTAGCTACAACAGCAAGTCAGTGGCTGTGAATTCAGTGGGTAACTGACCTTTTGTCTCCCCAACGCGTACCCTTCATCTACAAGGCACAAGTTAGAATTGTGATGGAATACTCTCCTTTAGCTCCAACAACGCCTAAGAATGTTTGACACCATCCAGGAAAAAGCTGTCCACTTGATTGGAACACCTTCCATAAACACTCAATCCCTCCACAACCAACCAAGTGGCAGCAGTGTATAGCATCTACAAGATCCTTGGGCAAAATAATGCCACTACCATCCAGAAGGACAAAGATAGCAGTTACCTGGGAACATCACTAATTGGAGATTACCCTCCAAGTCTTTCACCATCCTGACTTGGAAATATATCACTCTTCCTTGTCACTGGTCAAAATCCTGGAACTCCCTTCCTAACAGCACTGTGGATGCACTACATCTCAATACCACTTTCATAAGGGCAACTAAACTTACATTTAAAGTTTATTTATCTGTATCACACGTAGGCTTACATTAACACTGCAACGAAGTTGTGAAAATATCCTTGTTGCCACACTCCGGCATCTGATAAATGCTGGAATAACCAGCAAAGCCCACATTCCATAAATTTTTTTTTAGGAAGGACAGGTACATGGTAGATTTAAGACATGAAAGGATTGAAGCACTTGGTTTGAGGATTTGCAATGAGATATTATGGTGGGTTTGAGGTACAATAGGATGGATCTAACATCAGCATTTTAAAGACAAGTTGAGTGCCTGAGTATCAAAGGGATGTCAGATGACAAGAAACATTTTGCATCTTATAGGATAAACAGAAGAGAGTATATTTACTCTATACTCTTTACTGACCTGAAAGCAGGGAAAATAGAAATGTGATTTTTTTTAATATTTAGGAGATGTAGGAATAACAAAACTCCAGGTTTTGGCTGTGTGAAAAAGATATCCTAAAAACAGCTCTGGATTGGGAGAAGTTGCAGTTTGAATCAGCTAGAGAAGTATTAGGTTGCAAATGGACTGTTTCTTGGATATCCTCAACAGGGTGAATCAGAATGGGAGGTTGTGTAATATACTTTATTTAAGTGGTTTTACTGGATTTTTACAGTTAAAAATCTATTAGGGAGCATACCTGGAAGTGGTTTTACTTGTCAGTTTGCAAATCTTGGCAGGGGTGGGTGAGGGGGAAAGTTTTGAAAGATTTATTTTAAGTGTGCAACTGTAATCTTGTGTGCTTATTAACAAGTAGAAAAGAACATAAGGCTTCAGCTTTTAATTTGTAAAATCCTACAAGTGTTACTTGTTGCTGCAATTTGTACATTTTTCTTGTTTTCAGAATACAAAAGAGGGTATAAACCATAAGCCAAGTTTTCATCTGGGATTTGGGTGCTCAGCAAACAACTTTGGCGCTGGTCATTGCTTTGCCATTTCCTTATTCTCAGTTATAAATTCTTCCGTTTCGGACTGTAAGGGACCTACATTTGTCTTCACCATTCCTTTTACATTCTTATAGAAACTTTTACAGTCTGTTTTCATGTTTTTGATAAATTCTCTCATACTCTATTTTTCCTCTCTTAAATCAATCTTTGCCCTCCTTTGCTGAATTCTAATCTGCTTCCAATCCTCAGGTTTGCTACTTTATATGATTTCTCTTTGAATCTGATATTATCCCTAATTTAGTTACAGGTGGGCTGCTTTTCCCATTGCATTTTTGCATCAGAAAGGAATGTATAAAAATAGAGATTATTTTAACCAGGAGAAGAGATATTTCAAGCATCTCAATACTTTCACATAAGGGTGTTTTAGTCAGCAAGACATTCTAACCCCCACCAAATTTCTCTTGCAGATTAAGTACAAAGAAGCTTATAACTACATGCCCAAATTCAGCTGCTCCTGTGTGCCATTTAAAATCTTAGAATTATAAACTAATTGGCAATGAAGCACTTCAGACATCTTAGGAAAATTGAATCATGCCACATAGATGATTGTTTTGTTCTTAAGAAATGCATTGAGGAGACAATTTTTTTTTACTTTTCCAGAGTGACTCAAAAGTAATCAACTGTCTGATATTGGAGTCATAAATGCAGACCAGGTAGGATTTAAAAACTACTGAATTAGATCCAATGTCATGATTAGTTTTCTGTAACCATTTGCCTATTCTTATGACAAATAAACAACAAAAACAATAGGAATGAAAGACCATAAGAATAGACAGAACATTACCCCATTTGGTTATTTAAAAACTACAAAATGACTTGACTTGGTTATCAGATGGAAATTTCCCAGAAGAAAAAAAAGAGCAAACGCAATGTTTATCAATACAATTGCCAGATATAAAGCAACACAAAATCTCAGACAGAATATACTAAAAAATACACTCACAGATTGCAAATGGCATTCACTTCTTAAACTATTATAGACAACTGCCTTACAGCAACTCCCAGTCAGAGACCAAGGTGGTCTAATGAATAGCCAAATGAAGGGGTTGACATCAACATTCAGACTTTCAGCCACGTTGAAGAAGTGGGAGGCCTTCAGTCCATTCACTTCAGCACGGCCTTCATCGGAAACTGAAACTGAAAAAAGTGCCCACAATTATTATAGAAGAAATTACTTTTGCATAGTTCTAAATGACTAATCTAATTTTGTCACAGGCTGTTAAATTAATTGGATTTCAAATTCTTCCAAATAAAGAATTCACTTAAAAACTAAACATCAAATAAAGGTCAGCTATAAGAGCAAGTGCTATCAGTCTGCATGATAAATTGCATCACAGTAAAAAATATCTTAATTCATTCATGGGGACTGGAAGTCACTGGCAAGGTCAGCATTCAAACCCAATCCCTAATTGCCCTTAAGTAGTGTTTGGTTGTCTTCTTGAATCGCTGCAGTTCACATAGTGTAGGTGCACTCACATATTGGGGAGGGAGTTCCAAAATTTTGACCTAGCAATAGTGAAGGGATGATGATTTATGTTTAAGTCATGATGATGCATGACTTACAGTTGGTGTTCTGTCCAGCTGCAGTCCTTGAAGGTGGTAAAGATCTAGAGTTTGGAAGATGCTGTCGAAGGAATCTGGATAAGTTGCTGCAGTGAACATGTAGATGATAAACACTGCTACTACTCTTGTGCTGGTGGCAGAGGGAGGGAATGTTTAAGAACGTGATGAATAAGAACAGGAGTCAGCTATTTGGACCCTTGAACTTGCCCCATCATTCAATCACGACTGATCATCTATAATCAACTCCGCTTAAGGTGGTGAATGGGGTGCCATGCACCACCTTAAGCAGGTGCCACCTGTTTTGTCTTAATGGTGTCAACCTTATTGAGGTCTGATGGAGCTGCAGTCATCCAGACAAAACAGACAGCATTCCATCACACTAACTTGTGACTGATGCGTATGTCATAATTAAAGCCACATAAGTGAGATTTTGAGCTTCTGTTCCATTATTTTCCACTCTTGAAGGCCTTCCTTTACCACTAAGATGCAGACAAGCAGCATTAAAAAGTGGACCAACAGTGGCAACTAATCCATTCCTTAAAAAGGACATGTAATTTTCCACAAGGTAGAAACACAAGGATTGACATTTCTCAAAAAAATGCATTACAGCTTTTTGTGTTATTATTTAACACTATCATGAGTTGGAAATCAGCCAAAAGCCATGCATATAATGGAGAAGATGGCAAGTAATTGGACAGTATCCCGTATTCTTTAAAAAAAAGTACTCATAATGCCTGTGAAGCGATCTGTGAAGTAGCTGTTTTAACATTTTATTTGAAGGGACATACATGAACTGATTAACATATGACGCATTTAGCAATTTTACAAAATGTTAGTTGATTGAGGAGCCAATTCAAAAAAATGCCTGAAATTAAAACTATTGGAAATGACAAGACTGCAAGCAATTTAAAGAACAAAATATAGGCAGAAACATATCTCAAAAGGAAAAAAGTATAGCGAATCGAAGAAACATCATGCACTTAATTGCTGCTGTAAAGTCATTTTTAATTTCTGATGTTTATTTAATTTTAATCTTGTCTATGGCTCAGGCAAAAAAATCAGTTTGTGATGCAGTAATTGATTTTTCAAATCATAAAACTTTTTATCACATGCAAGCAATAAAAACAGAAAATGCTGGATAAACTCAGGAGGTCTGGCAGCATCTGTGGAGACAGAAGAAAGTTAACATTTTGAGTTCATAACTTTTTCATAGAACTGTAGTTCTCCAATTACTATGACTATGCTCTCCCCACAGATGCTTTGAGTTCATCCAGAAGTTTGTGTTTTACTTCAGATTTTTAGCATCCGTAGTATTTTGCTTTTATATGCAAATAATATCTGGCTTATTAGCAAACAAAATCTAGTTATCTCAGCAAGATGGACAAATCCTGTGTGTGATATTTCACCTAATATTTATATAATTTAGTAAATTCTAGCATTAAACAACTGAATAACATGATAAATAAATAAAAGACGAGGACACTACCCTTTTAAGATTTTAACTTTTACCTTTTTTTTTAAGGCTAAGTAAACTCTGAAGCCAGACAGCATAAAAACTAAATTTGGTTTGGCAGTAAGATAGCTGATGTTGCTGTCTAGTTCTTTGATTTGTAATTTTGGACAAAGTTTTTAGGCTTTATTCATAATAATGTGATTCAAGTGAAAAGGGCTGGGAGCAACAAATGACGTTAAAGAGACATATGCAATTTTTGAGCCATGGATTGCCGACCCCTCTTCTAAACATTATAACCTATGACTACAGTAAGCAATGTTTAGGTGTCAAGATGCAAGCTGTTTAACATGGTCCATCAACTGAAGGCCACCTTCCCCTGCCAGCCCATCTCCAAATACTTATCTTTTTCAGGTAGTTGGTGGGTGGTACATGTGGAGCACACTTAATAACTTGGAGCAGGAACAGGTAATTCAGCCCCTTGAGCCTGCTCTGCCATTCAATATGAGCATGCTGATCCAATCTCGACTTTCCTGTCCGTTCTCCATAACCCTTCACCTCAGTACCAGTTAAAAATCTGTATTTTATCCTTGAAATTGCTCAAAGTGCCAGTATCCACCACTTTGGGATAGTGAATTCCAGATTCATGACTCTTCAAGAGAAGTAATTTCTCTTTTTCAGTTTTAAATCTGTTATTGTTTATCTTAAAAACATGACAATCACTCTAGATTGTCTCACAAGAGTAAACATCCTCTCTACACCTACACTATCAATCCACTTCATCCTGTATATTAGATTTCTTTTTCTACTTACTCAACTGCTCAATCACTTAATAAGACAAACTTCTTATCTCTGGAATCAATCTAATGCAGTGGATAATAACTAGTGTGCTGTTAAGGCTTCTTGCCCCATCACATGTAATTGAGATTAAAATAACCTTTGTCTTCAGCTCTGTGGTCAACATCCCCAAGGCCTCAGGCACGCGCCAGCCAGCAAAGAGCCACTCATGTGCAGTTTAAATTTTTTGTGTTTGTCAGGCTCAGGTTCATGGGCTTGAGCTTGGCCCTGACAAGGGACTTGGAGCTGAAGACATAGGCCCTGTGCACCTACACAATAAAGCAATTAAAAAAAAGGACTTAAAACCTTGGGAGAAACAAGAAAGACAAGGAAAAAAAATGACATATGCTGCTCTGAAAAATCTTAAAATTGAAACCATACCAATAACTTGTATCCATAGATATGTTTAGCTAATATCTAGATATAATTAGCAATACACTGAGGCTTCTGTCCTGCACTTCAGCTCTCATTTCTTCTTTAATTATATTACCACTTTCTCATACTTCATTTTCTATTTGAGGCAATAGCACTTAAAACATTAATACAAAAGCAAAAGAAAACTGCAGAAGAAATCTAACAAAGAATGAATGCTGGAAATGCTCAGGAAATCAGGCAGCATCTGTGGAGAGAATTAGTCAAAATTATTAATGGTGGAAATCAGATTTTTGGCATCCACGTTTCTAGATTCTCTTCAGATTTTCTGCCTGCGTTGCCATTCTCTCGACAGCAAATTAAGGCTGAAAATTGCCTCTCAAGTCTTTTGCTCATGGGTAATTCAGAGAAAATAGACGTGCCTCAGTGTTTTTCATGTATATACCATAGAGGTGTGCCGTGACACAAGAAAGGTTGGGAACCATGGATCAAGAAAACCTCCTCTGAACCAATGCAACTACATCCCTCCTTACGGGGACCAAAACTGTACAAAATACTCCAGGTGTGGACTCACTTGTACAACTGCAGCAACACACCCCTACTTTTATACTCTATTCCTTTAGCAATAAATGCCAAAATTCCATTTGTCTTCTTTGTAACCTGCCGCACCTACATACTAGTTTGCTGTGATTCACTCACAAGTACATCTAGTTCTCTCTGCATTGAAACACTAAAGTTTCTTTCCATTTAAATAACAAATTGCCTTTCTATTTTTCCAACCTAAATGGATAACCTCTCACTTATCCATGTTAAGCCTCATCTGCCAAATTTTGGTTGATTCACCTAACTATCATATCCATTTGTAAATTTCTCATTTCCTCATTGCAACTTACTAACCCAGCGACTTGAGTGTCACCTGCAAATTTGGCAATAGTAACTTCTGTCCCTGTACCTAAGTCATTAATACTGATTGTAAACAGTTGGGGCCACAGGACTGAATCCTGAGGCACCCACTAGTTACATCTTAACTAGAAAAAGATCCATTTCCCAAATTTCTACTTTCTGTTGGTTTGCCAGTCCTCTATTCAACCTAAATTACTCTGAACTGCATGTTATTTTAATTTATTAACCTTTTATACGGCACCTTATCAAATGTCTTCTGGAATCCCGAATATATTAATCTACATGATCCCCATTATCCACTTTATTTGTTAAATGTTCAAGGAAGTCAAACAAATTAGTCAAACATTATTTAACATTCATAAAACCATGCTGACCCTGATGGATTGTGTTTTGACCTTCCAAATGTTCTGTTATTACTTCCTTAATAGTGGATTCTAACAATTTCCCCCAAAAATGACAGACTAACTGGTCTATTGTTTCCTACTTTCTGCCTCCCTCTCTTTTTGAATAAGAGCATTATGTTTGCATTTTTCCAGTTCACTAGGACCTTTCCCGCATCCAGGAAATTTTGGATTATTATAACCAATAGATCCACAACCTCAGCTGCCATTTCCTTTAACACCCTAGGACGTAGGACATCAGATCTGACAGCATCTATGGGTAGAACAGAACTAACATGGAGTCTGGGTGTCTCTTTGTCAGTCAGGCTCAAAAAGTCAGCTGTATTTGCTCTCCATTGATGCTGTCAGACTTGCTGAGATCTTCCAGCATTTTCTGTTTTTGTTTCAGATTCTAGCATCTATAGTAATATGTCTTAATTATGTATGTAGGTGGCCATCAGTCCCTGGAGACATATTTACTTTAAATCCCAACAGATTGCTCAGTACCTTTCCCCCCAGTGATAACGATTGTTCCAAGTTCCCCTCGATAATCCTCGGCATTACCTGTTAACATTGGGATGATACCAGTGTCCTCCACTATGAAAACTGAGGCAAAATACTGATTTTGAGTCTCTCATATTTCTGTATTCCACACTGTTAACTCCCCAGTCCCATCCAAGAGACCAATGTTCACTTTAGGTACTCTCTTCCCCTTTTATATACTTGTAAAGGATAGCAAAAGTTTCTATATTTTATGCTAGTTTTCTTAATTTACTGTTGCTCTTTTTTTTAAGTAATCCTTTATTGATCCTCAAAAGTTTCCCAATCTCCCAGCCTGTCACTGGCCTTTGCAATATGGCATGCATTAGTTTTTGTCTTCATCTTCCTTGCTTAGCCACGGATATATTCTGCCCCTCCCTTACAATCTTCCTTCCTCCCTGGGATATATTTTAGCTGGAAAGAATTGAATATTTCCTTAAACATCTGCCATCACTCATCAACTGCCCTACCTTTAAAGTCATCCTGCCCAGTCAACTAAAGCCAAATTTGTCCTCATGCCTGTGTAATTATCTTTAACTCCAGAATGAGCGTTGGACTCCAGTTTCTCACCTTCAAACTGAATTTGAATATTTAGCTTACTATGATTACTCTTCCTTAGAGGATCACCAACAATAAGATCTTTTAATTAATCCCTCTGTATTACACAATACCAAATTCAGAATAGTCTGCTCCCTGGTTTGTTTCCAAACATGTTGCTTCAAGTGATCTCTAACACATTCAATGAATTATCCCTCAAGGCTAACCTTGCAATTTGATTAATCCAGTCTTTATGCATATTAAAATCACTTGTGAATATTGCCTTATCCTTCATACAAGCCTGCAGTATTTCCTGGTTTACACTGTACCCCACTGCAGAAGTACTGTTTGGGGCTTACAGATTACTTTTACCAGGGTCTTCACTCCTTTGCTATTTCTTATTTCTACTCAGACTGTTCTACACCTTGATCTCCAGTGCCTAGATCATTTCTCACTACAGCACTGATCTCTTCCTTTACTAACAAACCTACACAACATCCTTTCCCTGCCTGATTATCCTTCAAAAACCACTGGATATTCAATTCCCAAACCTAGTCTCCTTGTAACCATGTCTAAGTAATCACCACCAAACACACCATCAACTGTGGCCCTGCCACAGTTTTGATTCTAAGTGGCAGCTGAAGGAAGCATTCTGAAAGTTTACTTTACTGAAGTACATTTGATTATTTAATGCAGTTCTTTTTCAAAGCAGAAAAACCTTGCAGGGAACCTAATGGCCACTGCATTTCACTTCCACACAGTGGAATGCAAAGCAGCTCACCGACGCTAAGCATTTAAAACTCTTATCCTGACCTAGAAACAAAATAGACCTGGAAAAGTACAAGAATCAAATAGTTTCTTTCAACAGCAGTCATTTAGCAACATCACTTCCAAACTTGGTACTGCTGTTTCAAATGATAAACTCAATCATGGATTACAGTATAGAAACAGACCATTCAATATTACTGAGCAACACTTGTATCTTGTTACATGAACCACCTAGTTTAAGTCTGTCATTTTTTCTTCTTTTCCAAGGAACCACCCAGTTCTCCTTTAAGAGGGCCCATGGACTCTCACTTCATAAGTCCATGGCATGAAATTCCAATTTTAAGTCACCAAGATTTCTTTGACTTTCCCTTAAATTAGTGACTTATGTTTTCAAACAAGCATTGCAAGACAACTGGGTGAATACTCACGTCCTTCATTATAGAGGTAGGCTATTCCTAGTTTTACTGCAGCCTCAAAATTTCCACTTCCTGCAGCCCTAGAATAGAGAAACTCATTAGAAACGCAACAAAGCTTTTCTTCCCACCACCAAAAAAATTGTCTTTAAATAAATAAAACATGCTGTCTCTAGTTTGCTGGTTGAATAAAATAATTGCTAGCCTATTTGTAAATAAATCAGTACAAGGAATATTGCTTTCATAAATTGGAGCAATCTTCCTCATTCTTCAAGCATTCATCCATTTATAAATGGATGAATTGGGGAAGAAACAAACAACCACAGAGCTAAGTTCTTTTCCCCCACACAGTTTGAAATGCTCCTGAAACTGAGAATGTGATGAAGGCAATACAACAAAGAAAAAAATTCAAATTTTACAGATGCATATAGATAGGATAGGAGAATGGGCCAAAATTTGGCAGATGGAGTTTAACGTTCTTAACAGCGAGGTCATCCATTTTGACCCCAAGAAAACAGAAAGGCAAATTCTCTAAGTGAAAAGCAGAGTCAAGATGTGTCTGGGCAGAGGAATCTGGGAGTCTTTGTTCAAAAATTGCAGAAAGTCGGTTTGCAGGCACAGCATGTAATAAAAAAGGCAAATGAAATGTTAGCAATTATTGCAAAAGGACTGGAGTATAACAGTAGAGAAGTGTTGGTGAAGCCACATCTGGAGAAGTGTCCAGTTTTGGTCTCCTTATTTGAGGAAGGATGTGGTTCATCAGATTGATTCCAGGGATAAAAGGGGTGACATATGAGAAGAGATGAAACAGTTTGGGCTTATATTCACTGGAGTTTATAAGGAGGAGGGGGTATTTGATGGTGGTATATAAAATAATAAAAAGAGATTGATAAAGTAAACGTAGATCAAATGTCTCCCCTTGTGGGGCAATCTAGAACAAGAGGTCACAGGCATAGACTGAGAGGCGGTAGATTTAAAATGGAGTGAGGAGGAACTACTTCTAGCAGAGGGTGGTGAATTTGTGGAACTTGCTGTCCCAAAGCGTGGAGCAGTCCGGATCATTAAATAGTTTCAAAGAGATAGATATATTTCTGATTTTAAAAATGGTTTAAAGGGATACGGGAACAGATAGGGAGGATTTGATATCAGGAAGAGATCAGCCATAATCCACAGCAGGATTTAAGACTTAAACTGCCTCCTATAGGAGTATAACTCCTATATTCCTATGAAGAGAAAAGTTGAGAAGATTTTGTGGTGACTGAACATTTGACTAAAAAAAATAAAATCGCACAATCTAATTCTGGAAAGCCCATATATAAATTTACTCCTGATAATGCAAAGTGTTCTGTGTGAATTCTAGAACAAAGGAAAGGGCCAATGAGGAAGTATTTGCAGATTTATTGTTAGCCAACTAACACCAATATCCCAATAGGACACAGTAACAAACAAGCAAACTAGGGCTAGTTGAGCCTCAAAGTCAAATAGAAGCATATCTTACAACTGTACCTTTCAAACAGCCATCGATTTAATGGTGATGGCCAGATTTCCTGAAAGTTTGCATGGGCCCAAACACTAGAATGATTATCTACAAGGGATCGGAAGTGAGAGTGTACCTGAAAGAAAGAAACACAAGATTTCAATAGTGAACATTTCAAATAAATATATTTAAAGTGGGAAGAAAACTGCAAATCACTTTGAACACAGGCTGGCCCTCCAGTTCACTCTACATCAGAAAGAGGTTCCTTTCCCTGAACATAGCAATTATTCTGAGTAGTTTGTCCACGATCTCAAGTCACAAGCATCCATTTATTTTATGCACTTATCACCAAGGCATTGGGGTATAGACTGTACAGTCCCAGTGTATCCAGTTTCCATTACCTTCAAATATCAAAAATGATATGTGTTCGTTATCCACTTGTGCTAACCAAGAAATTCAGACAAATTTCTCAATTAGTGAATAAGGTACACATATGGTCCCAAACAAAAGGAACATTCCCCGTGTCCTGGTGGCTAGATAGTAGTGCTATCGTATGAGCATAGCATAAAAAGTATATGAGTTGCATGGAGCAAGTTGCAAATAGTCTCAATATTAAGTTAGCAACTGGTAAATAAAAGAATAATAGTTTATTTATTAGTCTCAAGTAGGCTGACATTAACACTGAAGAAGTTACTGTGAAAATCCTCTAGTCGCCACACTCCAGCACCTGTTCGGATACACTGAGGAAGAATTTAGCATGGCCAATGCAGCTAGTTAGCACAGTGTTTGGATTGTGGGAGGAAACTGGAGCACCCAGGGAGAATCCACACAGACCTGGGAGAATGTGCAAACTCTACACAGACAGTGACCCAAGCTGGAATCGAATTTGGATCCCTGGCACTGTGACGCAGCAATGTTAACCATTGTGCTAAATGTGAATCTTCTGGATATCTACCAAATTTGCAAAGCAAAGTGCACTTTTAAGTTTGCCGTCAAAAGAAAGTACTGTATGTTTTTCCTTGTAACAAAATAATGTGACATGGTATGTAACACACAAAGCAGTTATAACAGTATCAACTTGAATTTTGTTGCTTTACTGGTAGAATATCTCCAATCCTATTACATCAGGTGCATAAACAACAACTCACTCACCGCTCTGAAGTGCAGAATATCCTGAGCAGGAAGACATTCCAATATGTAAAGCAGAATATCATCAGGAAGACTGAGTAATGTCAAGATAGGTGAACATTTCTTAATTTTCTTCTTTGTCAGTTGAGAGAAACATTTTGCGCATTTACAATGAAACACTAGAAGTGGAAAAAATTTCAAAATGATAAATGTTGCCTAAGCCGCTCCTGACCCCCTCCCACCCCTAATCATCACAGGACTCAGAATCCCAACCTCTACCCCTTCCCAGGGCTCAGGATTCCCTGTCCACCATAAGAATATAAGAAATAGGAGCAGGAGTTGGCCACCTAGCCCCTCGAGCCTGCCCCGCCATTCAATAAGCTCATGGCTGATCTTGCAGTGGTTCACTTCCACTTACCTGCCTGTCCCCCATAACCCCTAATTCCCTTATTGATCAGAAATCTATCTACCTGTAATTTGAACATATTCAATGAGGTAGCATTCATCACTTCAACGGGCAGAGAATTCTAGAGATACACTACCCTCAGAGAAGTAGTTCCTCCTCAACTCTGTTCTAAACTGACTCCCCCTTATTTTGAGGCTGTGCCCTCTAGTTCTTGTTTCCTTTCTAAGAGGAATCTCTCTGCCTCCACCCTATCTAGCCCCTTCATTATCTTATATATCTCTATAAGATCACCCCTCAGCCTTCTAAACTCCAACGAGTACAGGCCCAATCTACTCAATCTCTCTTCATAAGCTAACTCCCTCATCTCCGGTATCAACCTGGTGAATGTTCTCTGCACCCTAAGGCCAATGTATCCTTTTGCAAATAAGGGGACCAAAATTGCACACAGTACTCCAGTTGCAGCTTCACCAGTACCCCATACAATTGCAGCAAGACCTCCCTGCTTTTATATTCTATCCCCCTCGTGATAAAAGGCCAACATTCCAGTTGCCTTCTTGATCACCTGCAAACTGACTTTTTGCAATTCATACACAAGGACCCCCAGGTCCCTCTGCACAGTAGCATGTTGTAATTTATCACCATTTAAATAATAGTCCATTTTACTATTATTCCTTCCAGAAACAAATAACCTGACACTTGCCAACGTTATACACCACATGCCAGATCCTCATCCACTCACTCAGCCTATCCAAATCTCTCTGCACTTTCCACATCCTCCATGCAATTCGCTTTCCCACTCATCTTTGTGTCATCAGCAAGCTTTGTTACCCTACAGTCGGTCCCCTCCTCCAGATCGTCTATGTGTATGGTAAACAGTTGAGGCCCCAGTGCCAATTCCTGCAACATGCCACTAGTCACCAACTGCCAACCAGAAAAGCACCCATTTATTCCAACTCTCTGCTTCCTGTTAGATAGCCAATCCTCAATCCATACTAACATTTTACCCCCAACTCATACCGACAGTAGCTCAAAGCCCTCCCCCCCACATTGTCAGGGGCTGAAATCCACAAACTGCCCCCCCCATTATCTTCAGGGGCTCAAAGCACACCCTCTCATGTCCAACCACCACCCCCCCCCGTCCCAAACCCACCCCCATCCAACCACTCATTGTTTCAACCAACCCCCCAAAATCCCTTGTCTCAACCAAATCCCCCCATCCAACCACCCCTTGTCTCAACCAACACCCCCCCCCCATCTCAAACGTCTAAACCCACACAATATCACGGCCAAATCTCAGTCCCTGGGGAAAATAACTCACCACCCGGCTTCATCATCAAATAATCCGCGTTCCCTCCCTTTCACACCGAGAATCCCTCGATCAACCGTTAAATCGAAGTGTCGGGGTCAGTGAAAAGCAGGTCTGGGTGTCTGTTTCTCTCACTCTGCAGCAATGTGAACAGGGTCTCTGTGTCTCCCGGCGTGAGGGGATGGGGCCTGGATGCCACTCTATAGCGGGCGGCAGGAAGGATCACTCTCTGCTACTCGAGCTCAAGGTGCCGCAAAGCTCAGAGCCGCTCCCCGCGCGCCCGACCGTTTCGAAGCATCCTCGCATCAACTATTTCAAAATCGGCCGCGCCGATTGGACACCTTCAGATCCCTGCCGCTCATTGGTTTTCCTCCCAGTCTATCACCGGTCGCTCCGCTCCGTTCATAATCGCAATTGGTCTATTCCACATCTTCGCTACATCGCCAGCATTTCTAATTGGTTCAAAAGGATGCACTTTCCCAGTCCTGACGGCCGGGTATGCGAAGCGCAGCGCCCCTTGTGTCCTGGAGGAGGCATCCCGGAGACTAGGATGAGGAAACACAGCGCTCCCTGATCTTTCGGGTCAAACCAAGTAAACTAACTTAAATTACGTTCGGACAGCGCTCCCTGTGCACTGGAGGAGTCTAACCTGGTGTTGTCAGACTTCTTACTGTGTTTACCATAGTCCAACGCCGGCATCTGTACATCCTAGAGGAGGACACAATAATAAGTCTGACGAAGGAACAGCCAGTGGTGTTTGCAACAAATAAACCTATTGGACTTTAACCTGGTGTTGTGAGACTTCTTACTGTGTTTACCCCAGTCCAACGCCGGTATCTCCACATCATGACTACTACCGACCCTGGAGAAGGAGTGCAGCGTCTGATGGGTAGGATGGGGAGGTGCAGCGCCCCCGTGTCCGGGATGGACAAGTGCACCTCCCGATGACCAGAAGTGGAGGTGCAGCACATGTTGTCGTCTGGAAGGGGAAAACACAATGTGGAATCTTACATTCTAAAATCAAACCTCAGAGTTCCCTCAAAGTTACTGAGACTGTCTCAAAGACTGCGCACCTCCCAGGGTTTTAACCTCATCTTTCGACATTATGTTTCCCTGGATTTCCAAGACTGTACTCCAGCCTCTATTTACTGCTGTAATTTCAGCTTTTTAATAACCAAGCTCCAATCTTCTGTTACACCAAACTATACGTGACTCCCAAGACTTCTGCTTTCCAACACAGAGCCATCTGTGTCTAACTTTGCAGCTCCTGAGCTGTAACTTGGGAAGTCCCAAGAGCTACCTATCAGCTTCTGGGACTTCCCAAGAGCCCTAAAATAAGACCATAAGATAGAGGAGCAGAATTAGGCCATTTGGTCCATCGAATCTGAATTCAATCATGGCTGATACGATTCTCATCCCCATTCTCCTGCCTTCTTCCCGTAACTCTGATCAAGAACCTATCTCTGTCTTAAAGACACTCAATGACCTGGCCTCCACCGCCCTCTGTGGCAATGAGTTCCATAGATTCACCACCTTCTGGCTGAAGAAAGGAGCGTCCCTTTACTTTGAGGTTGTGCCACAAATGGAAACATCCTCTCCACGTCCGCTCTGTCTAGGTTTTCAGCACTCTGTAAGTTTCAATTAGAACCCCCCTCATCCTTCTTATTTCCATTCAGTATAGACCCAGACTCCTCAACTGACAAACTCTTCATTTCTGGGATCATTCTTGTGAACATCTTCTGGACCCACTCCAAGACCAGCACATCCTTCATTAGGAATGGGGCCCAAAACTGCTCACAATATTCCAAATGGGGTCTACTAGAGCCTTATACAGCCTCAGCTGTACATTCCTACTCTTATATTCCAGCCCTCTAGAAATGAGTGCAAACATTGCATTTGCCTTCCTAACTGCCAACTGGACCTGCATGTTAATCTGAAGAGAATCCTGAACCAGGACTCCCAAGTCCCTTTGTGCTTCAGATTTCTGAAGCCTTTCCCCATTTAGAAAATAGATTTTAAGAACATAAGAACATAAGAAATAGGAGCAGGAGTAGGCCATCTAGCCCCTCGAGCCTGCCCCGCCATTCAATAAGATCATGGCTGATCTGTTGTGGCTCAGTTCCACTTTCCCGCCCTCTCCCCATAACCCTTAATCCCCTCTCTTATCAAAAACCCATCAACCCGCTTCTTAAAAATATTTAGCGAGGCAGCCTCCACCACTTCAACGGGCAGAGAATTCCAGAGATTCACCACCCTTTGAGTGAAGAAGTTCCTCCTCAACTCCGTTCTAAACCGCCTCCCCTTTATCTTGAGGCTGTGCCCCCTAGTCCTACTGTCTTTTTTGAGCGGGAAGAGTCTCTCCACCTCTATCCTATCCATCCCATTCATCATCTTATACGTCTCAATGAGATCTCCCCTCATTTTGCCACTATTCTTCCTGCCAAAGTGCATAAGCTCACATTTTCCCACATTGAATACAATCTGCTACTTATTTGCCCACTCTCCTAGCCTTCCAAGTCATTCTGCAGCCTCCCCACTTCCTCAACACGCTACATATCTATGTATCATCTGCAAATTTAGCAACCATGCCCTCAGTCCTATCTTCTAGATCATTAATGTGTGTAATGAAAAGTTGTGGTCCCAACACTGACCCCTGTGGAACACCACTAGTCACCAGTCGCCATCCTGAAAAGGGACCCCTTATTCCCACTCTCTGCTTTCTGTTAGCGAACTTTCTATTCATACTATACATTACCTCTAACACCATTGGCTCTGAGCTTATTTAGTGGCCTCCTGTAAGGCACCTTGCCAAAGGCTTTCTGGAAATCCAAACAAATCACATCCACTGGCTCTCCTTTGTCTAATTTTTTTGTTCCTCCTCATAGAATTCTAATAGTTTTCTCAGACATGACCTCCTTTTGACAAAGCTGTGCTCACTCAGCCCTATTTTATCATGCATTTCCAAGTACTCGTAATTTCATCCTTAATAATGGACCCAAGATTTTAACCATGACTGAGGTCAGACTAACTGGCCTATAATTTCCCATCTTTTGCCTCCCTCCCTTCTTAAACAGGGGTGTTACATTAGCCTTTTTCCATTCCTTTGGAACTTTCCTGACTCAAATGATTCCTAAATGATCACCACCAATACCTCCACAATCCCCTCAGCTATCTCTTTCAGAACACTGGGGCATAGTCCATCAGGTCCGGGTGATTTATCCACCTTCAGACCTTTCAACTTCCCTAGCGCCTTGTCCTTATTGATGGCCATTACATTTACCTCTGCCCACTGACTTTCTTGTTATTGGTGTATTCCACTGTGAAGACTGATACAAGGTACCCATTTAGTTCCTCTACCATTCCTTTGTCCCCTATTACTACTTCTCCACCTTCATTTTCCAGCGGTCCAAAGCGGCCTTCACGACACACGAGAGCGCAGAGTCGCCGAGCAGAGACTGATAGCCTAGTTCTGCACACGAGGTTGGCCTCACCCGGGATCTTAGGTTCATGTCACACTATCTCTTACGTTTTATATATCTAAAAAAACTCTTGTAATCGACTTTTATACTACTAGCTAGCTTACCCTCATATTCCATCTTCTCCATCTTTAATGTTTTTAGTGTCTTCCACTTGCTTTTAAAGGCTCCCCAATCCTCTGGCTTGCCACTATTCTTCACCTCACGGTATGCTCTTTTCTTTGCTTTTATACTAGCCCTAACTTCTCTTGTCAGCCATGGTCATCTCGTCCTCCCCTTAACATGGTTCCTTTTCCTTGGAATGCATTTATATTGTACCTTCTGAATTATCCCCAAAAAATGCTGCTGTTGTTTCACAGTCTTTCCTGCTAGGCTCCCTTTCCAATCAAATCTGGCCAGCTCCCTCCCTCATAGCTTGTAGTTTCCTTTACTCAATTGCAGCACCATTATATCCAATTTCAAAGTCTCCCTCTCAAACTGCAAGTTGAATTTTATCATACTGTGGTCACTGCCTTTTAGAGGTTACTTCAACTTAAGTTCCTTGATCAAGTCTGCCTCATTACACATCACCAGATCCAGAAGTGCATGTTCTCAGAGTCTTCTGGGCACTGACATTTATGTGGAGATGCTGGCATTGGACTTGGGTAAACACAGTAAGATGTCTCACAACACCTGCTTACAGTCCAACAGGTTTATTTGGTAGCAAATACACTTGCAACTTGGCCAAAGTTGTCTACCTGATACGCTGCAGGAAAGGATGTCCCGAGGCGTGGTACATTGGGGAGACCATGCAGAAGCTACGATAACGGATGAATGAACACCGCTTGACAATCACCAGGCAAGAGTGTTCTCTTCCTGTTGGGGAACACTGCAGCAGTCACAGGCATTCGGCCTCTGATCTTTGGGCAAGCGTTCTCCAAAGCGGCCTTCACGACACACGAGAGCGCAGAGTCGCCGAGCAGAGACTGATAGCCTAGTTCTGCACACAAGGTTGGCCTCAACCGGGATCTTAGGTTCGTGTCACACTATCTGTAACCCCCACGACTTGCCTGGGCTTGCAAAATCTCACTAACTGTCCCAGCTGGAGACAATACACATCTCTTTAACCTGTGCTTAACCCTGTCTCCCCTCACATTGTCTGTACCTTTAAGACTTGATTACTTATAAACACTCGCATTCCAACCATTATTTTGTAAATTGAGTTTATGTCTTCACATGCCCTGGTTATGAACTGAAATCCCACTCACCTGACAAAGGAGCACCGAGCGCTCCGAAAGCTAGTGGCTTGTGTACCAAATAAACCTGTTGGACTTCAACCTGGTGTTGAGATTTCTGACTGTACTGACCCTTATGCCATTGAAACAGTTTCCTCCTTGTTTATTGTATTAAAATAGTTTGAATACCTCTATGAAATCTTCTCTTAACATTTCCTGCTAGAAGGAGAACAACCCCAGTTTCTTCGATCATTCCATAGAATTAACATTTTTGGGTCAAATTTTCCCACCCACAAGGATGAGATTCATGGCAGGTGGGAACAAAGAATATGCCAGCAAGCAAAAAGTCTGAGAACTGCCAGATAAAACCAGTTTGTAATTCTCCTAATGGTGCATCAGCTATCCTGCTATTTTGCGGTGTGAATGCTATGTGGATTCATTTAAATCTCATGAATGCTTATTGAAACAGCTACTCACAAGAATCTCCTCACAATTTCCAATCTTGTGTCACACCAGCAGGAAATTACGTCTGCCTCAAACCCATTTGAAAATGTGTGGCATGCACAAATCGGACCTCATTTCATTCCTGACTTTGAGGTGAGTGTGACAAATATAGCCTACCTTACATAATGTTGTGATTAATGGGGCTGTAGGGTTGGTCTCCTATTGCTCTTTGAGATTGTCTACAAGGACACCACTATGCTGTGGAACTCATGCAGCCCTCCACTTCCAGATGCTGACCAATACTGCTCCCAGGGTTGGGTTAGTTTACGCCTTTGTTCACAAGGACAGCACTGTGCTGCAAGACTGTTGCAAGCCTCCACTTTTACAGATGAGATTTTCAACTGGAGATGGGGTGCAAGGAGAAGAAGGGATGACAAAAACAAGGGCAGGATGACAGATAAGAAGATCTGTGCAAGGGCAGTGGGAGGGGGTGAGAGGAAAGCTGTGCAAGGACAATGGGGGAAGGGAAAAAGGGAATAGTGGAAGGCACAGGGGTAAGGAGGTGAACATAAGAACATAAGAAATAGGAGCAGGAGTAGGCCATCTAGCCCCTCAAGCCTGCCCCGCCATTCAATAAGATCATGGCTGATCTGAAGTGGATCAGTTCCACTTTCCAGCTCTCTCCCCATAACCCTTAATTCCCTTGTCTATCAAAAACCGATCTACCCATGACTTAAATATATTTAGCGAGGTAGCCTCCACCACTTCAACGGGCAGAGAATTTCAGAGATGAAGGAGAATGAGGAACAATAGGATGAAGAGTGAAGACTGAAGTTGGGAAACTGGAATCTCTCAAAAGTGCATGAAATGCTGACAAATGAGTGGGAAAAGAGATATCACATCTTGACTGGAAGAGGCCTATGCTTGTCCCAAGATCTGGTACATAACATATACTACATTCTTCAGGAAGACCTGTTGCCATGAGGGGTTGGCGTTTTTTACCTGCTATTGGCATTGAAGGTGACTGTGGTTCTCAAATTCTTTGCCTCTGGCTCTTTACAGGCTTGCACTATCAAATAAACCTGTTGGACTTCAACCTGGTGTTGTGAAACTTCTTACTATGTTTACCCCAGTCCAACGCCAGCATTTCCACATCATCTTTACAGGTTTCAGAGGACATTTGCAGCATCTCTCAATTGGCAACATATTGATGCATAAGGGAGATCACTGATGACCCTTAAAGGAAGGCCAATCACTATGTCAGATTTGCTCTGGAAACAGGTAGTCAGATTGAGAGATTCATTGGCTTTGTTACCATCTCAGGCTTCCCACAAAGTTGAGGCTGAAATAGGCTGCACCCCAGTGGTTATACGGGCTCCATGGCAACAGCACTTAATGTTCACAAGCTGCAAGGGCTACAATTACCTCAATGTACAAGTAGTTTGTGATCATCACAAGCACATATTGCACATTTGTGCACATTACCTGGGGAGTTGGCAGGACTCCAACATCCTCAGTCAATCCTAGGTGCCTGAGATTTTTGAAGGGCTAGTACATTTGCAAAGGTGGGTGCCTGGGGATAAGGGATACCCACGGAAACACTGGCTGATGACTCTGGTGCATTGCCCTCACAGATATTCCGAGGAGAAGTGCAACACTTCTCACAGTTCCACATGATCTCTTACAGAGGAAACCATAGGACTTCTGAAAATGTGCTTCAGATGTTTGGACTGCTCAGATGGCTCACTGCAATACATTCTTGATAGGGTTTCCTGCATGATTACAATATACAGCATTATTCACAATCTAGCTGTGCAAAGAGGAGATGCCATGCCAGAGGGTGAACTGGAGGAGGATGTCAGATATTGACAGATGAAGATCTGGAGGTCCAGGAAGCTTTGGAAGGCTATCAGGAGTCAGTATAAGCATGATGCTGCTATGGAGGAAAGAAGACATGGGGGACATGCCTGTGATGCTTTAATTGTTGACAGGTTCCAGGAAAAGTAAAGTTAAGTGAGGGCATTTGGCCACATCTTTCCCAGCCTTCAATACTTGCATCTCAAGGGATGTCCAACCAATTGCAGTAAGAATGAGTCCAGCATTCACATTTGCACATTCTGGCCTCATGAATCACTAAGCCATGATCCCTGCTTTGGTCTGTGATGCCCTGAGAATGTGCAACTACCGTTGAAGGGATACAAATGTCGCCAGAGCATTAGTGCTGATGAGCTGCCTTCGCTCAGTGATGTTCCTTGAGGAAGAAACGTTAGAAACATTTGACCATACTTTTCAAACAAAGATTTAAACACATCTCCCTAATATCATACAAGGATGTGGAGACGAATTCAACTGAGGTTGACGTCACATGAATGTTAATCCCACAATGGGACACTATCATTGAACGGGGGGATGGCTAAATCCCGACATATAGTGATTTGAAAGTATAAATTCACAGCACCAAAACATTAACATAGCCATCAAACATATCCCCAAAAGTGCAATTTCTTTAGTGACAGCACACCCATGAACCAGAAGTGACATCAAAATTACTCTATCGCTCAATGCCTTAGTGCAGCCCCAACATCTAAAGCAGGGGTGGAAGCAGCTTGTTGACTGCTACAACCTGATGTCTGTAATAACCTTGGCAAATACCCTCTGGTGGTCTGAGGCCTGGTAAAGGACTCCTGTTAGGGGGCAGAAGTGTCCTTAGCAATCTGAGTTGCTGGAGTGGGTGTAGTCACTGGCAGTGGGGATTGGCTGTGCACCCGTGGAGTGTTCTGAGATGAGGCCCCCACGGTGTCCGACTAATGCACATCCTTCCTGTTGTGCCCGAGTGCCCTGGCCTGACTCCTGCAGGAGATGATGTACCTGGAGGGAGGTTAGGTTGCCTCTTCTTCATATTGCCTACATTGTGAAGGTACCCATGGAGTGCAGGGTTGATTGCAAATCCAACATTTCCATGGTGGTCACCGACCTTCCCATGGTGACCTTGAGGCACTTGCATTTTGGAGAAATCAGTTAAAATACAGATGGATTCCTCCATTGTTTGTTCCAGTCTGCTGAGTCATTGTCAAATCTCTGCCTGATGTACTGCGCTACCTGATGTGGCATCTACACCAGTGAGTTAGTGACCTCTTCCAGAGACTCATCATCTGACTTGAATTCAGTGGGTACCTGTTCTCCAACAGCGCTCTAAGTGCCTGAGACCTGGGCTGTCCCTGTCTTCTGTGGGGACTTGTCAGTGACATGTTCTCCAGAAAGTGAGCCCATGTCTCATCTAAAAAGCTGTAACCCATTGAGGTGTGTGTCATTGTGCTGGTGGAGGGTGTAGGTGAGTGCTGCAATGGTTCTTCCTGAGCCTCCTCCTTGGATATAAGGATTCAGCCTGCTGTGAGCCTTGATCTGCTGGTGTCTGGAAAGTAGGGGATAGAGTTTGAATTGATGAGTAAGAGCTGCATAAGACTGTTTAAAGTTTACTTATTAGTGTCATGAGTAGGCTTACATTAGCACTGCATGAAGTTACTGTGAAAATCCCCTGGCTGCCACACTCTGGCACCTGTTCAGGTACACTGAGGGAGAGTTTAGCATGGTCAATACACGTAACCAGCATGTCCTTCAGATTGGTGAAGGAAACCCATGCAGACACGAGAAAACATGCAGACACTGTACAGATGATGACCCAAGCTGGGAGTCAAACATGGGTCCCTGGCACGGGTGAGGCAGCAGCACTAACCACTGTACCACTGTGCATGTGACTCACTGTAATTGTCAGGATTAATGAAGTGATGGAGCTGTGATCTGTACTAGGTTGCTGGGAAAGGCTGATATTGCCCTCTCCACAGAAGCGATCCTGGTCCTCCCCAGACAGGCCAACTGCAGCCGTCTCAAATTCAATGAGGGCAATGATGTTGATCATCCCTCCCAGGTCAGTGACCTTTCCCACTTGGGTGCCAGCTTGGCTTGTATGAAGATGATAGAAAGGCACGTGATCATAGAGGATGCAGTAGAGGTTGGGTATAATTCATGTCCCCACATGTGGTGAGCTCTCTCCAGAAGGGCCAGGCCATGGAGATTGGAGATGAGTTTCATGGGAATAATAATGTTGAAGGCTGAGCTGTAGTCAATAAATAGGAGTCTGACATAGGTGTCCTTGTTATTTAGATGTTCCAGAATTGAGTGCAAGGTCAGGAAAATGGCATCTACTGTGGACCAGTTGTGGCAATAGGCAAACTGTAGTGGATTCAGCTAGTCTGGGAGGCTGGAATTGATTCATGCCATGACTAACCTTTCAAACCCTGGATGAAAATATTAACCTTCTTCTTGCACTGGATGGTGCTTTGGGTGTGGTTGTCAACCTCTTGTGTGATGGCCTTCCAGGCCAAAGGCATGATTTGATCTATTATCACATGTATTAGTATGCCTTGAAAAGTATTGTTTCTTGCTCACTATATAGATAGAGCATATCATACAGAGAAGGAAAGGAACTATCTTGAGTTGGTCTGCACGTGTCCTCAGACCTTTGCATCATTTTCCTGATGGAAGAAGGTATGTCTGGGGTACATCAGGGTCCTTAATCATGCATGCTGCTTTTCCGACAGTGTCAATGTGCGAGAGGCTTGTTTGAATGATGGACAGGGCTTTGTTCATGACTCGTTGTAGTTTATTGCAGTCTTGGACAGAGCAGGAGCCATACCAAGCTGTGATATGACCAGAAAGCATGCTTTCTATGGTGACTCTGTAAAAGTTGGAGAGAGTTGTAGCGGACATGCAAATTTCTTTAGTCTCCTGAGAAAGTAGAAGCTTTGGTGGGCTTTCTTAACCATAGTGCCCACATGGAGGGACCAGGACATATTGTTGGTGATCTGGACGCCTAAAAGCTTGAAGCTGGCGATAGACACCTAAAAGCTTGAAGCTGTCAAGCTGTCATTTCTACTTAATCCCCATTGATGTACACAGAGGCATGTCCTCCACAACGTTTCCTGAAGTTGATGATTATCTCCTTCATTTTGTTGACATTGAAGGAGAAATTATTGCTGTTGCATCATTTCACCAAATTCTCTTTCCTGTACTCATTTTTGAGGTCTGACCCACTATGGTGGTACATCAGCAAACTTGAAAATTGAGTTGGAGAGGAATTTGGCCAAACAGTCGTAGGTGAATAAGGAGCATAGTGAGGGGTTAATGACACAGCCTGTGGGACATTGGTGTTGAGGATGACTTTGGAGAAGGTATTGTTGCCTATCCTCATTGATTGCAGTCTGTAGGTTAGGAAGAACGGGATCCAGTTGCAGATGGAGGAGTTGAGCCCCAGGCCAAGGAGTTTGGAGATCATTTCCCTAGGGACAATGGTGCTGAAGGCTGAGCTGTAGCTGATAAATAGGAGTCTGACTTTGTTATTAATGTATTCCAGGGTTGAGTGCAGGGCCAGGGAGACGGTGTCTGCTGTGGATGTTGAGATGATTTCCCTGGGGGAAAGGTTAACTGTGTAGTGGGAAAAATCACAAAGATTGCTACCTGGCACATAAAAAGTTACCTGGGAGAGAGACATTAAGCAGGCATTGACTTTTAGTGCAGACAGCTACTTGAAACTAAAAACATGCAGGACAAACAGTCACTTAAAGTTAAACATGCAGGAATCAGATGCTGCAGGAAGCCAGTAGAGAGCTTGAGGCACTTTTAAGATAAGGACAGACCTAGGACAATAAGAATAGTAAATGGGAATGGGAATACATAATTCCCATACATAATACATAAATGCAAGAAAACCAATTCCTGTATGTATAAACCGAAACTAAGTCATTGATAGAGGGAATGTATCCATCCATTCTATGAAACAATGCAATGTTAAATGCCAGTGTCTGTATATGTCTGGCTGTAACAATGTGTTAAACTATCAATCCTACTGTAATGATGTGTTAAATGGCTAATGTCTGGACTATCCATTGTCTGAAAAGTGTAAAAATAAACCACTCCTATTGTATTATTGAGAGAAGGTAGCTGCCCAGTACTACGGAGTGCCAGTGCCTTTTCTCCACGAAGCTTCATTAAATAAAACTGTATTGTTGCACCCCCAGTCTGACCCCGAAGTGGTAATTACCCACAATAACTGCAACCTGTGATGTTATAGAAGAAAGTGACACATACTCGTGATCCAAGAGAGTCTGGGAGAAAGCAGCATGGACAAAAAGCTAGTGTAAGTGTGTTGTGGTGATCGTCCCTTTAAGGGCAATACAGCAGAAGAGAGTCACTTGGCTCAGAGGATCAATTAGGATAACAGTGCATAGTCACCTCAGGGAATGCTTCGGCAGAAGATAATCTGAAGACATGTAGGGAGCAGGGCAGTGGAGAGTGCTACTCCAGGGCAGCCAGGAATGCTACTGGTCTCTGTAGAGTCTTTCCTGGTTAATAAATATCTTGTGTTCCTGACAAAGCCTGTGAGCGTATGTCATTACGGAGTGTGCTCATAACTGTAAATATGTTACAATGGATATAATGTTTGTACCAACAGTTTAAAAGTAACTGAAATGACTCCAACCCAACAATCCAAGGCCATTTCTCTAAATCTCCCCGCAACCTCTCAAATTATTTACATCCTTCCTAAATCAGTGTTTTATAATGTTTTAGTACAACTGCTTTACTTTTGTGTTCGATGCCTAATTATAAAGCAAAGGATCTTTATGTCTTTGTAGTTTTTTATAACTTGTCCTGCCATTTTCAAAGACTTGTACACACCCACAAATCTGTTCCTGCACTCCCTTCAATATTTTGTTTATATTGCCGCTCCTGATTCTTCCAACCAAAATGCTTCACTTCACACTTCTGAGTTAAATTTCATCTGCCATGTGTCTGAGTGTTACATCAGTCCTCTTGAAGCCTGTTACTGTCCTCCTCCCATGTTGTCTGCAAGCTTTGAAATGATTCCCTGCATACGTGTTGGTTTTCATTTTTTTCCAAGTGCCAATTAATTTTGTTCCAGATGATCTCCTTTCCTCAACACTATCATTTTATAGAATCCCTACAGTATAGAAGGAAACCATCTGGCCCATCAAGTCTGTACCAACCATAATTCCACCCAGACCCCATTTCCGTAACCCCACAAATTTGCCCTGCTAACCCACCTGACTCTTGGGTCAATTTTAGCATGGCCAATCAATCTACCCTGCACATCTTTGGACTGTGTAAGGAAACCAGAGCACCCGGAAGAAACCCAGACAGGCACAGGGAGAATATGCAAACTCCACACAGGGTGACCCGAGGCTGGAATTGAACCCGGGTCCATAACGCTGTGAGGCAGCAATGCTAACCACTGTGCCGCCTCTTTGGCTAAGCAGCCTATAGTTGCCTGGTTTATCCTACTTCCTTTCCTAAACACTGTGTAACATTTGCCAATCCTTCTTTCTTTTGGCAACACTCCCATATTTAAAGAGGGCTGGAGGACTGTGACCAGAGCCTCAGCAATTTCCATCCACCCTTCCCTTAGTAATCTTGGATGCATCCCATCTGGATAGGGTGACTTTTCTATTTTTAAGTGCTTGCTAACCTTTTAAGCATCTCCTCTTTATTTTTATCCAATTTCTCTACTCCCTCCTCCTTAAACGTGATAGTGGTATTTGTACTTCTTTATTAAAAGATAGATGTAAAGAATCCATTTTGTGCCTCAGCCATGGATAGATTCTTAAAAATATCCACTTATACCATTTTCTCCTTAATTGGCAGAATGCACTAATGCACTCATAAAATAATCTCTTTTCTGCAGATGATGCCATCAGTGCAATCATGCCACTACTTACACTAAGTGCCTGCCTAGGTATCATTACATAAGTAATGGATGTGAGGGAGGGGAAAAAGCACAAATAACAGTGTTAAGAAGGAAATATGGCAAGTATAGAATAATTAGGAGGGGTGAGAAGTGGTTAGTTAGTTTGCAGTCCGTGGTGCTACTTGCCCCTGTTCAGTCACCTTGACTCCTGTATTTAATCTTCTTACATTTAAAACACAAGTAGATGGAATATGTGAACAATCTATGATTCCATCCATTAGAAGACAAGAGGAGCAGAGACAGTTACAGGAAGAGAAACAAATATTGAATTCCTGCTTGCTTTTTCCCCCACTCATTTACCATAACATTGGTCAAAGAACTTCAGGAACCTCTGAAATTTGACACAATGGCATTCATGCGTCAGCTAGGACTCAATGGGTAGCACATTCAACTTAAGTCGTAAATTCAATTTCCATTCCAGGAACTTCAGCACAAAATTTAAGAAATAGTAAGAGAGTGATGTGTGGTGCTGTTTGAGACATTGAATTGTGGCCTCGTTTTCTTTCTCAGGGTGATGTACAACTTCCCATGGCATTATTCTGAAGAAGACAAGGACAAGTTCTCTCCAGTGTCCTGGTCAACATTTATCTCTGAAGCAACATCACAAGAACAGACAATATGATTGATATTCTGTTTGTGGGGGCTTGCTGCAGTTTACAACATTGACAATAAATTGTTTAGGGGCATTCTGAGGGAATGCATGGTTCTAAAAAAAAGTAACTCCTTTCTTTCAGCTGTTTTTTTTCTCCTAAGATTCAGCAACTCTTCCAGTGAATTTATAATGAAGTGGGAAAACATGAGTGGAAATTCATCCCCAGTGCTTTAATGTGGTCTGAGCAATTGATGAGAAAATGAAAACTATTCTCATGTCTCATGATTTGAGTCATCTTTGATTGCTTTTTGGTTTTTCCACATTAAATGTCAAGTTGTTTCATGATGTTGTGAAGAGCCTTCTGTTCAGCAATTAAAAAAAAGACTCCGACATATATTCAACACTTAACATGTACTTACAAAAGTTAGTACATCGTGACTAAGGTTCAGTGTTTATCAGCCCAGAACCTGGTTCGTCATTCTCACCCATTGAAAGCTGCAACCTGAAATATCTTTAAGCTTTCTGTATTCTTCCAGTGGAAATTTCATGGATATTAGCAAACTAGGTCAGTGGGTGGCACAGTGAGTGGTTAGCACTATTGACCCTCAGTACCAGGGTTGGGTCGCTGTCTGCATGGGTTTCCTCCCATAGTCCAATGATGTTTGGGTTAGGTAGATTTACCATGTTAAATTGCCCCTTAGTGGTGGTGGTGGTGGTGGTGTGGTGGTGTGGTGTCTAGTTAGGGTAAATGCATGGGGTTATGGCGATGGGGCCGGGGCCTAGGTGGGATTGTGGTCAGTGCAGACTTAATGCGCCTAATGGCCTCCTTCTGCACTGTAGGATTCTGTGATTCTAGGCTAACTTTGAGTTGCTAAATCTCTTTGAAGCAGTTAAAAAAAAACATTTTGCAGGTTAATAGTTTGATCAGTCAGCACTTCTGCTGCAAAGTGGTCAAATCTTTGAGATGTCAAAGGGGCTCCATCTCACAAATTTAAGCACAGGAGAGGAAGGCCACTGGCACAACAAACTCATCTGACACGGGTTGATGGGTTTTTGATAAGAGAGGGGATTAAGGGTTATGGGGAGAGGGCGGGAATGTGGAACTGAGCCACGACAGATCAGCCATGATCTTATTGAATGGCGGGGCAGGCTCGAAGGGCTAGATGGCCTACTCCTGCTCCTATTTCTTATGTTCTTATGTTCTTATGTACAATGGGAGATGATGTCCTCTCATGTCCACATAGAGAACAGCCTCACAATGAAGCAGAGATAAGCTTCACCAGTGTTGATCACTGATTTCCAGCTTTTGTTTCAAGTTTGCTTGAGTGATGCCAACAATGTTTTTTCATAAAGATTCATTCATGGGGCATGGATATCATTGGTTGGCCAGCATTTATTGCGCATCCCTCGTTGCCCTTGTTCAGAGGGCAGTTGAGAGTCAACTACATTGCTGTGGTTTTGGAGTCACATGTAGGCCAGACTGGGTAATGACAGCAGATTTCCTTCCCTGAAAGGGCATTAGTGAACCAGATGGGGTTTCCCCCCAACAATTGACAACGGTTTCATGGTCATCTGTAGATTCTTAATTCCAGATATGTGACAGTCATATTTATTATCTATCCTTAGTCATGGAGGAGATGGGATGGCTACTTTGGGCAGACGGGTTGGGGGTGAATAAAGAGTTAACCACATGCTATGTGACAGGGCATTAGTGAAGCCATTGGGTTTGTTACAACAAATCAGTACCCTTCCTTGCTATCAGATAAACAATACTATATTTACTAAGTTCAATTTTCATACTTTGCCATTGGAGGATTATAAATAATTAAACTCTAAAATGCTAGACTGGTACCTAATCTATGCCAGACTACCAATCAGAACCACATTACTTGTATACTTAGGATCTGAAGTAGTTGAAAGTGCTCAAGAAAGAAAACAAAGATATCAAGGATAAGTTAATGAGCTCACATTATTAACAATGAATCACATCTGCAAAGGAGAGCAAGTCAAATGATCAGTTGGAATCCTAATTAGATCCATGCATCCCACTTCAGAAGACTGCATTGAAAAAGTGTCTAAAGAGACAGTGAATTGCCTCCCAACATTTATTATCTGACCTCATAGTTGAAAAATGGCCACTTAGAGGAACAAATGACTGCCAACAAACCCCTTCAGGGAAGGAAAGATTACAGGCTGCAAATTGGCAAAAAATTAACTAGAATACAAATAAGCAATGCAATCGCATAAACAGCAGTGATTAGAAGAGATTGTCAGCTAACCTAAAAAGGTACAAATTAGGTTGCCTACAAGCTTCATTTCCTGCTTGCAATTAATTTAAATTTCCTTCATGATTTCCCCGTTGGGTCCTTTGCTTGATGTAGCTTTTGGAAAGGCTGAATATTACTAGAAAATATCTACAATCTCAAGGAAAAACCTGAAACATTTGACTTCATACGAAACATATCCCCTGTGCAGATGCATGTTTTAAATCCCCTCCCACACCACAGAGTGCCTAGCACCTAGCCCAATACAGATCACTTACTGTAAATATTTAACTGATTTAACTGGGCTAATCAGACTTGTTTAATTCTTCTCCACATTACCAAGCAGTATGTGCTATCACTACATTGAAAGACCGTTATTGAACATTAAATGCAAAAAACACCAGCTCTTGGGGCAAGTCTTTAAATCTAAACAAACAAGCAGACTGCCTGACCCATCCACAGTGTCAATTGTAAAGGCAAGCATGCATTACTCAGTGTAATAAACCCAACTGGAAAGGAATGGTATTTATTGTTAAACACAAAACAATGCCACTACTCCGTGGCATACATACACAAATCCCAATTTTCTTTTTATTTAAAAAGGATCAAAATATTATAATTTGCTTCCATTTTATCAGTCTCTTCGAAATATAAAACATGTTTTAGAATTAAGTATTTATAGACTGGCAGAATTGGCCCATTTTCTTATCAATGAAGTTAAGATGACTAATTCCCCATTAACTGTCACCTATACTAAACAAACTGCCAGTCAATTTGGACACAAAGCCATGGCAACCCCATTAACAAGGTAGATGGCCAGCACCAGCCTCTATCCCACAGAGGTTAATAACTTGAATGATTTTACACAATGATGAATTACTAAAACAACAAGCTGATATAATCACAATGTCAACAGCAATTCTACCAATGACAATCATTACTATTTACACTCCCTAATACAGCAGCAAACAGCTTAACTTCCAATGGACAGGAGGTTATCTGTTACTTTCCAGGATTGCCATTTCTGGGGCACGTGACTCCCAATCAGGGCAACAGTTTCACAATAGTCCCACTTTGTTTCAATTCAAACAATTCAGAGCAACATGGTGGCGCAGTGGTTATCACTGCTCCTCACAGTGTCAGGGACCTGGGTTTGTTTCCCAGCTTGTATCATGTCTGTGCGGAGTTTGCACATTCTCACAGTGTCTGTATGGGTCTCCTCCTGGTCCTCCCACAGTCCAAAGACGTGCAGGTTATGTGGAAAGGCTATGCTAAATTGCCTCTTAGTGTCAGGGGAGTGGCCAAGGCAAATGCATGGGGTTATGGGAATAGGACTTGGGTGGGATTGTGGTCAGTGCAGACTCAATGAGCTCCTTCTGCACTATAGGATTCTATGATCCAAATACATTATAATTTCACAATGATAAATTATTAAAACAACAATGAGATATAATTATAATGCCAACAGCAAATATACCTTCCTTAATACCCACCCTTCCAATGAAAATGAAGTCCATTGTAAGTGAAGTTATCTGTCACCTTCCAAGATCTTGCCTTCCAGGGTTATGCTTTCTAGGCAACAAGAGTCCCACCAGAGCAACAACTTTCACCAGTTGGGACAACAGTTCAAGTCCAAACCAAAACAGTGGGTGGGACTTTACAACCTTGTTCATTCCAAAACCATAAATCCCATCTGAGATCAACGGACCTTTCCAAGGTCTGACCCTCACCCACTCCGACTTGGCAGGCAGGATGGTAAAATTCCAGCCAAGTACTCCATACACCCTTCTCGGTGTCTGCCTTATAAAGGGCTCAAGTGACAAATTTCACCTGGGCAGACCTTTGCCTGTTGCCAAAGGACCTCAACAAGCCCCACAGGGAGATCAATTAGCGATTCCTCATCAAACTCATGAGAGTTATTACATTCGCAATTGTCCCAGTGTATAATAAATCGAGGGCAACTTGACGAGGCTAAAAAACAAAAAGCTTTATTGCCAACAAACAAATAACTACATTTACAACAGGGTCAGACAGAATAACTGTGCGACTGTACACTATTCCTTCCTGGCTCCAACTGTGGATCCTGCCCTGACCCGGGATATATGCCTTAACACTTGATTGGCTCAGCTTCCCGCCTGGACACTCCGTAGGCTTCAGCCCGATCATATGACTTCTGAGGGAACATCCCCTTATTGGGCCATGCCCTCATCCTTCCCCCCACCCTGCCCAAATCCTGAAGTCACCTGTGCAGAGAACAAAAAACATTATTAACTTGAGCAACAATTTTCAAAAAGAACATCAGGAAAACCCCAAGGCAACTTGTCATAAGTTTAATTGACCTGCTGACTTCTAAAGTTGATTCTCAGCTCTGAAGTAGGTTCACCTGGAAATGAAAAATCAGGTCGAATAAAGGCGAAAGACAAACCCAGGATCTAGTTCTTCCTCTGTAGCTGCTGTCTTCTTAGTTACAGAAAACACTGGTTGCTCTGGTTCCACATTTACACCCAGGATTCCTGTAACCAACCCTGGCAGATCTCAATTTTCTGCAGGAGTCTCCTGTTGATCCCTTGTATCAGGCACTACTCTCCTCCTCAGGTGATCTACATGTTTCTTGATGTGACAACCTTATACCTCTATGATATAGCAGACAGATCCTGTCCTTTCCATTATCTTATCAGCTACCCATGCTGGTCCTGCTGTGAAATTTCTAACCATGATTAAATTCTCAAATTTCACAGAAAACTCTATCATTCTTTCTTAAGTAATGATTTTCTTTCTGAAAGGCTTGCTTAGCTTCCACCCTTCGCGCCAATTCTGGGGATATAATATCTAAATGTGACCTTAAGCGGGTCCCATTAGCAACTTGGCTGGCATGACCCCAATGGTCACATTTGGCACTGTGGTATAAGACAGCAAAAAAGTTGGCAATACATAACGATTGAGGTCTATTGACTTGTTTCTTCACTGAAGCTTTGGAAGTTTGCACAGCATGTTCTGCCAACACATTTGAAGCTGGGGAAGTAAGATGTTTACCTAACATGGTAAATGCCAATCGATTTTACAAATCTCTGAAACACCTCTGTCATGAATGGCACATCCACCATTATCTGATACAAAGATCTTTTTGTCATGAATAGCAAAGATTTTTCTCAATTTATCAATGGTGGCAGCTGCTGTCATGCATTTCACCAACTTGAAGTGGGCATCCACTAATATTAGGGATATATGGCCCAAATGTGGCTTGGTTGGATTGTAACGCACCAATGATGCCAACGACTACAGAGCCTTTTGATTTTTATGAATGCCTCTTTCTGGTCTTTTCTTGACCTCCAAAGTTGATGCTTCTTTAACAATCGGTGGAGTGGGGCTAAGATGATTGTTATATTTTTAAAAACCTACCATAATAATACCAATCCAAAAAATGATTTTAATTCAGCGACGTTTGTTGACAGCGGAACCTTTTTTATCGCTTTTACTTTGTCTTCCAAAGGGTGCAACCCTTTTGCATCAACCCAGGGGAATTTCACAGTAACGTCTTTGTAGTGTTCATGGATGCCTTATTTGTGATGAATAGTAAATAAACTTAAACTAAAACCTCAATAGATAACTTCATCTGCTTGGAAAATTCATTTCTCCCGTTTCAGCCTGGCACCTTCTTCTTTAAAACATTTTGAAACCTCCTCCAAATTTACCCTGTGTTCTTCAGGCGTGGTTCCTGTATTAAAACATTGTCAAGATAATACATTATATTTGGCAGGCCTTTTGGAATCTTGTGAGGGTTGATAGTTACCAACCTCTGTGAATCTTCAGACAATTCCAACTGTTGGTAGGCTTGACTGAGGTCTAACTTGGTATATTTTAATCCTCCGGCTAGTTTTGTGTGGAGGGCTTCAATTTTAGGAGCGGAGTATCTATCTATTTGAACTCCTCTATTAATTGTCATTTTGGGGTCCCCACAAATATTTACAGTCCAATCTGGTTTTAGGATAAGAATTATAGGTACTGCCCATTCTGAGAGTTGAACAGGCTTTATTACATCTAAATCTTCCAGTCTTTTGAACTCAACTTCACCTCAGTGTGTACCATAGGGTATGGGCAAGCCCTGAAAAATGTAGGTGTTGCCTCCGTAATCATATATATTTTAGCTTTAGTTCCCCTTAAACACCCTAGCTCATTTTGGAAGATCTTGGAATATTTACATAGAAGTTCCTGAAAACCTTCATCTTGCAGATTTAATATCTCTAACCACTCCAGTTTAATCTGTTGGAGCCAATCACATCCAGTTAAATAAGGTTGATGTCTCTTAATTACTAAGACAGGCAACTGTGCTGTCTGGTTTCTGTGGGACACTGTGACTGTGGCTGCCCCTAAAGTCTGTAATGTTTCTCCGCTACAGGTATAGCTCCTGACTCATTCAATCTCAATGGTTGGAGGGCTTTTTGAAGGTAACAAAATGCTTACTTCCTTATGACTGTAGCCCGACTGCCATTTTAAGAGATCTGCCACTTACGACCAGACTTTCTCTAGGGGGCATTTTAATCAGTTGGACCTGGTTAAGGATGCATGATTCAGGTCCCTTGTTGGGTTTCTCATCTAGTTTCTTCAAAGGAGTTAAACTGTTTCTTTTTGCATAATCTGTCTTAAGAGTTTCACTCTGCACCATACTTGTAAATGATCATTTTTGCATTTGAAACATGCATAATTCCTACATCGGCATGCCTCTTGGGAGTGTTCTTCCCTACACTGAAAACAAACTAATGCCCTGAATGCTATATCTTATTTATTGGACACTTTAATGTCCTCATTTGGGTTTGCCCTTCGTAACAGCCATTTCTCGCGACAAGTAGTTTACTTGTATGGCACACCTTGTTCTGCACGTTCAATCACCTGGGCCAGCTCCACAGCATATTCTAGACAGATTTTGGTTCCAGTCAATAACTTATTTTGTATATAATTAGACTGTTAATGCCACAGACCAAATGGTCCCTTAACATTTCTTTTAAAGCTGGGCCAAATTTGCAATGCTCAGCTAAGACACTCAACCAGGCCATGAATCCTGGGACTGTCTCACTTGTCTCCCAGACTGCTGAGTAAAATTTGTACGTCAACATATTGATTGAGGGTCGGGGGTTGAAATGATTTCCGGTCAAAAGACTTGGTGTCTGGAGCATCAGACGAAGTTAAACTTCTGATTAAGCTGTAAGTCTGTGGGCCACAAACTATGAGCAGAATAACCTTCCGCTCTTCTTCATTTGCTACAAAGAGGTGCATAGACTTTCAATATACTGTCCCAGTTTTCTACTTCAGCGTAAAATTGTTCTCATTTCCAGATCAAAGGCATTTTAGCATGCACCTTTCCTTGCTTCTTATTTTCAACACACCAGTCTCTTCCTTCTCTGACTGCGCACTGCAATCCTCAAGGATAGGGAAAGTTTTTCTTCGTCGCCAATGTAATAAACCAAGGGTGACTCAATGAAGTTAAGGAACAAAAGGTTTTATTGCCAATGAACAAATAACAATATTTACAAACAGAATAACTATGTGACTAAAAGCCACTCTTTCTTGGTTCCAACTGCAGATCCTCTTCTAACCCAGGATATGCGCCCTTACACTCCATTGGCTCAACTTCCTGCCTCAACATTCCATGTGTCCCGACTGATCACGTGGCCCTTAGGGTATGTCCCCTTAAAGTGGTCATGATACTACACATTGCCGTTGCAGACCCATGAAACATTGACTTCAGAGGAAAAATTCAGTTGCATCAAATTAATCCTCATGTTGTTACTATATTCTAAAGCATATTATAGTAATTAGGTTTCCTGGAAAGGTTTACAGCAGCAGAATGCTGCAGCTTGCTAAATATGGCATCTCCTATTTGAGTGGCAAATGTTTGAATCTCATTTGTGTGTGTTTTGTAGCTATTGAAGTCAATTATGCAGACTCCAGCTAGCCTACACAGCAACAAGCAACAAGACATAGGGCAACCTGCTTTGAACAAGTATGCTCTATCTCTAGGCAGATAATAAGCACAATGTTATTGGCTGTAGTGTGCTGTCTCAACTAATTGAGATGCAGGAAAAGCTTGACTAGTTTGCCAACAGTTTCAACCAGAGTTTTTAGTCCTGCAAACTAGCTTAATGTGGCACCTTACCATGAGGTCCTACTTAAAAGGATGCACCATTTCAAGAAAGGCTCTTGCCATTAAAATCTCTGTTGGGCAAATACATAATCAATATCCCTTCAAATGAGCCAGGAGGAAACTCTTCCTAATTTGATTTCAAATCATAATTTTCTAAAGCATGATACCAGATCAGATATTATACAGAGTGCATATTATGGTCCATTGTTTGAGAATATCCACCAGTTTTATTTGGTAGCGCAAGCCACAAGCTTGTGCTACCAAACAAACCTGTTGTACTTTAACTTGGTGTTGTGAGACTTCTTACTGTGCTTACCCCAGTCCAACACTGGCATCTCCACATCATGAGAATATCCACCAGGGGAATAAGCTGGAGTTAATAAATAGATATATAATTCTATACATTTGAGAGAAGATACCCAGTAATAAGACCCATGAGCTACTGCAGGAGCAATAGACCCCATTGGACATTGTGAGGTCTGTCTTCAGTAGTGAACCCTGGGGCTTGTTGAATTGTTGGGGGTGGGAAGCATGGGTAAGAGATTAGCCCCCAGAGGAAGGGTCCTGTTTCTCCCGATTTTCTCCAGCTCCATGTTCATACGATATATTATTCATTCTGACTGAAAGATGTCTCATTTGAGGACTGAGCACCTGCTGGTTAGAGGCCTTTGCAGTAGCAGCACCTCTTTCCTGCCAGGAATGAGATCAGTTTGAGTATGAGAGCGGTAGGGATTTCTTGCCCTGTTGGTATGAAACTGAATTGGGTAAGGTGAGGCAACAAGACCAGATGTGTCCACGAAGGTGTTTCTGTGGCCACAATTCCATTAGCGTTGATCAACTTTGGTCAAATAGAAATTTGTGACAAGTGAGTAACGTGTGTTGGAAAATTTTTAATTGACCAGCTTCCATTCTGTTACAGGTTGCGAGGATCAATCTCAGCAGTCAAAAATTATTGTCCTAGAATAAGGTCGACCCTCCAAAATCCCTGAGCTGATATGGAAGGAACTGCCACTCTTCCAGCACCATTAAATTTCCTCCCACTTCTGTTGAAGACCAAAGAGTTCGATACATGTGTCTCAGACTATAGCAATCTGGAAACAGCTTCCACAAGCTGTCATTATTCTCCACATTGTGTTGTAGGAGATCATGTCTCACAAACTTGATAGAGTTTTTTGAGGAAGTGACGAGGATGTTTGATGAGGGTAGGGCAGTGGTTGTTGTCCAAATGGATTTCAAGTCTCTCTCATGGCAGACTGGTGCAGAAGGTGAAGTTGCATGGCATCAGAGGTGAGCTGGCAAGGTGGATACAAAACTGGATCGGTCAAAGAAGACAGAGGGTAGCAGTGGAAGGGTGCATTTCTGAAGAGGGCTGTGACAAATGGTGTTCCTCAGGGATCAGTGCTCGGACCTTACTGTTTGTAATATATATAAATGATTTGGAAGAAAATGTAACTAGTTTGATTAGTAAGTTTGTGGATGACACAAAGGTTGGTGGATTTGAGGACCATCAGAGGATACAGCAGGATATAGATCGGTTGGAGACTTGGGCAGAGAGATGGCAGATGGAGTCTAATCCGGACAAATGTGAGGTAATGCATTTTGGAAGGTCTAATACAGATAGGAAATATACGGTAAATGGCAAAACCCTTAAGAATATTGAAAGGCAAAGGGATCTGGGTGTACAGGTACATAGGTCACTGAAAGTGGCAATGCAGGTGGAGAAGGTAGTCAGGAAGACATATGGCATGTTTGCCTTCATTGGCTGAGGCATTGAGTTTAAAAATTGGCAAGTCATGTTGCAGCTTTGTAGAATCTTAGATAGGCTGCACTTGGAATATAATGTTCAGTTCTGGTCACCACACTACCAGGAGGATGTGGAGGCTTTGGAGAGGGTACAGAAAAGATTTACCAGGATATTGCCTGGTATGGAGGGCATTAGCTATGAGGAGAGGTTGGAGAAACTTGTCTTGTTCTCATTGGAACGACGGAAGTTGAGGGGCAACTTGATAGAAGTCTACAAGATTATGAGAGGCATGGACAGAGTGGATAGTCAGAAGCTTTTCCCCAGGGTGGAAGAGTCAATTATTAGGGGGCACAGGTTTAAGGTGCAAGGTTTAAAGGAGATATACAAGGCAGATTTTTTACACAGAAGGTAGTGGGTGCCTGGAACTTGTTGCCGGGAGAGGTAGTCAAAGCGGATACGGTAGTGACTTTTAAGAGGCATCTTGACAAATACATGAATGGGATGAGAATAGAGGGAAATGGTCCTCGGAAGGGTAGGGAGTTTTAGTTAAGTCGGGCAGCATGGTTGGTGCAGGCTTGGAGGGCTGAAGGGCCTGTTTCTGAGCTGTAATTTTCTTTGTTCTTTCTTTGTTCTTCTGGAGTCACTGGACGATCTTTGGACCAGCGGCTTCAACACATAACATTGAGTAGCCACTCTGCATCTAGATTTGGACCATCTCCTTCCAATAGTTCCAACAAGTTACATCTCATCCAATACGCCTACTGCTGCCATTTCTAGATCCATAATGTATCCAGGAATCTGTAAAGTCCGATATCAACCCCATTATAGCCAGCCCTCTACAACATGGAATATCCCATAACATGTACTTATCTTCCACTCATAACAGCACCAGTCAGCAAAGAAAATGTACGTGTATCCTGGGGGCACTTGAAGGAAGAGCTAGAGTAAGTGCCACTTCCAATGAGGGAGTCTTTTCATAATCACCTCTTTTAAAGAAGCATCGTCACTATTGGGTTCCTTTTTAAATCCTGGATTGGGGGAACGAGATTAATGGAATCTTTGGAATTGTAATGGCTCCAAACTGTTGTAGGTAAAAGACACCTCTGAGACTGTTAAGTACAGTAGTTTTATTTCAAAAATCTTTGGGAGAGACCTGGTACCTAACAGTGGTTTATCAGGCTTCTCTCTGAACACGACTAAGTGTGGGTATTTATAACATCATGATTCTCAGCATCAGTCACGACGCAAACTCTGGTATCAGTCAGGACCCGCAACGCTTCCGCTTCCAGCCAAGATGCAGCCCCCGGCTTCAGTCAGTCTTCAGTCTGATAGCTTCAGTCACGATCCACAGCTATTCCAGCGGCTTCAGCAGTTTCTCCATTGAAGTAACTTCTGTAGTCATGGCTTCCCAACAGGAGTCCTCCTGCCAAATAACCGTTATTGCACTCTACCATCTGCAGTTGTTTAACTGTGTTTAGCTGGTACAAACAGGTAAGGTTTGCAATGTCTATAAAATAACATTCACACTTAAATATCTGCCTTTATGGAAATAAAAGTTAAAGAATGAAAGACATGAACAAGTGAGGAAAAAAATGAATAAATAATTTATATTGGTGCCAGGAGCAGTATAAGCTTGAGGAGATCAGCCACGAGGAAGGATTATGTTTGTGATATATGCTAGGTACAAAATGCATAAAATTCATTAACCTTTCCCTTATTCACCTCTTAATCTCCAATGTTTAATATAGTACACTCACTTAATATAGCAAACTTAGTTCCTCCAGCTACTCCTGCTAATTGTATAGTTTGGCTGCAAGGATAAATCTATTATGGATATGATTGCCCAGTATCCACTAACATCATAATAATAATAATGACCCCCTAATTTTGCCCTTTCATACATGTGGGGACCTCATTCTGTAATCTCAAGACTCACTAGTTGTCATTTCTGTGCTGATAACTTTTGCAACGCATCTGCTGTCATCTGAATTACTGTCTGTGATATCTGCTGCACTGAAGGGGGGTGCTTTGGGACCCTGTCCTTCCTTCCCTCTCCCCTTCAGCCAACAATCCTTCATGTCATGCCCCTTTTCTGGTAATTATGACACTGATTACTCATGGATTTAGAACAAAGAACAATACAGCACAGGAACAGGCCCTTCAGCCCTCCAAGCCTGCACCGATCATGTGTTCCTAACTAGACTATCCGTTTGTATCCCTCTATTCCCAGTCTGCTTATGTGGCTATCTAGATAAGTCTTAAGTGATCCTAGTGTGTTTGCCTCAACCACCTTGCTTGCTAGTGCATTCCAGGCCTCCACCACCCTCTGTGTAAAATACGTCTCCCACATATCTGTTTTGAACCTTGTCCCCCTTACCTTGAACCTGTGACCCCTTATGTTTCTCCTTTCTGACTTGGGAAAAAACTTCCAGCTGTTCACCTATTTATGCCCTTCATATTTTTATAAACTTCTATTAGGTTGCCCCTTAACCTCTGTCTTTCTAGGGAGAACAACCCTAGTTTACTCAATCTCACCTCATAGCTAAGACTCTCCAAACCAGGCAACATCTTGGTAAACCGTTACTGCACTCTCTCCAAAGCGTCCACGTCCTTCTCGTAGTGTGGCAACTAGAACTGGATGCAGTATTCCAAATGTGGCCTAACCAACGTTCTATATAGCTGCAACATCATATGCCAACTTTTATACTCTCTGCCCCCTCCAGTAAAGGCAAGCATGCCATATGCCTGCTTCATTACCTTTTCCAGCAGTGCTGCCACCTTTAAGGATCTGTGGACTTGCGCACCCAGATCCCTCTTTTGTGTCTGTCCTCCTGATGGTTCTGCCATTTATTGTAAAGCTCCCCTCTGCATTAGATCTACCAAAATGCATCACTTCGCATTTATCTGGATTAAATTCCATTTGCCATTTCTCCAGTCTGCTGTATTCTCTGACAATGTTCATCACTATCCACAACTCCAACAATCTTTGTGTCGTCCGCAAACTTACTGATCACACCAGCTATATCTTCTTCCAAATCATTTATATATATACCACAAACACCAGCAGTCCCAATACAGAGCCCTGCGGAACACCACGAATCACAGACCTCCAATCAGAAAAAGACCCCTCTATTGCTACCCTCTGTCTTCTATGGCCAAGCCAGTTCTGTAGTCATCTAGCTAGTTTACCTTTGATCCCGTGAGATTTAACCTTTTGCACCAGTTTAACCTTTTGCACCATTTACTTTGACATTCTCTCACAAAATGCCCTTTCTTCCCATAAAGCATACTCCTTTACCTTAATCTGGGTTTGCATCTGTCTTATCCATCTGCACTGGGGTTATTTTTGGATTTTCCTTACTATTAGGTTCTGCTTACATAGCCCAATTCATAATGTCCCAATAATTGTTTCCTATCCAGAGACCCATTTCTATGATTCTAGTCAGGACTCGACTAATCCTTCTTTAAGTAGACCCAAAAACATGTCATCATCCCTGTTAGGGCTGGCTCCAGTTTCTACATAAGCCCTGGACTTTCTTTCCCCTTGGTCTTCTGCTGATTCTTTGGGTTCTTGTTTAACTAAAGTTATCTTGGTCCAATTGGCACTTCCCTACTGATTACTCATTTGATACCCCTTTAAAATGCTTTGTACTTTTGTTGATCATTTTGGCCTTCTGCCAATATCCAATCTCTCCCTTGTAACACAGGGAGTAGAAAATGTTACCTGGCACTAGCTAACTTTCCCTTCACTAATAACCTCACATCATCTAAAGTTAAATTATGAACTTTCTTTAACTCATCCATTTTTTCCCAAATGGCTGAATTTTGATGCTCTTGGTGTAACAGACCTAATTTATCCATAAGTATCTGCGTCTCTGCTGCCATTAGCGATACTTAGCAGTCTTTCTTGGGTAGTGAAAGCAGATATTCCCCCTCTGTCCACATAGACTTTTATTACCATTTGAATTGGGGCCATATTAGCAGACAGAGGTACCTCATGAGAGGTGGAGAGACTCTTCCCGCTCAGAAAGGACAGTAGGACTAGGGGGCACAGCCTCAAGATAAAGGGGGGGGCGGTTTAGAACGGAGTTGAGGAAGAACTTCTTCACTCAAAGGGTGGTGAATCTCTGGAATTCTCTGCCCGTTGAAGTGGTGGAGGCTACCTCGCTAAATATTTTTAAGACGCGGGTTGATGGGTTTTTGATAAGAGAGGGGATTAAGGGTTATGGGGAGAGGGCGGGAATGTGGAACTGAGCCACGACAGATCAGCCATGATCTTATTGAATGGCGGGGCAGGCTCGAAGGGCCAGATAGCCTACTCCTGCTCCTATTTCTTATGTTCTTATGGGAAGGTGATTACCATCAGTCTGAACGACTTCCTAGCTGAATTTCCCAAATCCATTCTCCCTTTTACACTTTCTCCCACTATTGGGGGAACTATTGTGGGACCTGATTGTCCCATCACAATCCTTCCCACTGGGGTATTCATTGCTCCTTCCTGCACTGCCTTTGCAATGGCCATTTGCTTGTACTTTGCCTCCCTCTGGAGGTGGTTTCTCATCATAATGGCTGGTATCATAGCCGCCATCTCTATCTTATTTTTGTCCTGACCTCTCCACCACGCCTTTTGTACTGGCTGTTTTTTTTAGCATTTTTCCATACTCTGTCACTACTGTTTGTATCAAACTATTGTCAGATCCCCATCCAGAATCTCCCAAATCTGGACTGTTCAACGCCATCGTGTGGCCCTTCACGTCACTACCATTTCAGGTTTTACTCACAAGTCTCTCACTGGAAAACTCCATCCTGGGACCTACACTGCCCCCACCCCTTCGTGTTGGCTCTTGTCCCTTCACCCCTTTTTTCCTCAATCCCTTACTGGAATTTCCTAGTGTCCGAAATATCCGTCACCCTCTCATATGGCCTAATTCCTTGACATTTCTCCCACTGTGCGGCTTTCATTGCTCTGCTCCATAAGCCGATCCAAAAGTCTGTCCCTCAACCCTTACATTAAGCGCAGTTTAAGTTCCCCGGTTTGGATTGCTCAACTTCTGGCTTCTGGCTGCCAGACGCGCATTCCCCTAACTACTGGGTGATAATTAAATATATATTCATCCACTTCTGGGAAACACATCTTGCCTCCTTACTCCTGTGACCGATCCTGCCGACTATGCCAGGTGTAAGGTGGTTTTCAGAGGCTTCTCTCTGATGCTATGTATTGAGCTGAACCCAGCTAATATAAAGACTCGCAAAAGACAGTATGCAGTTAAAGACATTCTTTATTTGACCAATACAAATTGTGAGAGAGACAGCTAGAAGACTCCAACTTCTCCCTGATGTTACATTACATGTGTAAGACAGATATACCTTTTCAAAGGTTCATTTCTCTCACCCAATCTGTCATCCAAACTGGATGTCCAATTATATTAGTACACATTATTTACCTTGGCCAATAGCATTCTACCTTCTAGCAAAATTAGGAATTCATTGGTCACCTGGATCCAGAAGTTCTTCCCCCATTGCCTAGTAACCTTACTTACACAAATCCGGTACACAGATTCAAGGGTAGCCCTCACCACCTGCAAACCCTGGGAATGGGGAGGGAGACATTTTACTCTGCCTGCTAGCTACTCCCTTATCAGTAAAAGTTGAATACGTCTTGTCATTGCAACCACAAGCTAAATGCCTCTATTCATTTTGAAACCTTGGTATCTTGCAGCTGCGGGGTTTTTTACTGATAAAAGTGAATATATTCTATACCTTATTGTTTCCAAAGAATGTGACCTGTCTAATTCTGCTTGTTTTCCATTGTGCTTTGGGGCAGACTGCATCTTGGCCAAGGCTTACAAGACATTTGAAAATATATTTTATATCTACAATATTTATTAAAAATTCTCTATCAGTATATATGTCTATTTCGCATGGTATATATGAGGCACTTCATGATTCATTATGATATATATATATAAGGCACAGTGCGACCTCTATTCTAAACTAGTTTTGTTTTAATAGTCTTCAAAATCCCAGGGGTTTCTGTACTCTTTTCTCTAGTGTGCTTGTCCACAGAACTCTGAAAGCAGAAGGGCATGTTAGTAGGGTGATGAAAAGGCATATGGGACACTTGCCTTTATCAACTGAGGCATAGATTACTAAAGAGGGAAATCATGTTGCAGTTGTATAGAACTTTGGTGAGGCCACAGCTAGAGTACTGTGTGCAGTTCTGGTCGCCACATTATCGGAAGGATGTGATTGCACTGGAGGGGGTGCAGAGCAAATTCACCAGAATGCTGCCTGGGTTGGAACACTTAAGTTATGAAGAGAGGTTGCACAGACTTGGGTTGTTTTCACTGGAGCAGAAGGGAACCTGATCTAGGTGTTCCAAGATTATGAGAGACACTCTCTGGACAGAGTGTATAAGGAGCAGTTGTTCCCCTTAGTTGAAAGGTCAGTCACAAGGGGACATAGGTTCAACCTTCTGAGGAGCAGGATGTTAGGAGTGATGTGTGGAAAAACTTTTTTACCCACAGACTGTTGACGGTCTGGAATGCGCTGTCTGGGAGAGTGGTAGAGGCAGATTGCTTCACATCCTTTAAAAAGTATCTGGATAAGACCTTGGCATATCATAACATTCAGGGATATGGGTTATGTGCTGGCAGATGGGATTAGGTGGAAGTTAAGGTGTTTCTAATGTATCGGTGCAGACTCAAGGGTCTCTTCTGCACTGTATGATGTTATGATTCTATGATCGTACTATTCACAGTTATGTGATCTATCAAAGCCACATAAATTGCACTGATCATCTGGGGGCTTTAATCTGTGCTCACTATCCTCTCAGGCCAATTAAAAAGGATTGTTGATCAGTTACCACACTTTGCTTTCCAGTGAGGGCACTAAAGACAAGTAGCTGACCTGAAGATATCAGCCTAGAAAAAGGTGCTGGGGAAATTGGAAGTTTGTACAGATGAGAAAAATAGATTACAGCAGGTATAGGTAAGATGACAGATGTTATTTAAAAAAACAAAGGTTATGAACATGTGTTGTGCTCACAACAAATGTGAACGTGAACCTAAGGCTGTGGAGTGGGAAAAAGACCTGGGTGTCTAGTACACAGCCTCTTAAGGTTTATGACCAATGTCACAAGGCTACAGCAGATAGGGTATCTGATTATACTCCCAGGGTGATCAAATATAAAATAATAAATACTTCAGTGTTCTTGTAATAAGGCCTTGCTTATGCCTCATTTAGAATTCCTGATTGAGACTAGTATGTTAATGTGTGGAGTTGGATAGACATCTGTTGGTGGGTCACCTAGACAATCAGGAATGGGAATAGATGTTGGAATCAACTTGAGTGTTGCTGTTGGTCAGCAGCTATGGCACTCCAACATTGGGTAAATAATTCCTATTTTTCTTGAATTAAAATATGCTTCCCAAATCGGGCCAGTTTCTTTATTCAAGTGAGAAATTAGAGCAATTTTGAACCAGCAAAGTTCCTTCAGTCCTTTTTGGATGTTTGGAAGAAAAAGACAAAAATTAGACATTTCAGTGTGTTGGATTGTTGAAGGCTATAAACCATATACTGATGTTTCAATTGCAGAAGCAATGATTTCAACTCTGTACACATTTTCCACAATCACAATAATTATAGCATAGAAGGAGGCCATTCAGCTCATCCCACTGCATCACCGTGAGCTCTTCAATTGGAGCTGCCTAACCTCAATCCTTTGACTTTTCCCTTTCATGGTCTTTCCTTAGAAATCTAATGTACCTTTCAATGATGTTGCAGGCTGCCTTAATACAAGGTTTCCTCATGAATTCCATGTCCTAATACTTCCATTTGCTATTTTAGAGATAAAATGGCTCTGCCTCTCCTTGTCACTGATTTGCCAGTCACTGGAAACAATTTATAGCCCTTCATAATTTCAAAGACTTGGATTAATCTTCGCTTTGATGAAAAGTGCTCCAATTTTTAAGCTTGTCTTCATAAAATAACCTTTGTTGGTTTTGTTCTTGTGAGTCTTCACTACTCACTTTGCATAGCTCTAATCTCAGTCCTGCAATTTTGTGCCCAGAGCTGATGCAGTGCTATATCCATGTCTTCATCAATATCTTGTACAAAGTAACATCTCCTTCTCACTAGGTGGTTTTTCTATTTTAAGTTCCAATAATTGTTAAAATATATTTTTGGTTCCATTACTTTTTTTAAGTAGATTTTCCATTGAACCTTATCTCCAGTGCTGCCCAGTTGATGTCCTCCTCAAATACTCCCACTGTCATATATTAAGAACTTTGTTAAAGAACTCTGCAGAGAAATGCTTTTTCATTAACCAAGCTATCTTTTCACTCTCCACCAGTTGGCTCCTCTACCTCACAAGTAGTCTCACCCTGTTCTTACTATCTGTTTATTTCTCACATATTTAAAAGCCATTGTTATATCCCTCTGATAATTTTTAACACTCCTTTCTACTCTCATCACTCATTGTATTCCCCTTCTACATCTTTAATATTTCTTATTTTGTTTTGTGTAGCACCTCTCCATTTCCAGGTTTTTCACTACTGAGATTATAGTGAACAAACAGGCTAACAAGCAGGAAGCAGCATATAAATTAATCTGTCACAGTTATTTTGCTCTAACCTCTTTATTAATCATGAATACTGGCATAGATTGGTTGGGCTGCATGGCCTTTTCTCCATTGTATTTTTAATGTAATTCCTACTGCCTAGTTTCATTATTTAGAGGTCCAACTAACACAGTACCAACTCTTGTTAGATGTGCAACATTTTAAACAGCACTGAGTACATTTTCAGATCCTTCCCATTTTAACTGTAAACATTTCCCTTGCCCAGTCTACTTTCAGACTAAGCCTTCCTCCAATCCTACTTACTGCAAAACTCTCTAAATTGCCTACAAATCTCAAACCTGATTTCTTTCACTCAATTCTAGTAACTTGGGCTCAGTGATAGCCTTCTTCCTCTTGAATCAGAAGATTATGGGCTCAAATCCTACTTTTGGATTCCTAAGTTTGGCCACATAATCAAAATTGACACTTAAGGGAGAACTATTTCGTGAGAGGTGACATTTTCAGATGAATTGAGGCTCTGTCTGTTTGGGTGGATGCTTTAGTTATCTTAAAGAGGTCGTAAGGCACTTCATACTCTTTCCTCCTTTCAAAAGGGAGGTAAGAATTGTCACTGCAATAAACATAGCTGTGAATTGGAGCCAAATATATGTTAGGATATAGAAGAGGAGCTTGACACGAAGACAGTAACAGTAGATGGGATATAATAAAAAGGAGGTTGTGAAGGCCAAGAGAAAGCCATAGGAAAATCATTGTAAAGCAAAATGGATAGCAATATTTCTCACAAATATTGGGTGAAGTATGTAGGTGAGCTGTACATATTGAGAAATGGATAGAAGGATACAGAGAGAACTAGGAAGTCAGCTAACAGTGGTGTAGATGAAGCGATTAATGACAAGAGAAAATGATTAAAAGGCAAAATGCTGCAGATGCTGAAAATCTGGAAAACAGCAATGTTGGAAAATCACTGCAAGTTTGGCAGCATCGATGCAGACGGAAATAGAGTTAATGTTTCATGTCCATATGACTCTTCTTCAGAGGGAAATGATATAGATGCATTCAAATACTTACTTGCAAATACCACCTTAAAACAATGCATTGTATTTATATAGTGCCTCTAACATAGATAAATGTCCCAAAGTGCTTCACAGAGGCACAATATACAAAAGGTATTCATAACAACATGAACACCAGGGTTATTTGTAATATGAACACCAGTACTGTGACTGTTCATTACAGTAGGTGATCCTGTTGATTGAGTACAGTACGTTAGATTGCTCTAATTAAAATTCCCTCATTTGATTTAGTTGTCCTATAAGAAATAATAAACCAACACAATGTTCAGTGAAAGTATTTTTTATTCAAAGTGATATTACACAAAACATTCAGCACAAAGACTTTGCCTAGGCTTTTCAATGGATTTCATCATAGTTTACCAGAAGTGTTTGTTTGAAGAAAAGGCATATAAAATAAGGTACAAAAATATAGCACATCTAGGAAAATGTGGGAATTAATGATATGCCATTAAAATATCAACAAGGTGAATGCTTCATTCGAGAAATTTCTGTAACAATTTCACTTTTTTGTGAGATTCAGGGAACTATCAAAGTGCAAATCCATCAGCCCTGATTCACAGCAGCATTAAGCATATCCTAAAAAGCAAAGTAAAATTTTGCACAACATTGCATTGTGTTAGTTAATTCAGAACCCAGCATCAGCAAGTTTGTAGTCAAACATATTCCCTAGGTTCTTACTTATAACTCATACATTCTTACTTGTAATACATACAGTGCAGCCAATCTCATTTTCAAGAGATTACATGATACAGAGAGCAAAGTGATAACCAGGCCAAATATTTGATTTAAAGTGCTTAAAATACACAAGTTGAGAACCCAGTGAAAATAATAATGGACGCCTCCACCCCGCCTCCCTCAAGCAGCTGGCTGTACCAGGGTTTGATTTTATAGGATTAAAAAAAAGCACCAATCTCAGTTCTTCGATCAGGCTCTCTTGTTGGTGCAGCTCTGTTTATTAGGCCTTGTCCTGTGCGCGTCTGCTCTGTGATGTGCTAAAACCACAACACATGGATTTCTTATAGCCTGTTGCCTGGTCACTGCACAGCTAGACTCAAAAGGAGGAAAATAGACATTCACTCACTCCCCCACCCCCCAACACCTTCCTCCCAGCCCCAAGAGAGTATGGTGAGAGAGTAGGTGGGGTTGAATTGGAAAAAAGGATGGCCTTTTGGGCCACTTGACCTTTTAAATGTTCCCATATTCATCATTTTATCTAATTACAGAATCATAGGGTGTTGTTTGCTGGGTTATATCCTGCCCAGGTCGACAAAGAAAGAGACATGCAATGGAATATCATGACCTTGGAAGCTAGTTGTCTCCGGCACGTCACCCAACAACGAAAATATTGTCAGGGTATTTGTCAAACCAGTAATGAACCATATAATTAACAATGGAAACATTAAATAATGATTTCCTTCATATGGATTGCTGTACAGTATTGCAGTGAAACACACACAAAGTTAACTCCTCACCATGCTGCTAAGGAGAATGTGAATTATAAAGCTTATTGGGTTTTATAGCAAATTACTTACAAAGGCAGTTGTTCCATTTTAATGGGCTACATCACCAGGCATTTTCAGTTTGCAGGCCAGATAGAAAGCAGTTCTCTCCCTGCCACCACTCACACACAAGTGTGCAGGATGCAGACTGACTGTAAATGCTTCTCAATAACTACACTTGCTGTACCATTTAACACGGCATATTCATCATGTCCAACAAGTATTTTTAAAACTCTTCAGCACCATATTGGTTGCAATCTGCTGTCAGCAGAGACATTACTCACTGTGACACTGCTGATGGCAACAGGCTAGATTTCTTGGCCATCTGTTGTTCCCTTTGATACCTTTCAGTTTGGCATGTTTTCCAATCAGAGAAAATCGACTCAGTCCATACTTAATGATAACTTACTTGATCTTAACTTTTTTCCCCAAACATTTACTTTGCACCCCAGTCAATTAAGTTCCAATAGACAGAGATATTGGTTTGGGTACTTCTGCATTTATAAAACAGATAAATAAAACAAATAATTGTGAAACATCGCATTTTAGGAAGGATGTGAAGGCACTGGAGTGCAGAAGAGGTTTAAGAGAATGGTTTTAGGGATGAGAAGCTTCAGCTGAGAGGAGATTATAATAAAGTATTCAAAGTAGACAGGGGGGAAACTGTCCTAGTCATTGAAAGGGTCAAGAACTAGAGGGCACAGATTTAAAATTATTGGCAAAAAAAAGAAAAAGTGATATGAGAAAAATCTTTTTCAACACAGCAAGTGGTTAGGGTCTGGAATGCATTGCCTGGGAGTGGTTGGTGGCAGTTCAATCGAGGCAGTCAAGAAGAAATTAGATGATTATTTGAAAATAAACCATCTGCCAAGTTACAAGGAGCAGGCAGGAGAAGGACACCAGGCAAATTGTTCATCTGGAGAACCATTGCAGATACGGTGGGCCAGATGACCTCCTTCTGCCTAACAATTCTGCTATTCTGTGAAATACAACTAAGTTACTAACGATTTGAAAGAACAGTGTTGGAAACCAAGGCTTTAAAATTACTCTATGGATTGATAAATTGTATAACAGGTTTGTAAACTGTGTTGGTACAGGCATGAACCCATTTATTTCAAAAAGGGAAATTCTGTAGGCTGCAAGAGAACTTGTAATCAACCTTCCTGCTGTCCAGGCAGGTTTAGTCAATGTCATATTTTCCTTCAAGATACAGGTCCAATTTGACCTTTACATGTCACTACAGGTAAATGGTTACCAAAACAGATTAATACCTTTGCTAAATATACTCTTAGACCACTATCTGTAGCATAATTTCACAACCAGATGGAACCCAATCATTTGCTTTGGTCATTCAAAATGTAAAATGATGAAACAGAACATGATCTTAGATTGCACTGGAACCAGAACTGTCTTTGAAAAAACAAACCATAATAGAGAGGATAATATTCATAAAAATGAGTCACAAGCCCCTGGAGATTATGACAAGCTGTGATAAATAAGAAGGGCAGTGAACAATCAGATCAGGTCTCTGCCCTTCAATGTGTATTTATTAGTTAGAAATTGTCATGTCTGCATACTAGGGCAGTGCAGAGACCCTCTGCTGGCAACTGCAACATGTACATTAAGATATTGGGCTACTTTGTAAGATAAATAACAGGAAACAGCGGGTCACAGGGAAATTCTATCTACAATACGTCTTAGGCACGTGGAAAACATCATGTTTAGCAGCATCGTACGTCTAACAATATTAGGTCAGAAGTCCCTCCTCATGGCCTGTCCATTCCACACAGACTGAATTGTCATCTTTTTAAATAAGCCTGGCTGTTAGTCAGCCCAGCAACATTGGGATTCTAGTTTAAGGCGGCAATGTATTGCTGTTTTAGGTTTTAGAAAAGATTGATCCTGTATATTGTTATATGTGGTCACCCCAATTTCCCTTCCCACACCAGCAGCCCTCCACCACTTCAACCAAAGGGTTGGTCTTTGAGTTTGAGCCACTCAACCAGCAAGTTGTTCCTAGTACAATGTTAATACAGAGATTGAAGGAAGGCAGCAAGTGCGATTCACAGAATCAGCCCCACGTTGCCATACCAAACAAAACCACATTCTTTCAGGAACTCAGAATGCCTGAAACGTTGAAATAGTTCCTGGACTGTGTGTTTGAATTTTATTATGTGTGGTGATCTGATTGAAATCAACAAGTTCTAAAATCTGGTGAAATCTTCACTGAAACGTTTCTAAAATAAACTTTCTTCTGGTTGATGGTTATCTTCCACCCACCCCCTTTCCCCACGTATTGAATCTGGCCGGGATAAGATATATTCATACGATGTCTTATATTCCACAATGATTGTTGACAGGCTATTTGGCTGTGTAAGGCATCACAGCCCCAACCAATCTTTCTTTCACTGGCATCCAGGGACCCCTATTCCCTGCAGGAGATCGGTGGGAACTCTTACTAACCCATCTTCATTTTAAAAAATCCCCACCTCTATATTGAAAACGAGAGTTCGTCAGCGAGTCTGATACATTCACCCAAACTCTCTTTGAATTGTCGCTTCTTCAAAGTGTCTGTCTTGTTGAATAAGCACCGTGTCTAAAGCTCACTGCATCACTTGATTGCAATCCGCAATCAGAGAGATTAGGTTTGAATTCCTGCCGTTATTTGGAAATAGAGAGTCATAGAGACTGAGAGGGAGAGGGTCAGAGAGACGGTGGGGGGGGGGGGGGGTAGGTATTGGGGAGAGTGGAGAAAATGAGCAGAGAGTAGAGAAAAGGGAGTGGAAATATGGAGAGAGAGGGAGAAGGAGACAGAGAAAGTGAGGGAGAGATGGAGATGCAGAGAAGCCCCATTCCTGACACAGGCACCGAGTCCGGAACAGTCACAAAGGCATCGCTTCTTTCTGATTCGAAAACTCACGGTGCTGAGGGCAGCATCACCAAGTCCTCGACATCATGGAGCAGGTTTCATTCACAGTCCAGCCGCAGCCTGGCTTTGTTCAATCTGTTTTCAATGTCCGCCACCGAAAGTGGGACTTTTATAAACCGGGCTTCCCGGAATCTGGCGTTAACCAAAACCGATTCTCACCCATCACTCACCGAGTCTTTTCCATCTCAATCCGGCTCAGCTTCACCTGGAGCAGCTAAAGTGACGGATGGAAGGGGTTGGGCTGGGTGGGGGGGGGACTCGGTCCCGAGCCGCTGCTCCCTCCCGCTCTCTCTCTCTCCCCCCGCGGTATTTAAGGCATCTCTCCCGGTTGCCAGCGCTCAGACTGGCCGCAGTCTCACAAGATGCTCTCCCCGGCCGGGGAACTGACCTCCCGCCGCTCCCTCCTGTCCCGGTGCACCTTCCAGCAACCGAAAGCAGCCGAAATGAGAATCAGGCTGAAGCCGAGCACCGAGAGTGAGACCAGCTTGGCGGCGTCCATCCGCCTCTCCCTGACCGAGAAGGTGATGCTGGTCGCGGCGATCCCCACCACCAGAGAGACCAGCCCGAATGGGAAGATGCAGCGGTACCAGGAGCGCTCCGTCCCCCCCGTGGTCACTGCCAGCCGCTCCATCACCAACACCGGCTCCATCGCCTTCTGCCCCGAATTCTGGTGTTGGCGCCACGGCATCGGGTTCGACTTACAGCCCATCGTGACACGGCTCCTTCATATGGGGAAAGGCGAAACAGCACTGAGCAACAGCAAAGCTATCACAGCTTCTGGTCGATTTACACTTGTGCCGTTCATATCTTTTTCCCTCTCTATATCTCTCCCTCTCCATTATAATTGGCAATCACACAGACTGATGTCATCTCAATAGGTGTGGTCAGAACCTGCGCCGAGTATGTGGCAGTATGTGTTGTGTGTCTGTATCTGCGTGTCTGTACAGTGTGTCTATCTGTTAATGCATGCGGGTTTGTATCTCTATAGCTGTACCTGCATGTGTCTATGCGTGTGTGTCTACATGCATTTTTGTACGTCCCTGTCTTTGCACGTATGTGTTAAGTACACATATGCCCATGTCTCAGTGTCATATTTGCCTTTCTGTCTGTGCGCATCTGTGCCTGCATGTGCCTCTCTGTACGTGAGGGCATGTGTGTATGTCAATTCTGTTAACAGGCCTTACATCCTCTGTCACCTGGCGAGCACCTCTGCTCCTTAATAGCCAGCTAAATTACAGCATGCCCTCATGCCCTGAGGACGGTGAGAAGAAGGGCCTTTGTTGCTTGTCTTAGATATCATAGCCATACACTTGTCATTGGTGTATCCTTTCCAAAAAAACTCTAAGGAACACCAAGCTACATGTTATACTTGATTCACATAAACAGAATGAAATCTGTCTCCTAAGAAATGTATTTCTTTACAATATCACAAAATATCACAACTTTACACATGGGACTTACTCACAAGTTAGCATTTCTCAATTGAGCTGGTGTTAACCATACGCAGCAAAATCTCCACCCCTCACTTAAACCGTTCTATACCTAGACGACGAGATAAAGGTCGACCTTTGATTTATTTCTTAGTTCTCAAGTTTAGCTTGCCAAGTTGCCAAAAAAACTATGACTTTGGAGTGAAAGCTATAGCAACTAAATATTGCTTTTTTTTCATAGGATGTAGGCTTCACTGGTCAGGCCAGCAGTTATTGTCCATTCCTAAATGCCATTGAGAAGTTGGTGGTGAGCTGCCTTCTTGAACCACTGGAGCCCATATACAACCATGGTACTTTTTAGGGAGAGAGTTCCAGGATCTTGACTCAGCAACAGTGAAAGAACTGCGATATATTTCCAAGTCAGGATGATGAGGTGCTTGGAAGGGAACTTCCTGGTTGTGTTCCATGTATCTGCTGCTCTTGTCCTTCTAGATGGTGGTGGCTATGTAGAGAGAATTGGTAAGTTGCTGCAGTGCACTTTGCAGATGGCAGACACTGGTGTCACTGTGCGTCATTGGTGAGAGAATAAATGTTTGTGGATGGGGTGCCAATCAAGTGAGAAGCTTTGTCCTGAATGGTGTCAAGCTTCTTGAATGTTGTTGGAGCTGCACTCATCCAGGCAAGAGGAGAATATTCCATCACACTCTTGATTTGTGCCTTGTAGATGGTGGACAGCTTTGGGGAGGCAAGAGTTGAGTTACTCACCACAGGATTCCTAATTTCTAACCTGCTCTTGTAGCCACAATATTTATATTGTGATCAATGTCATCCCTAACGATGTTGATAGTGGGGGATTCAGCAATGGTAATCACAACATTGTTGTTGAATAGGAGGATGACATTTGGCCCATCTTGTCTGCACAAGTTCCCTATATGAGCATTGTGGCTTGGTGCCTTTCCCTGCCTCGTGCCCATAGCCATGCACATTACTTGAATAGAAACAATCATTTAATGCACTCATGATTGTCTCAATTAAACCTGCCTCCACTAAACCTGCCTCCACATTACCTCCAGGGAGCGTAGCTTAGTTGATTAGTTTGTAGCTTCATCAGGTTGACACCTCCTTTGAATGTCAAGGAACAATGGTTAGATTTCCTCTCATTGGAAATATCATTGCCTAGCATTTGTGGTGTGAATGTTACTTGCTACTCGTCAGCCCAAGCTTGCATTTCTCTAGGTCTTGCTGCATTTGAACATGAACTGCTTCAGTATGAGGCGTCACGAATAGTGCTAAACACTGTTGAAGAATGCAGGAACATCCCTATTTCTGATGTTACGATGGAAGCAAGGTCATTGATGAAACAGCTGAAATGGCTGAGTCTAGGACACTACCTGAGGAACTCCTGCAGAGATGTTGTGAAACTGAATAACCTCCAACAACCATAACCTTTTGCTAGGTATAAGTTCAATCATCAGGGAGTTTTCCTCCCGATTCTCATTGACTCCAGTTTTGCAGATTCCTTGATGTTTTGTGATTCCACTTTTTGTGATTCCACTCAGTCAAATGTGGCAATGATAAGGGCAGTCAATCTCACTTCACCTAGAGTTAGCTCTTTTGTCCATGTTTTAACAAAGGTTGTAATGAAGTCTGGAGCTGAGTAACCCTGCTGAAACCCAAACTGGGTGTCAATGAGCAGGTTACTGCTAAGCAAGTGCTGCTTGATAGCACTGCTGATGATCCCTTCCGTCACTTCACTGATGATCAAGAGTAGAATGATAGGATGATAATTGTCTGGGTTGAATTTGTCTGGCTTTTTGTGTACAGACCTACTTGGGCAATTTTCCACATTTCTCGGTTGATACCAGTGTGAGAGTTATACTGGACCAGCTTGGCAAGGGGCACAATAAGTTCTGGAGCACAAGTCTTCATTTCAATTGCCAGAATATTGTCAGGGCTCATAGTCTTTGCAGTATCCTCTACTTTCAGCCACTTCTTGATATAATGTGGAGGGAATTGAATTGGCTGAAGACAAACATCAATGATGCTGGGGGTCTCTGGAGGAGGTTGAGATGGATCATCCACTCAACATTTCTGGCCAAGATTGTAGCAAATCTTTTGCACAGAAGTGTTGGGCTCTCCCATTATTGAGGATGGTGATATTTGTAGAGTCTTCTCCCCTAGTGAGTTGTTTAAATGTCCACTACCTTTTATAGCTGAATGTGGCAGGACTGCAGAGGTTAGGTCTGATCCCTTGGTTGTGGAATTGCTTAGCTCTATCACTTGTAGCTTATGCTGTTTCACATGCATGTAGTTCTTTGAGGTAGCTTCAGCAGGTTGACACCTCATTTTTAGGTATAGCCGGTGCTGCTCCTGGCATCTCACCTGCACTCTTTGAACCAGGGTTAATCCCTTGACTTTGTGTTAACAATGTAGACATGCTGGGCCATGAAGTTACACATTGTGATGGAGTACAATCATGCTGCCCACAGCACCTTATGGTTGCCCAGTTTTGAGTTCTGTTCAAAATCTATGCAGTTAGCTCAGTGAAAGTGGAATCCAACACAGTGGAGAGTATCCACAAAGTGAAGATTGTACTTTGTTTCTACAGGGTCCGTGGGGTGATTTATTCTAATACTGTCGTGGACAGATGTATTTGTGGAAGGCAGGCTGGTGAGAGAGGTCAAGCATGTTTTGAACCCTCTTGTTGGTTCTCTCACCATCTGCTCCAAACATAGTTGGCAGCTATATCCTTTCAGACTTGACCAGCTCAGTCTGTAATGGTGTTACTTAGCCGCTTTTCACGATGGACATTGAGGACCCCACCCAGAGTATATTCAACTCTTAGTGCTTTCTCCAAGCGATGTTTAACATGGAGGAGTACTGATTCATTAGCAGGAAGTTTCCTTGCCCATGTTTAACCTGGTGTCATGAGACTTCATTGGGTGGGAGTTGATGTTGAGGACTTTCAGGCCAACTCCTTCCTGACTTGTATACTATTGTGCTGCCACTTTTCCTGGGTCTGTCATGTCAATAAGACAGGACATACTCAGGAAGGGTGATGTCTGGGACATTGTCTGTCAGGTATGATTCCATGAGTACAATTATGTCAGGCTGTTGCTTGATTAGTCTGTTTGACAGTTCATCCAATTTTGGCACAAGCCTCCAGATGTTATCAGAGAGGATGGACTCTGCAGTTTTGACAAGTCTGAGTTTGACACTGTTGTTTCCGGTCCCTCAGCCAATATCAGGTGGCCCTTCTGGTTACATTCTTTTGAAACTGGTTAGAGGTTTGATACAACTGAATGGCTTCCTAGACCATTTTAGAGAGCGTTCAAGGGTCAAGCACATTGTTGTGGATCCATCATCCATGTAGGCCAAACCAGGCAAAGATGGCAGATTTACTTTCCTGAAGGACATTACTGAATCAGATGGGTTTTTATGACAGTAGTTTCACGGTCATTAGAATTTTAATTCCAGATCTGTTAAACAAAGGTTCCCTAAAGGGCTTTTTGAATGAAAAACACAGTCTTGCACCAAAGTTAAGAACAAATCTTGAATCTGTCTCCAGTTATTAAAGAGTGAACACATACTTGTATGGTAATTCAGCCAATTTGTTTGAAATATCTCAGACTGTTTGCAAGACTGAATCAATTCTTTGAGAGTGAGAACCAGCTTCTAAAGATCACAATATAAACGAAACCAAAAACTATTACAGGCCAAATACAGAAAACTCTCAAAAATGTTTTGAAGGTGGCATATATACGGGACTCTAAACAGAGTATCTAGTGCTTGAAATTAGGTTGCTAGCTTATTCTCTCTGTAATTAACAATCATACACAATGAAACATTCCTAAATACATTTTCGATGGCTCAGAAAAGAAAATTTTAGCTGAATTTGTTTTTATTCTCTACAGTCTCATTTTCTTTTTCTAACCATAACTAAAGGAGTCTACAATCAGTCACTGACTCCATATCTCCCTAGCAACTGTTCAAGGCTGTACTTTGGTGTCACATTTGACCCTGAGATGAACCTAAGACTACTTAACTGCACCATCACAAAGACAGCCTACATCCATTGTCTAACATTTCCCAAGTTTACTCCACAATGCTTCAGCTCATGCCTTTGTTACTTCAGGATTTGACTATTCCAAATCAACGGATGGTCTCCTACATTCTAATGTCTGTAAACTTGAGATCATCCAAAACGCTGCTATTTTTACTCACATCAAGTCTTCACTTTCTCAAGTTCGGTTCTCCAGGAATGAGTGCACCTGTACGGATGAGGATTTCCTCATTGGAAAAAGAGTGTTGTTGGGTGATGCTCTCAACTTCCCTCCATCAAACTCATCTGAGTGATTTCTGAAATTGATGATGGCATAACTTTGCATATTTAAAAACAGTGTTACAGAGTGTCATTTTGAGTAGAGTGTTCTTATAAGCTTTTTCACCAACGTAATTGTTTTACTGGTGTCTGTTGAGGGTTCTGAGCACATACAGAGTTGGGAGGGCTTTTCAGTCTGCAAGACTTGTTTTATGAGTACACCTGTTTTCATAGTTATTACTGTTCTGCTGAGTTACTGTTAAACTTTGATATTTATTAATATAATGAAGATCATTCTTTAAACAACACATTTGACTACCATATTTGCGAAGTCAAGTTAGGAGAAAGCAGCTCGAATAGAAGTCAAGGAAAGGAAAATAGTTCCACTTGAGGATGGGGTAGGGTATGGCTTGAGGACAGCGCATAAAGAAGCAAAGATACTGAGGCTCACAATGTAGCTTGTTCTTTTCCAGGAACTTACAAGGCACCGACACAACTCTATCCATTAGAATGACAGCACAGATATCAACTTGAGCTTGACATCAGTGGAAACCTCAGCTTCCTGTCATTGAGGAATAATGACGATAACAACAATCATGACTGCTGCACTGTCCAAACTATCAGATGTTACACAACATCCACCCCGTTGGAGCAGCTGGGAGTTTCCTTCCTTCCTTCTGAAAGAGAACAAACAGCAGAAAGGCCTCCAACAATCCTAATTCATAACTTGAGAGTGTTTGTTGATAGACAGGCATTCTTCTGTGGGAAATAGTTCTCCTGTCTCCTTTGCCGTTGATTTTCATGTTTATCCTTTTACTGCATTTAAATACCAGGAAGTGCAATCAGTGACCACAGTAAAATCCCATGGCTCTGATTGAAAAGGGCCTCTTAGCTGCTGTCAGGTACAGAATATTATAGCAGATAGCAGTACAATTGTGTGTTAAATTTAAATTCAGTTCAGCTCAGAACCCAAATCTATATAAAAAAATCCACAACTCAAACTAGCAGTTTGATGTTTTTAAACTGCTGACAAAGAGCGGGAAAGCTAACCACACCTTCGAACTTACAGAATTATAAGTAAATGGATAGTAGTTCAAGCTATATCAGAGAGGGATACAGAAGAGGAAGCCATTTAGTCCACTAAGGTTGTATCATCTTGGAAAGAGCTAACCAATACGTCCAATTCTCCTGCTTTTTTTCCCAGTGTCCTGCAAATCTTTCCTGTTCAAACCTATATCCACTTTCCTTTGAAAAGTCATTACTGAATCTATTTCCACCACCATTTCAGGCAGTGTATTCCACAGCATAATCAAAATGTAATTTTCTTTTTCTTCTCCTCATTACCATCCTGCTCTTTTGCCAATTATCACAAATCTATGTCCGCTGGAAACAGTTTCTCCTATTTTCTTATTAAAGCTCTAACAATCTTCAACACCTTCATTAAATCTATTCTTAACCAGTCTGAAGAAAACTTACTCAGCTTCACTAATGTCTCCACATAATTGAAGTCCCTCATCTCTATTATCACTTGGATCAATCTCTTTTTCAGCCACTCTAAGGACTTGTCATCCTTCATAAGATATGGTAATAACTGGAAATAGTAATCCATGAAGTCAAACCAATGATTTATAAAAGTTTATCTTAACTTGCTTGCTTTTGTATGCAACTGGATTCTGTACTTCCTAACCCACAGATCGCAATCAGTAAAGATAGGTAACAACACCTCCTCCATGATCATCTCAACACCCGTGCCCCACAAGGCTGTGTCCTTAGCCCTGTACGATACTGCTTATACACCTATGACTGTGTGGCCAATTCCCCTCCAGCTCGAAAACTTGCTGATGACACCACCATAGTGGGTGGAATCTCAAACAATGACAAGACGGAGTACAGGAATGAGATAGAGAATCTGATGAACTGGTGCTACAACAATGTCAACAAAACGAAGGGGATGGTCATTGACTGCAAGAAGCGCAGTGGAGAACAATGGGGATGAAGTAGAAACGGTAGACAGCTTCAAGTTTTTAGGTGTCCAGATCACCAACAATTTGTCCCGGTCTTCCCCATGCCAACCTATAGTTAGGAACGCCCGCCAAACCCTCTACTTTCTCAGAAGATTAAGGAAATTTGGCATGTCCGCTACGAGTTTCACCACCTTTTATAGATGCACCATAGAAAGCATTCTTTCTGGTTGTATCACAGCTTGATATGGCACCTGCTGTGCCCAAGACCACAAGAAACTACAAAAGGTTGTGAACGAAGCCCAGCCTATCACAAAAACCAACCTCCCATCCATTGACTGTCTAGACTTGCCTCAGAAAAGCAGACAGCATAATTAAGGACACCACGCATTCCAGACATACTCTCTTTCACTGGGAAAAAGATATCAAAGTCTGAGGTCACATACCATCCAATTCAAGAACAGCTTCTTCCCTACTGCCATCAGATTTTTGAATGGACTAAACTTGCACTAAATTAATCTTTCTCTACACCTTAGCTATGACTGTAACACTACATTCTGTACTCTCTCCTTTCCTTCTCTATGAACGGTCTGCCTTGTCTGTATAGCATGCAAGAAACAATACTTTTCACTATACATGACAATAAATCAAATACTCTATGCCTTATTAATAAAGCCAAGGATGTATTTTTTTAAAAATAGCATTAGCTTGTCCTGCCACCCCTTTAAAAGCTAATCGAAGGAGGCCATACAGCCCATACCAGCTCATTGTGGAGCAATCCAGTCAGTCCCATTTCCCAAAACTATGCATGTTTATTTTCCTCAAGCGCTTAATTCCCTTTTGATATCATTGATATTCTCCGCTCTACTACCCTATAGGCAGAGTTCCATGTCACTGCGACTTCATAAAATCATAGAACCCTACAGTGCAGAAAGAGGCCTTTTGGCCCATTAAGTCTGCACCGACCACAATCCCACCCAGGCCCTACCTCCATATCCCTACATATTTTACCCGCTAATCCCTCTAACCCAAGCATCTCAGGACACTAAGGGGCAATTTTAGCATGGCCAATCAACCTAACCCACATAACTTTGGACTGTGGGAGGAAACCCATGCAGACACGAGGAGAACATTCAAACTCCACACAGACAGTGACCCAAGCCGGGAATCGAACCGAGGTCCCTGGAGCTGTGAAGCAGCAGTGCTAACTACTGTGCCGCCCATAATTGCTTCCTTACAGTCCCCTGTACATCTTGCCCAAAATCATAAATCTTTGTGCCCCAATCCGTGCACCATCAGCTAATGGGAACAATTTTTCTTTGTCTACCTTATCTAAACCTGTCATAATCTCTTACACCTCTATCAGATCTCCCCTCAATCTTTAGTTAGAATGGCCCATTTCTTGTAGGTAAAATTCCTTACCCGAGAACCATTCTAAAAGATGTCCTCTACACCCTTTCAACATCCTCACATATTTTCTGAAGTGTGGTGAGCAAAAATAAATGCAATTCTCTAGTTGTGGCCTTACCAGATATCTATAAAAAGATTCAACATGACTTCCCTGCTTTTGTACTTAATATCTCTGTTTATAAATTGTAAGCTCACAAACACTTTGCAAACTATCCTCACAAGAATTGTCTCCTTCAAAGGTCTGTTGCATTTGCCCCTAGGTCTCTGCACACAATTTAAAAGCTGTGCCACTCAGTCTATGTTGCCTTTTCCTATCTCTTCTCCTAAAGTGCATCACTTCACTTCTCTTATTATGATCCTAGGGAACACTACTGTTACCATCCCCCAATCTAAAAAGCAACTATTTATCACAACTTGCTGTTTCATAATTTTTTAAAAAATCCAGCAGATACAGAGCCTCAATTTTGTGACACTTCTTCAAATCCATATCAGCAACATCTACTGCATTCCTGTCTTCATCATCTTGGTTACTTCATCAAGAATTCAATTCAATTACTTAGACATCTGTCATTTACAAATCTGTGTTGGCACTATAGAACAAACTTCTCCCAGTAATGTTGATTTTTTCCTTGATTATTGTTTCTAAAACCTTACATTCCCCTGATATTAAATCTATTAGCCTGCAGTTACTCAGAACATCCTTGCATTCTTTCAAATCATATTTGCCACTTTCCAATTCCTTAGCATCCCCCCACCCGTGTCTAGGTAAATAATAGCAAGCCCATTTGCTATCTCCATGCCTACTTCCTTTAGCAGCTTGGAATACAAGCTGTCTGGACCAGGCAATTTATCCATTCTAAGCACTGCCAGCCTTTCCAGCAGATTTTGTCCATCAATTTTCACTCTTTCCTTTGTCTCCACCAGCTCTGCTTACGCTAACATTTTGTCAGCATCTGCTTCCTTAGTAAACACTGATAAAAGTGCTCATTAAGCTTCTAGCCCTACCTTTCACCTCCAAGCGTATACCACCTTCCTTATTGCGAATTGGCTCTTCCACACCTCTTACTAGCCACTTAGTATTTAAATGTCAGTGGAAAAATTTTTGATTCCCTCTTATGTTAACTCTCTTTCCTCATTCTTCCTATGCATCACTTCATATTTCTTTGCATGAAATTTCATCTGTCACATGCTTGCTCATTTCATCAGTCTTTGTCCTCCTTTTAATAGAATTCAGTCAATTGTTATAAACTGCTCAAGTTTCATACCCAAGATTTATTACATCCTTGAATCCAGCCTATAACTCATTCATATTCCCAATTGAGTAGGACTAGGAAGAGAGTTTTACATCAATATTCTTATACTACCACATCATCTAGGGTCACCAACATGGAAAGTTGACGATGCACTTAAATTCTACCCCTAAAGTAGTCAGAACCTAAGGAGAAAAGTTAACAAAACAGTCCCTTCAGTGATCTCATTCAAGATGCAAAAAATCATGGAATAAATTTGATGATTTTTAATAGTTATCTGTATAAATCTAAATTTTGCAATCACTTGAATATTTTTGATTCAGCTGACAATAAAAGACAAATTTTGTTCAGTACAAGTGCATAATACAAAAAATATACTACAATGTTGAGGATTTTTGTTCAAACCAATATGAAGGATGTTAGTGCTGGAATGGGATATTCACTTATCAGGATCAAACACTCCCAGGGCAAGCTCTTGTTAAATACAGAGTAAAGCTCTCTCTACAAATCCCCATCAAATGCCCCAAGGGCAGATACAGCGCAAGTGAAACTCCATCTACAATATCTCGAGCTCTGAATAATGCAGTGTAACATTTTTCCATTTAATATACCAAAATTCCACTGTTCCTTCTCAAGGAGATTGTCCATCAAGTTCCAGTGCTGGGTCAGGTTTTGTTTTTAAATAGTTAAAGTGACTAATTTGCCTACTCTCATTTCACAAAGGATCCTGACAGGCAACACTTAGACCTGCACTGTGATTGGGCTGAACGTTGATGGTGGCATTGGAGGTAATTGATTTATGTGAAATCATCTGTCCTGATCCAAGCTAGTTTCAGGTCATATTATCAAATTGCTTCAAGATACCTTACGTGCCCAGATCTTCCACACAATTATTGTTGCAGGTGTCAGTAGGCTGGATCTGTTGCTTTGGTCACTTGGGTATATTATCCAGTACTAGGACAGGGAATTGTTCTCCTCCCTCACAAAGTTGGGAATACACTGCTCGATAAAGGTGGTATGGGGATTGCTCTGGAGGTGCGGAGGAAAGCAGAATGGGAAGCAATTCTTCTGCCATAACCTGGGGAGAGAGAAAGAAAGAAAGGGTCAGCACGACTCAAGCTCCTAACTGCATCTTAAATTCCTATGTTCATTCTATTACATAACAAGTTAAAGGGTATTCATGTGTGGATACACACTCACCATTTCACTTACCACAGACAGGCACTGAATAAAAATATTCTGCTATTATTCAGATTTGAATGCAAAGATTAGATGCATTTTTTTCAAAAAATTACTTCATTCTTACTTGAATTCAAAGCCAATGCTCAGAGTTTTTGTGGTGGACCCAAATCCATCTCCTTGCTTACTTCACAAATCAAATTCAAATTGAATCCAATCCATGGTCCCCATGAGAGACACAAACAAGAGCTAAGCTAACAAGATAAGGCATTGCACCCCCATCTTGCGCTTCATCCATGCTTGTTCTCAGCCAAAAGGCTGAGAAGCATTATGTCTACATTTCTGGCATCAAAAGGAATAAATTGTTTTCTTGTGAACAAGGATTTTTAAAAAAAATTCTCTAACCTGTTCATCTGACACTATAAACTAAACCCTGCTAAAATTGGGAACACAACCCATCCAATGCTTTGGATCACAAAGTACCAAGAAGTAGATTTTTCTTCTTGTTTTATGTGATCCTGCCCCTTTTAAACTAATCTGCATTGTGAAAATAAGGCTGCTGCCCATTAGCTCCATAACATGAGAGTCATTCCTTAATAGCACAAACATAACAGGGCAGTGAAGTAACCCAGTGAAAGATGTGGCTTGGCTGATTGAAGTTTCAACAAAGTTAAGGCTCAGCAATTGCCTGCTTGAAGTAGAACTTGAGCTGATCCTCTAGTGCAGAATGGAGCTGTGGCTTTGTCTCAGGGGTCATTCTTTGGATATGAAGTTGAAGCGAGCTTTGTCTTCTGTTGAGAACATGGAGGAACCCTCAATATTGAAGATGGCAACTGTTCCTCCAAAGATATGGGGATTAGGTTAATTGGCCATGCTAAATTGTCCCTTCGTGTCAGGGGGACTAGCAGGATAAATGTGGAGTTACAGGAATAGGACCTAGGTGGGATTGTTGTCGATGCAGGCTGTATCGGCTAAATGACCTCCTTTCGCACTGTAGGGATTCTATGAATCGTCCTTCAGCCAACATCACTAAGAAACAAATGAACTGATAATTTGTTTTGAAGGTTAGGCTGCCATATTTACCCACACTTTTTCTTTTTTGTCACTGCATTTTAAAAACAACTTGTAAAATACATTGATCAGGGCTCACTTGGAGGACTGTTTCCTGGTTCTGGTCTTTTCACATGGTAGGTAATGTTAAAACTGTGAAAAAGATGCAGGAGAGAGCCAGTAGACCAATCTTTGAATGATAACACAAGGTGACCATTCAGCCAATCGAATCTATCCTAGCTCTCTGCAAGAGGAATTTGGCTAGTCTCATTCCACCTCCCTCTCCCTCCTGAATTTTTTTTGTATTTCCAGTTGCTTCTCCAATTCCTTTTCGAAAACTAAAATTGAATCTGTTTCCACCACCTGTGAAGATAGTTTTGCAGGAAAAGCAAAGCAAAGCAATATGAAGTAAAGGGTAAAATTTTCAAAGGAGTGTGGGGACAGAGAGACCTGGGTGCACATGCACAAATATCATTGAAAGCGGCAGGGCAGGTTGTGAAACCAGTTAAAAAGGCATATGGGATCTTGAACTTTATAAATGAATACAGGTATGAGAAAGTTACAGCAAACCTTAATAGAACAATTGTTTAGCCTCAACTCAAGTACTTTGTCCAATTCTGGGTACCATGCTTGAAGGAAGACGTAAAGGCTTTAAGAGTGGGTGCAGAAAACATTCAGAAAAATTATTCCAGGGATGAGGGAATTTAGGTAAATTGGTAGACTGGAAAAGCTGAGTTGTTTGTGGCTCAGTGGGTATACACTCTCTGCTAAATCACAAGGTTGTGGGTTAAAGTCCCTCATCAGGACTTGAGCACAAAAATAAGACTGACATTCCAATGCAGTACTGATGATTGCTGCATTGTTGAGAGGTGCTGTTATTCAAGTCATTAAACCGTCTGATCCCTCAGGTGGTCATCTATTGAACAGCGGGGGTAGTATGTCACTTTTCCCAGTGACCTAGCCAATAATAACCCTTCATTTGACATCACAAAAAACAGATGAACTGCCCATTATCGCATTCCTGTTTGCTGTGAACAAATCCTACATTATAACAGTGATTACACTTCTAAAATATTTCAGTGGCTGTAAAGCAGATTGTGATTAAAAAGTGCTATATAAATACAAATCATTGTTTCTTCAATTGCTGATTCAGGTCATAAGCAGAGCTGCTCACTGCCTCAGTAGGCACAGTAATACATTAACTAGATATTTCCTTGGGTACTCACTCAAGAAAAACAGTTGAGGTAATTTGGAATCTCTTTCATTGGAAAATCTTGGTTCCAAAATTGCAAGTATTAAATGCAGTAGTTCCAATGGAACTTTATTTTACTTATTTGTGGGACATGGACAACGCTGGCTGGCCATTCTTTATTGCCCATCCCTAGCTGTCCTTGTTTTGAGGGCAGTTGAAAGTCTACCGTATTGCTGTGGCTTTGGAGTCACATGTAGGCCAGACCAGATAAGGATGGCAAATTTCCTTCTCTAAAGGACATTAGCAAACCAGATGGGTTTTTCCAACGATTGACAATGGTTCCATGGTCATCAGTAGATTCTTAATTCCAGATATTTTTATTGAATTCAAATTACACTATCTGCCATGGTGGAATTTGAACCTGGATCCCTAGAACATTAGCTGATTAATAGTCTAGTGATAATATTAGCCCATCATCTCTCCAGTAGATTGTGGACTTCCCAGTAACTCAAGAAGCTTGACATCATCCAGGACAAAGCAGCCTGCTTGATTGGTGCCACATTTAGAAATCATAGAAAATCATAGAAACCCTACAGTACAAAAAGAGGCCATCTAGCCCATTGAGTCTATACCGACCACAAACCCACCCAGGCCCTACCACCTTATCTCTAAATATTTTACCCACTCATCCCTCTAACCTACATATCTCAGGACACTAAGGGGCAATTTTAGCATGACCAATCAACCTAACCCACACATCTTTGGACTGTGGGAGGAAATCTACACAGGCACAAGGAGAACGTGCAAACTCCATACAGACAGTGGCCCAAGCCGGGAATCAAACCCCGGTCCCTGGAGCTGTGAAGCAGCAGTGCCAGCCACTGTGCGACGATGCTGCCCCCTACAAACATTCTACAAACATTTAATCCCTCCACCATCTACGCTCAGTAGCAGCAGTGTGTACTATCTACAAGATGCACTGCAGCAATTCACCAAAGATCCTTAGACAGTACCTTCCAAACCCATGACCACTTTCATCTAGAAAGGCAAAGGCAGCAGATACATGGAAACACCACTACCTGCAAGTTCTCCTCCAAACCACTCACCGTCCTGACTTGGAAATATATCACCATTCCTTCACAGTCACTGGGTCAAAATCCTAGAATTCCCTATCTAATGGGATTGTGGGTTAACCCACAGCACGTGGACTGCAGCGATTCAAGAAGGCAATTCACCGCCACCTTCTCAAGGGCAACTAGGGATGGGCAATAAGTGCTGGCCAGCCAGTGACACCCATGTCCCATGTATAGCAGAAGGTCGAGGGACATGGAGTTGGGGGTAGGGTGTTAGAACATAGAACATAGAACATAGAACATTACAGCGCAGAACAGGCCCTTCGGCCCACGATGTTGCGCCGACCAGTTACAAAAACAATGACCCACTAGCCTATACCAATCCCTTTTCGTCCATAAACCTATCCAGAGATCTCTTAAACGCCCCCAAACTAGACGCATCTACAACTGCAGCAGGCAGGGCATTCCAATCCCTCACCACCCGCTGGGTAAAGAACCTACCCCTGACATCCGTCCTGTAGCTACCCCCCCTTAATTTAAAGTCATGCCCCCTCGTGCTAGCTTTCTCCATCCGAGGAAAAAGGCTATCACTATCCACCCTATCTAAACCCCTAATCATCTTATATGTTTCAATAAGATCCCCTCTTAGCCGCCTTCTTCCCAACGAAAACAACCCTAGATCCCTCAGTCTCTCCTCATAGGACCTCCCCACCATACCAGGCAACATCCTAGTAAACCTCCTCTGCACCCTCTCCAACGCCTCCACATCCTTCTTGTAATGCGGGGACCAGAACTGCACACAGTACTCCAAGTGCGGCCGCACTAGAGTAGTGTACAGTTGCAACATTACACTGCGACTCCTAAATTCAATCCCCCTACCAATAAACGCCAAGACACCGTACGCCTTCTTGACAACCTTATCTACTTGATTCCCAACTTTCAGGGATCTATGTACACACACACCTAGATCCCTCTGTTCATCCACACTATTCAAAGTCCTCCCGTTAGCCCTATACTCGACACATCTGTTGCTCCTACCAAAGTGAATTACCTCACACTTCTCCGCATTAAATTCCATCCGCCACCTCTCGGCCCAGCTCTGCAACCTATCTAAGTCTCCCTGCAGACTATGACACCCTTCCTCACAATCTACCACACCTCCAACTTTGGTGTCATCAGCAAATTTACTAATCCACCCAACTATACCCTCATCCAGATCATTAATAAAAATTACAAACAACAGTGGCCCCAAAACAGATCCCTGAGGCACACCACTCGTAACTGCACTCCATGATGAATATTTACCATCCACCACCACCCTCTGTCTCCTATCTGATAGCCAATTCCTGATCCAACTTCCTAGATTACCCACAATCCCATACATCTGCATTTTCTGCAGAAGCCTACCATGGTGAACCTTATCGAACGCCTTACTAAAATCCATGTATACCACGTCAACTGCCTTACCCCCATCCACCTCTTTGGTCACCTTCTCAAAAAACTCAATAAGGTTAGTAAGGCACGACCTACCTGCTACAAAACCATGCTGACTATTTCTAATCAATTCATTACACTCCAAATAACTATAAATCCTATCCCTAATAATTTTTTCTAAAACCTTGCCCACAACAGAAGTAAGACTCACCGGTCTATAATTCCCGGCAAAGTCTCTGTTCCCCTTCTTAAACAATGGGACAACATTCGCTATCCTCCAATCCTCCGGGACTACACCAGAGACCAATGACGACCTGAAGATCTGAGCCAGAGGCTCTGCAATCACCTCTCTAGCCTCCCAGAGAATCCTAGGGTAGATCCCATCCGGACCAGGGGACTTATCTATTTTCAGCCCCTCAAGAATTTCCAGCACATCCTCTTTATCAACCGTAATACTTTCTATTTTACACCCCTGCAACCCAATGTCCTCCTCAGCTATATTCATGTCCCCCTGCGTGAACACCGAAGAGAAATATTGGTTCAATACTTCTCCAATCTCCTCCGGTTCCACACACAACTTCCCCCTGCTGTCTGTAACTGGCCCTAATCTTGCCCTGACCAACCTTCTGTTCTTGACATACTTATAGAACGCCTTAGGATTCTCCTTAATCCTATCAGCCAAAGTCTTCTCATGTCCTCTTTTAGCCCTTCTCAACTCACTCTTCAACTCCCTCCTAGCCAATCTAAAGCTTTCTAGTGCACTATCTGAGCCCTCCAATCTCATCCGAACATAAGCCTCCTTTTTCTTTTTAACCATCGACTCAACTCTTTTAGTGCACCACGGTTCCCTAGATCTACCAAATCCACCATGCCTGACAGGGACATACCTATCAAGGACTCGCAGTAGCTGCTCCTTGAAAAAATTCCACATTTCAGATGTTCCCAGTCCCTGTAATCCCCTAATCCAATCCATGCTTCCTAATTCACTCCTGATAGCCTCATAATCGCCCTTACCCCAGCTAAAATTGCTGACCCGAGGTTCACGCCTATCTCTTCCCATCACTAAGGTGAACGTAACCGAATTGTGGTCACTATCACCAAAATGCACACCAACTTCCAAGTCTAGCACCTGGTCTGGCTCATTTCCCAGCACCAAATCCAATATAGCCTCACCTCTAGTTGGCCTGTCTACATACTGAGACAAAAAACCTTCCTGCACGCTTTGTACAAACACTGACCCCTCTAGCGAGCTAGAACTATAGCAACTCCAATCAATATTCGTAAAGTTAAAGTCCCCCATAACAATTACCCTATTACTTTCACTCCTAACCAGGATTGTCTCCGCAATCCTTTCCTCAACCTCTCTAGAACTTTTAGGAGGTCTATAAAAGACTCCCAACAGGGTGACCTCTCCTCTCCTATTTCTAATCTCCGCCCATACTACCTCAACTGACAAGTCCTCATCAAACTTTCTCTCCGACACTGTGATACAGTCCTTGACTAGCAATGCTACCCCACCCCCCCTTCTACCTTCTTCTCTACTCCGACTAAAGCATTTGTACCCCGGAACCTGCAACATCCATTCCTGACCCTGCTCTATCCAAGTCTCAGAAATGGCCACAACATCAAAGTCCCAGGTACTGATCCACGCTGCAAGTTCATCCACTTTATTGCGAATACTCCTCGCATTAAAGTACACGCATTTCAAACCCTGCTCCGCCCCACCCCCACTATGCCGTGCCTTGCATTCCCCAACTATGCCCCCCTCACTTTCACCCCCTTTCCTCACTATCCCTCCCCCCCTCCGAATCAGTTTAAACCTTCCTGCATCGCTTTTGCAAATTTACCCCCCAGGATATTGATTCCCCTCTGGTTCAGGTGTAGACCATCCCTCTTATAGAGGTCCCACCTTCCCCAGAATGAGCCCCAATTGCTCAAGTACCTGAACCCCTCCCTCCTGCACCATCCCCTCAGCCACGAGTTCAAACTTTCCCTCTCCCTATTCCTCTCTAATCTATCCCGTGGCACAGGCAAGAGTCCAGATATAACTACTCTTTCTGACTTCGCCTTGAGTTTCCATCCCAACTCCATAAATCTTTGCTTAATATCCCCTTCCCTTAATCTCCCTATGTCATGTGTCCCCACATGAACTATAACTTGGGGTTGATCTCCCTCTCCCCTAAGAGTCCTGAATACTCTGTCCGATACATCCTGGACCCCAGCCCCTGGTAGGCAACACACCAGCCCAGAGTCCCTACCCTTACCTCCAACTCTCCTATCCGTCCCCATAACTGTGGAGTCCCCAATCACGAGGCCCAATCTCTTACCCCTAACCACCTGAGGCTTGCCAATAGGCTCACCCCCAGAGACCTGGTCCCTTTGGCTATCCCCAGTTGATTTCTCCTCAACTGTAGCCTCCAGGACCGAGAACCTATTTTGGAGGGGAACAGCCCCAGGGGATAGCGTGGATAGAGGATTGGTTGTCAAATAGGAGGCAGAGAGTGGGGGTCAACGGGTGCTATTCGGATTGGCGGATGGTGACTAGTGGAGTGCCCCAGGGGTCGGTGCTGGGGCCTCAGCTTTTTACCATTTATATAGATGATCTGGAGGAGGGAACCGAGTGTAGGGTGTCGAAATTTGCTGATGACACCAAGATTGGGGGAACGGCAAATTGTGCGGAGGGTGTGGAGAGTCTGCAGAAGGATCTAGATAGGCTGGGCGAATGGGCCAGGAAATGGCAAATGGAATTTAATGTTGGCAAGTGTGAGGTGGTCCACTTTGGTAGGAATAATGGTAGGAAGGACTATTACTTACGTGGCGAAAAACTGCAGCAGGCGACGGTGCAGAGGGACCTCGGGGTCCTTGTGCATGAGTCGCAAAAACCCAGCTTGCAGGTGCAGCAGGTGGTCAGGAAGGCGAATGGGATGCTGGCCTTCATAGCGAGGGGGATTGAATATAAAAGTAGGGAGGTCTTGCTGCAGCTGTATAGGGCATTGGTGAGGCCGCAGCTGGAGTACTGTGTGCAGTTTTGGGCGCCGCACCTGCGCAAAGATATTTTGGCCTTGGAGGGAGTGCAGAGGAGGTTTACTAGGCTGATACCGGAGTTGAGGGGGTTGAGCAATGAGGAGAGGCTGAATAAACTAGGCTTGTACTCGTTAGAGTTTAGAAGAATGAGGGGAGATCTCATTGAGACGTATAAGATGATGAATGGGATGGATAGGATAGAGGTGGAGAGACTCCTCCCGCTCAAAAAAGACAGTAGGACTAGGGGGCACAGCCTCAAGATAAAGGGGGGGCGGTTTAGAACAGAGTTGAGGAGGAACTTCTTCACTCAAAGGGTGGTGAATCTCTGGAATTCTCTGCCCGTTGAAGTGGTGGAGGCTGCCTCGCTAAATATTTTTAAGACGCGGGTTGATGGGTTTTTGATAAGAGAGGGGATTAAGGGTTATGGGGAGAGGGCGGGAAGGTGGAACTGAGCTGCGACAGATCAGCCATGATCTTATTGAATGGCGGGGCAGGCTCGGAGGGCTGGATGGCCTACTCCTGCTCCTATTTCTTATGTTCTTATGAATTAATTAAAAAAAAATGAAAGTCATGCAGTACCTTTTGGATCTGGATCCGTCTTTGGAGAGTTTGTACTTGAAACCTGAGAGTCTCCATTTCCTTCAGGTCCTGCAGACTGGAATAAAACAGGAGAGGTGCACATTCGCTGCCAAGACCTTTGCACATTTTGAAGCTCAGCCTCCAGGAGCTCCCGAACTTTAACCAAAATGCCTCAGCTATTATCAAGACAAAAAGTAAAGACACGGAAATGATGAATGGCAAAAACCAAACTGACTTAAAGGGGCTATCAGTGTACTTAACAATCATTAAAATTAACAGATTCCATATTCAGATCCTGACTTAACAAATCTCTGTAAAAGCATTTGTGACAAGGATCACGGCAGCCTTGGTAGATGACTGCTCACCTGCTGTGGTAAAGCCACTTAGATCAAAGCAAGCTCTGCTTGGGCAGTGTTTAATTAGATCACATGAGCTGTTGAATTACAGACCTTATTCTCCAGGGAGAATTGTCATTCAGGTTTACTGGCACATTTTAGCCAAGGTAATTCAGTATGTGCAAATAAAAGCTGGTGAAACTCAGCTTTATCTGTGACACCTCTTGTAGTAAAATTGTTCACCAACAATCATTGATGATTGAAAGATCACTTATACAGGTCACTGCATGTTTTCACAGATTTGTGTTTCATTGGAACATGCAGTAGGGCAATGCAGGGGTACTTTAGTTCAGACAGTGGATGGGCTAAAAAGTAATGGTCCTAGAAACTAGCCATTCTTAAAGTTGTTGAATCACCAGGTCTGGTGAAATGCTCTGAGAAGCAAGGGAGGAATTGCAGAGGCATTGAAACAGGACATTGGCACCACCAGATAAAAAAATTGGCTTAATGAGAGCAAATAAAGCATGATGGTGAATGGTGTTTTTTCCCATTGGGAGTGGGATATACAATGGGATTCCCCAGGGGTTGGCAGAGGGCCACTATTTTTTTGAGCTATATTAATGACTTGGATTTGGGTGTCATGATGTGGCGATGCCGGCATTGGACTGGGGTAACCACAGTAAGAAGTCTCACAACACCAGGTTAAAGTCCAACAGGTTTATTTGGTAGCAAACGCCATTAGCCCCGAAATTGGATTTTGGGTGTGCAAGGCATAATTTCAAAATTTGTGAATGACAAACTTGGAAGTATTGTGAACTATGAGGAGGGTTAGTAATAGAATTCAAGACAACATAGACAGGTTGGTGGAATGGGATGAACAGAGTTAGATGGAATTTATAGCTGAAGTGTGATGTGATACATTTTTGCACTGTTGACATCTCCCTGCATCCCTCACCAGCTGTTCAGCCAACTGAGCTAAACCGAAGCACAACCTAGACCACATGACTGCAGCAGTTCAAGCAACTGGCTCACTACCATCTGTGCAAATGCAACAAATACTGGCCCTGTCAGTGTTGCTGACATCCTAATTAATTTTTAAAAATATATAATTCCAAAGAAGATGCAGAGCAGAGAGATTTGGAAACAAGTATATGGATATAGATTGTTCAGACAGGGTAGGTAGAAAGTGGTTAATAGGTATACAGGATCTTGGGGTTTATAAATAAAGACATAAAGGACAAAATCAAGGGAGGTTGTGGTGAACCTTTCAAAACATGGGTTGGATCTTAACTAGAGAACTGTTCCAATTCTAGGCACAGCACTTTACAAAGGATATGCAAGTTTTAGAGAGGATGCAAAAAAATCTTGACATTGGTTTCAAGGATAAGGGTCTTCAGTTATCCTTAAGACCCTTAAGATAAATGGGAGAGGCTGGCACTGTTGTCCTTAGAGAAGGGAAGGTTGAGAAAAAAAATGATAGAGATGTTTAAAGTGTGGTTCCTACTTTCAAGAAAGGGAACAGTGGTTCCTACTTTCAAGAAAGGGAACAGTGGTTCCTACTTTCAAGAAAGGGAACAGTGGTTCCTACTTTCAAGAAAGGGAACAGGGATAGCCCAGGAAATTACCGACCAGTGAGTCTGACCTCAGTGGTTGGTAAGTTGATGGACAGGATACTGAGGGACAGGATTTATGAACACTTGGAGAAGTTTAGTATGATCAGAAAGAGTCAGCACGGCTTTGTGAAGGGCAGGTCACGCCTTACGAGCCTAGTTGAGTTCTTTGAAAATGTGACTTAACACATTGACGAAGGAAGAGCAGTGGATGTGGTTTACATGGACTTCAGCAAGGCGTTTGATAAGGTCCCCCATGCAAGACTTCTTGAAAAAGTGAGAGGGCATGGGATCCAAGGGGCTGTTGCCTTGTGGATCCAGAACTGGCTTGCCTGCAGAAGGCAGAGTGTGGTTGTGGATGGGTCTTTTTCTGCATGGAGGTCGGTTACCAGTGAAGTGCCCCAGGGATCTGTTCTAGGACCCTTGCTGTTTGTCATTTTCATTAATGACCTGGATGAGGAACTGGAGGGATGGGTTGGTAAGTTTGCCGACAACACGAAGGTTGGTGGTGTTGTGGATAGTCTGGAGGGATGTCAGAAGTTGCAGTGAAACATAGATAGGATGCAAGACTGGGCGGAGAAGTGGCAGATGGACTTCAACACAGATAAATGTGTAGTGATCCATTTTGGCAGGTCCAATGGGATGAAGGAGTACAATATCAAGGGAAGGACTCTTAGCAGTGTAGAGGAGCAGAAGGACCTTGGGGTCCGGGTCCCTAGGACTCTTAAATTGGCCTCGCAGGTGGAGGATGTGGTCAAGAAGGCGTATGGTGTACTAGCCTTCATTAACCGAGGGATTGAGTTTAGAAGTTGGGAGATAATGCTGCAACTTTATAAGACCCTTGTCAGACCCCACTTGGAGTACTGTGCGCCGTTCTGGTCGCCTCACTACAAAAAGGATGTGGAAGCTATTGAGAGGGTGCAGAGGAGATTTACAAGGATGTTGCCTGGATGGGTGGCATGCCTTATGTGGATAGGTTGAGGGAGCTAAGTCTTTTCTCCCTGGAGAGACGAAGGTTGAGAGGCGACCTGATAGAGGTTTATAAGATGTTGAGTGGTATAGATAGGGTGGATTCTCGGAGGCTGTTTCCCAGGGCTGTAACGGTCGCTACGAGAGGACACAGGTTTAAGGTGCTGGGGAGCAGGTACAGAGGAGATGTCAGGGTTAAGTTTTTCACTCAGAGGGTGGTGAGTGAGTGGAATCGGCTGCCATTGGTAGTGGTAGAGGCGAACTCGCTGGGGTCTTTTAAGAGACTTCTGGATGAGTACATGGGATTTAATGGGATTGAGGGTTATAGATAGGCCTGGTAGGTAGGGATATGATTGGCGCAACTTGTGGGCTGAAGGGCCTGTTTGTGCTGTAGTGTTCTGTGTTCTATAAAATTATAAAACAAAAGGTGGCATGAGAAAAACATAACAACAAACAAAAAACACAATTGCTTAGAATTTGTAACATACTGCCTGAGAATATGATGGAGGCTTTCAAAAAGGGATTGGATAATTACCTGAAAATAAAAAAATTACAAAGCTATGAAGAAATGGCGGTGCTGTGGGACTCACTGAATTGCTGTCGCTGAGAGGCAGCACAAACAGACCAATCGAACAAACTCCTTTTGTGTTGTAACCATTCTACAATTCTATTTACACTGTATTTTTAATGTATGTAGCACGGGTTGCTTGATATAACTGGGCCGTGGCAAAGGATCAGAATTCAGGTAAATTAACAGCTGATGTTTCTGATGTGGCGCAAAAGATAGCATGCTCACCATCTGCAAGCTGCTGAATTTGATGAACAAGGCTCGATACAGTGTCTTGGCATCTCTCCAGTGTCTGCAGACAACCATATTCATGCTGCCAACTAAAGGGACCTTTGACAAACACAAATACAATTATTTTCCCTGCATACTATCTGAGGGGGTATAGCACGGAATGAGAATACAGGATTTTTAAAATCAGGAACAGACTAGTGGATCAATTCCCCCCCCCAACACTGGCAATGGAAATGATTGTTTTAGTTTAACTAGCGAATGCCATCTTTGTTTCCCAAACCAAACAAAGTTTAGTTCAAACATTAACAGCTGAGTAGGATTGTTTCATTCAACTTGAAAACTGATCAAATGTCAATTAGAATACAATAAATATTAGAAATGCAATATACGAATACCAGGAATACAATGAGAATGTCTGCTCATTAATTAATAATGTTTAGTATGAATAGCTTCTCATATAATTATAGAATCTGCCAATTTGATTAACTACGTTCTTCACGCTTAAGTTTTCAATTTCATTCAACTTCCCTGCAGCTGAAGGCTTAAAATTTGTTGAAAACCTCAAACTTCTTCAACCAAAGTTTTCAACGAATTCCTTTTGTCAGAAAACAATATTTGTGTAAACACTCAGATGTCGATTACTTTAAAAATCAAAAAATTAATTCAGATGTAAAAAAAAAATCAAATAATAGGAGGTAGGCTTCACCAAATACAAATAATTTAATAGATGTTATCTGAGTCACAGTGTTTAGAACGCATGCATCAAATGTACGAATCATCACAATGGAGCAAGATAAATTTGTTGGATGAAAAGAATAATTTACTAACAAAATCAATAAAACAATTTGATCCAAGATCAAAGACAAAAATTGGTCTCTCTCTCGGAAACAACACTAAGTTTAGCAATAGATACTATTTCATTTATTTCTAGTCTGATTCTTTCGCTCCATCACATCCTTTCTTATTTGCCAATTTTAATATTAGTGTTCCTGTGAAATGTCCTCTATTTTCCTAACAAACATCTCTTCCTCCTTCCTATATCCTTAGTTTTGAAATCAGTATTCACTGAACAGTCTGCTATCCAACTCATTCTGCCCAGGGACTCTGATACTGGAACCCCTTTTTGTCTGTCTCCCTGTTTTCAATTTATAAGCTCGGCTTAACACAAATGGTTTCTTGACTTACCTCCTCTCCCCTTTTGCATCTTGGTGGATGACCTCCCCAAGGATCCTGTCCTATCACCATTGTTCTTCAATATAAAAAGGTGCAGTGGCCAATGTATTCAACAGAATCTGGAAATCATGCAAAATTTCTCCCCATTGCTTCAATCCACCTATACCAATAGGTGAAAGTGTGCCATCCTTGCAGATGAACCAGCACTCTCATTAAGTACATGGTGTGGGAACTTTCCCTGTTGCTTGCAAGTGTAGTCTAGGAACGTGATTCCTCTTTTGTCTTCCGGGAACTACAAGTTTTCAAGTCTGACACAGAGAAATTGTCCTTTTGTGTAACGTGTGCTTGGCCTCTATGCATTGATCCCCATGGCAACATAAAACAAATTGTAGATTACTCATTGAGGACATACCTGAAGAATTGAGCCGTGGGTCAGTGCGGACATATTGGTCAATACATCTGTAAAACTCACGAATATTGTCCAATTGTTCTTCAATCTGTGCATAATTTACAGTTGGAAGCTGTGAATGGAACTTCAATCTGAGGTTAAGGAAAAGTTTTACGTTTTATTGTTATGTATTTCTCTTAATTAAACTGGTATGTCAATTGAATGTCTGACTGTATTCAAATGACAGCTTTAACTGGGAATTCACTATATATATATATGAGCATGCACCAGGAGGACAAGAGTGCATCATCATCACCCCCTGGAATATTACTCTAATTTAAATTCATAAGATTCCTTTTAAAGTTTTTTTTGTTTTGGTCAGATAGTAGTGCCACTTGCAAATTGGGCATTTAATTAGCGTTAGGTGCACAAAAGGGATATACCTCGGAACTAACTGAAACCGATTATTGGGCTTGGACATATATGTTCGTAATGTGCATCTCTGTAAATAAAAACTTATAAATGTTTAAAATTTAAGTTCACGTTCTATCCTTCATGATAACAAATGACAGAAAATGCAGGAAAAATTCAGTCGGTCTGACAGCGCCTTGTGGAGAGAGAAACAGAGTTAATGCTTCAAGTCCATGTGATTCTTCTTCAGAGTCGGAGAGATGTGATGGATTTTATACTGTTTAAGATGGGAATGGAGCAGGTGGAGCAAAATAGGTCAAAGATAGATGGGAGTTTGGAAAGATTTGACAAAGATGTCATTGGCACAAGGTAAAGGGAGTATTACAGAATAAGGAGGGTGTTGTTAATGATATAAAGGTGGGATAGCAGAATGTGTTAATAGCAGAACAAGGGTCAGTGCTTTGTGAAAACCATACTGAAGTACAAGCAATAGATGGCTTTATGGAGTGGTGGGGGGGGGGGGGGGGGGGAAGGGTGCTCTTGAGGCAAAACAAATTGGATTTAAAAAGGGGGATCAAGATGGAGGAACAAGTTTATGATCCAAAGCAGTTGAACTCCATGTCAAGTCCAGGAGGCCTTTAGTGCCTAATTGGAAGATGAGGTGCTACTGTCCAGTTTGCATTGGGCTTCCTTGGAACATTGCAGCATACCAAGAACTCACATATGGGTGAGAACTAGATGGTGAGAAATGACAAGTGACAGGAAGGTTAGGGTCATGTTTGTGGACTGTGAAGGTGTTCTGCAAAACTGTCACCCCACTCTGCATTTAGTCTTCCCAGTGTACAGGAGACCGCATTGGGAGAAGTAAATACAACAAACCAAATTGAAAGAGATACAAGTGAAATGTTGCTTCACTGGAAAGAAGTGCTTGTGGCCTTGGATGGTGAGGAGGTAGGAGTAAAATGACAGGTGTTGCAATTTCTCCTATTGCATTTGAAAATGCCTGGGAAAGGGATGAGGAGTTGGGGGTGATGGAGGAGAGGACCAAGGTCTCAGAGAGGAGCAATCCCCCCAGAATGCTGACAGTGATGGGAGGAAGTAAAAGGTGATGGCATCTTGCAGCAGTTGAGGGAAAATGGCAGAGGATGATCCTTTGAATGTAAAAGCTGGTGGAGTGAAAAGTGAGGACAAGGGGGATCTTATCATGGTTCTGGGAGGGAGGGAAGAGGTGAAGGCAGAGGTGTGGGAGATGAGTTGGATGTGCTTGTGCACTCTATCACTACCTTGGGTGGGAACCTTTGGTTTAGGAAAAAGGCATGTTGGAAATATTGCTTTGGAAGGTAGCATCAATGGATCAGATATGATAAAGGTGGAGAAACAGGGAGAGTGGAATGGAATCTTTACAGGAAGCCGGGTGTATAGCTGTGGGATTTGGTGGGCTCGTAACAAATACTGGTGGTCAGTCTATCAGCAGAAATTCAGACAGAGCGATCAAGGAAGAAAAGGGAATGTTGGAGATAGACCCCGTGAGGGTCAGGGGGGTGCTGAAACAAAATTGATCATTTTTTCCAGGTTCAAATGACTGCACTAAGTGGTACCAAAACAGTCAAAAATATAATGTTGTTGGAGGGGGCTGGAGTAGGACTGGAACAAGGAACACTCCACATATCAGTGGAGAGCTTCAAGTTTTTAGGTGTCCAGATCACCAACATAGAAGACATTCTCTCTGGTTGTATCACAGCTTGTTATGGCGCCTGTTGTGCTCAAGACTGCAAGAAACTACAAAGGGTTGTGAATAAAGCCCAGTCCACCACGCAAACCAGTCTCCCATTCATTGACTCTGTCTACACTTCCCACTGCCTGAGAAAAGTAGCCAACATAATTAGGGACGCCACACATCCCAGGCATACTCTCTTCCACTGGGAAAAAAAGATACAAAAATCCGATTCAAGAACAGCTTCTTCCCTGCTGCCATCAGACTTTTGAACGGACCAACCTTGTACTAAGTTGATATTTCTCTACACCTTAGCTGACCGTAACACTACATTCTGCACTTTTTCCTTTCCTTCTCTATGAATGGTATGCTTTGACTGTATAGCACGCAAAAAACAATACTTTTCACTGTATGAAGAGCGGGTAGATTCAATCTCTGTGGTAGGATACGGTTGACTGGAGTCTTTGCATGAAGCTTGCTTTCTCCTGGATCTCTACAGTGTCACTTGTGGACACTTTCCCCCACAAGCTAGAAAACAACAACAGAATCAAAGATAGATGTTTGTCCACGTGCATCTCTCCAAACTCTTGAAAAGTTGTCATGGTTGGGATTTTCCCTTGAGACAATTCCATCTGGAATATTAGAGGGACAATGAGAGAGAATTTTAGAAGTGGAGAAGGAAAGGGCCTTCACCCAGACTAAAAGTACTCAGAGTGGGGGTGAATCCTGCTGATCACGCCTTCTTTCTGTTCAGCCAGCAAATAACGGGGAGGTAGAGAAGCATTCTGTGTAGCCCTCTTCTTCCTGCTCCACCTTGCTGGGAAAAGTCATTGGCTGAAGGAGGAGGAGATGATGACAGTGGTTATGTCACTGGCTTAGTAATCTAAAGGCCCAACCTAATGCTCTGGGAATATAGTTCAAACCTCAGCATGGCAGCTTGCGCAGGAATTGAAAGAAAAATTAACCAACTGTTGTAAAAACATCTGGTTCAATAGAAGAAAATAGAGGCCCTTTTAGGAAAGAAAATCTGCTACCCTCACTTGGTCAGGTCTACCTATGAATCTAGGTCCTCAGAAATGTGGCTGACTATGAAATGTCATAGTCAGTTCAAGAGCAATTTGGGGTGGGCAACAAATACTGACCTTGCCAGTGATGCCCGCATTCCATGAAATAATTTTTAAAATGTCAAAATATTTCTTTACATCAGAATCCGGGGAGGTGAGGTGTCATGTTCCCCTTGTGGTGAGCTTGTGTTCAGCTTCTACTGCTCTGTTCCCAAGGTTTTGCTTACCGTTCGTTTCTGTTTCGCTGCTTTCTCCACTCTACAGGAAGTTTCAGCACTGACCTGTGAAGGTTTAAGATGATTTACAGTTTGCAGGAAGTACATCAATATCCATCCAATATAGTGACGTCAACAGGGAGAAGCTTTTAAATCCTCAAGCTACAAAAAAAAACATAAGAGCCGAACACAGCTGGCCACATGCAAATCTGCAGAAAATCTAAGTTGCTCCTTTTCCTCACTGACGCACACTCCCCCATTGCGAACACACTGACATTTGAACCAGTTGCTGCTCCCACATAACTTTGCCCCCGCTATCTTCTCCAGACTTAAATCCCCTTGCACTTTTTTCAGTTCTTGAACACTGGTTTTCAATGTACTACTCTTCTCTCTGCCCAATCTTCAGCAGTGTCAATCGTAGCTCTTTGAATTATTGTCTTTAAGCCCTTTGTTACCTTTTAAAAAAAAAGCTTGGCAAACCTACGTTTAAAAAAAGCTTGGCAAACATTAAATGATCTCCCACAAAGCCTAACACCTGTTCCTTATTTTCTCTGTGAAACACCTAAGGACATATCAATAGAAGGTGCTTGTTGGTAGGAGCACTGAGACTGCTTGTTAAAAAAAAATCAAAGTTAAAATGAACTATAATTCTTTTGCACGTTTATTTAGTTGAAGTCCTTATTTTTTTGGATTAGTTACATTTGATTTTAAACCTGGACTTGAGCACCACCTGATGGCTGATTGAACAACTGCAGCTACTTTGTAATACTGAGCCTGACGGAGCAGCAGCTGCAAGTCAGATTTCTTGGTCTCTGCTTAATTTACTGGATACACCATTGCAGCATTATGGCCAATATAACTACCCACAGCAACCCTGGAGAGGAAAGCAGGGCTCCTCCTGAGCATCTTAGACGAGATGTGGATATGCCGACACTGGGCTGGGGTAAGCACAGTAAAGTCTCACAACACCAGGTTCAAGTTCAACAGGTTTATTTGGTAGCACGAGCCACAAGCTTTTGGAGCTTGGCCCCTTCATCAGGTGAGTGGGAATTCTGTTCACAAATTGGGCATATATAGACACAAACTCAATTTACAAGATAATGGTTGGAATGCGAGTCTTTACAGATAATGAAGTCTTAGAGGTACGCACAATGTGAGTGGAGAGAGCATCAAGCACAGGTTAAAGAGATGTGTATTGTCTCCAGCCAGAACAGTTAGTGAGATTTTACAAGTCCAGGCAAGTCGTGGGGATTACAGATAATGTGACATGAACCCAAGATCCCGGTTGAGGCCGTTCTCATGTGTAAGGAACTTGGCTATCAGTTTCTGCTCAGCAATTCTGCATTGTTGTGTTGTGAAGGCTGCCTTGGAGAACGCTTACCTGAAGATCAGAGGCTGAATGCCTGTGGCTGCTGAAATGTTCCCCAACATGAAGTGAACACTCCTGCCTGGTGACTGTCAAGCGGTGTTCATTCATCTGTTGCTGTAGCGTCTGCATGGTCTCCCCAACGTATCATGCCTCGGGACATCGTTTCCTGCAGTGTATCAGGTAGACAACGGTGGCCGAGTTGCAAGTGTATGTACCGTGTACCTGGTGGATGATGTTCTCACGCGAGACGATGGCATCCATGTCGATGATCCGGTACGTCTTGCAGAGGTTGCTGTGGCAGGGTTGTGTGGTGTTGTGGTCACTGCTCTCCTGAAGGCTGGATAGTTTGCTGTGGACAATGGTCTGTTTGAGGTTGTGTGGTTGTTTGAAGGCAAGAAGTGGGGGTGTGGGATGACCTTGACGAGATGCTTGTCTTCATCAATGACATGTTGAAGGTTCTAGAGAAGATGTCGTGGCTTCTCTGCTCTGGGGAAGTACTGGATGATGAAGGGTACTTTGTCTGCCATGTCCCACGTTTGTCTTCTGAGGAGGTTGGTGCGCTGTAGTGTGTCGGAATGTAGATCGATGAGTCGAGCGCCATATCCTGTTCTTACGAGGGCATCTTTCAGCATCGGGAGGTGTCTGTTGCGATCTTCCTCATCTGAGCATATCCTCTTAAGGAGGGCTTGACTGGAGAGGATGGCTTCTTTGACGTGTTTAGGGTGGAAGCTGGAGAAGTGGAACATCGTGAGGTTATCCGTGGGTTTGAGATACAATGAAGTGCTGAGATGACTGTCTTTGAACTTGTGTGTGTCCAAGAATGCAACCGATTCCGCACAGTAGTCCATGGTGAGTCTGATGGTGGGATGGAACTTGTTGATGTCACCCCGGGTTGCCTCCTGGGTGCAACGGTCCGTGACTTCTCGGACCATGTTTTCAGGATCCTTAAGGGGGAGGGGGATCAGTCGCAAGGCGTAGTGCATATCGGTACCAATGACATAGGTAGGACAAGGAATGGGGATTTAAAACAGGAATCTAGGGAGCTAGGATGGAAGCTGAGAGCCAGAACAAAGCATGTTGTCATCTCTGGTTTGTTGCCGGTGCCACATGCTAGTGAGTTGAGGAACAGGGAGAGAGTGCAGATTAACATGTGGCTGCAGGGATGGTGTAGGAGAGAGGGTTTCATTTACTTGGACAATTGGAATACATTCTGGGGAAGGTGGGACTGTACAAACAGGATGGTTTGCACCTGAACCAGAGAGGCAGCAATATCCTGGGAGGGAAATTTGCAAAGGCTCTTCGGCAGGGGAGTTTAAACTAATTTGTCAAGGGGATGGGAAAATGAGCTGTAGTCCAAAAGCCTGTGTTGAAGGTCGTGAGGTACCAAGGAAGGTGTCAAGGTTGCAGAAGTGTACAGGCAGACAGGATGGTGGGTTGAAGTGTATCTACTTCAATGCAAGGAGCATCAGAAATAAGTTAGGCGAACGTGGAGCGTAGATTGGTACTTGGGACTACAATGTTGTGGCCATTATGGAGACATGGTTAGAACAGGGACAGGAATGGTTGTTGGCAGTTCCGGGGTATAGATGTTTCAGTAAGAGTAGGGAAGGCGGTAAAAGAGGTGGAGAAGTAGTATTGTCAATCAAGGATAATTTAATGGCTGCTGAAAGGCATTGAGAGCGATCTGCCTACTGAGGTAATATGGGCTGAAGTCAGAAATAGGAAAGGATTGGTCACATTGATAGGAGTTTTCTATAGGCCCCCAAATAGTAATAGAGATGTGGAGGAGGAAATGGCAAAGCAGATTATGGATAGGTGTGGAAGTCACAAGGTAGTTATCATGGGTGACTTTAACTTTCCAAATATTGATTGCAATCTTTATAGGTCGAATAGTTATGATGGGACACTTTTTGTACAATGTGTGCAGGAGGGTTTCCTGACACAATATGTGGATAAGCCGACAAGAGGTGGGGCCACATTGGACTTGGTACTCGATAATGAACCGGGCCAAGTGTTTGATTTGTTTGTGGGAGAGCACTTTGGAGATAATGACCATGATTTGGTGTCCTTCAATATTGCAACGGAGAGGGATAGGGTCGCACGGCAGGGCAAGGTTTATAATTGGGGCAGGAGTAATTATAATGCGATTAGGCAAGAATTAGGGAGCATAAGATGGGAACAGAAGCTGTCAGGTATGGGCACAAACGAAAAGTGGAGCTTTTTCAAGAAACAAGTACTGCGGGTCCTTGATAGGTGTATCCCTGGCAGGCAGGGGGGAAATGGTTGAGTGAGGGAACCACGGTTCACAAAGGAGGTTGAATGTCTTGTCAACAGGAAAAAGTAAGCGTATGTAAGGATGATAAAACAAGGTTCAGTTGGGTCGCTTGAGAGTTACAAGGTAGCTAGGAATGAGTTAAGAAAAGGGCTTAGGGGAGTTAGGTGGGTTGGATAAAGGAAAACCCCAAGGCTTTTTACTCTTATGTGAGAAATAAAAGAATGTCCAAGGTGAGGTTAGGGCCAGTCAAGGATAGTAGTGGGAACTTGTGCATGGAGTCAGAAGAGAAAGATGAGGCCTTGAATGAATAATTTTCTTCAGTGTTCACTAAGGAGAGGGGCCATATTTTTGAGAATGATAGTGTGATGCAGGCTGAAAGGATGGAGAAGGTAGATGTTCTGAGGGAAGTTGTATTAGCAATTCTGAAAAACCTGAGGGTTGATAAGTCCTCTGGGCCAAATGGCATACTTCCTAGGATACTATGGGAGGCAAGGGATGAGATTGCACAGCCATTAGCTTTGATCTTTGGGTCCTCACTGTCCATGGGGATTGTGCCAGAAGACTGGAGAGTGGCGAATGTTATTCCTCTCTTCAAGAAAGGAAAGAAGAATGACCCTGGTAATTATAGGCCAGTTAGTCTTACTTCGGTGGTTGGTAAGTTAATGGAAAGGGTCCTGAGAGATAGGATTTATGACCATTTAAAAGTTGCAGTTTAATCCGGGATAGTCAATATGGTTTCGTGAGGGGCAAGTCTTGCCAAATTTGACTGAATTCTTTGAAGAGGTAACTAAGTGTATAGACGAAGGTAAAGCAGTTGATGTCGGATACATGGATTTTAGTAAGACGTTTGATAAGGATCCCCATGGTAGTTCATGAAGAAAGTAAGGAGGTGTGGGATAGAAGGAAATTTGGTTGATTGGATAAGTAACTGGCAGTCTCAGAGAAGACACAGGGTGGTGGTGGAGGGAAAATTCCAGACTGGAGGCCAGTTACCAGCAGTGTACCACAGGGATCAGTGATTTTTATCAATGACTTGGAGGAGGAGGCTGAAGGCTGGGTTAGTAAATTTGCTGATGACACCAAGATTGAGGTGGATGAGGCGGAGGGCTCTTGTAGGCTGCAAAGAGACATTGATAGGATGCAGAGCTGGGCTGAAAAGTGGCGGATGGAGTTTACCTCTGATAAATGAGTCACCTTGCACTTTGGTAGGACAAGTGTGAATGCGGATTACAGGGTCAACGGCAGGGTTCCGAGGAATGTGGAGGAACAGAGAGATCTTGGGGTTCGTATCCACAGATCTCTGAAGGTTGCCACTCAAGTGGATAGAGCCGTAAAGAAGGCTTATAGTGTGTTAGCATTTATTAACAGAGGGTTTGAGTTTAATAGCTGTGGGGTTACACGATAACTATACCGGACTTGGGTGAGACCACATTTGGAATATTGTGTGCAGTTCTGGTCACCTCACTATGAGGAGGATGTGGAAGCATTAGAGAAAGTGTAGAAGAGATTTATCAGGATGCTGCCTGGTTTGGAGGGTAGGTCTTATGAGGAAAGGTTGAGGGAGCTTTGGCTTTTTTCTTTAGAGCTGAGGAGGATGAGAGGCAACTTAACAGAGATTTACAAGATGATGAAGGGGATAGATAGAGTAGATGTGCAGCGACTATTTCCTCGGGTGGATGCAGCTGTTACTAGGGGGCATAACAATAAGGTTCATGGTAGGAGATATAGGAGGGATGTCCGAGGCAGATTCTTCATTGGTTGGGGCGTGGAATACACTGCCTGCTGTGACAGTGGAGTCGGACACTTTAGGAACTTTCAAGTGGTTATTGGATAGGAACATGGAGCACACCAGAATGATAGGGAGTGGGATAGCTCAATCTTCGATTTGGACATAGCTCGGCACAACATCAAAGGTCTGTACTGTGCTACACTGTTCTATAGTTGTTTCAGTAATTGTTCGTCATGAGTCCAAAGGAAGAAAATGTCATTGATGTATCTAGTGCATAGCATCTGTTGAAGAGGTTTTGATTGAACCTGTGCATGAAGATCTTGGCATATTGAGGTGTGAATTTGGTCCATGGCTGTTCCATGTGTTTGGATGAAGAACTGATTGTTGAAGGTGAAGACATTGTGGTCCAGGACAAAGCAGATGAGTTGTAAAATTGCATCTGGAGATTGGCAGTTGTCGACGTTGAGTACTGAGGCAGTTGCTGCAATGCCATCATCGTGGGGGATGCTTGTGTAGAATGCTGAGATATCCATTGTGACGAGGAGTGCTCCTGGTTCAACTGTTCTATGTATGCGGAGTTTCTGTAGAAAGTCCATAGTGTCGCGACAAAAGCTGGGGATTCTTTGTACAATGGGTTTCAGGATGCCCTCGACATAGCCAGAGAGGTTCTCGCACAGGGTCCCACTACGCTGGGATGGCCGGGCGTGTTGGCCTTGTGTATCTTCGGGAGGCAGTAGCAATCTCCAACGCAGGGAGTACGTGGGATGAGAGCACAGAGGGTGCTCTGGAGGTCCAGATCAGAGATCTCGATCAGTCTGTTGAGTTGATGGGTGTATTCTTTGGTTGAATTTGCGGGTAAACGTCTGTAGTGTTCCACAGCACTCTCTACAAGATGTGCCGGATCATCGACACGGATGCCATCATCTCACGTGAGAACACCCTCCATCAGGTACACAGTATATACACTTGTAACTCGGCCAACGTTGTCTACCTGATATGCTTCAGGAAAGGACATCCCGAGGCATGGTACATTGGGGAAACCATGCAGACACTACGACAACGGATGAATGAACACTCTTCAACAATTCACAGGCAGGAGTGTTCTCTTCCTGTTGGGGAATACTTCAGCAGTCATGGACATTCAGCTTTTGATCTTCGGGTAAGCGTTCTCCAAGGCAGCCTTCACGAAACATGACAATGCAGAAGTGCTGAGCAGAAAGTGATAGCCAAGTTCTGCACATGAGGACGGCCTCAACCAGGATCTTGGGTTCATGTCACACTATCTGTAACCCCCACGACTTGCTTGGGCTTGCAAAATCTCACTAACTGTCCTAGGTGAGGACAATACACATCTCTTTAATCTGTCCTTAACCTGCTCTCCACTCATATTGTCTGTACCTTTAAGACTTGATTACATGTAAACACTCGCATTCCAACCATTATTTTGTAATTTGAGTTTATGTCTATACATGCCCTGTTTGTGAACAGAGCTCCAAAAGCTTGTGGCTTGTGCTACCAAATAAACCTGTTGGACTTTAACCTGGTGCTGTGAGACTTCTTACTCATCTTAGTCAAGACATTGGGATTGTGAATGAGGGCTTTTACCTAAAACACATGCCACAGCAGGTGGTACAATGGAACAGGGGTTAGCACTGAGGCCTTACAGCATGAGGAACCCAGGTTCAATTCCGGCCTCAGGTCACTGTCTGTGTGGAGTTTGCACATTCTCCTGTGTGAGTTTTGCCCGGGTGCTCTGGTTTCCTCCCACAGTGCAGGCCATGTGAAATTGACCCTCAGTACCAAGGGGATTAGCAGGGTAAGTACATGTGGTAATGGGGACAGGGCCAGGACTTCTGTCAGTGCAGGCTCGATGGGCCGAATGGCCTCTTCTGTACTGTAGGGATTCTATGATTCACTGCCATCAAAACAAGAAACACAGAATAACAAGAAAAATTATAACAGAAGGAATAGGCATTTGGTCTGGAGGGGTTACAACAGATTCACTCAGCCCATGTGCCTCAGCCACGTTAAATCCACTTCCACATTTGCATCCTCTACATACTTTCCTGTCAAGTAAAGTCTCTATCAAATTAAGTACCTTATTTAGATCTTCAATGCAAATTACTCAATTTGTAGACCGATGTAAAATACAGCAAGTCAGAACAAAAGAGGAGCTACTCCAGGTATGCATCCAAAATATTAAACCTCAGAGACCAAACAGCCGTGTGCTTGTTTGAAAAAAAATTGCAACTAAAGGTAAATTTCCAAGCCTCTTACCCATTTTCCTGAAGAGTGAATAATTTGGGTTTCTCCGCGGAAGAATTTGCAGTTTGGGGCATGTTTCTCTCAGAAGCACTCAATTGCACAGATTCTTTGATCTGATTGACTCTCTGCTGGTTAATGACAGCGAAAGCCAAGGTGGGAGCAGTGTCTGTATTTTCATGAGTCAGGACACTATGTGATATGACTGTCCTTGGAGTAACATCTGTACCTGGCAGACTATTTACACTGTGAGACATCACTGTCCTTGGAGCTGACTTTATGGACTGGAGCCTGTTTTGTCGAGTTCTGCTTCCTGCCCTGTTAACAGAGTCAGACTGTTTTGTACGTCGCTTGGCAACAGTTTGAACTACACTTGATTGAGTGTGCAATGAGCCTCGAGCTAACTGTCTCACTGCCGATGGCACCAATTTTCTCCTCACTTCCAGTTTGGTTTTATATGGGACCTTCAACGTATAAGATACTGGTTTGCTGGAAGAGATGGTCTGTGCTGTGGTTCCCCTCCCAGTAAGCCTATCAGTTAAATTACTCAGTTGAGTAACACTCTTCTTACACTCTGGTGCTGCCACTTTTCCACCAACTTTGTTCATGTTGGCCCCTGATACTTTGTTCTTAGCATTTGAATGCAGTGATCTGAATAAAACGTCTGCTGAATGTTTATCTCCATAGTTGGATGCTGGTGGCTGTTTGGCAGCACTGTATCCTGCATCAGTTGGCACTGTGCTGCCCTTGGGGATGTGTGATTGGATCAGCTCCGTCTCAAGCATGTTATGATGGGTTTGTCGGATCCGTAGGGCTTTGGCCAGAGCTCTGTTCAACACCTCGAGCTCCTGTAGCTCCTCAGAACTACAGTCATGGTCTGGAAAGAAGAACAGAAAAATGAATCAAGCTCCGAATTCAGGCTCTTAATTGCACTGTGTGTAACAGAATGTTAAACTCCGTGACTTGTCAATCCATTGTAATCATCCAATCGACCTTCTGCCCAACTTTCTTCATTTGCCCTCAGAATCCTCTGTTCATCACCCCACATCATTCCTTTTCTTTTCATCACTGGGGAGACTCTGGAATGGAAACTCGGCCAGTGGGGGGAGATTTGCTCTGTGTGTTTTGTTCTATAACTTTAATTGTTACATATTGCAGATGGTAAATTGCCCAGTGACCATTCAAGACATCTGCAAATGGAGGAATGAAAGGAGAACGACAATAAAGGTAAAGAATCCCAGCTCTCCAAGAATAGCTGTGCACAGGTGGAATGTATATTTAATGCAAAGAGATAGACTGTGGGAATTAAGAGTTAAGCAATTCTTGTTCTATCATTGGGCATCATTGTTCAAAAGAAGTTTAAACATTACCTCTTACATCAAGGTTGGGAGAATCTTGTAAATAAAAAGATGCAATTAAACCAGGGATGAGGTCTCCGAAGAGGCACATTGGAACTCCCTGTGGTACTAAGTTTGATTCCCAAACAAAAAAAAGCCTTTTGACAGAAAATGTTTGTTGAACTTCTCAAGGTAAAGAACATTATTGCTAAGAAATGCAGAAGTCAGTTGCAGAGCAGTCAACTTGAACAAAACATTTTAGCAAGTGAATGAAAAAAGGAGAAAGGTTCAATTAGTATTAGGCAAAGTAAGAAGTCACATCACAATCCAGATAATATCATGCGCTAGGAAGAAAAAGGAAAAAGAAACAATTGCGAGAGATCGGTAAACAAACTGGACATGTGTAGGCTCTGTGAGAAGCAGAGATTACAGGTTGTGAGGTTGCTGACTACATTACCAAAATTTGTGAATAAATTAGACACCATGTTAACATTTAAGACCAGGTTTGATAGAAGGGTGAAAGGGTATGGGAACAGAATGGGATTAAAGTACTGCTTGTGGATAAATACCAACATGGACTGGTGGGACCAAAGACCCAATTTCTACATTGACTCTCTTCCTGTACATTGAACAGGAAAGCCTACTCCTGTTACTGTGAGGCTCTATGCAAATTAAATCTGTGGAATATCAGATGCACAGATCAAAAGGGGTTTATACAGATAACACGAGGCATTGGTTCCACTACAAATGGAGTATAGTGTTCAGTTTTATCCAGGATATTTACCAAAAAACTGAATGCTTGAGCCTGGTTTAAGAAAGTGCAATAAGGAAGAAGCAGCTAAGTTCTTAGTTTTCAGAATCCATGAAATAAGATTTTTTTTTGGAATTCTTTGGAACCAAAATAACAGAACAAACTATTAAAAGGCAACTATTGCAGCAGATGTTGAGAAAGCAGAAAGATGGTGTTGCCATCAACCAAAAAAGGCAACTCCTTGAGATAGTTTTCAGGTTCCTAAAATAAACACTTCCCCCCATAAGAGATCCCTGAAAGACTCTCAGCCAGGCACACCTGTCTTGATGGCAGTGGCTCCATCCTTCACTGGACTCTCTCCAGCACAGGGATTCCTGAGAATAAACATCAACAAAGCCTTATTAAGCATGAAATGCTGCAATTGAGTTTGTCTTTATTTAACTAAACGAGTTGATGATTTGGGCACAATGACATTCCACCTAGACATTCCTGACTATACACAGGACTTCAAATAGGAGACCTAGGAATTTGATTTAAGATGGGGCTCAAACACACCCTGCACCAAAGTTAAATTTTAAAAAGGATTGGGTAAAATTCTTCTGTGTATGATATTTAAAAAATTAGAGTAGCACAGTGTTTGCCATTTTACATCCACATCAATTTCTGTGCTAAGCTTGCATGTGGAACAATTGTACTCCATTGATGTCTGGAAATTAAGTGCATTTCATTTATGAATATATATGGTTATGAGATCAGTAGAAAACGGTTTACAATTACATTGCTCCTTTGAGTTAGACAGACACCAGGATACAATAGATTTTAATAATCCCATTCTCCTGACAGGAGAGCGAGTTAGAATCACAAAATCCAACAGTGCAGAAGGAGGCCATTCAGCCCACTGAGTCTGCACTGACTACAATCCCACCCAAGCCCTATTCCCATAACTCCATGCATTTATACTAGCAAATCCCCCTGACATTATTTAGCATGGCCAATCCGCCTAACCCACACATCTTTGGACTGTGGGAGGGAACCAGAACACTCAGAGGAAACCCATGCAGACACAGGGAAAATGTGCAAACTCCACAGAGACAGTGATTCAAGACGAGAATCAAACCAGGTTCCTGGCACCATGAGGCAACAGTGCTAATCACTGTTCTACCCATGTTGGAATCCAATCCAAGACCTCTGCTTTCCCACACACAAGATGCAAATTTGCTGTCCAGGACCTGAAAGTGAAGAGAGAATCTTGTCTCTGGAGGAGGTAGGGAGAAATCAATCTCTGGGGAAAAGGACTAGCTGAATTGAATTGCCTTTTTCTGGTCATGTATATTTCTATTATTAGAGGACAATGGGGCATTATACATTCCACATAATTGAAGTAAATTGGATAGTCGTACCAAGGTTTCAGCAGCTGGCGATAACTCTTTAGTTCAGCTTCGAGTTTTCTCTCCTCCTCCGTACACTCCTTAATGGCGTCATCCAATAATGAGGAAAGCCTATAAAACATTCAACCATTAGATATCTCTGAAAAAAAAACCAAAGCAAAACCCAACTCATCACCAAGACAATCTGATCCTGAACATACCCACATTTGGAATAGTCAATGTCCTCCCAAAGCTTGAACAAAAAAAAAATTATATCTATATAATCAGGATGGGGCTCATATATACAAAAACAGAGTGAAGAACATAAAAAAAAGTAATTCAACGTTTAACTTCTACCTTAGCTCCATTTCCCTTCTGCTCCCCATATTCCATGATTTCCCAAGAGACCACAAAAATCTTGTCTCAGTCCTGAATATATTCAGCGATGCGCAACCAGTCTTTGGTGGTTGCAAATTCCAAACCTTCACAACTCACTGAGTGAAGAAATTCCTCCTTCTTTCAATATAAATGATTGACCCCTTGTCCCAAAATTGTGTCCCCACGTTTTACAATCTCCAACCAGGGGAAACAACGTTTCAGTCATTTCAATTAGATCACCTCTCATTCTTCAATCTGACAGAGCTCAGCACTTGGGGAGGGTCTGCACAGTTTGAGGGCCAGTACTGAGGAAACAGCATTGCTCTATCGGAGGGACAATACTGAGAAAGTACCACACTGTTGGAGATGGATCATTCCAACCAGATATTAAACTGAGCCTGCCTGTCTGTCTGTCGTGGGTGAGTACAAAAAGTTCTACACCACCCTTTTTTACACAGGCAAGCACGGTGTCTCCCCCATTGTCCTGACCAACATTTATCCCAGCAGCAACAACACCAGTTTACCCGGTTATTATTACATTGACATGTGGGAAGCTGCTGTATACAAATCACTTGGCGCCTTTCCTAAACTACAACATTTCAAACACACTCCACAGTTTAGGAAGCATTTTGGGATGTGAAAGGCGCTACAGAAAGAGAGGCCGCTGTCAAAGGAGCGGGCAGACTGCGCGACCTGGGGAACGGAGCGGATTACCTCTGTGCCCGGGAGGTCGGCACCATGGCCGGGGAGCAGAATCAGCCTTCCGCAGGCCCGGGATCGAAGCCGGCAGCCGTTCCTCAGCAGCACATCGCGCAGCCGCCACAAAGTGTCAGCAGAACCGCAGAGAGCCCTTAAAGGGACAGGCATGGGAACAGTCTTAAAGGGACAGGCAAGGGGAAAACCCTTAGAAGGACAGGCATCGGAAGACCCTTTTAAAAGAACAGTCAGGGAGAGAGATAAAGAAACAAGTATGGAAAGATCCTTAAAAAGGGACAAGTGAGGAGAGATCTTTAATCAGACAGCAAGCTCTGATCATGGAGGAAATTGCTCACTTTCACATCCGACTTCCATCAAACACCAGAGTAGGTTCTTGGCTCTAGCTTGAACCAGACAGCTGGACTGGGGCTGCAGGACCCAGGAATGCCAGGCTTCTGCTGGAGCTTGCCAAGAACTTTGATTAAAAGTGTGCCCCTGAACGTGACTTCAAGTTACAGGTACACTTCTAACTAGCACCAATTTCTTCTCACCTGTCACCCCATCTTAGCTGACCAGTGCCACCAGTTTAAAATTCTCAACTGTGTTTAAATTCCTTTATTGTCTCAGTTATTCTTCTCTATAACTACTTCCAGCACTGCATCTCCAAACTTCATCTTCCCTTCATTGATCAAATAGATTAGTTTTAAGAACCAGTTACAATTTACCACAAAAGTGGGCGAGGAGGAGGAGGGTTGAAACGCCTGCCTCTCAATTATCCAAGACTGCAGGAAACTACAAAAGGTCGTGAATGTAGCCCAATCCATCACACAAACCAGCCTCCCATCCATTGACTCCGTCTACACTTCCCGCTGCCTTGGCAAAGCAGCCAGCATAATTAAGGACCTCACACACCCAGACATTCTCTCTTCCACCTTCTTCCGTCAGGAAAAAAAATACAAAAGTCTGAGGTTACGAACCAACTGACTCAAAAACAGTTTCTTTCCTGCTTCCATCAGACTTTTGAATGGACCTATCTCGCATTAAGTTGATCTTTCATTACACCCTAGCTATGACTGTAATATTACATTCTGCAATCTCACGTTTCCTTCTCTACAAACAGTGTGCTTCATCTGTATAGTGCGCAGGAAACAATATTTTTCACTGTATACTAACACGTGACAATAATAAATCAAATCAAAAAACTTCACCAAAACAGAAACTCATCTGGATTTTGCAGCATTTGCCAGTGGAAGAGGAAAAGAGAGATAAATAAAAATGTAAAAAAGAGGGAGTTCAGCAGCACACAGCCACATCCTTGACTGTAAATTGCTGTATTATTTTGATTTGATTTATTATTGTCCATGTATTAGTATACAGTGAAAAGTATTGTTTCTTGTGTGCTATACAGACAAAGCTTAAAAGTTTTAAAGTTTATTTATTAGTCACAAGTATGCTTACATTACACCGCAATGACGATACTGTGAAAATCCCATTGTCGCCACATGCCAGTGCCTGTTTGGATACTGAGGGAGAATTTAGCATGTCCAATGCACCTAACCAGCACCTCTTTTGGGCTGTGCGAGAAAACCTGAGCACTTGGAGGAAACCCATACAGACATGGAGAGAACGTGCAGACTCTGCACAGACAGTAACCCAAACCGGGAATTAAACCCGGGTCCCTGGAGCTGCTAACCACTGTGCCACCATGCTGTGTTCATAGAGAAGGAAACAAGAGATTGCAGAATGTTGTGTTACAGCCATGGCTAGGGTGTAGAGAAAGATCAACTTAATGCAAGGTAGGTTCTTTCAAAAGTCTGATGACAGCAGGTAAGAAGCTGTTCTTGAGTTGGATAGTACGTGACCTCAGACTTTTGTATCTTTTTCCTGATGGAAGAAGGTAGAAGAGAGAACGTCCAGAGTGCATGAGGTCTTTAATTATGCTGACTGCCTTGCCGACACAGTGTGAAGTGTAGACAGAGTCAATGGATGGGAGGCTGGTTTGTGTGATGGATTGGGCTACATTCATGACTTTTTGTGGTTTCTTGCAGTCTTGGGCAGAGCATGAGCCATTCCAAGCTGTGATACAACTAGAAAGAATGCTTTCTATGGTGCATCTGTAAAAGTTGGTGAGAGTCGTAGCTGACATGTCAAATTTCCTTAGTCTTCAAAGAAAGTAGAGGTGTTGGTTTTTTTTAAATTATAGTGTCAACATGGTGACCTGGACAACTAAAAATGTGAAGCTCTCAACCATTTCTACTTCTTCCCATTGACGTAGACAGGGGCACGTTCTCCACTATGCTTCTTGAAGTCGATAACAATCTCCCTCATTTTGTTGACATTGAGGGAGAGATTATTGTTGCAGCAGCCAGTTCACCAGATTCTCAATCTCATTTCTGTACTTTGTCTTGTCATTGTCTGAGATCCTCCCACTACGGTGGTGTTGTCAACAAACTTGAAAATCGAGTTGGAGTGGAATTTGGCTGCATAGTCGTAGGTGTATAAGGAGTACGGTAGGGGGCTGAGAACACAGCCTTGTGGGGTAGTGGTGTTGAAGATGATCATGGAGGAGGTGTTGTCATCTATCCTTACTAATTGTATTCTATGGGTTAGGAAGTTCAGGATCCAGTTGCAAAGGGAGGAGCTGAGGCCCATGCCACAGAGTATTATTAACCTATGGATAATTTCTTGGCAAAAAACTGGTGGCAAATGGAATATCCAAGGAGTCCTTCACAAAGTTAACCAGGGTTTTCCTCCACTGATTGCTACCAAGTAACCTGTTATACTGTTCATGGGGGATCATTAATAGATCTCCCTCCCTGTGGGCTTTGTAGAATACGAGCTCTTTTGTTAGGTGAGTGAAGGCTCATCCAATAGGGAAGGAGCAGTAAGAAAAATGCCTTTTTTGGATAAACATGAAGCGTACGAAGCAAGTGTCGAAGACTGGGCCCAATACGCAAAGCACATGTGTTACTTTTTTAGGGCTAACAATAATGAGGGGGATGGGAAAGAGAAAGTGGTCCTGTTGGCAGCATGTGGGGTCCTGACCTTCATTGTAATAAAAAGCCTGACCTACCTGATGCCCCCGACTTCAAAATCTTAAATGAATTGGTGGACTTGGTTAAACCCGAAAACCTCTATAATACTCCAGTGATACTGCTTTAACATGGCAGGGCAAATCCCTGACAAATCTACCACTGAATCTCTGACCAGGCTGTGAAAGTTAGTAGAACACTGTGAATTAGGACCACTCTTGAAAACATGTTGTGAGGTAGACTGATTTGTGGAATTAACAATGTGACTTTCCAAAACAAATTATTGGCCAAACTGAATTTGGATCGAAAGAAGGCCATTGAGATAGATTGGAGAATGCAGAGAAAGGAGCTCAGGAGCCGCACGGATCGTCAGACAGCAGTGTCTGCTGATTGCGTGGGGGAGGAGCCTCATGCAACATCCATCCCTCAATGAGAATGAAGGTATTAGTCAAATATCTCAGGATCTCTTACAGCTGTGGAACCCAAGTTGCATCAACAGGCAGTCAAGAAAGGGCAGAGACAGCTTCAGACTCCTAGGGAGCATATTCCAGAAGATTGTGTATGCCATGTGGTGGACTATTGTAAGTGCTGCAGAGGACCACAACTGAGGCAAAGCTGTAGGGACAGTCGAAACCCATGCTATTTTGAAGAAAGACCAAGGCCAGTACCAGATTGTAACTTGCAGGTCCACAATCAGGAACAATGCAATTAAACTGCATCTCAACCACAAAGGTTGTACCCATAATGGTGGACTTGTTAATAAATGGCTACCCATTAAAAATGGATGTGGACATGCTGATTGTTTTCTCTGTTATCAGGGAGCAGTCTCTGACAATTGTCTCTGAACTGGTATTAGAAAACAAAAGCCAGGCTGGCCATCTATATGGATTGCAGATAAAGGCCCCCACAATGACCCCAAGTGACTTATGGGCAGCAGTCAGCTTGACTTCAACTCATCATCGTATAGGGATAATGACCTAGCATTATGGGGAGAGGTTGGCTCCAACATATCAGACTGAACTGGCTGGAGGTCTTCAGGCTGGGTGCAGGAAGCTGTAGAAAGTAATCAATAACTATGCCAAAGTTTTCTGGGAAGGGCTTGGAAAATTAAGGGAGCCAAAGCTAAGATCTACATTGACCCTGATGCCTCACTGAAGTATGTTACAGTGAGATCAGTTCTGTACTCCCAAATGGAAAAAGTGGAGTCAGAACTGGAATGCTTAAAAAAGCTGAACATAATAAGACCTGTACAAGTCGCAAAGTGGGCCACATATGTTGTTCTGTCCTTGAGCCAGGTAAGACAGTGTGACTTTGTGGAGACTATAAGCTTACTGTCAATAGGATTTCCAAACTTGACAGATACCAAATATCCCGATCGAAGACCTGTATGCCAGATTAATGGGGGCCAAGCATTTCTGAAGTTGGACATGAGCCATGCATATTACCAATTTGAATTAGACAAGCCTTCCTGAAAGTACATGACAGTTAATATGCACAAGGCCTCTACAAGGACACCCGCCTGCCCTTCGGGGTCTTGTCTGGAAGCACTATTTTCAACAGGTCATGGAGAACATACTCCAAGAGTTATCTTGGGTAGCAGTGCACCTGGGTGTTCCTGGTCACAGGAACTTTGGAATGCAAACACTAGCAAATCTGGAAGAGTCTTACTGTGATTCTTGGATGTTGGTACACCTGAAAATGGAAAAGTGTGTTTTCCAAGCAAGTGTTAAAAACTTATTTGGGCTATTGGGTGGATGGCAAGGGCCTTCATCCAGTGGAGGCCATGGTAAGGGCTATTAAAGAGACTCCAACTCAAAGGAATCCAATGGAATTGAATCCTTCCTGGGGTTATTGAATGATTATGGGAAGTTTATTCTGAATTTAGCTTTTTCACTGGTTCCCCTGCATACTCTACTATGGAAACATCAAAGATAGTCTTGGGGGTGCCACACTGGGAGGGTTTCAGCACTGTTAAACAGAAACATTTGGGCCAATTTTGACTCCAAAAAGGACCTTACCTTAATATGCGATGCCTTCCCTTATGGGGTTTGGGTGGTACTGACACATTACTGGACAGAGACTGTCCAGTCGGAGACTGAGCAGAGGCATTCCCAAATCGAGAAAGAGAAGTTGGCAGTCATCTTCGGTATTAAAAAATTTCATCAGTATGTCTATGACAGACGCTTTGCTGGATCTTTTTAAAGAAGACAAGGCAATACCTCTATCTGGAGACAGCCTTGGGCTTTGTTACTGGCAGCTTATAAATACTTCCAAGAGCACTTCCCCAGGATTCAGATAGCTAATGCTGATGCACTGAGTTGTTTGGTGTGCCCATGAACCTGACTTTGTTACCAGCCGTGGAAGGGGTTGTGATGACCCTTAATTTTTTGGACACTTTGCTGATGTCTGCAAGGCAAATCATGGCCTGGATGCGAAAGGATCCAGTCCTATCTAAATTAAAACATATAATTTTACATGAGGGATTCAGAGAACAGCCCTCATGAAACACCATTTGGTGAAGAAAGACAAGCTCAAGTGTTAAGGATGACATCACGCTCTTGGGTTCCCATGTAGTTATTCCTTGCTCAGGGCAACATCCGATACTTATGGAATTACACCGTAGCCACCCTAGGATTTTTAAAATGGCAAGGAGCTATACAATGCAGACATTACCGACATGGTCAGACAGTGTGAGTTGTGCCAAGAGAATCAAACCCTCCCCCACCTCAGCCTCCTTACATCCATGGAGTGGCATAGTAGGCCCTGGGTGCTAGTTTTTGTAGATTTCACTGGGCCTTTTTTGGTATTCCATGTTCCTGATTATGTGCAGTGTGCACTCCAAATTGTTGAAGATACATCGCATGAGCTCCCATGCTGCCATTGAGAAACCAAAGTAAAGTTTTTGCATGCACTGGACACCTGAAGTCCTGGTCTCTGACAGTGACACTGTCTTTACAAACACTGAAGTTCAAGCACTGAAATTCATACCTTCCAATAGAATCAAACACATTAGGACAGCACCCTATCACCTGTCATTGAATGGATTGGCCGAACAAGCATTGCAGACTTTTAAGCCTGGCACAAAGAAGCAATCAGCAGCAATCATCCATAGAGACCAAACTGGCGCAATTTTTTATTCTACCATTGGACTACCCCATACACAATGACAGAAATCGCCCTAGCGGAACTGTTAATGGGACAGAGGCTTCGGACAAGATAAAGCTTACTGTTCCCAACTCTGGTGGGAGGGTAGAATCCTAAAAAGAGAACCAGAAGAACTATGATTCTGCAAGAGCAGAAAGAACATTCAAAACTGGTGACCCAGTTCATGCAAAGAATTTCAAGGATGACCTCAGTGACCTGGAATCATAACAGAAAAAACGAGGCCTGTGACTTACAAGGTCCAAGTGCAGGTCAAATTTTCTGATTGTATCACAGCTCGGTATAGTTCCTGCTCTGTCCAAGATCACAAGAAACTATAAGGGGTTGTGAACAAAACCCAATCCATCATGTAAACTATCCTCCAATCCATTGATTCTGTCTATACTTACCGCTGTCCTGGAAAAGGAGCCAGCATAATCAAGGACCCCACACAACCCGGACATACTCTGTTCCACCTTTCTTCGTTGAGAAAAATATATAAAAGTCTAAGGTCACTTACCAACTGACTCAAGCATAGTCTCTTCCCTGCTGCCATCAGACTTTTGAATTGACTTACCTCATGTTAAATTGATCTTTCCCTACATCCAAGCTATGACTGTAACACTACATTCTACACCCTCATTTCTCCTTCTCTATGTACAGTATGCTTTGTCTGTATAGCACACAAGAAACAATACTTTTCAAGGTGTACTAATACATGTGACAATAATAAATCAAATTGTCAGGAAACACTTGGATCATCTCAGGAGTAGGCAGTCAATGCCAGGGCAAGCCTCATTAGCAGCTTGGGGATGACCACTGCTAGTGTCAAACCAGGACTAGAAGCTGATCTGACACCTGCTCTTTCAGGTGATGAGGACATGGATACCGAGATGGAAAGGGAAGGGACTGGCACCCCAGCTAAAGCAAGAGCTCATGAAAAATCAGTGTCAGTGGCTTTACGATGCTCCAATCAAAAGCGAAGTCTCCAATCTGCTTCAAACCCCCGATCTGCTCTTGCCTCCAATTTGATTCCAAATTGTTGCTAAGTGCTGAAAAAGGCCCGAGTGGAGGCTCGCTATAAAGAGAAGGAGCACCAGGGGATTTAAAACCAGTTTGCTTCACTCAGGCCAGAAGTTACTGAAAGATACTTTGAGCACCTTGTAAACAGTAGATGGTGACTGAAGACTGGCCTTGGTAAGATTATTACATTTGGCTCTTACATTTTCTACATCTTAAGTTAAGCCTAACATTCCAGTCACTTTTTCTGAATGGCTCTTCAACTCAAAGTGCTGTCTTCAACGTCCTTTAAACTTGCCCCTCAAAGCCATCTGCTCTCCTACAGTGATCAAGGCAGTACAGAAAAAACATGAGGGAACAGTATAAAGGGAATTTTACTTGGCACCTAAACTTCCTAGCCTGGAAGTGTTTGCTGGGAATACTGTAGAGAGAGTTTAACTCTGTACATAACCTTTGCTAACACTTAGTATGCAGATTTGGCACATATAGGATTAATGTTGGACCGAGGACAGCATCGCCCACGGTCATGTAAGAGAACACATGACGCACACTCAGAGTCAGTCAGTATGGTGTTGGAGAGAGCCACATGCAGACCTAAGTGGGCAAACAGCTCCTAGCTTGTATTCTTAAAGCATATATGTAAATAGCTCTAGTAGTTAATATAGTTAACCTGCTAAAACTACAAAGTCTGCATCAAACCTACTGAGATGTAACCAACCCCCCACAACAGTACCTAACTAGGAAATGTTTGATGAGATAGTGTAGAGGGACTTTATTCTGTACCTAACCATGCTGTATCCAGTCTGGGAGTATAGAGGGAGCTTTATTCTAGATCTAACCTTGTGCTGTACCTGACTAAAGAATGCTTTGTTTCTGATGCTGGGAGTTCAGAATGGAAAATGTTCACTCTGCAGTACTAACTAACTTCTTTCCTCCAAGGAACAGGAATTAAAAAAAAACATTGTTTGCAAAATACTTGAAAACAAATAGACTAAAAGTAATATATAAACACAAAACATCTGCTAACTTAGGCTGGGAAAAAACAGTATGTGACAGTACTTTGATCACAAACACAGTTGAGCAGGATATCTGATTTGCTTATGCTCTGTCCTGGCTAGATGAGCCAAAATGCATAAATAGCATGCTAAAACTTTCCAAATACATGAAAAGTTTCATGAATACTGGGCTCTATAAATGAGCACCAATCAAATCTTATTAGCATTTGTAGCATTAACAAGGCAAATACTTTATCTATGGTACAGACACATTATAAGTAGATTCACTAGGCAAGCTTAATATTGCAGTGGCCTTGCCTTGAATAGATGCTGCTTCAATTTGTAATAATCTGGCTGGAATATTGAACCATTCACTTTATCAATTTAGATCCCACTACGGTCAGACTAAGAAAAGGAAGACTTGCATTTATATAGCATTTTTCATGTGTAGGACATCTTGTGGGTTTCCATCGGGTGCTCTGGTTTCCTCCCACAGTCCAATTAGGTGCTGATTAGGTGCATTGGCTATGCTAAAATTCTCCCTCAATGTACCGAACAGGTGCCAGAGTGTGGTGACTGGAGGATTTTCACAGTAACTTCATTTCAGTGTTAATGTAAGCCTACTTGTGACACGAACAAAAATAAACAAAGTGCTTTCCAGTCAGTTCAGTACTTTTTGAACTGTAGTCTCTGATGTAATGCAGAAATGCATAATTTAGCTCCCCCAAACAGCAAGGTGAAAATGAGCAGGTATCTTATTTTTGTGATGTTGAAAAATGGATAAATATTGACCAGGCCACCTGGGTTAACTGCTTCACTTTTCTTCAAAATAGTGCCATGGGATCTTTTTATTGCCACCGAGATGGCAGATGAAGCTTTAGTTTAATGTCTTATCCTAAAGACAGCACCCCTAATAATGCAGCACTGCCTCACAATCAGCCTGGATTTCTGTGCTCAAGTCCTGGAGTGGACTTTTTCCATGGACAAAGATTTCTTTGTTTATGGCCATTATGGCAGTGTTATCATTTTTTAAAAATTTTTAAACAGTTTAGTCCTGTGTTTTCAAAGTGAAGAATATCTGTATTGAAAAGCCAAATAAAAAAAATCTAGACCAATCACCCAGCAGCAACCTGAAAACAACAAAGGTACGGTCTGCCCAGTTGACCCTGCAAAGTGCTCCTCACTGACAACTAAGAATCTGTGTGAAATTTGGGAGAGTTGTACCAGAGACTTATCAAGCAACACTCTGACATTATCATATTCACTATCCCAAATTCTCTCATTCCTGGGTATCTCCTGTCTCATTAGCAAGGGAGAGCCACTAGATGTGCTGGCACAGTAGTATACAGTTAGGTGGGAATGGGTCCTGGATGTGCTCAACATTGAATCTGGACCCCATGAGGTCTCATGGCATCAGATCAAACATAACCAAAGAAACCTTTATATCACATACCATCCTTCCTCCACTGATGAATTAGTTCTCCATGTTGAACACCACTTGGAAGAAGCACTAATGGTGACACGGGGACAGAATGTACTCTGGGTGGAAGAATTCAAAGTCCATCAATAAGAATGGCTTGCAAGCACCACTGTTGACTGAGTTAGCCAAGCCCTGAAGGACATATCTGTCAGACTGTAGGGAGGTGGGAAGAAAAACAAGAGGATCTCATCTCACCAACTTACTTGTGCAAAATGCATTTGTCAACAACAGCACTGGTAGGAATGACCACTGCACATGATGGTCGTGCCACACAACATGCTAAAATGCTGGGACAGATCTAGTAGCTTAAAACTGGGTATCCATTAAGTTCTGTGGGCCATCAGCTGCAGAACTGTATTCAACCACAATCTATAACCCCATGGCCCAGCATATCCTTTATTCTACCATTATTGTCACACCAAGCTGGTTCAATGTGGAGTATGGGAGAACATACCAGAAGTAGCAGCAGGCATAATTTAAAATGTGGTGCCATTCTGATGAATCTGCCACACAGGACTCCAGCATGCTATGGGCAGAGCTAAGTGATTCTACAACCAACGAATCAGACCAAAGCTCTGCAGGCCTGCCACATCCAGTTGCGAATGGTGGTGCTCAATTAAACAACTAACCAAGTCAATGTCAAAAAAGCATTCCTATTCTCAATGATGGAAGAGTCCAGCATGTTCAATGCAAAGACAAGATCTAATTCTTTGCAACCATCTTCAGCCAGAAATGCTGAGCGGAAGATTTTTCTCAATCTCCTCCTGAGGTCCCTAGCATCTGAGACACCAGTCTTCTGCCTCTTTGATCCATGTAACATCAGTTCACTCTCCATCAGGAATGTGATGGAAAGTGTCCTTGACAGTGCTATCAAATGACACTCAGCTTCAGACCTCATTACAGCTTTAGTTCAAATACCAACAAAAGAAAATACAGATTTGTATTTGTATAATGTTGATGACCCATAACAGCCCATGGTTGTCTTTGAGTTGCAAGGTCTGTTTGAAACCTATCCCATTTAGCATGGTGGAGTATCACACAGCACATTGGAAGGTATCCTCAACGTAAATACTGGGCTTTGTCTCTACAGGGACTGTGTATTGCTCACTCCTTTCGATATAATCATGAACAGATGCATTTGTAGCTGGCAAGTTAGTGAGGATGAAGTCAAGTATGTTTCTCTCTTTTATCGGTTCCTTCACCACCTGTCCCAGACCCAGTCTTGCAGCTATGTCCTTCAGAACTCAACCAGCTTGGTCAGTGGTGATGCTACCAAGCCAGACTTGGTGATGAATTTTGAAGTTCCCCATTCAGAATGCGTTCTGTACCCTCACTGTCCTCAGTGCTTCCTCCGAAGGGTGTTTAACAAGGTTTTTCAGCTGAGGGGCAATATGTGTATTCAGCAAGTTGCCTCCTTGCCTATGTTTGATTTGATACCATGAAACTTCATGTGGGTCTGGAGTTGATGTTGAGGACTCCCAGAGTAACTCCCGACTGTAATCCACTGTCCCACCACCTCTGCACAGTTTGTCCTGCCAGTTGGACAGGATGTACCCAGGAATATTGATGTCTGGGACATTGTAAGTTATGATTTTGTTAGGTTGTTGTTTGACTAGTCTGTGAGACAGCATTCCCAAGTTTGACACAAGCTCCCAGATGTCAATCTTTGCAGGGTCAACAGGAGTCATACAGTCATAGAGGTTTACAGCATGGAAACTGGCCCTTTGGCCCAACTTGTCCATGCCACTTTTTTTTAAACCTCTAAGCTAATCCCAATTGCTTGCATTTGGCTCATATCCCTCTATACCCATCATACCCATGTAACTATCTAAATGCTTTTTAAAAGATAAAATTGTACCCGCCTCTAATACCGCTGGCAGCTTGTTCCAGACACTCACCACCCTCTGGACACTTTTGTATCTCTCCCCTCTGACTTTAAACCTATGCCCCCTAGTTTTAGACTTCCTTACCTTTGGGAAAAGATACTGACTGTCTACTTTGTCTATGCCCTTCATTATTTTATCGACCTGTATAAGATCACCCCTTAGCCTCCTATGCTTCAGAGAGAAAAGTTTCAGTCTATTCAGCCTCTCCTTAAAACTCAATCCATCAAGTCCCGGTAGCATCCTAGTAAATCTTTTCTGCACTCTTTCTAGTTTAATAATATCCTTTCTATAATAGGGTGACCAGAATTCCACACAGTATTCCAAGTATGGCCTTACCAATGTCTTGTATAACTTTAACAAGTCATCCCAACTCCTGTATTCAATGTTTTGACCAATGAAACCAAGGATGCCGAATGCCTTCTTCACCACTCTGTCCACCTATGACTCCACTTTCAAGGAGCTATGAACATGTACCCCTAGGTCTCTTTGTTTTATAACTCTCCCCAACGCCCTATCATTAACTGAGTAAATCCTGCCCTTGTTCAATCTACCAAAATGCATCACCTCGTATTTCTCTAAATTAAACTCCATATGCCATTCATCTGCCCACTGGCCCAATTGATCAAGATCCTGTTGCAATTGGAGATAATTTTCTTCACTGTCCACTATGCCACCAATCTTGGTGTCATCTGCAAACTTACTAACCATGCCCCCTATATTCTCACCCAAATCATTAACATAAATGACAAGTGGGATTACCATTATTGTTTCTGGTGCATAGGTAGATGGCAAGTGGTCTAATCGGTTTGATTCCATTTTGTATACTTCTTAGTGGATTGATACAAGTGTGTGGCTTGCTAGGCCATTTGAAGGGGCATTTAGGGTCAGCTGCATTGCTCTGCATCTGGAGTGCATCAATGCAGCTCCAACAACACTCAAGAAGCTTGATACCATTCCCTCCATCCATCACTGGCACACTCGGTGCACCAGATACAAGATGCACTGTAGCAACTTGCCAAGGCTTCTTCAACAGAAGCTTCCAAATCTGTGACTTCTACCACTTGGAAACATAGGGACAGTGGATGACTGGAAACAACACTGCCTGGACGTTCTCCTTCAAATCGTACACCATTTGAACTTTATTGCTGTTCCTTCACCATTGCTAGATCAAAATCCTGGAACTCATTTCCAAATAGCACTAATGGTGTATCTACACCTATGGACTCCAGTAGTTCAATAAAGTAGCTTCCCAATATATTTTTAAGGGTAATTAGGGATGGGCAATAAATAGTAGCTTTACCAGTGCAATTAGGGATGGGCAATAATTAGTGGCCTTACCAGCGATGCTCATACCCCATGAATAAACATAAAAATATTGGGAAATAAGGGTTATCTCCTGCCCAATTTAGCTTAAGATTTGAAATCAAGTGGCCTACCTGCACAGATCTTATATTTATTTTTTTTTGTACAAATGCTTTGCGAATGCCAGTCACATCAGACATTATTTCTAAACCTCTTCATTTGTGAAGATCACAAAATGTTATAAAAAGGAAATAAACAACAGCCATTTCCTGCCTGAAATTTGATCCTTGGGCAACTGCCAATGAAGAAAAATTTCCAACTACAATAATTAGCCTCAGAAACTATTTAGGCCATATATCCATAGGGATTGTTTAAATATCCCCCTGAAGGAACAGGCTGAGTTAGCAGATCTTGTTTCACAGTCCCAGAGTCCTCATGAGGATAATTAAAAGTTGGCTGAAAATTCATGGGGCTGGAAGTGGTGTAAATCTTATTGATGTTTGGGAGGCAATACGTAGAATGGGGACTGAATTTGCTTCTGGTGTGCAAACCTAACATTCCAGTCAGGGGCATAAGCGGATCTTAGACCCACCAGCCAAGGAAACAAGTCAGCATGTGGGGGTGGGGGGATTTCTCCCTTAATTCTCTTGAATGTTACCCATTGAATCTTATACCAACTGACACATAAAGAGAAAATGCTAGGAAAAAATGCTTTGTCTGACAGTATTTGTGGAGAAAGAAACAAAGATAATGTTTCAATTCAATAAACCTTCCTCAGAACTGGAAGGAGATTCACTCGTGTCCTTTAGGGAAAGAAATCTGCCATCTTTACCTGGTCTGGCCTACATGTGACTCCAGAGCCAGGGCAATGTGTTGACTCTGAACTGCTGTCCCAACTGTAATCCACTGTGCCATCACCTCTGCACAGTTTATCCTGCCAGTAGGACAGGACATACCAGGGATGATAATGTGTGGGACATTGTCTGTAAGTTATGATTCTGTCATTATGACTATGTTAGGTTGTTGTTTGACTAGTCTGTGAGACAACGTTCCTCATTTTGACACAAGCTCCTAGATGTCAATTGTTGCAGGATCAACAGGGGTGGGACTGCCATTATTGTGCATAGTTTGATGACAAGTCGTCTGGTCAGTTTAATTTCTTTTTGCAGACTTCTAAGCGGATTGATACAAGTGTATAGCAATAAATGCTGGCCAGCCAGTGATACCCATATCCCGCAAATGAATAAATAAGGATTGATATGTGACAAATTTTAAGTGAGTACACAGACATGGAAAGCTGTGAGGGAAGGAAAGTACAAAAGGGAAGATCTATGATTGGTTGGAAATTAGGAGAGATCAGCAGAGATAAAAGAGATGATGTTGGAAGACAGGCAGAAATGAATAATCAATCAAGTAAAGAAATAAGATATGTCACAGAGCTAATATTTTCCAGTTGTGATAGAAGTTATTTTTCTTAATTCATTTTTGGGATCTGGGCGTCACGTTTATTGCCCATCCCTTGAACTGAAGGGCTTGCTAGACATTTTGGGAGGAAATTTAAGAGTCAACCACAGAGTCAATCTCTGTGGATCTGGAGTCACACGTAGGCCAGACCAGAGAAGTATGGCAGATTTCCTATCCTAATGGATATTAGTGAACATTACTACAATGATCAATGGTTTCATCTTCATCAGTAGACTTTTAATTCCAGCTTTCATTGGGTTCAAATTTCACTATCTGCCAATGTGGATTTGAACTCAGGTCCTCAGAGCATTACCCTGAGTTTTTGAATTACTAGTACCACTGTGTCACTGCCTCGCTCATTTCAGGTCAATGAGGGAGGCACAGTGACTAGCACTGCTATCTCACAGCGCCAGGGGACCCAGAATGAATTCCAGCCTTGGGTGACTGTGTGGAGCTTGTACATTCTCCTCTTGTCTAGATGGATTTCTTCTGGGTGCTTTGGTTTCCTTCCACAGTCCAAAGATGTGTGGGTTAGGTGGATTGGTCATGGTAAATTGTCCCTTAGTGTCAGGGGGACTAGCAGGGTAAATACATGGGGTTATGGGGATAGGGTCTGGGTGGGATTGTTGTCAAAGCAGACTTGATGGGCTAAATGGCCTCCTTCTGCACAGTAGGGATTCTACGATTTCCCAGCTTCTCTCTACACAGATGCTTTCAAGCCTGAGTACTTCCAGCATTTTCTGTTTTTACTTCAGATTTTCAGCATCCGTAGTATTTTGGTTTTGAATTATTTAATTTACTGCCCGTTCCTTTCCAGGAATACCCATCTTGAACAAGTTCTGCTCTTCTCTCCAAAACAATTCAATTAGTCTCTTTTAGTTTATTCACCTTCATTGCATTCCACAGTATATTTATAGAATCAAGAGAAACCAGAGACGTTCACTTTTATTCTATCATCTCTTATTCCTGTCTTTCTTGTCTCCATATTTGTTTGAAACCTCTCACTCTCTAACTTTTTCCAGTTTTGTTGAAAAGTCATTGATCTGAAACATTAATTCTTGTTTCTCTCTCCACAGATGCTGAATATTTCCAGCTTTGTATGTATCTATGAGAGAATCAAAATGAACGACAACAGCAGAAATGTAAAGGGGAGGAAAGCACACAAAATCTGGTAGTGAGAAGGCTGCTAAGGCCCAAGAATGTGGCAGAGAAAGATCGGGATATCCAAAGGGTGTGGCCTACACCTGCCAGCTGTGCATTTGTCTGGTGCTCAAGATAACATACTTGGACTAAGGAAAATGCTATTGATATCATTGCAGGCGGTCCATGCAAGCTACAAAAATAACTGAATTCCTGGGGATTTGGGTGCAATCTTCAACCTTAGACAAGGACAGGCAGAACTTCCCCTCCATCACATTTAAGTTGGTGAGAGTGAGGCCCCAGGACTTTATGCATCTTTTGTCTAGTTGAAACCCATCACACCTCAGATTTACTCTGTAAAATTATACACATGATTACACGTAATGAAAGGAGTCAGAGGTTACAAACAATGCCAATCTACAGAAATTACCAGCAGCATCAATTAGTCAGGATAGTCTCAGGATCTGCCTACCACAAAGGTTGGTTAAACACAACTCCATCTCAAGTAGTTGAACATCACAACCATGTCAGGACAATTCACGGTTCATTTCCTCTGTTCTTCCTACTCTTGTTTTACCAATACACTTCCTAGTTAAAGCATTTGTTTTAATATTCAGATTATTTATACAAATTTAGAAACATTAGGCATCCAAGCAACAGTGCCAGTGGAATTTTATTCAATATCTCCCAATGTTTATTTTTATACCATCTTTGTTTACACTGAATTGCAGTGTCCTTTACTGTAATTATAAGTCTTTCACGTGGAACTTTGTTTAATGTTTTCTGGTAGTCTAAATAAACTATAATATCCTCAAAATAATCAAAGAGATTTATCAGGTAGCATCACCCTCTTCTGAATCCATGTTGGTTGTTTCTTATTAAGATTTCTCTTGCCATATGACATTAGTCCAAACTGGGTTCATTGTTGCTTGGTTCCATTTTTTTAAGTTGTGCAGAAGTGCGTTTTACTACCCTGGGCTTGCAGATTCTCAGTGACAGTAACCAGTGCACACAAATCCTCTGTATTTAGGTTTCTTTTGCTTCAGTTTTCTTGTTGAATATTGCTAACCAGTTGTCGGGAAGGAGCTGTTCCAGAGTTACTAGTCTGCTGTTTTTTCAGCTGGGACTTTGTATGCTCACAGAGTCAGGCAGTCACATTGAAACATTAGAGTGTGGGTTGGGGGATCAGGGTGAGCTTAAATACTTTACTTGAGATCTGCAGTACTGTGTTTCTCAGTGTTGAACAACAACTTGTTCTAATAAAATGATCTAGGTCGGTAAATGATTTGGACCAGCTGTTTTGAATTACTTCATGACATAGCCTTAAGACATGCAACTGATGCTTTGTGCCTATAGATTGACTTGACCCCTTGGGCCCTGGTATTCCCTTTATCTCTGTGAACAGAGCAGCCATTAAATTAATGAGAAACTTTGAGTTAAGTGAACACACTGGACTATCAGGCACTGCTGCAAATATTTAAAAGGGAAGTGTGTTTTTTCCAGGGAAAACTGTAATCTGGTCAATTACCTTGTCAATCAATGAGTTAATAGTATTAAATAATATCAACAGCTTATGCTTATGTAAGATTTTCAATATCACAAAACATTCCAAGGCATTTCACAGAGACACAAGAAAATGACACTTCAAAGATGCAACTTCAGTGAGATGAGTCGCTCTGTTCAGCATTCCAGGAGTGTGGTGCAAAACATATGGGAGGAAGTTATGTTGAGAATCAATGCAGTCTCCAACAGTATGAGAACATGAGAGCAGGTGCAAAGTCAATGATTTCCAATCTGAGAAGATTGACCACATGTACCAGACACCTTATACCAGCCACAGTTTCATACCATTCTTACACAGAGAAAGCTTACATCATGGAAACAGATTATTTCATAGAAACAGGACCCAACTGGTCTACGCTAGTGTTTAAGTTCCACACAAGCCTCCTGTCACCCTACTTTATCCCACCCTAACTTAACTTTCCTTTTTGCCTCATATAGTTTTCCCCTCAAATACGTGGCTAAACGTTGATTGCTGCCTCATGAATGAATTCATTGAGTCATATAGAATTTTACAGTAGAGATGTACAGTCTTTCACACTTCAGCCGGTTCTGTGAGAGAGCTTTCCCTTAATTCATTCTGTTTTTTTCCCCCCATCCCCTTTTAAAACGTATTCTTCCGAATATTTATCCCCGTTCCTTTTAACAGTTTTTATGGTCTGTTTCTGGTAGGCTATCCCATGTACCGGTGTAAAAGGAAATATCTCTTAACATTTCTTTTAGTGATGATCTTGATTTTGTCCTTCCATTCTTAAAAAAAACCTTTTCACATCCACACCCCTCCTCGGAGTTTATCTGATCTGAAACTCTTCTTAAATTTTGAACATCTACACTACTTCCATTCCTAGCCTGTCCTGATCTTGTGATAAAAGCCCCAGTTTGTTTTTAATCACTGGCATCATTTTTGTGATTTTTTTCCGTACCCCATCCATGGCCTTGACATCGTTCCTAAAGTGAGGCACCCAAATTTGATCACAACTTAGGTTTGGCATTAGCTCTGCTCTCTGTATCCTATGTGTAAAATCATTGAGAAGACTCAGTCGCTGGAAAATTGCAGGTGCACTCAATGCATAATATATTTTGACAGGAGAAAAGCCAAATACTGCAGATGCTAATAATTCCGGAGGGGGTGTAAATAGGAAAAGGCCAGTCATCACAAACAGCTGCTGTCCAAAAACACAACTAAAAGAGCAGCGATTATGATTAGAAATTGTTGAACTCTTATGTTAAATCATGAAGGCTTGTACCATTTGTACTAATCACAGCTGGAATGGTAAAAGGGGGACAACAGGTTTGTACACTTCTACTGGAGGTTATGGGAAAGGGCACAGAGGAAATAGAGAAAGAAAGTGACCCCTAAATGTGAGAAGTGAAGGTTGTGCTCCTGCCAGGAATGGAGAGTTATACAATAGTGACACGACAATATTATCCCAATGTCAGACTTGTATCAAATTCCCAACTTTGTCCATGTGTAGTTTTCAAAACCCCAGCGAATTTCTGCGGGCAATTCCCAGTTGCAGCTTCAGGACGAGGTTCTGCTGATTGTGGAGGATTTTATAAAAGTAGCAGGGTTAGAATTGACGCCCTGTATGTAATTTGCTCAATCCTCTCTCCCTGCTGTACTTACTGCATTCTGGGCAGTTCCCAGGGTCACAGTTCCCAGGATTGCGAGCGTCTCTCGCGTCACCGGCTCGGCGCACGTTTCGGGAGTAAATGGTTCCCTTTCCCTTTTCTTAGACCCGTTGGCTGCAACAGGGAACCTCCCCTCTGTGCGATTCTGCCCGAACCCGCACAAAGAGCTGTTGTTCAACGAATCCCAGCGTGTCCCGCTCTGTTTCCTGTTGTCTGCGAGTTCCCTGCTCATATCACTTGCAGCTGGCTCGAGGGGGCGGCTTTGTTACATTCGTTTGGAGCTTTCTCCCTTCGGAAAACCTTTTAAAAAGTGTTGAGTTCCGCACGGCGGAGGGAGGAGAGTTGGATAATTTGCCTTCCAAACTGGGACTAGATGTGCGACACACAGATGAGCTAACCCACCGCCATGCAATTTAATTGGGAAACAAGGTAAGAATTATACAGGAATTCCAATGTGCTGAATCTGTCATCACTTTTGTGCGAAGCTAGAATTAAATGTCTTTGAAGAAGGAGCATGTTGCACCCTGGAGTCCCAATTCGAGGCCAGTTTTAAAACACAGAGCCGTCTCTCAGGGAATGTAGAATTTTTTTTTAAGAAAACGAGATGTTTAATTGTCCAATCGCCAGAACTCGCAAGTGGGGTCCGAAGCGTTTTATTGAGCCTCAGTGTGCAACAGATCCACACTCTCCTGTTGAGTTCACATAAAACATCGAACTGTTGAAATGACACTTGGAAACATGATGCCGCGCGAAGTATTACATCTCCCGAAGTTCAGTCTCCCAAATCGGGCCAAACTCCCGCAGCGAGTCCTGCAGTGGCTGCTTTAAGTAAGTGACCTTACCCTTCACTTACAATCACCAAGAAAGGAACCTTACCCCTCACTTTCTATTCCTATGGTAACATTACGCTGCTTAATTTACAAGCTTGATCTTTCGTTCTTTTCTCAAACATGCGATTAATTTCTGAAACCTTCTCCTGATGTGTGACCCTGGATGTTGAGTGATGACTGGATGTTTGGTCATGGTGGGAATCGCTGGCGAGACCAATTCTTTCGGTGTCTCGCGACTTAAGATAAAATTGTCTGCAACAGGTGTCACTGAATAGGGGGCGAGGTCCCTTCCCTCCGTAACGGCATTGGGGACAAATGAAGCAACCCTTCCACCATATGGGGTGGCACGGTTGCATAGTGATTAGCTGCGCTGCCTCACAGCACCAGAAACCCGGGTTCTGTTCTGGCCTTGCGTGTCTATCTGTGTGGAATTAGCACGTTCTCCCCGTGTCTGCGTGAGTTTCCTGAATGCTCCGGTTTCCTCCCACAGTCCAAAGATGTGCCGGTAGATGGATGGTAAATGGGTTACAGGGATAAACCTTCTGACCCCACTAAAATAGATGTATTAATTTATAATTGGGGACACATCTGGTATTTGAACCTTAATCCTTGGTCTATTTGCCTATTTGGATCAAAACTGAGGAGGATGGAGGCTGCGATGCACCGCTCTATTAGCAATTGTTTGTTTAATGTCCTGTCGAAGTATCAATAGAACACCCGCTACAAGTCTTTTTAACTTTGAACGATAGTATAAAATGATCAAAATCAAATTAGAAACGTGTTAAAACACCAGTTTGACTTCTCTTTCAATTCAGGACAGTGGTAACATTGCCACTTTTTTTCTTTTATTCTTTAATGGGATATGGGCATCACGTCGTTGATAAGGTCAGCATTTGTTGCCCTTTGAACTAAATGGCTTGTTCAACCATTTCAGAGGGCAGTCAGCTACTTTGCTGTGGGTGTGGAGACGCATATAGACCAGACCAGGTAAGGATTGTAGATTTCCTTCAATGATGGGTCTTTATGACAGTCAATGATAGTTTCATGGTTACCGTTACTGAAATTAGTTTATATTCCAGATTTATTAACTGAATTTAAATTCCACTAGCTGCAATGATTGGATTTGAACCTGTGTCCCTAGAGCATTAGCCTGGGCTTCTGGACTACCAGTGACCACTACAATTCCATCTCCCCTTAGGACAAATTACTCGCCTGTCATTGATTTTGCATGGTATGGATGAATTGGACAGGATTTTTCCCCACACTCTGAGAGTTTTCACACCGGGATCAAATTCAGGTCCATGCTTGGGTGGCAGGATATCCTGTGGGATCTTTCCATCTCCAAGATGGTAGATGGCATTGGGGGAGGGGGCACCCATAACGTGAGGTGGTTGGCCAGTGCATAGGGTGTGATTAGGGACCAACATCTACAACGAAATGCAGAGTTGACTCATGATGGAAAACCACGATTAGTCATGTGAAGATTGAATGGCTGCTCTAAGCAGGCCTCCAAGTGGCACGATGCTAGATATGGAAAATGACAGACTGACAGGCACAGCTGGGCAATGAGACATGAATGAAAGTATGTGTGTAGTTTCAGGAAAGCATGCTCACAAGGCAATGGAAAGAAGAACTTCAGGTGCTGGATGTGAAATGACATTCATTGCCTCCACCAATAGAGGAGGAGGCAATGAATAAGACAGCCCGTCACTGAGGGAAAAGTAGGTGTGAAGTTCATAAAAACGAATGATGGATATGGGTATCAAATCTTTTGACAAGTACACACTATGGTGCGCCTTTGAGGTTAGATGAACACAGCACCTTCCAGTTCAAAGACAGGTGGTACTACTTGATTGAAAGCACAACTTATTTGCATCACTCTTATCTCTCCCACAGGACCAGTAGCTGATGAGAGATTAATGATGTACTTGGGACCATATGAGACCTCAGAGGAAGTGTTGTCCTCTGACAAAACAGCATCACTCACATCAGTCTTTCACGTCCTCCACCATGCAGATACTCTCATGGTGGATACCAAAGTGTGATTAGAATTGGCGGCACCAGCTGGCTGAGCAGGGTATAGATGTGCTTGACTTAATGGAGGTGATTACATCTATGGCCACTCCCCGTCAGAGGATTGTGGAATGGCCCAGTGATGTTCAGCTTCACACTGATGTCGCACCTTGTGTCAACAAATTGGGAGATGCTAGAGAAGCACTCATGAAATGTGTAAATATCCATCAGAGTTCCAGAAGCTATTTGCTTCCATGGTGCGTATGATGAAGGAGGCCAGCTATGTCATGAATGATAAACTGCCTTTGGCATGCTTAGTGTCCTCCATTGAGAGATTGGAAACTCTCTTGGAGAATTGCATGCAGCATTTCACCGGTTGGATGCAGGAGGTGTGAGCCAATTTCCACACTATGCCTTTATCCATGAGATGTTTTGAGTGGTGGATAGGTGAGGTAGCTCCGTAACAGATGGCCCTGTTGCTGGATATTCAACCAATCCAAGTAAGGGGTGAAGGATAGGTGGCCTTAAAAGGATCAAGAGTGGCTTCCTCAAGCCTGTGGGGGCTCTGCTCAAAGCATTCCAGGCAGCTGCTTTCACAGCATCACAAATGCTGCATGAAGCCCAAATGACAGATAACTCTTTCACAGATGCAAATGGCTGCAAATGTGCTGAGCCCATTTGGAGCTAGGCGATTTCCTGCACTGATGCAAAAAATTCAGCCATCTCCTTCCATCAACTGGAGGCACTGGGAGAGCACAGCAGAGCAGGACTACCCTAGAGCATCCACGAAAATCCACCTAATAGATCTTGGGTTATCAAAGGGTGATTTTTTTTTTTGCTGAGTGCTAACCATTTGATATATGTAGAAAATTGAAAGTCTTGTAATGCATTGTTGAATAGATTACTGCTCATTCCTGCACCAGATGGTAAGTCCTTGAAAATGAAAGGCATGAACAGATGTGCACAGAATGAGGCCAACGGTGAGTGTAGCCTTGCGGTTGATGTAATAATGGGGCCACTGAGATGGCAAGGATGTTTAGGATATAGAAAATATTCACAGAGAACATCTCAGCCTCTATATTGTTAAGCCTCCTCAGAATCTTCTATATTTCAACAAGATTGCTTTTAATTTTTCTAAACTTCAATGAATACAGGTCCAATCTGTTCAACATTTCCTCATAAGACAACCCCCTTTTTCCCAGGGATCACCCTAGTGAACTTTCTTTGAGCTTCCTCCAATGCAAGTATATCCCGACATGGATGTGGAGACCAGAATTATATTCATTACTCTAAGTGTGGTCACACCAGTAGTTGTAGTACAAGTAGTAGCAAGAGCCCACCACTCCTTCCAATAAAGGCCAACATTCTGTTTGTTTTTTTATTACATGCTGGACCTGTGTGCTAAATGTTTGTGATTCATTTATTAATGACCCTTCTGTAGCATAGCATTCTGTTGTCTTTCTCCCTTTAAATATTAGTTTGCTTTTCTATTCCTACCAAAGTGGATAAACTCGTGTTTTCCCCACATCTCACTGCCATTTTTTTTGCCCACTCACTGAATCTATTTATATCTCTTTATAACCTTGGTTTCCTCCTCAGAACTTGCTTTACCCCCTATCTTTGTATCATCGGCAAATTTTGCTGCAATACGTTTCAATTCTATAAAGTCAGTAAAATAGGTGGTAATTAGTCAATACTCCAGCACTAATTCCTGTGACATGTCACTTGTTATAGCTGGCTAACTTGAATATGACCCATTATTCTGACTCTTGTTTCCTATTAATCAATCCTCCAGCCATGCATTACCCCCAACACATGAACACTTGTGTAGTAACCTTTAATATGCACGTTATGAAATGCATTTTTGAAATTCAAATCTACTGGTTCCCCTCTATTTAGCCTGCTTGTTACTTTTTCATGGAACTCTAATACATTTGTCAAACACAGTTCCCTTTTCACAAAACCATGTTGACTCTGTTCGACTGTATTATGATTTTTTGAAATCTGCTGATTCCTTAATAATGTATTCCAGCATGTTTCCAATGACAAATGTAACAGGTCTATAGTTCCTGCATTCTGTCCCCTTTTCTTGACTTGGGCATTACCCTTGCAGTTTTCCAATCCAATAGAACCTTTCCAAAAGCTAGGGAATTTGGGAAGATTACAACCAATGCAACTACTATCTCTGCAGCTACTTCTTATAAAATCTTAGGATGTAGACAGTCAGGTCCAGGGGACGCCTCAACCTTTAGTCCCACAAGCTTATCTAACACTATTTTTCTTGTGGTGGTAATTATTTTAAGTTTCTCACTCCTTTGGTCCTGATTTTCTACTCTTAATGAAAAGCCATCAGGACTACCACAAGGAGATGTCTAATTCCTCTCCATATTATCTCAGGAGAACTGTATGCTTATGACATTCTTCTCTGCAGTGACACTGATGAAGGAGAGAGTTGGACTCGAAACATCCACTCTTCTCTCTTCTACAGATGCTGCCAGACCTGCTGGATTTTCCAGTATTTTCTCTTTTGGTTTCAGATTCCAGCATCTGCAGTAATTTGCTTTTATTCCTTATCCTCCTCCTTGGATGCTATGTGATCATCATTCTCCAATGCTATGCTCCTGTGCACCACAAGGCTGTGCACAGTGCAGCATATAACCATAATATTTGATGAGTATTGCAGGAATCTGAATCTCATTTTCAGCAGCCTATGGCCTGTTCAATGATGCCTTTACATTTACATAGCAGGTATCTTCTGCCTTGTGTTGGGTTTGCACTAGGGTGTAATGTACTTAGTGATACCTTTTGTCACCAAGCATCCAGCCACAAAGATGCTTGGGCAGCCTCAGAACTGGAGTACCTGGGACTCCACCCATAGAATTCTTTTGCATTGATCACACACTAAGTGAACATTCAATGACTGAAACCCCATTGCTATTTATGGTGGCTGCTGACTGCTCTACAAGATCTTTGATGGCCACGTGCTTGCAGTCAATTATTCCTGAACCTGAAAAGATTCTGCCATGGCCCTGAATCTTATCACTTTCTATTCCAAGCGGCCTGCTCAGTGGTATATTGACACTCCTTCTGGTACCTGACATATGTCAGCTGATTGGCTGAGAAGTCCTTCAAATGTCTCCAGATAATCCCTGAAATGAATGCGAGGTGTAAATTTGAGTGCCATAGTCATCTTTACCGCCACAGGAAATGTGTGGCTATTACATGCCTGTCGCCTCAACTTCTCTAGCATTCTGCATAATTCCATATCGCTACCTGGGCTTACACGGTCTTCAAAGACACTGGTTCTCCAATATCTTCATGAAGTAGAGACTCTGTATGCAAACCATTTCAACTGGTTAGTGCTTTCTGTGAATGTTAGCCTGCCTCAATAGTTCTACTCACCCTCCTTGTCCATCTCCCTTTGCAGTTTAATGAGGCGTTTGCTCCCCTGGCTGTTGCAGCCCTATCCATGTGGCTGAATATGTTTCTTCTATTTCTCTTCCTGTACTTACTGGAGGAGTCAAACTCAAAGTACAAACTATCCATTGAGGTTCAAAGCCTTTCAACGCCTGCACCCCACCCCCTGACCTTTCTGATGCCTGCAGTAGACCTGACTGACGCCCTTTCATATGGGTTCACACTGTGCGATTCCTACAACTTTACACTCATTTATTGAACTGAATCTCAGTCTGGTTGCCACTTCCAGTCACCACTCACATCAAGCTGAGCTCTTGCCTTCTTTCAGCAAGTGAACGTTTGATGCTTGTGGAACCTGTGTGCCCCAGAGAAAAAATATACTTTAGAATTTTGTCAATTGCTGTCTGCCAAGATCCTGCCCACCCCTAATCCCACTGCTGACAGCCCTGACACAGTGACAAGGAGACATCAGGGTTTCGCTCCAACACATTTTCTCAACATTTAACCCCACCACCCACCTCCAGTTTGTCACCACAAGGCAGTTGGGATTGCACCCATCGAAACTGATTATGACTTTGGCATCTGATTGGGGGAGAATGCAGATTACTCACTTTCTCCAATGGAGAAGAGGCACTGGTGATCCTGAACTCAGAATTCTCCACAGCACAGCTGCAGGCGCTGAGCAACCATGGCCACCAGCTGGTGTGGCAGAAGCCGCGGGTCCTAGGGCAACAGTGGCCCAGGTTATTTTTGTGGGCCGTGGAGGTACCAATTCCTGCTACTTTGGGACCACAAAAATAACTTGTCACTCTCCTTTAGCTGGGGCTCAACTCCTCCATCACCCACGGAACCAACTGGGATCAACTCAGTGCAGCCTCCGTACAGTCCCCACATCACAACTTTGAACCTAATTTCCGTGTTATAAAGGACCTGAAGCAGGTGCTTTGGACGTTGGACAGGTCTTGATCAGTACCTTCCATTGATGTGGATAAATTGCTCAAATTGAACTTTTGTCTCCTGGTTATGTGACTGATTTATGTTCCTGTGCAGGGATCTCAGGGTCACCTTCGTTCAAGATTTCAAGAATCAGCGGGCTCCCAGCAGCTTCAAATATTTTCTAAAGTACAACAGTTATGTGTCAGAGCAGAGTCACACACCTCACTAAGGGTTCTGATTCAATGTTAAAGTCAGCCAGTTCAAATTGATCTAGACAAGGCAAATCTGGAAAATTGCATATCAGCCTTTTCTGAAATTTGGATTAAATATAACTTAGAAAATAGAGTGCTGTGAGATAATAAGTAATTCACCCCTCTCATCAAGCCTTTGGCTGTGCTAAGTTACTGTGAATTCTGTAGAAGCCTGTATCCAGTGATACACTCTTTTTTAAAGATAAGTGAAACCTGTCCTTGTTGGAAAAGGACAGTTTTAAAAAAAAAAAAATCTTTTTTTTAGACTGTTTCCAACCTTGAAAGAAGGCAGTACTGTGAAATAATATAATCCAAATCATTTTTAGTATCTGTATTTGGGGCTGGGAAGTTTCCTTATTTTTCTATTCAACGTCAATTCTGACTATCCTTGGCATGATGTGGAGATGCTGGCACTGGACTGGGGAAACACAGTAAGAAGTCTCTCAACACCGGGTTAAAGTCCAACAGGTTTTTTTTGTAGCAAACACCACTAACTTTCGGAACTGGCTGTTCCTTCATCCGGTGGGTGGGAGTTCTGATCACAAACAGGGCATATAAAGAGACAAACTCAATTTACGTGAATAATGATTGGAATGTGAGTCTTTACAGCTAATCAAGCGGTCACAGGCATCCGGCCTCTGATCTTCGGGTAAGCATTCTCCAAGGCAGCCTTCACAACACACGATAGCGCAGAGTTGCTGAGCAGAGACTGATAGCCAAGTTCCGCACAAATGAGGGTGGCCTCAACTGGGATCTTGGGTTCATGTCACACTATCTGTAACCCCACAACTTGCCTGGACTTGCAAAATCTCACTAACTATCCTGTCTCGGCCTTTTGGCTAAGATCAAGTGTAGTATTGACATGCTGCACTTGATTGAAGTCATTAGGTTACATTTCAGCTTCATTTGAAGCAATTTTTTAAAGCGGCATCTCGGCCATTTGGCTAAGATGCAAATAAGATCAAGCCCTGGAGGAGGAGCTACACCTACTCCAGTCAGCTTGGATCATGTAGATCAAGCCCAAGACAGGAGGTGAGAGCCCTGTCTTGTCAGCTTGGATCGGGAATGTCCCAACTTGTTGGGACTCTGAATTGGGTTTAATTTGACTTGATTGGATTGGAATAAAGTCTAAAAAAAAACTATCCTGTCTGGAAACAATACACATCTTTTTAATCTGTGCTTAATGCTGTCTTCCACTCACATTGTCTATACCTTTAAGACTTGATTAGTTGTATGTTATTATTCATGTAAATTGAGTTTGTCTCTTTATATGCCCTGTTTGTGATCAGAACTCCCACTCACCTGACGAAGGAACAGCCAGTTCTGAAAGCTAGTGGTATTTGCTACAAATAAACCTGTTAGACTTTAACCTGGTGTTGTGAGACTTCTTATTTCGTTTATCCTTGGCACACCATGGGGAGGGGGGAGAAGAGAGGAGCGGGGTAAGGAGGGGAGAGCAGGGGGAAGGACGGGAAGCGGGGGGCAATACTCACCAAAAAACTCTTAAGTGTTGAATTCGCGTGACAACTGGCTTTTTCGGCAGGAGTTTAAAGAAGAAGCTCCCATGCTCTCACGGCAGAGTGCACGTGATTCATGTTAAAATGCTACAGGTGTGGCATATCCCCACCGGACAGGCTGGCAGCGTAGTGCTGAACAGGCCACTGCATATGTGCTGATCTGTTAGCGCTGAGATCGGCACGTGCAGTGGCCCCTGAGTACCAATCAGCCAATTGCTGGCCAGCTCGGGCAGCCAGAACCCCACCCCACCCCACTGATCGCTCACCCAGAGGCCCTGCTCCCATCAGGCCCCACCCCCTTAGCATTTCCAATGCTAAGTTTGACAAAGTACCTCACGAGGTTATTGCAGAAGGTCGGGGGACATGGAGTTGGGGGTAGGGTGTTAGCGTGGATAGAGGATTGGTTGTCAAATAGGAGGCAGAGAGTGGGGGTCAACGGGTGCTATTCGGATTGGCGGATGGTGACTAGTGGAGTGCCCCAGGGGTCGGTGCTGGGGCCTCAGCTTTTTACCATTTATATAGATGATCTGGAGGAGGGAACCGAGTGTAGGGTGTCGAAATTTGCTGATGATACCAAGATTGGGGGAACGGCAAATTGTGCGGAGGGTGTGGAGAGTCTGCAGAAGGATCTAGATAGGCTGGGCGAATGGGCCAGGAAATGGCAAATGGAATTTAATGTTGGCAAGTGTGAGGTGGTCCACTTTGGTAGGAATAACGGTAGGAAGGACTATTACTTACGTGGCGAGAAACTGCAGCAGGCGACGGTGCAGAGGGACCTCGGGGTCCTTGTGCATGAGTTGCAAAAACCCAGCTTGCAGGTGCAGCAGGTGGTCAGGAAGGCGAATGGGTTGCTGGCCTTCATAGCGAGGGGGATTGAATATAAAAGTAGGGAGGTCTTGCTGCAGCTGTATAGGGCATTGGTGAGGCTGCAGCTGGAGTACTGTGTGCAGTTTTGGGCGCCGCACCTGCGCAAAGATATTTTGGCCTTGGAGGGAGTGCAGAGGAGGTTTACTAGGCTGATACCGGAGTTGAGGGGGTTGAGCTATGAGGAGAGGCTGAATAAACTAGGCTTGTACTTGTTAGAGTTTAGAAGAATGAGGGGAGATCTCATTGAGACGTATAAGATGATGAATGGGATGGATAGGATAGAGGTGGAGAGACTCTTCCCGCTCAAAAAAGACAGTAGGACTAGGGGGCACAGCCTCAAGATAAAGAGGGGGCGGTTTAGAACGGAGTTGAGGAGGAACTTCTTCACTCAAAGGGTGGTGAATCTCTGGAATTCTCTGCCCGTTGAAGCGGTGGAGGCTGCCTCGCTAAATATTTTTAAGACGCGGTTTGATGGGTTTTTGATAAGAGAGGGGATTAAGGGTTATGGGGAGAGGGCGGGAAAGTGGAACTGAGCCACGACAGATCAGCCATGATCTTATTGAATGGCGGGGCAGGCTCGAAGGGCTAGATGGCCTACTCCTGCTCCTACTACTTATGTTCTTATTATGTTCAATGCCAAGGTGCTCTTTGAGCATTGGCACTTTGCCCCTTGGGAAGTGCCATGGGGCCCAGCCTGGCACTGCATGTGGCAATGCCCAGGGATACCCCACTGGTGGCTGATCCTCTGGGACAGCCTCGACTGCTCACCTTCATTCCCATGGGGTTGGCCGTAGCTCCCCACAGTGGGGAGCTGTAGTAAACCCCACTGAAGTGAGCCACTCCTGGCGGATTGGGGTGGTGTGGAGGCTAGCAGGCACGGACATTTGTCCCAGGCCTGCTCATGCTATTTAAAATATATTTAAGTTACTTTCTGCATACATTATACAAGTCCGCACCAATTTCTAGTGTGGAACTGATGGCACCTGAAATCCGGCCCAGGTGCCCAGTGTGAATCAGTCAATGCTAGCATCTCCCAGCCCGCTGCACTAAAAAAGGTGCGCAGTGGGATGGGAGAATCACCCCTCCATGTCTTCAGGAATGACAATAGTGGTTCCTGTTCTTGTTCTTGTAGCTGGAGTACTGGGAGAGGGACATTACTCGCACACCTTCGCCAAACATTTTTTATTTATACGGGTACAGAGATGGAGAGTATAACCAAGTTATTTGATTGTTGAAGACATTACACTAAAAAAGGATTCTGCTATCATCTGATGCAAAAATGGGTGGGGCAAGACCATGAAAGTAGGAGTGGGTGCATGAGTGATTGGGCGGGGCACAGGATTGAGCTCTTGCCAGTGTTCATCCAGACGTGTATCTGTAAGCGTTTGTCTCTTAGACCCTTGCTTTATTATCTTGTGATGGCACTTAGTGGTCCTACTGTGTAACTTTTTAAAATTCAGTCTTGGAATGTGAAGGCTGCAGGCAAAGTCAGCAATTGTTGCCCATTCCATGGGGTAATGGTGAGTCACCAACTTGAAATGCTGCAATCTAGCAATGTAGATATCGCACTGTTGTTAGGAAGGGAGTTCCATGATTTTAACTCGCTTTGTAAATTATTGAATCAATGGTAACTGATAGCAAATACTTTAATTTTATATCTAAAATATCAGTAACTCTTCAAAGTCTGGGTTATGTAGATTTAAAAGTATCGAAAATGCAGAAAAAAGTTTAAAATGAAGAAAATTTCCTGGGATAGGGATTAAACCGTCAATTCTCAGATATTCTTTTCAAGATTTCTAATTCTGTCACTGCAGTCAATAGGTCATGCTCTCACCTCCTAAGAATGAATGTTATGGGTGTGTCCCAATGCAGTGATTTGAATACATCATCTAGGCTGATACCTCAGTACATAATGACAGACTGTGGGAGATTCAAATCCCAAAGAATGCTAACCCTCTTCATCTTGTTGAGTTGGGTGTAAAAGATCTGGTGTAATCTGAACAATTAGAGTCCATGTTACCACCACATTCTCAATATTTGCACAACCCATGGGCAAGGTATGCGAACTTCAATTTTCACGGGAAAATTAAAATTACAAAATGTGACACCCCCAAATCGCATACAATTCCTGGCATCAATGGATTAAAATATAAACTATTATAGAGGGTTGCTCGATATTTTGGCAGTTTGTTTTTTATTAATTAATCGAGATACCTCTAGAGATTCATGTGCAGGGAACTAAACAAAACCAATTCTTCTCTTCATTTTCAGCCCGAGGTCAGTTGGTAGTTTAGGAGTCGGACATTTTGAGGCTAACATTTGGTGCTGCAAGACTGCTGCATTGTCAGGACTGCCATCTTTTTAGACGAGGCATTAAATAAGGCCCTGGCTACTTTCTCAGGTGGACATAAAGGAGCCACCTGAGTGAGCAAAAGTAGCTCGGTATAACATTTAGTCACAAATTAATCCAACGGTGTAGCATTGTCTCAGTAATGCACTGCAGTTTTGATCTGGATTATTGGTTCAAATCATTATCTGAGGACTTGAAACCTCAGGTCAGAGTGCCGCCTGCTGACCAGGCTGACAACACTACCACAAGGCTTTGTCAACATCTCGATAACTAGTGCTATGAAAATATACATAATATAATAATTAATTGAACCTATGCAGTTAGGAGATAGCTGCCATCACATCTAACTGTAAAGAACTCGGGCTCATGGTAGTTGCCCATAGTACAGACAGGTAAAACATTACCTGTGACCAAAACGACAAAAGAAGCTCCCTAACACTCAGCTAGTCAAGCAGCAACCAAATGGATGAACTTCCTCCAAGGCTGGTTTACTTGCGATTCTTCACGCAGAGGTGTTGCTGTGTTTCTCGCACCCACCACTAGTGGTCGCGAGCGCGGAGGAAAGGGCGGGAATTGCTGCGCAGGCGCGGAGGTAGGGGCGTGCGAAGCGAGGAGCGAACAAATTAATTTACTCCAAAAGCGTTTAAGAAGCAAATCTGGAACAGTGGAAGGAAACGGGTAGAATATTGTCAGAACGAGGGAACCGTCCAGATTGTTGTTGTTTTGGTAAACCAGATAATTAAACAACCGACATTTTCTAGAACATTGATCCCGCCGAGGGATTGGAGGGGAGATTCTGAGGGGAGAGATTGAGGGTACAGAGGGAGGACTCTGAGGGGAGAGACGGTCTGAAGTGAAAATGTTGGAGGATTAGAGCCTGAGGGGAGAGGGCCGGGGGGACGTGGGGGACAATGTGGCTGATGGACGGCTGAGGTTGAGGCCGAGGGACGGGAAACAGAGTGGAGAAGCTGTGTTGGTGGAGCGAGAGGAAGGAGGCTGAGGGGAGAGAAAGGGGGAGCATTTCGGAAGCATACTGACGGCGGTTGAGGGTCCGAGGGAGAGGAAGACTGAGGGGAGAAAGTCTGAAGGATGGATGACTGGGAGAGGACCTGGGATGGGGGAGACAAGCTTTGGAAAGGCTGAGGAAGAGAGTAAGGGTAGGGGACTGAGAGGAGAGAGATGGGGAGGGAGAACGAGGGTAAAGGTATTTAAGATAGGGTTTTATCTTGGATAAGGGAGGGAGAGATAGGAGTGTTGGTGGGGGAGTGGTGTTGGGGGACAAATGGAATGAGGATGATGGACCTGATCCAGAGCAAATATGGTTTGTGACATGTGACAGACTTATTTATTCAACTGAGTGGAGATTGAGAAAATAGAAGTGAATGGTGGAACCAAGCAAAATGCTGGCTGAATGAAGCTATATAGACAGACATGCACAGAGATACAACACACAAAGACTGGGCCTCAACTCTTGGAGAAACTTGGGCTATTCTTTGAGGATAGAGGGTTTAGACGTAACAGATAGAAACTGTTCCTATTGATGGAAGGGTTGAGCACCAGAGGACATAGATTCAAAGTGCATGGTAAAAGAACCATGGTGTGAAAAAAACATTTTCCTATACAGTGTGTAGTTAGGATCCTGAATGCACTGCCTTACAGTGCAGTGGAGAGAATTCAATTGTGACTTTCCAAAGAGAATTGGATAATTTGCAGGGTTATGGAGAAAAAGGTAGGAGAATGGGACTAGATGAGTTGCCATTACAGAGAACCAGCATGGATATGAAGAGCTCAGTGGCTCTGTGTACTGAAACCATTTGGTGAATCTTCAATTCTACGATAAATTGGATGTTTAAAATGAATGCCCAGTTCTTTGGGTAATGAACAGTAACCTCAGTGGTACAGGCTGAATAGAGATGGCATGCGACTGCTGTTTCATAAAAGCTTATCCACAGGAATATGATTCCTAATTAGTTTCAATTTTTAAGCAATAAATTCAATCTTCAGTGAGTTGGTTTCATCTTACAATTTGAAAATGGATAGCCAATCTTTGATAATGGCAAGAACATTTTCTCCTCAAGTTAATCTATTTTGATAATTGAATTAAACAGTTCAGTTATTCTGCATTTGAATTGCATTACCAGATTTCACAGGAACTACCACTCATTTAATATTAATTAGATTCTGATTGTTGCAATAAAATATTTATTTTTGTTTCTCGTAGAAAATTACAAGTAACCAGGATAATACTGTTTCTAATCATAACTGAGATCAGGTAATTTAATGCAGACAAAAATATTTCTGTAAAATGTTCAATTTGCAACAGAAATTATTAGGTAGCAACCTGGGATGCTGAGGCAAATTGGAGCTTTTCAGTTGCTGCCCTGTTGACACCAATTGAATTCACCCTGGGAATTTCTCAGTTTAGTTCATAGTTTAGTCCTTTATTGGGTGGTCTTTTGCCCTGAATGCATTTAATGGGCTCTGTTTGGAAATCAGCCTTTTGAGATAAGGGGTAAATCTGAACTCTAGCAGCCCCTGGTAGGGAGATACATTTCCAGATAATAAGGAATTGGTGCAACAATATTGTAGCTCTTTCCTCAATTTGTGCTTTCTATGGGTGTTGCTCCCTGTTGAGAGATTTGGATTGTGGAATCAGCCAATAATCTTTTCCTGCTGGTTTGTATCTTTTCTGTCTAAGGGAATGATTTTTAATCTATTAAACTTATTTCTTGCAGCAATGTGTCATTAAATAAAACAGATTGAAATTTAAGTGGCAGAGATTATGCTGTCCCTCCAATCCAAAGTGGCTTTGGGTGTTCACTGAAGATTTATTGTGTAACTAAACACGTGTAAGTATGAACTAGCATGGAGCATCATGTATTAGTGCGTATGATGTAAAGCACTAGTCATACTCTATAACTAATGAGTGAAGTAATGGCAAAGGTATTTCCAAGCTGGGTGAAAAGAGATTGCTTTCTCAGAACGAGGAGCTTGCTTGACATTGGAACTGGCATCATTTGAGGAGCTGATCATCAATGTTGTGGGCAGGGCTTTGATTTAAAAGAAAAATTTCTACAATCATACGTTAAGTATAATTAACAACATCTTAACCCCAGCTCAATGTACTGAAGTTCAGAAATATTATGGGGCTTGAGTGAACTTTTCCAGAATGAGACCTTCAGTGAGTTAATGGTAAGCTGTGCCTGTTTGGCTTTTTGTTGACTTTTCATGTCTTGTGCTAGGTAAGCAAGATTTGTATTGGGATTGATATGTTTCAACAGGTTGATGAGGGTGAGCAACCTAGAGTTTATAGGAATCAGTTGGTGTCAGAACCATGCCCTTAAAGTTTTATTGGGGAAGTTTAAAAACAACAGAAAATAAAATCAATTGTTTTTGTTTTGAGTGAACAGACTGCAAATTGCATTAGGCTATTAGAACCACACAATATATGGGGCCTACCTCAACAAACCAGGACCTTCAAGCCAGAAAAAGAGGAACCTCAGAATACTGCCAGCAATGCAGCGTGTAGCATGTCAGTGTACACCCTCGTGTAGAGGTAGCAGTAAGTCAAGGATTTATATACCTCACTTGCAACGTTACAAACCTCCCTCCTCTCCAGCATCAAAGGCTCTCCATCATCTTAAACCATTTTCTACCAAAATAATCTCACTAACAAGATAAAAAGAATTGTCCAGACACCCATCAACTGGATATCTTGGAGAGAGATATAATCCTCCTCCACTAGACAAGGCAAAGGAAACCTTCAAGGATTAACTGCAAAAAAACAGTGCCTATATCAACACTCCACCTACCTGGATAAAGAAAGGAACCACAGAGAGAGATGAGCATCAGGACTATCCAATAGATGCCAGATACCACCCCCCCCCCCCCCCCCCCCCCCCCCAAAGACCAGACCATGAAGAAAGACTGGAAGTCTCCATGTAAGACCACCTTGGAGGAGGTGACCTGATCTCCCACAGAAGGGATGCCAACAATGCTGAACCAAAGCTACCAGCTTCAGACTTGGGCTTGCGTCCAACAGGAAACTACGTCCCCCGAGGAACCAAGTCTCAGGAGAGAGCAATCCAGAAGCTCCAAAAGGGGATGCCTTGAGGCAAGGCAACCTATTCACTTGTCCAACATACCTGACCCAGATAAACAAGCCACTTCTGCCCTGCTCAACGACGACCTAACATAAAGGCCAACAAGCCAAGAATACTCACATCACTACTATACATTTAACAAAGCAAACTACCCCTTTTTTAGGTGCCTCAAAAGCACCACTTGGGCCCCACTATCAATGAGATTCGACCCATTGTCCCTCATCAGAGAAGCCCCAACAACTGGACAGTATGCCCACTATCCATTCCATGACCCAAAAAACCAAACAATCACTACCATTGCCCATGCAGTCAAACCAAAATTGAAGATCAACCCAACAAGACTAGACATCTGAGGGTAAGTCGGGGCATGCACCAAAACACAATTTCCCCCATTCCAAACAATGATGCAAAAAAAAAAGGTCCAGTCTTTTCCATGTAAATGATCTGCCTGTCCTTGCTCAGGAAACAAGCAAGGATTCCCAAATCCCAAGGTAACAAAAAGCAAAAGAAAAGTGAGACCTTAATGGTCTAATGGGATTTTCCTCACCCACAATGAGGACTTATGAGGCCATACTAATCATTTCTACACCAAACCACCTGCTTGCCATCTTGCTGTGGTGCTACTCATCTAAAAAATAAAGTGAAGGGTATTATAAGTTCTGTTCCCTCAGTGTAAACGCAAAGATTACAGTAAATAAAAAAAACCAGGTAAATACTGTACAACCCTCATGTCATCCAACCAACACAGTATACTCCCCAATGGAAAGAAAGGAGAACTGCAAACCCGCCCCCCCCCCCCCCCCCCCCCCTCCGCCACCATTCCACTGTTGTAGCACACCAGTGAATGAATATCACCAAAAAAAAAGATAATCCTGATTACTGCAGAATACTAAGCAACTTACACCTTTGTGCTCACATATCGTATACCCTTGTCAGGAAAAAAGACAGAATCATAAAATTTCAAGGAGGCGATAGCTTAGTGGTGTTATAGCTGAGTTTCTGGATTAATATTCCAGTGAATGTTCTGGGGAACCCGGGTTTGAATCCCACCACGTCAGATAATGGAATTTGAATTCAATAAAAAAAACCTGGAATTAAGAATCTACTGGTGACCATGTGACCATGAAACCATTGTTGATGGTCAGGAAAAACCCATCTGGTTCACTAATGCCCTTTAGGGAGGGAAATCTGCCACCTTACCTGGTCTGACCTACATGTGACTCTAGAGCCACACTGCCCTCTGAACAAAGGCAACTGGGGATGGGCAATAAATGATGGCTAGCCAGTGACACCCATGTTCCACGAATAAAAAAAAAGTTCAGGATTAATGATGAATTGCAGGATAATATAACCATCCATGGAGTGTGAAAAGGCTAAATCCATGACAGAATCACCAGAACCCCTGCACCTCTGCCATGTCATCCTGAAGCTCCAGCTAAGAAAAGCTTAGGCAAGGCCCAGGGCCAGATGTGCCTGACATATCTGGCCACCACCAACTCTTATCGATGAGCACAGAAGACAAGACGACCTAAGACCAAGGCTTTCTTTTTCATTAAGAAAGCCCACCAGCCTTTTCTCAGGAGGCTAAGGAAATTTGGCATGTCCACTATGACTCCAATTTTTACAGATGCACCATGGAAAACAGCCTTTCTGGATGTATCATGGTTTGGGATGGCTCCTGCTCTGACCAAGACTGCAAGAAGTTACAAGTAGCCCAGTTCATTACACAAACCAGCCTTTTATCCATTGACTGTAACTTCCCACTGCCTTAGAAAAGCAGCCAGCATAACCGAGGACCCCACGCACGCTGGATATACTTGCTTCCACCACCTTCCGTCAGGGAAAAGATACAAGGCTGAGATCACATACCAGCCGACTCAAGAACAGCTTCTTCCCTGCTGTCGTCAGACTTTTGAATGGACATCCCTTGTAATTGATCTTTCTCTACACCCTTGTTATGACTAACATTACATTCTGCACCCTCTCCTTCCATATTTACTTCATGAATGATATGCTTTGTCTCTATAGTGCACAAAAAACACTTTCCACTGCAGAGCAAAAGTTAGTTTTAAATTTTATTTATTAATCACAAATAGGTTTACATTAACACTACAATTAAGCTACTGTGAAAATCCCCTAGTTGCCACACTCCAACATCTGTATGGGTGTGTGAGGGAGAATTTAGAATGGCCAGTGCACTCAGCCAGCATGTCTTTTGGACTGTGGGAGAAAATCAGAGCATCTGGAGGAAACTCACGCAGACTGGGGAGAACGGTGTTCATCAGAGACTTTTAAAATCAAGCAGCTTTTTGGAGGTGAAAGGTGGAAGCAGACTACTTACTTAGCCAGGTTGCTGGAGGTTGTCCATTTGATGTTAAAATAGGAGTCTCAGGATTTTCCAGTTCTTTAGGCACATGGAGATTTCAGAATTGCCACTAGAGTCATGTGATGTTTCGCCACAATGTCTTCATGTTTATCCAGTGTGTGGAGCTGGCCTTGATTTCAGGACTGGTAATGTCCCAGTCATTAGTTGTTGAAATAGTTACCATCCTTTTTGAGAGTCTGGTGCAGGGAAGCCATTATCTGGGCAAGTCCACTGACTCTACTAGGAAGGTGAGCTTATTAGGTGCAAATGATGTCCCTTTGGTTCCCTGTTGAAATCGACCTGGACAGTCCCAGGTGTGATATGAGTCTATTAGTAGCTCTATAGGCAACATGCATTTTGTGTGAGTCTCCTGGTCTTTTGTAATTATAAGATGTCTGAACGGTGAAATGCGAGATCCCAGAATTGAGAAAATAATTATTTTATTCTTGAAACTTCTGGGGATAACTTCCAGAAAAAGGACCAGTTCGATGGACATGTGACCCAAAGCAACCTCTCTTTATTCAGTGGAAAGTCTTTTTTAAAATGGAAGTAGAACAAAGTTCTGATTTCTTTCAGAACCCAACACTATTGAAGAGGAAATTAGAAATCATTGGTACTTGAATTACATTCCACTCCTGTTCTGGCAGCAGTGTGCTGGAAAGGCTGGGCAGTAATCCTGAACTTCAAGACATCAGGTTAAAGTCTGAGACTTTGATTCGTAGGAACCTTGGATAAAGGAGCTTCTATGTACTCCTGACAGTCAGTTGGTGCAGTTGTCAGTATAGGAACTGTCAGTTTGAGAATTTGAGTATTCGTGGCCTCCGGTTGGGTGGAGGATTTGATACAACAGCTGATAAGCTACTTCTGACCAATTTATCCAGCTTGCAGAAGGGAAAGCCCATCTGAGATGTCCTCCTGACAATTAGTTGGTGCAGTTGTCGGTATAGGAACTGTCAATTTGAGTATTCGTGGCCTCCGGTTGGGTGGAGGATTTGATACAACAGCTGATAAGCTACTTCTGACCAATTTATCCAGCTTGCAGAAGGGAAAGCCCATCTGAGATGTCCATATTTGATTTGTAGGCTGGACTCTCAAAAGAAAGAGTTAAAACTTTTTTTTTAATGTGGCTTTCTTCCAAGAGGCTCCTCTGAACACATCTCCATAGAATCACTATAGTCCAAAAGGAGGTCATTTGGCACATTGAGTCTACATTGACTCCCTGAAAGAGCATCTGACCCAGGCTCTCCCCTCTATCCCCATAACCCAAGTATTTACCATGGCCATTTCACCTAATCTACACATGCCTGGACACCAAGGGGCAATTTATCATGGCCACTACACCTAACCTGCACATCTTTGGGCTGTGGGAGAAAACTGGAGCACCTGGAGGAAATCCATGCAGATATGGAGAGAATGCATAGACTTCACACAGATAACCACCCATGAATGGAATTGAATTTGGTTCCTTGGTGCCGTGAGGCAGCTGTGCTAACCACTCTGTCACTGTGCCACTCTTCCTTCTTGGGGGATCTCACACTTCTCAGCTACCATCACTAGTCCACTGCTGAATTTATGACATACTGGGATAGAGCACTTTCTCAGATGCTTGAAAGTTCTTCATTGTCAGGGATTTTGTTCCCTGATGGGCATGATGCTGGCATAAATGCTGGGAATGCAGTCTATAGATTTGAAGGAATTTGAAGAAGAAAATATGCAAGAGTCCAATGAAAGAGTAAAATAAATGAATAAGTAACACTGCAGATGTCGGAATTATTAAGCAAATACAGCAGCTTTGGAGAGAGAAACAGTTAACATTTCAGGTTGATATTGTCAAAATCAGATCTTTTCTCAGATTTCTGCATACTCGGTATTTTGTTCGTTTTTAAAATATTTGTTCCTGCGATGTGAGAATGGCTGACAGGCTAGCATTTCTTGCTTGCTCTTGAGCCATAGCAGTCCATGTCATGAGGGTATACCCACAGTGCTGTTAGGGATGACTCTTGTTTGACTTTTTTCAAGTTATAGAACTGAGTCACTTACTTGCCTAATTCAGAGGGCAGCTGAAAGTCAACCATGTTGCCTTGGAGCTGGAGTAATATAAAGGCCACATTGGGTATGGATGGCAGATTCCCTTCCCCCAAAGAGATTAGTTTCCTTCTGTCAAAGACGTTAGTTTTTAAGCGAACCCACTAATAATGATGCTATAATTTTATTCCGGATTTGAACTTGTGTCTTTAAAACGTTAGCTGGACATCTAGATTGCTGGTCCAGTAACATCAGCATATATTACTGTACTAACTATGTTAAATGTCAGCATCAGCACTGACTTGATTGGATCCCTGTGCTGAATTTAAGGTAACTTAAGATTCTTAAAGTGCATTCAAGGTAACTTGCACAAAAAAGTATTGATGCATATCGTTTGTCTGTGCATCCAGGTGACCCTGTAGCACTTTCAGAATACCGAGACTAGAATAATGTATCAGTCATTTTTTCGAGGGCAGGTATATATAGTGCTTTAAGCCTTGAGAATTTCTCCAGCTTTTTGAAACAACCAGTGGCATTACAGCTGTGTATTTAATAGCTGAAGACTGTGCAGGCTGAGTTGCAGTGAATTCCCTTGAGTCATTTAGCATGATAACCATTGGAAGTGTCTCCCGGGGCACCTTCAGTTGCTTTATTAGTTGCCTTTCTGTTAGCTTAAGAAGATACTTCCCCAGATCTTGACTTCTCCATAGTCCTCTACTATATCTGAACTTTGTGTTGATCAGATTTCGGTTCAGAAAGCATGACAGGTATGAAATTGGTCTACAGCAGCCTTATGAAATATGTTTTAGTGAATTGGCAGCTGATTTTTTTTTTTACTCTGCCTGATATTTCCATTGAAGCTTATAGAACCTTGTTTTGGTGGCTCTTTTATCTGCTAGTTTTACTTGGTCTGAAATTAAAAATCTTGGCAATATTTTCCAAGTCAATGGAAAACAAATTAATATGGTGACTTATCAGCTATTGATTCGCTAAGAGCCAATTTTGCTTTGATGCTGCAGACTACTTTCACTCCCATGACTCTTAAGGTAGAAATAAACATAATATTACATGAGGAAGTAGAAACAAATGGAATTGCAAAAAAAGTATACTTGAAATATTTGCTTGCTTATGTGTCCTGTGCAGTTTTTCATTGAATTAAACTTGTACTTCCATGATCTGAATTTTACCTTTTTTGAGCTGTGCTGAAATTGATGCAGGCAGAAGCGAATGTAAAACCTGCTCCTGCCCAAGATCAAGTAGTTAATGTGATGTCATACTGGGTGACCAATTAAGGCCCATTGTGTAATATGTTTGCTGGTTGTTATTGCACTGAGTAGGGGTGGAGTTAAAACTGGAAGAGACAGCCCCTTGAAGGTTGACAGGAGTTGTGGGGAGACTGTGGGAGCTTAATTCAACAATTGCAAGGAGTCTCCTGAACAATAATGGCTTCAGGATGTTGTGGAAAGTGGGCAGGCAAGTCGGTGGGCTAAGTGCTCCCTGATTCACTGACGAGTGCCTAGATGTCTTACCTAATTCAGGAGGTCAGTGCCAGGTTGCACATTCTAATGTTCAGGTACAACAAGAAAAGGCCTGCCTGCCTGACAAAGAAGGCCTGGTCAGTAGGTGTGACATTTTAGATGACATCTGACTTCAATGCTACAAAAGTTTCACTGATTGGAGGATGAGATGCATCACAGTGAAAATACCTGCTTAATGCCTATGTAGGGGAGAAGGACATCTAGAATGGACTTTAAGGCAGATGGAACATTAATGAGGCTTTCTATTGTTCCCTGTGAGGAGAAGACAAGTTACTGTGCAGCAGAGCATCACAGAATCAGTAGGGGAATATCAAATCTTCTGGTGCTCACAAAGAATGGAAGTGATACTCTTAAGTTGGAGTGCTACCGGGCAGCTCACTTCTCTAGTCTTGGTGAAATGGGAATTTGGGATAAAGCTAAGAATGCAGTTGCTGGATGCACGTGCCGTGGGTGCAGAAAGCATCACAGGCTCCTGGCACCAGAAAGTGAAGTGTTATAGCCAGAGTGTCCAATGAAGTTTCAATGCAGATAGCGTCATGCAGCATTTCTCCATTGTTTCATCAGGCTACCCAGCATGCATACTGACAATGATAATTGAATTTACTGATTTTTGCATCTTCCTTCACAGATGTACCATCCGCAGGAACCACAAGTGATCTTGCAGACCCCCATTAAGCAGCCAGGAAAATTTCACGTCTGCAGCTGTGTCACCCTTTTCTCTTAGTACCAGATATTCAAATGTTGGTGGACACAAGGTCACTGTCTGTGTGGGGAATGCACAGTGGTGAGGGCACATCACACTTACGTGAGGAGATGGCAGAGAGATCCCACAATGCCAACAGTGGGATCATTGCTGGAAACCAGGACCATGCTGAGTCCGAGGCAGACAAGTGTCTAGAGATTTCTGTAGGTGGCAGATGCTTTATGTCCAACAGGATGTGTGGGGATCTGGTGAAGATCCATGAAGGCTGCATGCCATGGCTTCAATCATGGAGGAAGGAGTCCATGCAGAACATGAGCACTGTGCCAATCCTGAGCTCTGACTGCACAGCCTCTTCCATGGAGAGGTTGTTCTAGGAGTGGAATCACTGATTCCAGGGATCATGCTTGGACCTGCAATCCAACACACTGGCTGTGACCTCAGTAGCACAGATTGTCACGTGATCACCAGTGGGAGATACCTGAATCTGTGATTAACCTTGATTCAGCTGCATCGGTGCCAAGAGTCCTCTGTTTGCGTAAGGCTACCTGATTGGTCAGGTCCTTTTGCTGTCAGGAGTGCAATTGGCGACATCTGTGCTGCTGAATATATGCCAGTGTTGAAGGGGAATTTCCTTCTTGGAACCTATTATTTTATGTGAACATATTGAGCTGTTTTGCCACCCTTCTAATTTTTTTACTGCACCCAGGATTTTACTGGATTTTAATGCATCTGGAGTTGAACTGCAAAATTTCTGGAGTAGTAGTGGGAACATTCAGAAGAGGTGATCCTATTTCACTTGTGGCCAGTAAGGTCTCGCTGCAAATACTAATGCTGTTGCCAGTTGTATACTGGCAGACAATCATCGCTGTCTGATATTTCAAATGAAAAACCAATACGTCAGGGTACCAAACTCGCCCATAGTACCCAAATAATGTGTCATTATTGTGTGCAAGGAGGCAAGTAACTCAGGAATATGGTGTTGTTGCTGTAATAGCCTCCATGTGAAAGTTTTAGTTCTGACCATTGTAAGTCAGTCAGATGATTTAGCTTGGTGTCTGCCAAAAGAGAAGTAAAGTGAGTTCTTCTTCTTTTCTTGCCTCCAGACCATCTTTATTATCCAGACATGTAATTCTTTGGTAAGGAAAATGCCTCTTTTTGGTAAACTTGAAGCCTAGGGTGCAAGCATTAATGTGCAAAGCATTACTTCTTTGGGCCAGCAATATTAGAGATATGAGAAGCAGAAGGTAGCCTTGTTGACTGCATTCGGAGTTCCGACCTTCAGCGTGATGTAAAGCCTGACCAGTCCGGATGCCCCTGACTTCAAAACCTTTAATGAATTGGTAGACTTGATTAGAGGCAATTATGACCCAAAACACTCCATAATACTCCAGTGATACTGGTTTAATGTGGCAGGGTGAACTCCTGAGGAACCTGTCATTGAATTTCTGATCAGGTTATAAAAACAGGCAGGGCGTTATGAATTTGTACCATCCCTGAACAACATGTTGAGATAGACTGGTCCATGGAATTAATAATGTGATAAAACAAAAAATTATTGGCAGCATCCATTTTGGATCTAATGAAGGCTTTTGGGATAGCTTGATCATTGGAAATGCAGAGAAGGGAGCTCAGGAACTACAGGGGACATGAGATAGTAGTGGGTGGAGGGGTTTCATGTAACATCCATCCCTCAACTGAGAGCAACAGTATATGTAAAATATCACATAGACCCTTAGAGCAGTGGAACCCAAGTCACATCACCAGGAAGTCAAGTATCCGTCCAATTCAGATACTTCACCCAGCTTAATCAAAGTTTTACCCAGGTGCCTTTATTCATCAGAAGAATAAAGTACAGACACAGGTATATAATGCAACAAACTTCATTAAATATAGTTAACCCATAAATTACCGACAATGTGTACAAGAAACACCCAGGATTCGGCTATACTATCCGTAAAGATGGCTTGGTAAGTTACAGATCCGGTCTGTGAGTCCCTCTGGTTTGTCTTTGTGACGTGATTCTCGCTGGCCGTTTCTTGCTTGTTTCCTTCCTTCTCTGACCTAGTCTGGTCTTGGTCATCTCCTGTCATGACTCTTTGTTTGCAAGGTGTCCAGAATGCCTATTTTATCCCCCTTTGGCCTTGTGTTTTTTTTTCTACCTGCCCTTGGTCTTCTGCCAGTGGGACCTCGGGAGGAGGGTTCTCAGCACCCAATGGTTGACTTAATGACCTGTTGACAGGATACCTAAGCCTGCTCTGGATGCCTTGGAGTCTGGCCCCATCTAGGCCTGGGACCATAGGCCTGTGCACATCAAAAGAAGTGATGATCACTTGATGGGTTATCGATAGGGCTGATCCAGACCTGCCCCGGCAGCCTGCCTGAGTTCGGTATATTTGAACTTTGCCAGGTCCGATTTTCTGCAGGCTATTTGCAGGAATTGACTGTAGTTTAATTTAGAGTCACCAATTCTTTAATTTCAAATGTTCAATATTATTTTGGGCTCAGCACCACACAAGGAAGGGCAGGGACAGCCTTCAATTTCCTGAGAAATATATTTCAAACGATTGTCAATACCATACAGTGGACTATTGCAAGTGCTGCAGAAAACCACAACTGAGCCAAAGATAATGGGACAGTCAAAATGGATGCTATTTCAGACAATGGCTAAGGCCAGTACCAGACCGTATCTTGCAGGTTTACCCTAAACCAGTAATATTCCACGAAGAAGATTGCCCCCGCAATGGTGGAGTTATTAGTAAATGGCTACCTATTTAAAAATGGAAGTGGATACAGGGGCTGCATTCTAATTGCCTCTGGGCAGATATTCAGCTCCTGAACTTAGGTGGCCGATTAGATTTTTGTGTTTTCTATGTGGGGGAACCATTGCAGGTAAAGGGTACAAAGGCAACCCAAGTGACTGACTAGTAGCAGTCAATTAACTACCACTCATTATTGTATGGGGACAAGGCCCTAGCCTTATGGACTTATGGCTCCAACACATTAGACTGAACTGGCTGGGCATGGCAAGGAAGCGGGGGGGAGAGAGGTCGCGGTGGGGCAGGTGGGGGAACGGTACAAAGTCAACAATAAGAACTCTGAAGTTCTCCAGGAAGGCTTTAAAAAAATAAGGGGAGCAAAGCTAAGATCTAAGTTGATCCCAATTCTATGCCTATGTATTTTAGAATGAGACCAGTTCCGTATTCCCTATTGGAAAAGCTAGAGTTGGAACTGGAATGCCTGGAAAAACGGTGTAGTAAGGCCTGTACAATTCAGAGTGCGCTGCACCTATTATTCCTGCCCTTGAGCTGAATATGTCAGTCCGAGTTTTTGGAGTCTATAAGCTTCCTATTAGTGAGGTTTTTAATTGACAGATACCCTATGCTTTGGATTGAACACCTGTATGCCAGGTTAACTGGAGGCTAGGTATTTTCGAAGTTGGACATGAGCCATACATACTTTCAATTTGAATTGAGCTTTCCCAAAAGTATATGACGATTATTATGCACGAAAGGGCTATAGGAGTACACTTGCCCTTCATGATCTTTGCTGAATGTGCCATTTTTCGTTGGTCGTGGAGAACATACACCAAGGGTTACCTCAGGTAGCAGTGTAGCTGGACGATGGTTTGATCTCAGGAACTTCGGAATGCAAGCAACTAGCAAACCTGGAAGAGGTCTTACGGTGATTGTCAGAGGTCAGGGTACAGCTGAAAAGGGAAAAATGTCTCCATAAGGCGAAGGAGCAGAATTAGGCCAGTCAGCCTATTGAGTCTGCTCCATCATTCAATCAGGGCTGATATTTTTCTCATCACCATTCTCCTGCCTTTTCCTCACAATCCCTGATCCTGTTATTAATCAAGAACCCATCTATCTCTTTCTTAAAGACACTCAATGACCTGTCCTCCGCAGCCTTCTGTGGCAAAGAGTTCCCTAGATTCACCAGTCTCTGGCTGAAGAAATTCCACCTCATCTCTGTTTTAAAGGATCGTCCCTTTAGCCTGAGGTTGTGCCCTCTGGTTCTAGTTTTTCCTACTAGTGGAAACATCCTCTCCCATGTCCCCTCTATCCAGGCCTCGCAGTATCCTGTAAGTTTCAACAAGATTCCCCCTCATTCTAAACTCCAACGAGTATGGACTTAGAGTCCTCAACCGTTCCTCAAACAACAAGCTCTTCATTCCAGAGATTATTCTTTTGAACCTCCTCTGGACCCTTTCCAAGGCCAGCACATCCTTCCTTGGATATGGGGCCCAAAACTGCTCACAGTACTCCAAATGAGGTCTGACCAGAACCTTAACAGCCTCAGAAGCACATCCCTGCTCTTGTATTCTAGCCCCCTCAATATGAATGCTAACATAGAACATTACAGCACAGTACAGGCCCTTCGGCCCTCAATGTTGTGCCGGGCCATGTCCAATCCCAACATCAAGCTATTCCACTCCCTATAACCCTGGTGTGCTCCCATGTGCCTATTCAATAACCGCTTGAAATTTCCTAAAGTGTCTGACTCCACTATCACAGCAGGCAGTCTATTCCACACTGCAACCGCTCTGAGTGAAGAATCTACCTCGGACATCCCTCCTATATCTCCCAGCATGAACCTTATAGTTATGCCCCCTAGTAACAGCTACATCCACCTGAGGAAATAGTCTCTGAACGTCCACTCTATCAATCCCTATCATCATATAAATCTCCATTAAGTCGCCTTTCATCCTCCTTGGCTTCAGAGAGAAAAGCCCCAGCTCCCTCAACCTTTCCTCATAAGACCTATCTGCCAAACCAGGCAGCATCCTGGTAAATCTCCTCTGCACTCTCTCCAATGATTCCACATCCTTCTAGTGAGATGACCAGAACGGCGCACAATATTCCAAATGTCGTCTCACCAACATCTGGTATAGTTGCAGCATAACCCCACAGCTCTTAAACTCAAACCCCCTGTTAATAAACACTAACACACCATAAGCCTTCTTCGTGGCTCTATCCACTTGAGTGGCAACATTCAGAGATCTGTGGATATGAACCCCAAGATACCTCTGTTCCTCCACATTCCTTAGAACCCTGCTGTTGACCTTGTAATATGCATTCAAGTTTGTCCTACCAAAATGAATCACCTCACACTTAATCAGGGTTAAACTCCATCTGCCACTTTTCTGCCCAGCTCTGCATCCTATCAATGTCTCCTTGCAGCCTGCAAGAGCCCTCCACCTCATCCACTACTCCACCAATCTTGGTGTCATCAGCAAATTTACTAACCCACCCTTCAGCCCTCTTTTCCAAGTCATTGATAAAAATCACAAATAGCAGAGCACTGACCGCTGTGGTACGCTGCTGGTAACTGGCCTCCAGCCTGAAAATTTTCCATCCACCACCACCCTCTGTGTTCTATGATACAGCCAGTTCCTTATTCAATCGACCAAATTTTCTTCTATCCCGCATATCCTTATCATCTTCATGAGTCTACCATGGGGAACCCTTTCAAACGCCTTACTAAAATCCATGTATACGATATCAACTGCTCTACCTTTGTCCACACACTTAGTTACCTCCTCAAAGAATTCAGTCAAATTTGTGAGGCAGGACTTACCCCTCACAAAACCATGCTGACTATCCTGGATTAAACTGCATTTGCCTTCCTGACTGTTGACTGAACCTGCATGTTAACCTTAAGAGAATCTTGAACAATGACTCTCAAGTCCCTTTGTGTTTCTGATTTCCTAAGCATTTCCCCATTTAGAAAATAGTCTATGCCTCCGTTCTTCCTTCCAAAGTGCATAACCTAACACTTTTCCAATTGTATTCCATCTGCCATTTCTTTGCCCACTCTCATAACCTGTCCAAGTCCTGCAGCCGCAATGCTTCCTCAATACTACCTGCCCCTCTACTTATCTTTGTATCATCTGCAAACTTAAAGAATTTGATAAAGAAGTTGTTAAAGAAGGGTGGGATAAACTATGAAGCTGGGCTAGCACTAAATATAAAAAAGGATAGTAAGAGTTTTTATAAATATATAAAAAGGAAGAGGCTGACTAGGGTGAATGTTGGACCCTTAGAGGATGAGAGGGGGGACTTAATGGTAGGGGATGGGAAAATGGCTGAGGCCTTGAATAACTTTTTTGTTTCAGTCTTCACGGAGGAGGACGTGAATAGTTTGCTGGGTGTTAGCGATGGAAAGATGGTAGGAATGGAGGGCCTGAATGACATTATTGTTACTAGAGAGGCAGTGCTTGACAGACTGGAGGGACTGATTGTGGACAAGTCCCCAGGACCGGATGGAATGCATCCAAGGGTTCTGAAAGAAATGACGGGGGTGACAGTGGATGCCTTGATGATTATTTTCCAAACCTCGCTGGATTCCGGGGAAGTGCCAGAAGATTGGAAAACGGCATTTTTTTAAGAAGGGTAGCAGGCAAAAGGCAGGGAATTATAGGCCGGTTAGTTTACCGTCTGTTGTAGGTAAAATGTTAGAATCCGTGACCAAGGAGAACATAGTGAGGCATCTTGAGGAGAATTGTTTGATAGAGCATACGCAGCACCTTTTCGTTAAGGGGAAGTCGTGTCTGACGAATTTATTGGAGTTCTATGAGGATGTGTCTAGGGCGGTGGATAGAGGAGAGCTGGTAGATGTGGTGTTTCTTGATTTTCAGAAGGTGTTTGATAAGGTGCCGCACAAGAGGTTATTACAGAAGGTCAGGGGGCATGGAGTTGGGGGTAGGGTGTTAGCGTGGATAGGGGATTGGCTGTCAAATAGGAGGCAGAGAGTGGGGGTCAATGGGTGCTATTCGGATTGGCGGTTGGTGACTGGTGGAGTGCCCCAGGGATCGGTGCTGGGGCCTCAGCTATTTACCATTTATATAGATGATCTGGAGGAGGAAACCGAGTGTATGGTGTCGAAATTTGCTGATGACACCAAGATTGGTGGAACAGCAAATAGTGCGGAGGGTGTGGAAAGTCTGCAGAAGGATCTAGATATGTTCTATGTTCTATCTAGATAGGCTGGGTGAATGGGCCAGGAACTGGCAAATGGAATTTAATGTTGGCAAGTGTGAAGTTGTCCACTTTGGTAGGAATAATGGTAGGAAGGACTCTTACTTACATGGCGAAAAACTGCAGCATGCGACGGTGCAGAGGGACCTCGGGGTCCTTGTGCATGAGTCACAGAAACCCAGCCTGCAGGTGCAGCAGGTGGTCAGGAAGGTGAATGGGATGTGGACCTTCATAGCGAGGGGGATTGAGTAGCGAGTAGGGAGGTCTTGCTGCAACTGTACAGGGCACTGGTGAGGCTGCAGCTGAAGTACTGTGTGCAGTTTTGGTCGCCGCACTTACGCAAGGATATTTTGGCCTTGGAGGGAGCGCAGAGGAGGTTTACTAGGCTGATACTGGAGTTGAGGGGGTTGAACTATGAGAAGAGGCTGAATAAACTAGGCTTGTACTCGTTAGAGTTTAGAAGAATGAGGGGAGATCTCACTGAGACATATAAGATGATGAATGGGATGGATAGGATAGAGGTGGAGAGGCTCTTCCCGCTCAGGAAGGACAGTAGGACTAGGGGGCACAGCCTCAAGATAAAGGGGGGGCAGTTTAGAACGGAGTTGAGGAGGAACTTCTTCACTCAAAGGGTGGTGAATCTCCGGAATTCTCTGAAGTGGTGGAGGCTGCCTCGCTAGATATATTTAAGACGTGGGTTGATAGGTTTTTGATAGGCAAGGGGATTAAGGGTTATGGGGAGAAGGCGGGAAAGTGGAACTGAGCCACGACAGATCAGCCATGATCTTATTGAATGGCGGGGCAGGCTCGAAGGGCTAGATGGCCTACTCCTGCTCCTATTTCTTATGTTCTTAGCAACAATGCCTTCAGTTCCTTCTTCCAAATCGTTAATGTAGATTGTGAAAAGTTGTCCCAGCAATGACCCCTGAGGCACACCATTAGTCACCGGCTGCCATCCTGAAAACTCTCCGCTCTCTGCCTTTTGCCAGTCAGCCAATCCTCTATCCATCCAGGATCTTACCTTTAACACCATGGATACTTAATTTATTTAACAGTCTCCTATGCGGCACCTTGTCAAAGGCCTTCTGGAAATCTAAATAAATCACGTCCATGGGCTCTCCTTTATCTAACTTCCTTGTTACCTCCTCAAAGAATTCTAACTGATTTGTCAGACATGACCTCCCCTTGACAAAGCTGTGCTGACTCAGCCCCTACTTTATTGTGCACTTCCAAGTACTCTAGGATCTCACCTTTAATAATGGACTCTACAATCTTGCCAATGACTGAAGTCAGACTAACCGGCTTATAATTTCCAGCCTGCTGCCTTCCCCCCTTCTTAAACAGCAGTGTTACATTCGCTACTTTCCAATCTTCTGGTACCCCCCCCTGCTTCCAGTGATTCCTGAAAAATCACCCCTTATGCCTCCACAATTTCCTCAGCTATCTCTTTTAGAACCCTGTGGTGTAGTCCATCCAGTTCAGGTGATTTATTCTCTTTCAGACCTTTTCAGTTTCCCCAGAACTTTCTTAGTGATGACCACTACACTCACTTGTACCCCCTGACTCTCCTGGAGGTCTGGCATACCACTGGTGTCTTCCAACGTGAAGACTGATGCAAAGTAACTATTCAGTTCCTCTGTCATTACTTTGTTTCCTATCATTACTTCTCCATTTTCTATGGTCCAATGGCTATTTTTATCTCTCTCATCTTTTATATATTGAAAAATACTCTTCCTACCTTTTATATTACTAGCTGACTTACACTCATACTTCATCTTCTCCCCCCTTATTGCTTTTTTTTAAATTATCCTCTGCTCGCTTTTAAAGGCTTCCCAATCCTCAGGCTTCCCACTAATCCTTGCCACTTTGTATGCTTTTTCTTTTGCTTTAATCCTTGACTTCCTTTGTCAGCCATGGATGCCTCATCCTCCCCTTAGCATGTTTCCTCCTTGTTGGGATGAATTTCTGTGTGCCTCCTGAATAACTCTGAAAAACCCCTGCCATTGCTGTTCCACTGTTTTCCCTGCTAGGCTCCCTTTCCAATCAACTCTGGTCAGCTCCTCCCTCATGTCTTTGTAGTTACCTTTATTTAATTGTAATACCGAGACATCTGATTCCAGCTTCTCCCTCTCAAACTGCAGGGTAAATTCTATCATATTTTGGTTACTGCTGTCTAAAGGTTCCTTCACCTTAAGTTCCCTAATCAAATCTTGTCTCATTACACATTATCAAATCCAGAATTGTCTGTTCTTTCATAGGCTTTTCATAAGCAGCTCCAAAAAACCATCTCTTAGATATCCACAAATTCCTTTTCTTGGGATCCACTCCCTACCTGATGTTTCCAATCCACCTGCATATTAAAGTTCCCCATGATTATTATAATGTCTGCCAAGCAAGTCCTGTGACCTATTTGGGCTATCAGGTGGAGGTTAGGGGCCTTCAATCATTGGAATATAAGTTGAGGGCCATTAAGGAGAGGCCAACTCTGAGGAACTCTACTGTTCCCAGAAGAATTGAAATCCTTCCCGGGCTTAGTAAATTATTATGCAAAGTTAATTCCGAATTTAGCTTCTTTACTGGTCCCCTTGTATACCATACAATGGAAACATCAATGGTGGTCTTGGGATTTGCTACAGTTTGAGTGTTTTCAACAGCTTTAAACAGGAATTTTTATCTAATTTATTGGCCCCTTTTGACCCCAAAAATGACTATCAATTTTGGCATGTTGCTGGAGAGATGAAACAGAGAAGCTGGTTGCATATGTACCTAGGACCCTCTCAGATGCTGAGCAGAAGTATTCCGAGATTGAAAAGAGGGGTTGGCAGTTGTGTTTGGTGTTAAAAAAACTCCATCAATGTCCCTACCATAGATGCTTCCTAGTAACTGATTGTAAGCCATTTCTGGGGCTTTTTAAAGAAGACAATAACGCCCCCCGCCCCCCCCCCTCCCCGACATTGCTTCTGCCCAGATACAGTGTTAGGCATTGTTACTGGCAGCTTCTGAATACCTCCTAGAACACCATCCTGGTATCAAGATACCTAAAGCTTACTCATCTGCCACTGCCCATAAGTTCAGCTTTGTTACCAGCTGTGGAAGAGGTTGTGATGACGCTCAATTTTATGGACACCTTGCCGTTGTCTACAGGACAAATCAAGGCCTGGATACTAAAGGACCAAGTCCTATCTAAATTAAAACCTTTAATATTAAAGTGGGGGATTCAGAGAACAGCACTCAGACAAAATGAAACACTACTTGACAAAGAAGGACGAGCTCAGTGTTGAGGATTGCACCATCCTCTGGGGTTCTCACAGTGCTATTCATTGTCTTTGGCAACATTAGTACTTATGGAATTACATCATGGCCACCCTGAGGTTTTGAAGAAGAAAAGGCTAGCTAGGAGTTACATTTGGTAGTCCAGTCTTGATGCAGACATTACTGACTTGGTCAGTCAGTGTGTGTCATGCCAGAAGAATCAAGCTGAGCCTCCCTACATCCATGGGAGTGGCTGGTAGGCCATGGGTGTGAATGCATATGGACTTTTCTGGCCCTTTTTTGCTTTCATGTTCTTATGGTTGGCATGCACTCCAAATGAATGGAGGTGCATTGCATGGGCTCCACCACTTCTCTTGCTACAATTGAGAAACTATGACAAAGTTTCTGCATGCATGGAATACCTGAAGTTCTTGCCTCTGACAATAGTATTGCCTTTACAAGCACCGAGTCACAGACCTTCATACTTTCCAATGGAATTAAGCACATGAGGACAGCACCCTATCACCTGTAATCGAATGAGTTGGCTGAACCAAGTGTTGCAGACTTTTAAGCTTAGTACAAAGAAGCAATCCACAGCATCCAAAGAGACCAACTGGTGTAATTTTTATTTGGCTATTGGACCAACCCCCAGACAATGACAGGAATTGCTCCAGCGGGACTGTTAATGAGATAGACTCAATCCTGTCCAAAGCCTCTATGTTCCCAAATCTGACGGGGAGGGTGGTGTCCCAACAAGAGAATCAGAAGAAGAACTATGATTCTGCAAGGACGGAAAGAACATTCAAAGCTGGCAACTCAGTTGGGTCCTGGGATCATAATGGAAATAAAGTGGCCATGTCCTATAAGGTCCAAGTGCAGGGCAAAATTATCAAGAAGCACCTGGACCATCTCAGGAGTAGGAAATCTATGCCCATGCATACCCGATTACCTCCATTGGGATGGCCAGTGTCGAGCCACAACTAAAAGTCAACCTTACGCCTGACACTCCGGGTGACGTGAACACAGATTCCAAGATGGAAGCAGAGGAGACTGGCACTATACTGAACCAAGATCTCAGGAAGAACCACTATCAGTGGCTTTAGAACATAGAAAACTACAGCACAAACTGGCCCTTTGGCCCACAAGTTGCGCTGATCATATCCCTACCTACTAGGCCTATCTATAACCCTCAATCCCATTAAATCCCATGTACTCATCCAGAAGTCTCCACCGACGGCAGCCGATTCCACTCACCCACCACCCTCTGATGGAAAAACTTGCCCAACATCTCCTCTGTACCTCCTCCCCAGCACCTTAAACCTGTGTCCTCTCATAGCGACCATTTCAGCTCTGGGAAATGGCCTCTGAGAATCCACCTGATCTACACTTCTCAACATCTTATAAACCTCTATCAGGTCACCTCTCATCCTTCATCTCTACAGAGAGAAAAGACCTAGCTCCCTCAACCTATCCTCATAAGACATGCCACCCAATCCAGGCAACATCCTTGTAAATCTCCTCTGCACCCTTTCAACAGCTTCCACATCTTTCTTGTAATGAGGCTTTATGATACTGCCTTTGGAAGTGAAGGTCTCCAACCCATTTCGTGCCCTCTGATCTGATCTTGCCTCCAATTGTCCCTAAGCCGATCGCTTAGCGGCGGAAAAGCACCCCACCCCCATGGCGTAGTTGTTGGGGAAGAAATGGACTCGATGGAGAGGGATGTTACGATGGCCACAGGGGATATCTTTCAATAGATCTCCCCATTAGCCTTGTAGAATACAAGCTCCCCTATTAGTTGAATGGAGGTTCACCCAATAGGGAAGGAGCAAGGGCAGGGGCGGGGTTTAAATTCAGCTGGTCCCACTCAGGCTGGCAATCGAAAGCACAATGTTAAAGTTAAAATTTACTTATTAGTCACAAGTAAGGTTTACATTAACACTGCAAGGAAGTTACAGTCTGGTATCTGTTTGAGCCAATGCAGCTAACCAGCGTGTCTTTCAGAACGTGGGAGGAAACTGGAGCACCTAGAGGAAATCCATGCAGACACGGGGAGAATGTGCAAACTCCACATAGATAGTGACCCAAGCCAGGAATCGAACCCAGGTCCCTGGTGCTGTGAGGCAGCAGTGCTAACCACTGTGCTGCCCCATGTAGCATAACTGTAGCAATGAGCATGTAGTAAATAAAAGGTGATGGTGACGTAAGAGTGACCTTGTAAGATTATTGGTCTTTTGTCTCATGGTTGTTTATGGGACCATATGGTATGCATGACTTGCTATTAAAGTGAGCTATGCTTTTATCCATTAGGTCCATTGGATAAACTTTATCAAATAATAAACAAAATATATAACCTAAGTGTTATGGTAAATATAAATAAACATAAAAAATGCTGGAAATATCCAGCCGTCCTGACAGTATCTGTGGAGAGAGAAACAGGGTTAATGGACAGAATTTCCCCCCAAAAGTGTCATTACGGTGGGGGGGCAATGTGGAATGGAATGGGGTGGGGAGGAGGAATGTGGAATGTGGAGGGGGTGGAGGGTTATCAGGGCCTAAACGTAACAGTGAGCCCAACTGCAGAGTGAACGTTGTTTTGTAAGAGTGCTCTGATCTTACAAGTGCGCTGGCAAACCCCCTTAAACCCACACTGACACTGGGACCCCCTCCCTTCATTGGCAGCATGTCTTCCCAATCCTTCTCTGACACAGATCACCAATGGGAACTGCCAGGGTGCCAGATAAGCATTTCCCGATGGGCACTGCTGGGCCATGCCACTGACCACCTGAGGGCTTCAGTGACCTCCAAGGTCAATGTGCCCCCTGCCATGGACTTTGTGCCAGATCTTTGCCAGTGGAGACCAGTAGTGATTCTCGCTGTTCTCACCTCATGCCCGATGGTCGGAAGATCATGGGAGCTAGTAGAATCTGGTGTAGAATGGGCTATGCATAATTAAATGCTACTTTAAATATGCTAATTGGCTTTGCACTTTTTCTGGGAATGGTCTGGTTCGCATCATTAGAAAGGGACTGGAGCAATTGAAACCGATTTTTGGGCCTGCACGCTATTTTCCAGGATTGGTGTGATATGTCCTGGGTGCAACGGGGTCAGAAAATTGCAAACAATATTTCAGGATGATAACGTTTCATTAGAACTTCAATTAACTATTATGCACGTAATTGTATTTTGTAGGGAAACTGCACTTTCAGTTCCTCTGTCTGTCCACCACCAATCTTCAAAAGCTCATTCAAATTGTTTTTTTTTTAATATAGGCAGCTCTTTGCACATTGTCTTGGAGTACTGGACCTCACCAAGCAGAGTGAGCATGGACCTTCTGAAAGGGTAGAGTACAACAAATACATCGTTTAATAAATGTTGCACTGTGTCAGAAATCTCTGATGTAAATATGGAGGAAAGCCGCATTTATTTTCTGGGGAAGAGATAAAGCCTTTTTTCCTTTTGTCAGTTTTCACTGTTCTATTCTCCAGCTCTCTGAGAGACATTGATTCTAGATGGTGTGATTCAAGAGCAATATGTATTTCACTCCCTAGCAGCTTTTCTTCCTGTTTGAGCTTGTCAATTGTCATTTTTTTTGTTCCTGGGAAATCTTGGACATAGTAGCCAATTTTAATGCCTTGCTGCTCACCACTGGTTAAGGATCAGATCTGGAACCACCTTAATCTACATAATGTATTATTATGCTAAGCGTTGCATTTACCCCTGTGCCTTGAAATGGAATTAGTTGGGAATAATCTGCGAAGATAATGCTTTGATTGTACTTGAGTTGTTAACAATAACTAATTGTTAACAATAACTAAGGAACTGTAGTTCCTTAGTTATTGTTAAAGTTCCAAACTTACTATCTAACAGCACTGTGAGACTTTTCATCATAAGGTCTGAAATGGTTCAGAGAATGTCCCACATGATTTCTTGCAATTTGGGATGGGCGATAACTAGTGTTATCGATATGGCGATAGTCTGCCAGTGTTGCCCAAGCCCTGAGAACGAATCTTAAAAGAAAAACAGCCCAACAGCAGATCAGTCACAACTTTTCTACAGTGTTTCCTGAAATTAGGAACACATGTTCCTAATTACCCCTTATGTCAATAATAATGTTAGACTTTTATATCATTCAGAGTTGTGAATGTTGTAATTTTTATTATTTTAACGAGTGATGCAGCAAATGTAGAATATCGAAGATACCATGGTAAGTGTACCAATTTGACACCATACCTGTAGCACCATCATCTCGGACTAGATGCTGAATTCATAGTCAACTCAACCATGTTTGATTTTTTGACTTTTCTAACTTACGTCAGTCATAGGGTTTCTACTGGTATTAGGGTTGCCAACTCTAATTTCATCCGAGAGCTTTCATCACATGACCTCCAATCAGCACACCCCTCACTGACACCTGAGCATTTGTGGTCCAAAGCATCCACCTTTGAGCCCATCTTCCATGCCAATTGGAATGTGAACACTTTGTTGCCCAATTGGATGGTTCATGAATGTAAGTCACACTCTTTTTCTTTTGTCTGCACTATTCTGTAACCCGTGATAGAAAATAATCACAGACTTAGATTTTATCTGTGTTTCATGCATTTGAGCAGTGGTGAGAGTTAAACTCACTTTAATGCTCTAAAAGTGAGGCTTGGGATATTTAAACTCCTTGGCCTCATTTAAGTGCCTCCAACTGACTTCTAGCCGTCATGGCATGCATCACAACTGAGCTTCACCTGTGAACAATTGCAGCAGAAGTCATTGGATAGTCGTCAGGTTCAAGAACCGTGTTTGATTTTTTTGACTTTTCTAACTTAGGCCAATCGTAGGGTTTCTATTGATATTCTGACTGACATTGGACATCGAGGCTGGGGCTCTGCTTGCTCGAGCAGCTTCTGACCGGTCGTGAGTCTCCAAGGTTTTTTAGCACAATCAGCTCTGTATGATTTCTGACCTAGGACGGTATTCTCTGGGCTTGTTAGCATTTCCTCCCACCCCTGAAAGTTGTTCCCACCAGCAGGATTTTCAGCTGCTCCCCACCAATGGTAACAGGTGTCCCCACCATGCTTGGTGGGGGTGGGGGAACAGAGGCCATTGAGGCCCATTGGTGGTGGGGGGGGGGGTGACAGAGGCCATTGAGGCCCATTGGGAGGTTGGGGGCAAGGGGAGGTGCCCCTTCAGCAGTGCCACACTAGCACTGCCCATGGGGCATATTGGCACTGCCAACTGGGTACTAGGTAATACCAATGGGGCAGGGTCAGAGGGGTGTGGAACATAATGGGCGACGTAGACTATGGCGGGGAGCTATCAGTGATGGTGGGGGGGACCCGCTGCCACTCTGGACGTGGATTGGTGGAGGAGAGAGGGCTGGCCGGGGGGAGGGGGAGGTCCATTAGGCCAATGATTGGATGGCGGGGGGTGATGGTTGGAAGGCCAGTGGGGTGGGGGGGGGTGGTGCGTTTTGGGGAAGGCCAGTGATCAGAGGCAGACAATGGATGGGCCAGTGTGCATGCGCCAATCTACACACTGACAGATTGGCGCATGTGCAGTGGCCTGCTCAGCACTGTGCTGTCTCCCTCTCCAGCGGGATGAAGCCCTGCCCCAGTTTTCAGCGTGAATCAGTCTAAGGCACTCTGCATTGCACAGTGTTGAAGATTCATTAGGGTAAATACACCCAAAAAATGGGCAGAAATTCTCATGTTTTCCTGCCCACTGGGCACTTAGTTTTGTTTTGGGAGAAACGCAGCCCTAGTATCAGCATCTCAAGACCACATCAGTTGTAGAGTTAAGGGCAGTTCCATGATCTTCACATTTCCAGCTGACATGGGGAGCATGGGCCAGACTCAATGGGTAACAACAATGTAGTCTTGTATACACACCTTCCTAATGGAAAAGTAGGACTGTGGAGTTAAATACTTGTGTAAGACCCCAATGAAATGGCTCAGCTGTAATTATTGGTGGTGATGTATTTCAAGTGCAATTCGGCTTGTTTTGGACATTCAGCTGAATGTAAAAGATTATTTTAAGAAGACCAGGGAGCTCTGCCAACCTGTGTTCTGGCTTACATCCTGTCCTCAATCAATACACCCAAATTAATAAGATTTTTCTGTTGAATTGCATGGGTGCAACAAATACAGAATAACCAGGTGGGGAGCAGACCAAGCCCTTAAAAGTATGTGGTTTTCTGTCCTTACAAGTTAGTATTCTCATTTACTGATTATTTTTCACTATGGCTCTGTGTTTACCTATAATAATTTATTGATTGTGAAACACTTTGAAATATGATAAAATCCTGTGTGTAATTCACTTATTTCTTTTTGGGGGCATATGCGAGTGTTTACAAATGATTTTGTCCCTCTGCTGACTTTCTCCAAGTTTGGATTGATCAGGTTACACAAGCAAGTTCACACTCGTGTTCAGTTCAGTTTTCATTATTCTCTACAAGTAATACATGGTGGAAGATCTCTAACTAACTATTTTATGTGCTAATGTAAAGTATAGAATGTCGGAAGCAGAGGGAGCTTTGAGCGATTTATTTTGTCTTGTTGAATATTAGAAGTTAATGGATTGTTTTGAATGAGCTTAATGTAGTGTATCTATGTAAGAAAGGGTAAAACTCTAATTAGATTAATGTTGAATAAAAGTGTTTGCATGTATGGAAGTATTGGTTTCCTTTCAAATCATGTCTATTGAGCTATTGCATGAAAAGCAAACTTGTGTAAAGAAGGAATAAGCTGTTGCTTAGGAACCAGGGGCCAATTTTAGATTCAGAAGGATTTTTGAGTTTAGTTTTAAGTAGACTCAAAGCAGTTGGAACAAGGTAATGAGAGAGAAGGCAGTGCTCACAGAGCTGCCTGAAGCAAATGCAGAAAAATGGAATAATGGGCAAGAAAACAAATCCCAGAAATTAAAGAACAGAGTTTTAGAAACCAGGAAATGGAAACAGAAGTTCCAGGAAGATTGAAATAACAGGATGGGAGTGGACATTGAACAAGGTATAGTTCACCTGAAGTTGGCGAGAGAAAAGGCAGATATCTGAAGTAACCTTAAGGTTGGTGATCTTTGTACAGCCTGTGCAGCAATAGTATTCTATTGGTTCATTTGAGTACCTGAAAGATTGTGTGGAAGCTTGAATGCACATGGCAATTCAAAGTAGGGAAATACTGAAAGGAGAATTTGAAATCCTGGAAGTGGATCCTTGCTGAGAGGAACAGCTGAGAGAAAGTATTGTTTTGAAAATGCAGTGAATAGAAAAGACCAAGTTGAAAGAAGTGCAAGTAAAACACTGATGAACCTGAAAGGAGTATTTGGAGCCTTGAATGGTGCGGAAGGAGGTAAGGGGATGGATGTCAGACCTATGTCAGACTCCAATTTGTTGACTACAGCTCAGCCTTCAACACTATTATTCCCATGAAACTCATCTCCAAACTCCATGGCCTGGGCCTCAGCACCTTCCTCTGTGACTGGCCTGAACTTCCTAACTCACAGACCACAATTAGTGAGGAAGTAAGGATGGCAACAAAACCTCCTCTACAATCATCCTCAACGCCAGTGCCCCACAAGGCTGTGTTCTCAGCCCCCTACTATACTCCTTATACACCTATGACTGACGGCCAAATTCCCCTCCAATTTGATTTTCAAATTTGCTGACAACACCACCATAGTGGATTGGATCTCAAACAGGAATGAGATAGAAAATCTGGTGAACTGGTGCGGCAACAATAATCTCTCCCTCAATGTCAACAAAACAAAGATTGTCATCGACTTAAGGAAGCATAAAGGAAAACATACCCCTGTCTACATCAATGGGGACGAAGTAGAAAGGATCGAGAGCTTCAAGTTTTTAGGTGTCTAGATCGCCAACAACCTGTCCTGGTCTCCCCATGCTGATACTACAGTTAAGAAAGCCCACGAACGCCCCTACTTTCTCAGAAGACTAAGGAAATTTGACATGTCAGCTACTACTTTTACCATCTTTTACAGATGCACCACAGAAAGCATTCTTTCTGGTTGTATCACAGCTTGCTATGGTTCCAGCTCTGCCCAAGACCGCAAGGAACTACAAAAGGTTGTGAATGTAGCCCAATCAAACAAACCAGCCTCCCATCCATTGACTGTCAAAACTTCCAGCTGTCTTGGCAAAGCAGCTAGCATAATTAAGGACCCCACACACCCCGGACATTCTCTCTTCCACCCTCTTCCTTCAGGGGAAAAAAAAGATGCACAAGTCTGAGGTCACGTACCAATCAACTCGAGAACAACTTCCCTGCTGCTGTCAGACTTTTGAGTGGACTTACCTTGCATTAAGTTGATCTTTCTGTACACCCTAGCTATGATTGTAACACTACATTCTGCACTCTGTCTCATTTTCTTCTGTATGAACGGTATGTTTTGTCTGTATAGTGCACAAGAAACAATACTTTTCACTGTATGTTAATACATGTGATAGTAATAAATCAAATCGAATTAAATTTCAAGGAATGGTGCTGTGGGATGGGGAAGGGAAGTTGGGTGTGATGGAGAAGTGGACCATGGTGTCACGGATGGAGCAGTACGTGCAGCATGCTGATGGGGGAGATGAGGGGAAAACGTGTTTCATTATGGTAACATCATGCTGGAGTTGGTGGAAATTGCGGAAGATGATCCTTTGAATGTGTGGGCTGGTGGGGTAGAAAGTCAGGTCAAGGGGGCTCTTTCATTATTCTGAGAGGGACGGGAAGGGTTGAGTGCAGAGAAATGGGAAATGGGTTGAATGCAGTTGAATGCCGAGTCAACCACAGGTAGGGACAAACCTTGGTTCAGGTAAAACGCAGACATATCAGAAACACCATGAAATGAACCAACTACATAGCACCATGGTAGCAGTAGTCATTTTGTCACTGAAGAGAATTTATGTAATACGTGGCATTCCAAATGTTGTGGTGTCAGACAATGGCCCACAATTTGCTAATGACTTATTCCAAAATTTTGTGAAGCAGTACAGATTTATTCACATAACTAGCTCACCTTGTTATCCTCAGGTAAGTGGAGAAGCTGAGAGTGTATGAACTATCAAAGATGTGATGAAGAAGAATAAAGATCTTAATATAAGCTCTTACTGAATGTTACAAAGTAGATTCTCACCATTGTTCATGAAGGCAATTGAGAACACAACTTCCAGTTCTGCAACTGAAACTAAGTATTACCTTGAACGACCACGAGAGGGCACAACAGCATGAGGAAAAGTAGAGAAGCAAGCTAACTCATTACTTTAACTTCGAGCACAGAGCTTGTGAATTATTAGTGCTAAAACCTGGGGAGAAAGCATGGATACAAGACCAACTGATAAAGGCATAATAATCAAAAGAGCTCCACAACTGAGGTCAAACCGGATTGAGACAGACCAGGGTATTTTAAGAAGAGACACCAATGTCTTAATATCCTTGGGAAAAAAAGCCAGTAGAAACTTTGGCTTATGAACTCCTACAAATTGTCATGAAGATAAAGAAGAAACAAGTCAAAGCACTACAGCCACCCCGGAGGAGTACACTCATACTGATGGAATTGACAATGCGGAATGTTCTTCACTTCAGAAGGATTTGAACGAGCTCAGGGTGATTGATCAAGGCATCTCGGAGACTAAATCTGTGAAGTCAGTTTGTTTATGGGGAATATGTAAGAGGATTTATATAATTGAGATAAAAACTTGGTGGCTGGAGGTTGGGTAGGAGGGCAATGTTGAATAAAAGATTAACATTAGAACCACATGATGCTGATGTAATGATGATGTAACATCACATGATTGACTAACAGCTGTCTGGAGGGAACAAATAGTCCAGCCTCTTGTAGAAGTCCTAATATTTATAGAGTAGCTGCAAACAAAGAGTAATGCTTTAACCAACTACAGCCTTGAGCAGCTTACTTTGGGAGACTAGACAAATCTTAGAGAACCCTATCTAGACCCTGACCACACAAAGAAACAGCTGCAAGTTTAAGAAAGTAGATTTTGTTAGACAAGGGATATGGGGTGAAAGAGTGAGCTGAGGTATAGATCATTTGTATTCTAGTTGAATGGATGAGCTATCATGGTTTATGGATGAAAAGGGATTGGTTTAGATTAGTGGGTCATTGTTTTTTTTAACTGGTTGGCGCAACATCGTGGGCCGAAGGGCCTGTTCTGCGCTGTAATGTTCTATGTTCTATCATTTCTTTATCTGTCTTATATACTATAAAAATAATTCATTTGTGCGCACCTTACTGTTCATCACATTTGCACTTGATTGGCTTAGATTTCATATTTATAAAAGTCAGCAAACTACAGCTAGACAGCTAAGCAACATATGAAATTTAATTATAAGCAGCAGTCAGAATCATTACTTGTCAAAATAAAATAAACTATGAATCAAATATGAACTGCCAGCAATAGCTATCAGTAAAAACCCATCAGCTAGCTCTAAAAATAAACTGAACATCAGTTTGAGTTTGTGATTAGATTGTGCACTAACTGTTGGCAAAATAATTATCGCATTGTCAATATATATAAAAAAAATTGTTTAAAAAGTCTGTATGAATGCTTTGCTTAGTGTACCTTGATCTGAGAAGCATGGGCCTTGATTTCATGCAGTTAGCTGAAGACACTCAAGCTGACAGACTGGAATCTATATTTAGCAGTGGATAAATATTTGAAAGAAAATTAAAAGGGCATGTGAAAGGATAAGGAAGTGGGATTATGAAGATTGACCTTTCAGAAAGCGTTAAACTAAAGGATGTTCTTCAACGCCATTTATTTTTTGGGGAGGTGAATTTCTGTGGTGGTTCTCTTTTTTAGCATTTCTGAGGCATCATCTGATGGATAATCAGCACACCTACTGAGAAATTCACCCCATTGAGTCTAACCAGGTCCCATTAACTACCTGGAATTTCTTAAAGCAAAATTAGTTTGGGCTTTGAACAATTCTTTGATAAAATCATGCTCAAAAGGCTCCTAATAATACTAAATTATATCTCAATGTGGAACTGGGTAAACAATAGGATAAATTTTGGAAAATAAGTAAGTTTTTTTTAAAATAAGTTTTAGCAGTTAAGAGAGGATCAGTTGTTACGTGTTTAGCAGTTTTCTTGTTCCAGCTTGATGAAAATAAATAGAATGCTGCTGGGTGATGCATCAGCAGTTTTTAATCCCAGAGTAATATCTGGATGGTTAGCTGGCAGAATGTGTTATCCATTGACTTGGTGGTGGTGCTGCTGGGTCGGGTGGCCTGATTGATTTTAAGGAATGAGTTCCATTGATATTGGGTCTAGATTAAGGATAAGGGTTGGAGTTCAGTACGAATGTTGCAGAACACTGCTTCCCTGACCACGGATATGGCCACACCTGTGTTGACCTCCATCTTGGCTCCCATACATCAATTGTCTAAAAATGGTTGGAAATGGTCTGCCCTTCAAAACCTTGATTTAAGGAAATAAAACAGCTGCCATCGGTGAATGTCTTAGCACATTACAACCCGAGAAAAGAATTAATATTCATCTCCAAATGGCATTGGTGCCATTTTAGCACATAGATGGCAGAACGGAGAGGGATGGCCAATAGCTTATAAGAACATAAGAAATAGGAGCAGGAGTAGGCCATCCAGCCCTTCGAGCCTGCCCCGCCATTCAATAAGATCATGGCTGATCTGTCGCTGCTCAGTTCCACTTTCCCGCCCTCTCCCCATAACCCTTAATCCCCTCTCCTATCAAAAACCCATCAACCCGCGTCTTAAAAATATTTAGCGAGGCAGCCTCCACCACTTCAACGGGCAGAGAATTCCAGAGATTCACCACCCTTTGAGTGAAGAAGTTCCTCCTCAACTCCGTTCTAAACCGCCTCCCTTTTATCTTGAGGCTGTGCCCCCTAGTCCTATTGTCTTTTTTGAGCGGGAAGAGTCTTTCCACCTCTATCCTATCCATCCCATTCATCATCTTATACGTCTCAATGAGATCTCCTCTCATTCTTCTAAACTCTAACGAGTACAAGCCCAGTTTATTCAGCCTCTCCTCATAGCTCAACCCCCTCAACTCTGGTATCAGCCTAGTAAACCTCCTCTGCACTCCCTCCAAGGCCAAAATATCTTTGCGCAGGTGCGGCGCCCAAAAATGCACACAGTACTCCAGTTGCGGCCTCACCAATGCCCTATACAGCTGCAGCAAGACCTCCCTACTTTTATATTCAATCCCCTTCGCTATGAAGGCCAGCATCCCATTTGCCTTCCTGACCAGCTGCTGCACCTGCAAGCTGGGTTTTTGCGACTCATGCACAAGGACCCCGAGGTCCCTCTGCACCGTCGCCTGCTGCAGTTTTTCGCCCCGTAAGTAATAGTCCTTCCTACCATTCTTCCTACCAAAGTGGACCACCTCACACTTGCCAACATTAAATTCCATTTGCCATTTCCTGGCCCATTCGCCCAGCCTATCTAGATCCTTCTGCAGACTCTCCACACAATTTGCAGTTCCCCCAATCTTGGCGTCATCAGCAAATTTCGACACTCTACACTCGGTTCCCTCCTCCAGATCATCTATATAAATGGTAAAAAGCTGAGGCCCCAGCACCGACCCCTGGGGCACTCCACTAGTCACCATCCGCCAATCCGAATAGCACCCGTTGACCCCCACTCTCTGCCTCCTATTTGACAACCAATCCTCTATCCACGCTAACACCCTACCCCCAACTCCATGTCCCTCGACCTTCTGCAATAACCTCTTGTGAGGCACTTTGTCAAACGCCTTCTGAAAATCAAGAAAGACCACATCCACCGGCTCTCCTCTATCCACCGCCCTAGACACATCCTCATAGAACTCCAGTAAATTTGTCAGACACGACTTCCCTTTAATGAAACCGTGCTGCGTCTGCTCTATCAAGCAATTCCCTTCAAGATGCCTCGCAATTTCCTCCTTAATGACAGATTCTAACATTTTACCTACCACAGACGTTAAACTAACCGGCCTATAATTCCCCGCCTTTTGCCTGGCACCTTTCTTAAACAACGGCGTAACATTGGCCGTTTTCCAATCATCCGGCACTTCCCCGGAATCCAGCGACGTTTGGAAAATAACCACCAAGGCATCCACTATCACCTCTCCCATTTCTTTCAGAGCCCTCGGATGCATTCCATCCGGTCCTGGGGACTTGTCCACAATCAGCCCCTCCAGTCTGTCGAGCACCGCCTTTCTAGTAACAGTAATGTCATTGAGACCCTCCAGTCCTACCACCTTTCCATCGCTAACACCCGGCAAATTATTCACGTCCTCCTCTGTGAAGACAGAAACAAAAAAGTTATTCAATACCTTAGCCATATCCCCATCCCCTACCACTAGGTCCCCTTTCTCATCCTCTAAAGGACCAACATTCACCCTAGCCAGCCTCTTCCTTTTTATATATTTATAAAAACTCTTGCTATCCTTTTTTATATTAAGCGCTAGCCCAGCTTCATAGTTTCTCCTACCCTTCCTTATCAACTTCTTTGTCAATCTTTGTTGACATTTAAACCTCTCCCAATCCTCTTCTCGCCCACTACTCTTAGCTACTCTAAATTCCTCCGCTTTTAGTTTAACACTTTCCTTCACCTCCTTCGTTATCCACGGCTTATTACCTCTCCTCCTACTATCCTTTTTGACCATCGGAATAAATTTCCGTTGAGCACCAAGAAAGATCTCCTTAAAGATCCTCCACTGCTCTTCAACAGACCCTCCCTCCAACGTGCTCTCCCCGTCCACATTCGCCAATTCTTCTCTCATCCTACTGTATTCCCCTCTATTCAAACAAAGGACGCGTGTCCGGGAACCCACTTTCTCCTCCTCCATCTGCACCAGAAACTCCACCATACAATGATCACTCTCCCCAAGAGGATCCTTCACCACAAGGTCCCTAATTCTACCCGCTTCATTACATAGCACCACATCCAATATAGCTCGCTCCTTCGTCGGCTCCAACACACACTGTTCGAGGAAACTATCCCGGCAGCATTCCAAGAACTCTTCCTCGAGCCCCCCACGTCCAACATGGGTCGACCAATCAATATGCAGATTGAAATCCCCCATAACTACGGCCGTCCCATTCCTGCACGCCGCACTTATTTGCGCGTTAACAGCCCGCCCCATCTCCAGATCATTATTCGGGGGCCTATAGACGACACCCACCAGCGTCTTCCTCCCTTTGCTGTTCCTAATCTCCACCCACAACGATTCCACCCTCTCCTCCTTTGCTCCAATATCCTCCCTTGCTACCACCATGATGCTATCCTTAATCAGCAGAGCTATGCCCCCCCCCTTTTCCCTCCTGCCTATCCTTCCTAAACACTTGATAGCCCTGTACATTCAGCTCCCAGTCCCTGTCACCCTGCAGCCACGTCTCTGTAATGGCCACCAGATCGTATCCATTTGTGTCGATCTGCGCCATCAGCTCATCCACTTTATTCCGAATGCTTCGTGCATTCAGATAAAGTGCTTTCATCCCAGCCTTCACCTGGACCCTATTTGCCGCAACGCCACCAACTATACTCACGCCCCCTACTCCCTCTATTATTGGGACATCCTCGGCCTCTTCCCTTACATGTACACTCTCCTTAACTTTAGACCTTGTAAGGTCACCTACCCTCGCACCCTCCCCCCCCCCCCCCAATTAGTTTAAAGCCCTGTCTACAGTCCTCTTTACACGATTCGCCAGCACTCTGGTCCCAGCACGGTTCAGACCAACCCCATCCGGCCCGAACAGGTCCCACCTACCCCAATACTGATGCCAATGCCCCATAAATTCAAACCCATTCCTCCCACACCAATCCCTGAGCCACCCATTCACTTCCTTAATCCTGTCAACCCTACGCCCATCTGCACACGGTTCAGGCAGTAGCCCAGAGATAGCCACCTTGTCGGTTCTACTTTTTAATTCCATTCCCAGCTTTTCATACTCCCTCCCCAGATCCTCAGTTCGCATTTTGCCTACGTCGTTGGCACCCACATGTACCAAAACGACCGGATTCTCACCCTCCCACTCCAGGTTCCTCTGCAGCCCAGATGCGACATCCCGGACCCGAGCACCAGGCAGACAACACACCCTTCTGTGCACTTTGTCATTGTGACAAAGGACAGTGTCAATACCCTTCACCCTACTATCCCCAATCACTACTCCGTTCCTTTTCCCTTTCTCTTTGCCTATGTCCTGCTGCAGCACTGTGCCGTGTGCAGCTTGCTCACCAACCTCACCTGCCTCGTTCTCGTCCAGCCTGGAAGCAAGAACCTCAAACCTGTTATGCAGATTAAGAGGCTGAGGCCTCCGCTCCTCACCCCCTTTCCTCCTCCCAGCAGCCCCCCCTTGTCCCTGACCCTTAGAGTTAGTCAGTCTAGGGGGGGTGTATGTCACTTGCACCCCATTGACAATGGCACCCTCTCTCCCCCTGATGAGCCTCAGTGTCTGTAGCTCAGAGGCCAGCTCATTTACCCTGAGCTGGAGCTCCTCTAGCAACCTGCGCTTACTGCAGACATGGTCACTGGGATGAACCCTAGGGTCCATCAGTTCCCACATCATACAGAAACCACACATCACATGCCCCTCCATTATTCACTGTAGTAGTTTTGAAAAAATTTTTTTGTTTTTTTTTGTTTTACAAACGAACTCACCTGGCCTTTTTTCCTTCCAGCCCTTTTTGATATTAAGCCCTAGTAGCTCACTCTGCTTCCCACTCACTCCGCTGCCCGCTGTCTACACCAGGCCTCCTTTTAAACCTGGCGCTGATTTAAAGCTGATGGCCCACAACTGCCTGCTAACCACTCCCTCAGAATTCTTAAAGCAGTAAATACAATAAATAAATGCTTTAAACAGTTCTACAAAGAACAAAGTGCTTTAAACTTACTTTAAACAGGTTTTTAACAGGTAAAATCTTAGCTCTCTCTCTGCTCCTTCACTCGTCTGCTCCAGCAAACAATGGAAGATTATTATTATTAAGGCAATTATGCCACCAGGGCCTTGGTGATGGCAGAAAGAAGGTATGCCCATGTTGAAAAAGAAGGTCCAGCAGAAATATTTGCAGTGAAGAAATTTCACTAACATCTATATGGGTGGAAATTTGTGATAGTTACCTATCACAAGTTGTTGCTGGGACTACTGAAAAAGGATAAAGCAGTGCCATCGATAGCATCGGCTCAGGTCCAGCGATGGGCATTGCTCTTGGCCGCTATCAGCTGGAGCACCGGCCAGGAAGTCGAGTAGCAAATGCAAATGTCTTTAGTAGGCTACTTTTAATAGACAGCCCACTGATGGTGCCCAAAGTAGAAGAGGTGGTAATAACTGAACTTTCTGGATACCCTTCCTGAGGCTGCACAAAATATGCATTTCTGGATGCAAAAATGAAACACTTGGTACTGAGGGGGGAAAAGAAAGGCTAGTCCAACCCCAATTCCATCCGTATTGGAGTAGAAGAGAACACCTCACAATAAAAAATGAAATACTACTGTGAGGGGCACAAGTAGTAGTCTTGAGTCAGGGTCACCATGCCATGCTGGTGGCCTGGAATAGATACAGACATAGCGGCACTCGTGTCAGTGCCAGGAATGTCAGCAAGGACAAAAGTTGCCACTGGCACCGCCTCTACACCCATGGGAATGGCCAAGCAGACCATGTGCTCAGCTGCATGTGGATAATGCAGATCCATTCATGGGCTGAATGTTCTTTGTTATAGTGGGCGCATTCAAAGTTGTTGGATGTACATAGGGTAAATTCTGCAAACACAGTGATAACGGTAGAAAATCTTCGCACCTCATTTGCGACACTTGGCATCCCAGAGGCGCTAGCATTCGACAATGGACCGGCTTTCGCCAGCTAGGAGTTCATGCAGTCGAGGAAGTTGAATGGGATTTGACATATCAGGATGGCACCATACTATCCGGTGTCAAACGGGTTCACAGAAAGAGCAGTCCAGACTTTAAAAGCCAGATTGAAATACAGCCAGCAGCATCAATATCCACCACACTCTCCTGGTGGATATTCAACTATAGGTTGTAATGAGTTCGATTAGGCCATTGAGATTGGCCTGTTAGAATATGAACTCCCTGACTGAGCTTTTTGGTGCTTGTTCAATCAGGGAACCTTTGTTGTATATATAACTGGGAGTGTCAGGTCTCCTGGCACTCCGGATTCTGACTCAGAGCTTATAATACTCTTAAAAAGAACTTGTAAATAAAAAGGAATCTGGCGAAGAGATACTGGCCTCCGCAGACCTATTTCAGCTCCAAGAATGCATGCAGTACCTTGCCTGATTAGCCATTGCTCATAAGGGGTTGTGTTTCTCTCTTTCCACCTCCCTGTTTTCCTTCTGTCTCCAAATGCCACAGATATTGAGACTTACACTTTGGGGTCGGTGAGGGTTTTAGTTATTACCTCATATCACAACAGTCTTCTGCATCAAAATAATTGCATTTACTCTGAAAAGATGAAGATTCGTGTTTGTAAAGGAAGATTGGAACTGAGGCATGTAGCAGAGTAAGTCCTAGTTTAGATTTATCTTGTTTGTGGTGTCAACTGCTCTCAGTAGGAGGATGCTGAAGCTGTTATTTCTGACCTCAACACTCTTGAGCAATAGCAGGGAAAATAATTCTAGGATTGTTCCTGACTATAAGGCATTAGTTCTCACATAAGGACAGGGATGGAAACAGCTTTGATGTGCTTCATGGTCGATTAGCTAACTGTAGCTGTCTTATGTTCATGCAAGAATAATGGGCACTTGGGGGAGTTACTGGAGAACTCAATACAGTAAAATGCCTTCCAGGAGGATTTGAGGGAATAAAATGCGCAGAAGAAAATCAACAAGACAAAATTATGAATAACTTCACTGTGTAAAAACAGCACAAACATAGTCACATTCCTTTCCCTTTCACAGAAGGATAGAAGAGAAAAAAACATTTAGGTAATTGAATCTTTTTGAAAATACCTTATTATTTGCAATTCCAAGCTATGAAATTTGCCAGAGGCAGTTTCTTTAATGAGATTGATGATATCAATTTCAGCAGTCCAAACTCTTGGGTCTGAATTTCATGGCGTAGAGATGGGTGCACGTTAATCTCGGAGTGCCATAAAATAGATTGTGATAACAACAGGAGCAGGTCCTGTTGCCATGAAGCTGCATTGAAATATTTTGGGAGGCGGTTATGCCTGAATATTGGCAACTCGCCCAATGTCAATTAAAGGGGCAGTTGAACTAATTGAATGGGCAGTGCACTACGGTTTTAAACAGACTGTGGGGTTAGTGCACCAACAGGCGGGACCTCATAATGAGAACTTTCTGAATCCAGGATGGGATAGAGAAAGAGCGAAGAATGTGGAGATAAGAATTTATATGTATTGCCTAAGTTTTTCCTTTCTAAATTGCTTTCTGAACTATTTTGTTCAAAGTTTTTGGGAAAGAGGAGACTTCTGTCTTTAAAGAGCAGCCGGTCTGCACATGAGCAATTTAATTGCTTAAATATGGGGATTGTTACGTCAGAGGAAGGATGAAGAGGAGAGGAGGAGAAGAAGGGAGAAAGGCCTGCTGGTTGGAGACAGCATTAATGCATCTTCCCAGAAGAGCAAACAACAGCCCCTGAAGGGGTTGAGGGCCAGTGCCACTTGCGAATGCGAAAGGGCCACGAGGTGCCATTACACTGCTGGTTAGGTATACTGACTAAGATCCCATTTGCTGGACATGATAAAGTGTAGAGCATAAAAGGATCTGCCTTGCAAGGGGGCCAGTAACTTACATCTGTGAAGTAATTGACCTTGAGATTGCATACAAATGTGTTGGGGGCATCTGATGCCTGTGCCACTGAAAGTAACTTTCCCTAAATCTGTTACGTTTCAGCTTCATTCCAGGGTTCCAGAACACGGGTGTGTGTTATAGTCTGCAGCACACCACCACATAAAGCTTTTCACAGATGTACTCTTAAAGAAGGGAAATACTATTATGCATATGTGCATAAAGGCTGTGTGTTACAGTCCGCAGCACACCACCACATAGAGCTTTTCACAGATGTACTCCTAAGGAAGGGAAATACTATTATGCGTTTTAAAACCGATGAGGATAACCAAGCAGAACATTCAAGTGAGCCTGTCTAGCATGCAGATGGCAGGGTAACCATAGCATCATTAGTGGGGTTAGGAGTCGACTTCATAAGCATCTCCCTGGGAGTCTTTCAGTGGCTAGGGAAATGCATGCAATGTGAGCTCCAAGCTAGCGGTGACCCCCGATGTGAGGACCCCAAAACTGGCAGGACCCAGCCTCCTGCAAAACCTCTGCACCCAAGCATGCCCTCTACCTCTCACCATGGCAATGGCCGAGAACTCGCCCACCATGCCCAAACTCCGGGAGTTGGTGCTAAGCGATATTTACTCCTAGCTCCCCTTCACTATTGCTGTGCCTTAATCACACTTTTATAGAGCAATAGTGATTCACGCCAGTGTAACATCATGCCAGGGAGATGGGAAGAGTGAGCGATTGCATACCTACCTCGCTAATGATATTGAAATCCATTCAACTTCATATTAATAAGCTTTGCAGCTATTTTGGGTGTGAAGTGGTCAGTGCCAGTAAAGGGCTGGAAGGATAGCATGCTGTTTTGCGTTGGATGCAAATTGGATTTTTAGTATCTCGCTATTTTCCCAGTTCACCACGGGTATTAACGGGTGCAGAGAGGTGGTCAGATCATATCCTATGTATGTGAATGCATGTAACATTTGTAACAAAACAGAGAGTGCAAACAGGAATAAATAAGTACAATCTGATAGCCATTGCCACTCGGATCTTCTGGTCTCACCGATGGCAAGCCCCTACTATGGATCTCCTGATGGGAGTGTATGGAATGGGCAACTCCATTGAAAGTGGATAGTGGTGGGACCAGAAGATCCCACTGCTGGCTAATGGCAGGGCACCTCTAATGCCGCAAAACATACCACAGGGTATATGGACACACACACACACACACACACACACACACACACACACACACACACACACACACACACACACACACACACACCTCTCCCTGGGTCATAGTTGCAGGATTACATAGATTGGGACCTGAATATTGATGGGGACATGACATTCAGGAAGCGAGGAAAAGGTGGAGGAATGGCTTTGTTAGTTAATGATGGTATTGGCACAATCAAGAAGGATGACCTAAAATCAGAAAGCCAGGATGTAGAAATAAAAATTGATAAAGGCAAGAAGTCATTTGTGAGAGTTAAAGTAACCATGTGGTAGGGCAGAGTACGAAAAAAGAAATAATGGGAGCTTGTCAGAAAGGTATGTTGATAATTATGGGGAATTTTACTTAACAGATTGAATTATCAGGTGGGAAAAGGAAGCCTAGATGAGGATTAAGTAATGAGTTCATCGTGAAGGCACCCTTAGATAGCAGCAATCAATAAATAATCAAATTTTACATTCAACTTGATGATCTAAGACTGGTATTTTAGACTTAAAAGCAATTGTGAGGGCATGAATGCTGAACTAGCTAAAATAAACTGGTAAACAAGGTTAAGGGATGGTTCAATAGAGATGCAATGGCAGATAATTAATGGGATATTTCAGAATACACAGAATAGATGCATTCTAGTGAGAAAGATAAATTTCAACAGGTGAACCCATAGTTCATGGTTAAGTAAAAAAAAGTTAAATATAATACCAAACTTAAAGAAAAAGCATATAATTGTTCAAGGATGCATGACAGGTTAGAAGACTGGGTAAATGTAAAGAACGGCAAAGAAAGACTAAAAGATAAATAAAGTGGAAAACATTAGTGCAAGAATAAGCTATGTAGAAATATAAAAAAGAGTTGCTACAGATATTTAGATAAGAAAGTAGTTAAGAGACTAATCTTTGATCCTATTGGAAAAAGGTCTGGAGAATTAATGAAAAATAAGGAGGTGGCAATGAGTTGAACAGATATTTTGCATTGGCCTTCACTATAGAGGATATAAGTAACACCACATAAATAGCTGTAAATCAGGAATTGGATGGGAGGGAGGAGCTAAGGAAAAATTACAATCACCAGGGAAGTGGTACTTAGCAAATGATTGGAGCTAACAAATTCCCGGCCATAAGATGGACTTCATCTTAAAGTCTTAAAAGTGAGATAGTTGATGTGGTGGTTTTAATTTTCCAGAATTCCCTAGATATGAAGAAGGTTTTATTAGATTGGAATGTAGTGAATGTAACTCGTTTATTCAAAAAGGGAGGGTGATAGAAAGCAGGAAACTATAGGCCAACTTTGTTTAATATCTGTCATAGGGGATATGTTAGATGGTTCATTAAAGATATTATAGCAGGGTTATAATATCTTTAGACAAATTTAAAATGGCTTGTGAAAAGGAAATCATATTTAATCAATTTATTGGAGTTACTTGAAGGAATAATGTCCTGTGAATAAAGAGGAACCTGTGGATGTACTGTGTTTAGATTTTCAGAAGGCATTTGACAAGGTGTTGCATCAAAGGTTGTTGTGGAAAATTAAAGCTTATGGTGTGGGGTAAAATATTGGCATCGATAAAAGATTGACAAGTTTACAGGAAACTGAAGTAGGCATAAATGGGTCTTTTTCTGGTTGGCAGGATGTAGCAAATGGTGTGCCATAGGGATCAGTGCTGCGGCCCCAACTTTTTACAATTTATATACGTGACTAGGATGAAGGTATTGAAATTTCTGGCCCCCTCATGGTGTGTTTTTTGGTGACAGAGGTGACTTGCCATTGGCTGAAGATTCTGCTGAAATCAATGACCAATGCATTGTTCACCAACTATGCTACCAGGCACCTGCTACAGAGGATTGCATGCTGCTAGTGGGGAGGGCTGAAAAATCCCACCAGTTTATGATTGCTAAAATGGCTGATGATGCAAAGATAGTTAGGCAAGTAAATTGTGAAGAGGACATAGAAGGCTGCAAAGAGATATACAAAGAACAAAGGACTGTACAGTACAGGAACAGGCCCTCGGCCCTCCAAGTTTGTGATGACACAGATGCCTCTTTAATCTAATTTTCTTGCCTTTTCGTGGTCCAGATCCCTCTATTCCCTACCTATTCGTGTATCTGTCCAGAGGTCTTTTGAACGTTATTTTAGAATCTATTTCCACTGCCCCCTCCAGCAGTATGTTCCAGGCTTTCACCACCCTCTGTGTGCCCCTTACATCTCTCTTAAATTTTTCTCCTCTCACTTTCAACCTATGCCTGTGAGTAATTGATCCTTTGACCCTGGGAAAAAGACTCTGACTATCCAGTCTATCCAAGCCTGTCATAACCTTGTAAACCTCTGTCAGGTACCCCCTCATCCTCCACGCTCCAATGAAAACAATCCAAATTCGTTCGATCTTTCTTTATAGTCCATATCCTCCAAACCAAGTAATATCCTAGTAAATCTCTTCTGCACCCTTTACAATGCATCAAGATCCTTCCGGTAGTGTGGGACCAGAATTGTACACAATACTATTACTTACGGGGCGAAAAACTGCAGCAGGCGACGGTGCAGAGGGACCTCGGGGTCCTTGTGCATGAGTCGCAAAAACCCAGCTTGCAGGTGCAGCAGCTGGTCAGGAAGGCAAATGGGATGCTGGCCTTCATAGCGAAGGGGATTGAATATAAAAGTAGGGAGGTCTTGCTGCAGCTGTATAAGGCATTGGTGAGGCCGCAGCTGGAGTACTGTGTGCAGTTTTGGGCGCCGCACCTGCGCAAAGATATTTTGGCCTTGGAGGGAGTGCAGAGGAGGCTTACTAGGCTGATACCGGAGTTGAGGGGGTTGAGCGATGAGGAGAGGCTGAATAAACTGGGCTTGTACTCGTTAGAGTTTAGAAGAATGAGGGGAGATCTCATTGAGACGTATAAGATGATGAATGGGATGGATAGGATAGAGGTGGAGAGACTCTTCCCGCTCAAAAAAGACAGTAGGACTAGGGGGCACAGCCTCAAGATAAAAGGGGGGCGGTTTAGAACGGAGTTGAGGAGGAACTTCTTCACTCAAAGGGTGGTGAATCTCTGGAATTCTCTGCCCGTTGAAGTGGTGGAGGCTGCCTTGCTAAATATTTTTAAGATGCGGGTTGATGGGTTTTTGATAAGAGAGGGGATTAAGGGTTATGGGGAGAAAGCGGGAAAGTGGAACTGAGCAGCGACAGATCAGCCATGATCTTATTGAATGGCGGGGCAGGCTCGAAGGGCTAGATGGCCTACTCCTGCTCCTATTTCTTATGTTCTTATGTTCTAACCAAAGTTGTATACAGCTGCAACATGGTTTTCCAATTCCTAAACTCAATGCCCCGATTAAAGGCCAGCATGCCATATGTCGTCTTGACCACCTCATCCACCTGAGTTGCTACCTTCAGGGAACTATGGATCTGCATGCTTAGATCTTTCTGAATGCTAATATTTCTAAGGGCTCTAACATTTACTATATACTATCTATCTGTATATACAATGTCGATAAGTTTAGGGAGTGGGCAAAGTTCTGGAAAATGTCCGTTTTGATAGGAAGAATAAAAAAAGGCATATTATCAAAATGGTGAGAGATTGCAGAGCTCTGAGATTCAGAGGGATCTGAGCATCCTAATGCATGAATGACAAAAAGTTAGTCAGCAAATAATTAGACAAGCTAATAGAATGTTATAATTTATTATGTGGGGAATTGAATACAAAAGTAGGGAAGTTATGCTTCAATTGTACGGACCACTGGTCAGACTACATCTGGAGTAGTATATAGTACTACAGGCCTCTTTATTTAAGGAAGGATATAAATGCAGTAGAAGCAATTCCAAGAAAGTTTACTAGATTAATATTTGGAATGAACAGATTGACTTGCGAGGAAAGGTTGGACAGGCTACATTAGTACCCACTGGAGTTCCGAAGAGCAAGAGGCCATTTGATTGAAACATATATAATATTTTGAAGGCCTTGATAGGATGGATGTGGAGAAGATCTTTCCTCTTGTGGGTTAATATGGAACTCGGGGTCACTGTTTGAAAATAAGGCACCGCCCAAACAAGTTAGAGATGAGGGGATGAACTCCCTCAAAAGGCAGTGGAAACAGAATCTTTGAATGTTTCAAAGACCAGGTAGCTAGATTCTTCAGAAACAAAGGATGAGAGGTGACCTAGTAGAAGTGTATAAGATGTTGAGAGGTATAGATCGGATGGATTCTCAGAGGCTTTTTCCAAGGGCTGGAATGGTTGCTACGAGAGGACACAGGTTTAGGATGCTGAGGAGTAGGTACAGAGGAGAAATCAGGGGTAAGTTTTTCACTCAGAGGGTGGTGGGTGAGTGGAATCGGCTGCCGTCGGTGGTGGTAGAGGCAAATTCGATAGGGTCTTTCAAGAGACTTCTGGATGAGTGTATGGAACTTAATAGAATTGAGGGTTATAGGTAAGCCTAGTAGGTATGGATATCATTGGCGCAACTTGTGGGCTGAAGGGCCTGTTTGTGCTGTAGTTTTTCTATGTTTTATGTTCTATGAAAATGGGAGAGTAAGGTTAGATTCTTCAAAAACAAATGTGTGAAGGAAGATTATCATGGGCATGTGGGAGGTTACAATCAGATCAGCCATTTATCTTCTTGAATAGTGGAGCAGATTCAAGAAACTGCCCTACGCCTGCTCCTAATTTGTATGTAATTTGCATGTATGTCAGTATTGCCAGATTTGGAACTCTACCACCTGTATGGTTGCATTCAAGTATTTTGTGCTTTCTCTTCCCCTGTAATGACAACAGAATGTTAATGAGTCCCTATTCTATATGGTTGAGATATACATGATCCTCCCTAGTGTCATGAACCCAAAACATTGCTGGACTTTTCCCATCTAGGTATGCCAGCCATTCTAAACAGCCTTGTTGGGCACAGGCATCATTTGCCACTAGAACTGCTTGCACGCTATTTTCCAGCCCTACCAAATGCATGGCCAACCGTATGTATTCATTAAAAATACCAAGTAGCTTCCTTACTCATCCTTGCAGAACAGAGAAGGTTATTGACCTTCTTTTGATACTGGACCCAGGTCCCACACAGGACCCCATGGCTGTTCATTTTAGCTATCATATCTGTCCAGGCTTTTCTGGAGAGATGGGGAATCTTCCTCTTGCTATCCTGGAAGCAGTATCTCCTGTTGATCACTGACGAACTGCTTGCTAGCATTCATTGGAGAAATGAGAACTTGCATGTTGGCACATTTCCACTGCCAAGCTTGACTTTGTCCTCTAATTGTTATGCTTTAAATTTCTCAACAAGTTGGTCCTGTCTGTGCTGCAGGTTAGTAGAGATTTGCTACCACTGAAGAGGGTCCTGCAATTGCACTCAATTCCACAATCACTGCTTCTGTCACTCCAGTGCCCTTGCATTTTACTGGCAGCCTTTATAAACTCCCCTGTATGCAGTTATTGTTCCCTGACAGTGCCGGCTCTTCAGCAAATGCCTTTCTGCAAGCCGAACTTCAATTGGTTGGCCAGTTGTTGTTGCCAGCTGATTATATTTGGGAGTGTTTCTGGTCACACCGATCTGAAACGCACCCAAGTGTAATATTCAGGCCTTGATTGTATTTTGTGCTATTCCCTTCTGAACCGAGAACTAATTAGGATTTTCTCCTTTTAACATTCAACTCCAGGTTCATATATTTTACTACAATATAGTGCTGCTTGCAATTTTTTTGTGATGAAGATCTCTTTATTGTTTAGACTAGGTGTCAATCAGACTCATTTAAGTGACAACCCTAACAGAGCTATCAAATTATAGTAATGAATGGGTCACGGGTGCATTAGAAGACAGGGCAGCCTGACTAAGGTTCATCAGTTGCCAAATAAATTAATACAATTAACTCCGTTTGCACCACAAGAGAGCTTTGAATAATAGAGCTAACTGTTGCAATTGAATTCTCAGAGTATATTGCTATAAATAGATTACAACCTGGAGTAAAAACCTCGTGAGGATATATATTCTGCATTATACTCGTAGGTGGTTCTATGAGTGCCTCAGGACTTTTATTAGCTTGACAGAATTTATGCAAATTAGACATTCTTTGGAAAATTACATTTTAGGATATGATATGTCTCAGAATCTAGTGGCTGTTGCTGTAGTTTTTACCATTACTTGAGTGTTGTGCTTTTCAATCCATCCTGGTACTTTTTGCAATACAATTCCTGTCCCTGATCTGTACCTCCATTTTCCTGCCTTTGATGCATAATCCCTTGCCACCCCTACTTTAAAAATGTCAATCCTAATTTGAAAAATTTCAATTGACCTAGAATCTATAGCCTTTTTGGGGGTTGGTGGGAAGAGAATTCAAGATTTCTAGGCCTTTGTATGAAAAATTAGTATTGATCTTGATCCAGCTGGCCTTGCTCTAATTTTAAGATAATGCTTTCTGGATTCCTCCTCAAGAGAAAAATCTCTGTGCCTACTGTGATACTGTAATATTTTGATTTATTTTATGTTTAAGGTGGGGATGTTTTAATCAATTTGCTTTGTTACAAGGGTCGATTTATTTGGTTAACTTTCAGCAGAAGCTACGAATGTAGTCTGATTTTAGCTAGGAGCGTGTTACTTTTTAGAATTAATGGACCTTTTGTTTGTTTAGATTCTCTTGGGATTTTAGACTAAGTAGGTAGAGTCATGTGAGTTTTTCTTTTAGGTTGATTGACAGAGAGAGAATTGGGTGTTAATGCTTGCAAGTAAAAACAGCTTCATTTTCATTTTATAAAAACAAGCAGTTGTTGCCTGGACCTGCTAGAAGAAACAGTCTCTCTGTCTCCCCCTCTCTCTCTCTAGAGGCTTTCTGAAAGCTCCTGGATTGTTAACCTAATTCTGTGTTTTGCTAACTAATTATAAAAAAAATTTACATCTATAAGGGAAATTTTGCAGAGACAGTGGATATGCTGATTATGACTTTTCAAAAATCCCTAGACTCTAGAATGGATGCAGCAGATTGGGAATCAGCAAACATAGCAACGCTGTTCTAGAAATAACCAATTTTTTGAGACGTGAGCAGTGGGGATGCGTCAGTGGTAGACATATCGGCAGTGGGCAGGTAATTTAGGTTGTTTATCAGTCAGTTGTTAGATATTTTCCTATCTTTTACCGGTTTTGCAAATGAGCCATGGGTTTACTCCAGCTCAGAGTCTTGCTTCTTTAAAGGAGATAATATCCGAACAGCAGTTGAGCTGCAGAGAGAACAGTGAAGGAACAGCTGTACTGTGAAGTTGGCTATCAAGTTTGGAAGCAATGTAGAGGCTGGAATTGGAGTTAAGTGCTGTTCGTGGCAGGGTATTTCCCATGTCTACATTGGTGGCATGAGGAGGCTCTTGGGAGACTCATCGTAATGGTGGCTTCATCTGGCAGTAGGCCAATGCTTTCAGACTTTGACTCATCCATTGAGGAGAATGACAAGGAGATGGGATGCAACTACATAAAGCACCCGTGCAGTGGCCAGGGGAGCTCTAGCCAGTTGAGGTAGTCTTCAGGCATTAACTGGAGTGCACATGAGGACATACAGCAGCCTCATGGTCACAGAGAGCACTACTCAGCTCAGAGGCTGTACTGTTGGAAGCTCAGCTTCATTGAGCTGTCTGAACATTAATGTCTTCATCTGTTCATGATTTAATGGCCACGTATGTGGTGGGACCAGTTGTGGGTGATGTGGTGAGTAATCAAAAGGCAGTTGACTTTTGGCTGGTCCTGGTGGCAAAAGAAAATCCCAGCCTATACCTGTGGTTTGTTCAGTCTGTGGCTCATAACAGATGCCATGTACTGTCAAGCTAGCCAAATATCAAGTGTTTGGTCGATCAGACTATGAGTGCAATAGGACTTAGGGTAATGATGGGATTCCTCCAAGTGTAGAGGCTCATTGACTGTACTCGTGGCCATCAAGGCTTCCCCAGAGCAACCAGCCACTGTTGTGAACAGAAAGGTGCTCCATTCTGTTAATATTCAAATCGTCTACAACTACTAAGTGTAGGTTATGTAGATGTGCATGACATTTTTGGGAAGTTACAATGACCTATATCCTTGGATAGTCTCAACAGCTTCAGCTGGAACTTAGAAGACAAAGAGTATTCACTGAAGTTATGGTTTTGGACGCCTATATGCAACCTCAACACATACACAACTGTGGCTACATGACTGCAAGGGCCAACATAGAGGTTTCGATTCCTTGATAAATCTAGTAGAACCTCACAAATTACACCCTCAAAGATACTTTGCATCATTATCATTAATGTGCAAAACATTGCATTCCAGAGAGGACTAACCATGCGAGCCAAAGGAAGAGCTGAGTGAGCTAAATACTCAGATGAGGGTGAGGGGCCTCAATTGCGTCTTTGTTCCAGTGCATTAGATAGCCATGGCATTCATCCTCAGTGACTGAGTCCTACTGAGGTTCAGCACTTTTGGGCCACTTTAGCTGCATAGGAGCTGCTTTAGTCATCAGACCAACACGTATCGTTGATGTCACTTGTCAAAGGCACTGAGGGTTCACGTACAGCGATTTGAAGTGCTTTGGGAAGAGCCTCCATTGCCTTCAGCCATTTGTTGTTCAGCTCTTACAAGTCATATGTTTGCTCCTACGCTTACCTGGAGTGTTTTAGCAGCTGGTAATGAGGAGATGCATTGCTGTCCCATCTCGCCCACACATTGCAACACACATGGATGAGGCTGTGTTGTGGATGTTTGGGTACAGTACCCGCATTCACTTGCAAGATGCTATGCTCCATATGCCTCTCCATGAGGGTCTGAGTTCCTTCAATGGAGGACACGTAGCATTCACACACTAGAGAAATTGCATCACTCATGGCATAAATGGATTCCTCCATTATTTGTGCCTGGGACTGCACTGTTTCTGGAAACTTCACCATGAAGTCTATGATTTAAGTGAAACAGCTGCTCCTTAAACCTCCCTACCTTCAGATACCTCCTATTCACCTGGAGCTGCCAGTGGCATTACAACGGCCAGAATGTTTGCATGGTCTGGGGTATGATAAACAGAACCATTGTTTTACTCACTGTCTATTGCGATATGATTCCAGTTGATGTTATTACTGGGTAAACCAGATCTCAATGGAACCCAAGTTGATAGATTTCAGCTTTTGGTTTTTGTTTCGAAACATACTGAACAGAGTTAACAGGAGTCAGCTGATGAACTTTTAACGGAAGAATAAATTTTTATTAAGCAAGAAAATAACTATATCACACTGCCCCTTCACCCTAGTTGTATACAGATGTGTAAGGATAACACAAGTTACAAAATTCTATTTATTGCTTTAATATTCTTTGTAAGTACACAGTTCATATAAACCAATAGACAACCTGTGGTCAAACACACCACATTCTGAAACCAAGTGACAGATGCCACCCAAAACAACTTCTATGGATCTTTCATCAACTTATTCCAGACACTTGTCGCATTGTGAGTCAAGTGGTCTCACAGAGGTTCAGCCTTTTAATTTGGGGTTTCAACCGCATTCTCGAAGAATTTGCCTTGGAGTATCTTCTCAGACTACGCTTTCACTTCAACGTCTTCAACAATAATCCACCCCCAGGGCTTCAGTCTCTAACTCTGATGTTTCTCTTCCCTGGGTCACCATGTGCATTCAAACCTAGCCTTTCACACACTTTCTCAGGTATTCAACCACATCAACATGACACCACTGCTTCACATGCCCAATGTAAGGAGTCACAGATCTTCAGTTGTCTCCTTGAATCTGTCTTCTCACAGGCCTATTTTGCTTTAAGTCTACTCCTTGCAGTTTTCTCACTTTAAATTTGGAGCCTTCATCTGATTCTCACTGTTTATTTCACTGAACAGGATCAGTTTATGATTCCTGTCTTTGTTCCTTGACTTAACTGTTGTCTTGGGACCATTTCCTGTTCTCCTTGGGTTTGCAACCTTCTACAGTTTAGTTTAGGACTTCCCTCTGTCCCTCTTCCCTCTGCCACTTTATATGGAATGCTGCTTCCAACTGAACTAAAACTGCCTTTTCTGTCTCTGTGTGTCCCTTGTTCCTAGGCAACAGAACATTTTCCTACTTTGAGACATAATACCCCATTAAAATCTAGACATCTTTAAAATTGAAACCACAACTCAGGATCCCCTGTCTTAGTGCATAAATGCAGAAATATAAATTAATCCCATACCTTCAAGCTTGGTATTATTCCTAACACCCACAAAATGCAAATATAGCTCTCGTAAACGTAGCCAAATTTCCAACAATTGCTTCCACACATCCACAGCAGCAGGTTATCACCTATCTGATGTCCATGGCTAACTCCTCCATTGTGATGATTGACATTTTGCCCTCATGATTCATCTGTTTTGATCACTTTGAGGCATTTGAAATGTGCAGTGCCACATGGCATGATGATGTGACCACTCAGCTGTCGAAGTGCAGTACTCATTCATGGGATTCATGTTCGTGGAATTTATGTGCCTCACATTTCATGGGAGCTTTTTAATTCATGGTGTATTTCCAATACTATATGTCACTCATCTTTCCAGTTAGCACCAGTTCATTATATCTCTTCTAGGTTCTTGCAGTCAATCCTCTGCAGCTCACCATCTCCTTTGCCCCGTCCATACCTTCTTCATTAGACTTCTTTAATGCTGTAGCAGGACATTTGCCCTTTTCCTTAATTTTGAAGGAACACCCCCTCAGGGAGGCATCAGTAAACCATAGAGAAACTCTTTTCCATTATAAAGCTTTTCCTTCCCATGCCTCCTCATTTTTGCCTGTATCTGCAACCTTCCTGAATGCAGCACATATGCCTTTAGAAATGGTGGCTCTCAGCAAGCTGCCAGCACTAAGTTCTGTCCACCTCCATTAATTGATAATTCCATGCCTCCTGGTCCTTAATTGATTTTTCCCTGTAAAACCATCAAAGGAGTCCTGTCATCTGCCCATGCAGGCAGCTGACCCAAATGTCCCTGACATCAGAAGATAGTGTCAGTTCTTTATAAGACAGTCAGCTTGAATTTTACAAAGATAGGCTTGCGTTTCTATAGCTCCTTGTGCCATCATTTCAGGCCATATCTGAAGATGCTATTATGAAAATAAAAATACATTTCTTAGTTCCTTCCCTAATTTGTCAACCCCCTTCCCCCCACCACCACTTTGCAATTGGACAGTACAAGCTTATTTGTGCACTTGCATTTGTAGCAGCTGAGGAGCAGAAGTTCCATTGGTGTGATACTGGAGGCCACACTGCTGGTCTACAGAAAGAGCACATTTTGTCCTGTTAACATTTCCAATGCCATAACACTATATAAGATTTGTTTCTAGTTGTTGTATGTAATTCTTTGCTGTTGAAAGTGAAAGGGAGGAAATGTGGGGCAATTACATCTTTCTGTGGAATAACATGATGAGAATCTATATGATTTAGTTATCAGGTATTTATTTAAAAAGTGGAAGTACAAAATTCTTCACATGGGGCTATAAAATCCAGGAAGGGACTATTAAGTGGAAAGAAAATAATGTGCATGGAAAATGAATGAGATCTGGGAGTCCTGAGTGAAAATAGATTAAAGCTATTGCAACGATGTTCAGTGGCAGTGTCAATTGTCACCACAGTGAAAAAAGGATATTGCATTTATGGAAAGGACATAACAGAGAGTGGATGCCTTGGTGGTTATTTTCCAGACGTCGCTGGATTCCGGGGAAGTGCCGGAAGATTGGAAAGCGGCTAATGTTATGCCGTTGTTTAGGAAGGGTGCCAGGCAAAAGGCAGGGAACTATAGGCCGGTTAGTTTAATGTCTGTTGTAGGTAAAATGTTAGAATCCGTCATCAAGGAGGAAATAGCGAGGCACGTTGAGAGGAATTGCTTGATAGAGCAGACGCAGCACGGTTTCGTTAAAGGGAAGTCGTGTCTGACAAATTTACTGGAGTTCTATGAGGATGTGTCTAGGGCGGTGGATAGAGGAGAGCCGGTGGATGTGGTCTTTCTTGATTTTTCAGAAGGCGTTTGACAAGGTACCTCACAAGAGGTTATTGCAGAAGGTCAGGGGACATGGAGTTGGGGGCAGGGTGTTAGCGTGGATAGAAGATTGGTTGTCAAATAGGAGGCAGAGAGTGGGGGTCAATGGGTGCTATTCGGATTGGCGGATGGTGACTAGTGGAGTGCCCCAGGGGTCGGTGCTGGGGCCTCAGCTATTTACCATTTATATAGATGATCAGGAGGAGGGAACCAAGTGTATGGTGTCGAAATTTGCTGATGACACCAAGATTGGTGGAACGGCAAATTGTGCGGAGGGTGTGGAGAGTCTACAGAAGAATCTAGATAGGCTGGGCGAATGGGCCAGGAAATGGCAAATGGAATTTAATGTTGGCAAAAGCGAGGTGGTCCATTTTGGTAGGAATAATGGTAGGAAGGATTATTACTTACGTGGAGAAAAACTGCAGCAAGCAACGGTGCAGAGGGACCTTGGGGTCCTTGTGCATGAGTTGCAAAAACCCAGCTTGCAGGTGCAGCAGGTGGTCAGGAAGGTGAATGGGATGCTGGCCTTCATAGCGAGGGGGATTGAATATAAAAGTAGGGAGGTCTTGCTGCGGCTGTATAGGGCATTGGTGAGGCCGCAGCTGGAGTACTGTGTGCAGTTTTGGGCGCCGTACTTACGCAAGGATATTTTGGCCTCGGAGGGAGTGCAGAGGAGGTTTATGAGGCTGATGCTGGGGTTGAGCTATGAGGAGAGGCTGAATAAACTCGGCTTGTACTCGTTAGAGTTTAGAAGAATGAGGGGAGATCTCATTGAGACGTATAAGATGATGAATGGGATGGATAGGATAGAGGTGGTGAGACTCTTCCCGCTCAAAGGATAGTAGGACTAGGGGGCACAGCCTCAAGATAAAGGGGGGGCGGTTTAGAACGGAGTTGAGGAGGAACTTCTTCACTCAAAGGGTGGTGAATCTCTGGAATTCTCTGCCCGTTGAAGTGGTGGAGGCTACCTCGCTAAATATTTTTAAGACGCGGGTTGATGGGTTTTTGATAAGCGAGGGTATTAAGGGCTATGGGGAGAGGGCGGGAATGTGGAACTGAGCCATGACAGATCAGCCATGATCTTATTGAATGGCGGGGCAGGCTCGAAGGGCTAGATGGCCTACTCCTGCTCCTATTTCTTATGTTCTTATGTACTGGAATAATTTAGGAGATGGAAGGATTGGAAAAAGAAGAACAAATATGTAAATTGGGCATGCTGTCACTGGAAAAGAAAGTTGAGAGTTGACATGATAACTGTTTTTAACTAAACTAAAGCTATTATGTCATGTAGACCATAACTGTACCTTGTCCAGAACCCACTTTCCAACAGATACAGAAACTGCTGATTGAAGGTTGGTTAAAAATACATTTATTTATCTTTCCAAGGAAGCAGGAGAGAGGAATGTATATTCACACATAAGATGGTATGTTTATTATTAATTTGACAGCTGTTGTATTTAGTTCAGGATTATAGCGTTATTTTTTAAAAAACTACAGAATTCAATTTTGTGTGGATATCTACAAATTTGTAAACCAACATTATCAGACAATCCCCCTCCACACATGTTGGGCAGAATTCTCCCAAAGAAATTCTAAGTGTTGAATTTGTGTCAAAACTGGAGTAATTCACACTTTTTTTCCAATGGAAGTTCAGAGAAGACTCTCTCACACTCTTGCATTGTAAAAGCCACCAGCATTGATATCATTAAATTTCAGGAGGTGGGACCTGTCTCACTGGAAAGGCTGAAATCAGCGGCTAAGTGGACTACTGTGCATGCACTGATATGTCAGTGCTGAGATCAGTGCATGCACAGTGGACTCCTTGATTGTTGGCCATCCCCACAACCTCTGCAATGCAGGCTGTCCGCCCCCTCATGGCCAGATCAACCATTCTCAGGTCCAGCCTCGACCCCCACCTGTTCCGGCCCACTGCGATCCCCAGTCCCCCCCGCCCCGTGCCGAACCCAATCCAGCCTGCACTGATTGCTGGCCTCCCTGCTTCCCCCACCAATCCTATTCGCAAAGTGGCAGCGGGTCCCCATCACCCCCATGGATTGCCTCCATCAGGCACCGCCACATGGGGTCCCCATATGCTCCACCCCTTTGGCATTCTCACATGCCCAATGGGCAGCAGTGCAAGGTGCCCCCTGGGCATTGGCACTTTACCCTTTTGGCAGTGCTAGGGGCACAGACTGGCACTGCCAGGGTGCCAATGCTGGTGGGCACCCCCCCATCACCTGGTTGCCCCTGCTTCACTCCAGCAGGGATGGGCTGCTAGTTCCCTGTTAGTGTGGAACTACTCCAAACCCTGCTGGAATGAACCACTCTGGAGGGGAGGGAGGGAGAGGAAGCCCGAGAGATGCTAGCAGGCCCAGAGACTTCAGTTCCAGGTCAGCTAATCTTATTCAAATTATATTTAAATGACCATTTAAATGGGCTTTGAGCCTACCTGCTGACTTCTGGTGCAGAGCAGATGCTGCCGGAAATCCGGCACTGGAAGATGCAAAAGGGGCGTGAACCCCACAAATTGGGCTTGCACGAGAATTAAAAAATTAGCGCAGCGGGATGGGAAAATTGCAGCCATTATCTTAAAATAGGACAGGACTTGCCTTGTGGGCTCCAGAACCCCACTGTTTGGCTTAGACACCTGCACTATGTGGGGAATAGTCACACCCATCAATAATTTTCCACAAATTGGCCAATTAATGGCCTGAGGCTATTATTGGCTTGCAAACTGGAGGACCAATAGGAGGATTTCCGTCTTGGAAACAGGAGTAAGTTGCTATTCAAGGGAGAGAGTGCTCCCCATTGGAGTTGCTTTCTCTTCAACTTTTTCAAATTTATATCAATTAATAGGTAAAAGAGCTGGCCACCATTGTGGAGGGGGAGCCCTTCCACAGGGTGGTCTGATGCTGTAACTGAAACAGGTGGGGAGGGCTTCTAAGCCTGCCCAGAATATTGCCCCTCTACCTTGTCACCTCTAGGCAGCTGCACTGTTCCCTGCCAGGTGACCTCTGACAATAGGCCTTTATTGTGCCACTAGCCCTATTCTCCACTAATCCCCACAATCCCGCCTTTGGGAAAATGGCTTGGAGGTAGTTGAAGCCAGGGTGCAAAATTACCCTTCTCTGTGCAGCCCATGGTTTCCCATTGTGCTAACATAGCTCAGAGTTACTTCTTCAGTGTAGCTGGTGTAGATCCATCATTCCAGCATTGCTGAATCCTACGTTAACCTTCATTCAACACCAATAGTGGATGACATGACGGTACAGTGGTTAGCACTGCTGCCTCACAGTGCCAGGGATTCAGTCATTAATGCCTAGAATTGAATATGTGGAGTTTCACATTCTCCCTGTATCTGCATGGGATTCCTCTGAGTGCGCCAGTTTCTCCCTCGTCCAAAGATGCGCTAGTTAGGTGGATTGTCCCTTAGTATCCCAAGAGGCATAGGTTAGGGGATTAGTGGAGTGAATGCATCGGGGTGGGGTGGGCCTGGGTAAGATGTTCTGTCAGAGAGTTGGTGCAGACTCGATGGGCTGAATCGCCGCCTTCTGCACTGTAGGATCCTATAATCCTATGAACAGTGTTGTTAAATACCAAATACTTATTCCAAACTGGAATATCTCATTATGGCTCCTGAATAAAGGAAAAGGTTATGTATCAATTAAATAAATAGATAAAGTTGCATATAATGATAGTGAAACACTCAATATGCAGGACGTAAAACACAGGGAAAGATCCTAGAATATCATACATTAAAAACAGAGTTTGATTTATGCAGTCACTGAAAATAACTGGCCCTGAGAACGCCTTGTGTGCTATGTGGCATGGCATTCCTTTAGATATAAAACAGCATATTCTCCAATTCAGTGGAGTCATTATATATTTGTCAGGAATGAGATCCTGCACTAAGTGTGAGCCAGCCACTGTAAGAGTGGTAAACTGGGTTAGTGCTACAACAGCACCATTGCGGAAGCATGGAAAGAGGCGGGAGCCCACTTAAAGGAGCGGAAGAGCCCTATACTCAACATTTTTTTACCGAAAGCCTTAGTTGGAATCATGCCTTGAACTGGTGAGAGATAGAGTAAATTTTTCCTGGCGATCTCAGAGATTGGGAGGGAGAGATACGATGGAAATTGACCAAGGCACTGCCTCTTTCATAATTTGCCCATAACAGGTAAGGAAGTGGTTGCGACAGGTGCTACTAGCAGGGATGGAGAAGGGAAATTAAAGTGACAGTGGGGAAGTGGTGGGTAGATTTCCCTGTCTGACATTCTTACCATAGTACCTTCTGATTTGGGGCAAGGAAGTAAAAGAGCATATGGCTCCAAAAGTCAGATAATATACTAGTTTATAAACCAAAAGAATGATTTATAGTTTTTAATGCATCATGTATTATTGGCCTGATATTGAGAGCTGTGCACCATAAAGCCACAAAGTTCAATTGTTATAAATTAATGCTAAAATCAATTGGGGAATTTTACAAATTTGACCGTGCTGCTACCAAGCTCATGGTAAGTTGGATGATGTGGTGTTTTGTAAAGGTAGGATTTGTAATACCATGCAACACAACGTATTATTCAGCTGCTAAAGTGGAGCTGTATCCATTTTATCCAGTTTACCCCAGTCCAACGCTGGCATCTCCACAACCATTTTATGCCACAGGTCTAATCTAACCTACTCAAGAACATTTTCTTCCCTGCTGCCATCAGATGTTTGAATGGACCTATCATATATTAAGCTGACCTTTCTCTACAGCCTCGCTTTGACTATAATACTATATTCTGCGCCCTCTCTTTTCCTTCTATCCTTTGTACTCTATGAATGATATGTTTTGTCTGCATAGTGCACGAGAAACAATCGTTTTCACTGTTTTTCCATACATCTGACAAATTAAATTGTTGATGTGTATACACTACTAGTCAGAGGTCACCTACTAATTGGAAGGTATTTGTTAATTTATGTCTGCAGATTAATGATTTCTGGTTTCTGAGAGTTGCAATAAAATGTTCCATCTGGTACATCAGGTTTCTCAGCCTTGTGCTTTGGAGAATGCCCTTGTGTTATAAATATTCCATGAACCTGTGTAACACAACTATTTCTTCATAAAAATTATTTGCTCAATTAAATACATATTTGTTATTTAATTTTATTTTACTTGCAATTTAACTACTATGCTCCAGTCTTTCTCCCTCTTGGACTGAGATTCTCTCTTTATCCACATTCCAAATGATTAGAGACATCTCACATAATTATTCTCCCAATCTGCATTTAAGAAACCATTTAAGAAACCATTTAAGAAACCATTTAAGAAACCATTTAAGAAACCATTTAAGAAACCATTTAAGAAACCATTTAAGAATGCATATACTGTATAAAACTGATACTGGACATAATTCTAATTCCTAATGGTACAGTAGACAGCAATTCAGTTGCAACTTCCCCACTCTTCTAAATTCAGTCATGAAATTGTACAATTATAATCTATATACAATAACTGCCTTAATGATCTGCCTTAGTACAATAACAACAGTACAATAACTTCCTTAGTACAATTTAGTTGTGTAGCAGTCATAATAATTCCTTGACTTGATAAATGTATTTCTACTCATATTAGCAGATACAGGTACCAAGGCTTTGATTTTCATTTGCTGCTGGGGCTAGGATTGGAGGCAGGCCTGTGCGCTAGTTCCCTGGCCCCATCCTGCATCAGAGCTTTGTCTTGCAAAAGTGGGATAGGGTTGCAGCAGGGGTAGCTACCTGTGTGTGGTGGGTGGCCAATACTGCTTGTCCACTTAAGGCTAGTTCAAGAAGGCTGACTGGGATTTTTCAGTTGGCTTCAGCAGCAACAGAGCAGGTACCAGTTCTTCAGGCAGACCCTGAGGTCCTCCCTAGCTGCTAATGCAGAAGCAGATGTGGCCACCTCCATGATGCCCACTATTTCTGCCCTCCCACCCTCTCAATCACAGGAGAAAACATCCTCTCCACATTCACTTTGTCAAGATCCCTCAGGATTTTATATGTTTTAATCGATTGACCTCTTACTCTTCTAAGCTCCAGTACATAAGAACATAAGAAATAGGAGCAGGAGTAGGCCATCTGGCCCTTCGAGCCTGCCCCGCCATTCAATAAGATCATGGCTGATCTGTCGTGGCTCAGTTCCACTTTCCGGCCCTCTCCCCATAACCCTTAATCTCCTCTCTTATCAAAAACCCATCAACCCGCTTCTTGAAAATATTTAGCGAGGCAGCCTCCACCACTTCAACGGGTAGAGAATTCCAGAGATTCACCACCCTTTGAGTGAAGAAGTTCCTCCTCAACTCTGTTCTAAAACGCCCCCCCCCTTTATCTTGAGGCTGTGCCCCCTAGTCCTACTGTCTTTTTTGAGCGGGAGGAGTCTCTCCACCTCTATCCTATCCATCCCATTCATCATCTTATACGTCTCAATGAGATCTCCCCTCATTCTTCTAAACTCCAATGAGTACAAGCCTAGTTTATTCAGCCTCTCCTCATAGCTCAACCCCCTCAACTCCGGTATCAGCCTAGTAAACCTCCTCTGCACTCCCTCCAAGGCCAAAATATCTTTGCGCAGGTACGGCGCCCAAAACTGCACACAGTACTCCAGCTGCGGCCTCACCAATGCCTTATACAGCTGCAGCAAGACCTCCCTACTTTTATATTCAATCCCCTTCGCTATGAAGGCCAGCATCCCATTCGCCTTCCTGACCACCTGCTGCACCTGCAAGCTGGGTTTTTGCGACTCATGCACAAGGACCCCGAGGTCCCTCTGCACCGTCGCCTGCTGCAGTTTTTCGCCCCGTAAGTAATAGTCCTTCCTACCATTCTTCCTACCAAAGTGGACCACCTCACACTTGCCAACATTAAATTCCATTTGCCATTTCCTGGCCCATTCGCCCAGCCTATCTAGATCCTTCTGCAGACTCTCCACACCCTCCGCACAATTTGCCGTTCCCCCAATCTTGGTGTCATCCGCAAATTTCGACACCCTACACTCGGTTCCCTCCTCCAGTAGATACAAGCCTGGCCTGTCCAACCACCTCAGAAGACAGTACACCCATTCCAGTTTTTAGTCTGGTAAATCTTCTCTGAACTGTTTCAATACATTTATATCCTTTCTCCAATAAGGTAACTAACAATGTACACAGTAGTCCAAATGTGGTCTAGCTAGTGGCCTGTACAACTGAAGCATTACCTCCCTACTTTTGTATTCAATTCCCCTTGCGATAAATTATAACATTCTATTAACTTACCTAATTACCTGCTGTACTTGAATACTAGCCTTTTGTGATTTTGTGATTCTGTGATTCATGCACTATGACATCCAGATCCCTCTGCACCTCAGGGCTCTTCAACCCTATCACCATTTAGATAATATACTTGTTTTAACTCTCCCTGCTAAAATAGACAATTATACATTTTGGCACATTATACTCCGTTTGCCAGAACTTTGTCCACTCATTTAACGTATTTATATCTTTTTGTGGCCTCCTTCTGTCCACTTCACAACTTATTCCCTTACCTATCTTTGTGTTATCAGCAAATTTGGCAACCATCCCTTCAATTTCTTCATCCAAGTCATTTATATAAATTGTAAGTTCTATATTCTCGCTCATAAGTGCACAGGGAAAATCCATCCCCAAAGAAATATAAACAATTTCAAACTTTGGGCTTTTGACCATTTAGCACAGGCCTAACCCTTGCCAGTTTCTGCTTGATAAACAACATAAAAATAAAAATTTTGCAAAGAGGACAAGATTGTTAAGTGCAACTGCCTAATTAATAATACATCACCAAATTGATGGTTTGGATTTAGGAACTGAGTGTTTTAATGTACCGTAGATACATACAACATTAAACCACCAGGTTCTAGCCTACAGTATATTACTTAAAGGCTCTGGCAAACACTGATAATGTCCTGACAAGCCCAGCTTTTCCTGAAATTCCTCTATCTTTGAGATCTGGTTCCACAGGAAAAACATTATGACCACAGATGCCACAACTGCTAGAAACTGCAACTTGGGCAGCATGATAATTCTTATAAGCTCCATGAAACTATTGAAACAATACAGATGAAAAAAAATAAAGAAAATTGAAGAGCAGAGGAAGGTATGGGTATAGAGCAAGATCACACATCACGTATGCTGGATGGAGCTAACAAAAAATGAGTGCAAGGAAAACGTGATTACAGGAAATTTTATTTGACATTTGTAATCATGGGGAGAAAGTGGGAATATGTTATTGAGATCAAGGATCAGTCATGATCATACTGAATAGTGAAACAGCCTCGATTAGCTTAACGGCTTCCTCCTGCTCCAAGCTTCTACATCAAGGGGTCATAGGATCAGAATTTCATGGAATTGGGAAGACTGCAGAAATGTTTGGCCCAATTAAAAATACGTTAATCCGAAGCAGGAATAGGTTATTTGGCTCCATGATTCTGTTTTGCCATTCAATAAGATCATGGCTAATCTGATTGTGACCTCAACTCCACATTCTACTTATCCCAAATAATCTTTGACTTTCTTGATAGTCATTAATCTATCTACCTGCTTTCAAAATATTAATTGATCCTGCCTCCAGTGTTCTCTAGAGAAGAGAGTTCCAAAGATTTACAACGCTCAGAGAAAGAACTTCTCCTCATCTGTCTTAAGTGGGTGACCCCTTGTTTTTAAACGGTGTCCCCTAGTTCTAGCCTCTCCTACAAGGAGTAACATTCTTTCAGCATCCACCATGTCAAATTCCCTTAGAATCTTGTTTGTTTCAGTAAGATCATCTCTCATTCTTCTAAAGTCTAATGGACACAAGCCCAACCTGTCCAACCTTTCCTCATAAGAAAACCCTCCCAGCCCCCCATTGAGGTATCAGTTACGTGATCAGTCACTGCTTCCAATGCATTTATTTCCTCCTTTAAATAAGGAGACCATAAATGTACCTCCAGATGTGGTTTCGCCACTGTTCTTTATAACTATAGCAAAACATCCCTTGCAATAATTGACATTTAAATTGCTTGCTGTACCCGCATTCTCAGAATTCTGCACCCTCTCTCCATTTAAATACCACACTGCTTTTCTGTTCTTCCGTTTCAAAGTGTACAACTTAATATTTTTCTACATTATTTTCCATCTGCTAAACTTTGCCCACTCACTTCACCTATCTGCATTTGTTTGCTGACTTGTCAGGTCCATTACACAACTTACATTCTTATCTATCAGCAAATTTTAACAATCATACATTATTCCCTTCATCTAAGTAATTGATGTAAGTTTTAAGTAGTTAAGGACCAGAACTGACCTCTGTAGCATACCACTTGTCACATTGTGCCAACCTGAAAATGATCCATTTATCATCACACTCTTTGCTATTTTTTAATTTATTGAGACTTTTCCAGAATCTAGGGAATTTTGGAAATTAAAACCAGTGCAACTACTGTCTCAGCAGTTTCTTTTAAGAAATGAAGATGACATCCATTAGAACCATAAAATTCCTACAGTGCAGGAGGAGGCCATTCAGCCAATTGAATTTGTAGAGGTAAAGTTACCGCAGTCCCAGATAACCATTGGTTGACTGGTGGTGATTTACCTGAGGATCACCACTCCTCAGGTAAGGGGCAAGGTTGAGAAGGCAGGGCCTTCATGAATAACTTCAGCTGGTATGGGAATTGAACCTGTGCTGTTGGTACTGCTCTGCATCACTAAACAGCTGTCCAGCTAACAGAGCTAAACTGACTGCCCCCCACCCCACATTGAGCCTGTATCGGCTCTGTGAAAGAGCATTTTACCCAGGCCCACACCCCTACCCATGGCTACCCAATTAGCCATGGCTAATCCACCTAACCTCACCTACGTCTTTGTACTGTGGGAGGAAATTGGAGCACCTGGAGGAAACCCACACAGAGACAAGGAAAAATGTGCAAGCTCCACACAGCCAGTTACCAAGGTTAGAATCAAATCTGGTTCCCTGGCACTGTGAAGCAGCAGTGCTAAACATTGGGCCACTATGCCAGTCTGGGGTCTTGTAAGCTCTTAGTTTTAACAATTTTTTTCAGTACCATTTTCCTGATGAGTATAATTGTTTACTTTCCTCCCTTCCTTTCACCTCCTGATTCACAATTATTTCTGGAATGTTATTTGTACCTTCTACAATGAAGACAGAAGCAAAATATCTATTCAATTTATTCATAATTCTATGTTATTGATTCCCCAGACACCTAGTCTAGAGAACTAACACTTATTTTACTTGTTCTTTTCCTTTCAAATATCTATAGAAACTCTGGATGTCTATTTTTATATTTCTGGCTAATTTTCTGTCATACTCTAATTCCTCCTCCTTTATTAATCTTTTTGTAATTCTTTGCTGTTCTTTATATTCTGTCCATTCTTCTAACCTGGCATTCATTTTTGTGAAATTATACTTTTTTGTTCAATTTGATAGTATTTCTATCTTCCTTAGTCATCCATGGGTTTGAGTCTTCCTTTCTCATTGGAATGTATCTTTTCTGAGTATTCTGAAATAGTTCCTTCAACATCTGGCACTGCATCTCCACTGATCTATCCTGAACTTAATTTCTCAATTCACTTCACCAGCTTTGTCGGCATGCCCTCATTGTTGCCCTTATTTAACTTCAAAACACTTCGTTTTAGATCCACTCTTTTCTCCTTCAAACTGAATATGAAATTCAATCATATTATGATCACAGCTACCTGGAGACGCCTTCACTATAAAGTCATTAATTAATTCTGTCTCATTGAACATTACTGCTGCTTTGTTAACTCTAGAACAAGCTGCTGCAAGGAACGGTCCCTAAACCAATCAATGAACTCATTAAAATCATCCATGATTATTGCAGCACCTTTGTCACCAGCCTCCATTATTTCTTCCTGTATACCCCTTACTGCTGTGCACATCAGATCATTTTGACCTAAAATGTCAACTATATTTCTCTCCAGAGACGCTATCTGTCTACTGTGCTTTACCAGCATTTTTTGTTTTTATTTCAAATCCTACTTTTCTACTTCAGATTGTTCCTAGATCTTTTCCAATACTTACCTAAAATTTATGATATCATTTTACCCAAGTATTCCCCCACAGCCCCTTGACCTATTTGTCCCACTCATTCCCCAGCATCAGTTCCAGAAATGCCTCCTTCCTAGATGGATTGAAAAGATAGTGGTCAAGAAGATTCCCCTGAAATTCTTTTTCCTCCCTTACCGCTTACTCTGACAATATCAATGTTTGGGTAATTAAAATCCCCCAATATTACCACTGTATAGTTCTTACACATCTGAGATCCCTGCTGATTTGCCTCTCTGTCTCATTATTTGGATTATCATTGGTGTGAACATACCTTTCTTGCTTCTCAATTACAGCCAATGGGTTCTGTCCTTGCCTCCTCTAGGACATTGTCTCTTTTCAACATCACAATATTGGCCTTAACCTGTACTGCTTTCCTTTTTTTTAACTTCTGTTCTCTGAATAGTTTGTATCCTTGAATGTTAAATAGTCAGTCCTCACCATTTTAAGCCACATTTTGTTATTGCTATGTGACCATATCCCTAATGGCTATTTGTGCTAACAGCTCGCCAACCATATTCACCATACTTGTGCATGTTCACATGCATACATTCTAAAGCTGTCTTGTATTCCTTGTGGTTCTTCTTAGTCGTCTTCTGTTTAATATGGTACTGTTTCATCCACTAGTACTATCCAACATTCTCATTTTATGAACCTTATACCTCTTTTGTACTTGGACATGCTGGTGCCCATTACCCTGCTAATTTAATTTAAATCCTCCCCAACCACAAGTAAAACCTCCCCATGTGGACAGTGGTCCCAATCCTTTTTAAGTGCAATAGGTGCCTCCTGCTCCATAATTGGTCCCAATGCACTACGAATTTGGCACCCTCCTAACTGCATGTCTCAAGCCAATGTATTGAACCTCCTTAACTGCCTATCTCTAAACGTGCATGTGGCACTGGGAATAATCCAGAGCTTACTACCTTTGATGCCCTACTGTTTAACTCCCCCTCTAGTTCCAAAACTCTGATCACACTACTATTCCCACAAAACTCATCTCCAAACTCCATGGCCTGGGCGTTGGCGCCTGCCTCTGACTGGATCCTGAACTTCCTAACTCACAGATCACAATTAGTAAGGAAGTAAGGATAGGCAACAAAACTTCCTCCACGATCATCCTCAACACTGGTGCCCCACAAGGCTGTGTTCTCAACCCCCTACTATACTCCTTTATACATCTATGACTGTGCGGTCAAATTCCCCTCCAACTCAATTTTCAAGTTTGCTGACAACACCACTTTAGTGGGTCAGGTCTCAAACAATAATGAGACAGAGTACAGGAATGCGATAGAGAATCTCGCGACTTGGTGCGGCAACAATAATCTCTCCCCTAATGTCAACAAAACGAAGGAGATTATCATTGACTTCAGGAAGTGTAAAGGAGAATATGCCCCTGTTTAAATCTAGGGGATGAAATTGAAAGAGTCGAGAGTTTCAAGTTTTTAAGTGTCCAGATCACCAACAACCTGGTCCCCCCATGCTGACACTATAGTTAAGAAAGGCCATCAATGCCTCTACTTTTTCAGAAGACTAAGAAAATTTGGCATGTCAGCTATGAGTCTCACCAACATTTACAGATGCACCATAGAAAGCATTCTTACTGATGGTATCACAGCTTGGTATTGCTCCTGCTCTGCCCAAGATTGCAAGGAACTACAAAAGGTTGTGAATGTCGCCCAATCCATCACGCGAACGAACTTCCTATCCATTGACTCTGTCTACAATTCCCACTGCCCTGGCAAAGCAGCCAGCATAATTAAGGACCCCACGCACCCTGGACATTATCTCTTCCACCTTCCGCCTTTGGGAAAAACATACAAAAGTCTGAGGTCGTGTACCAACTGACTCAACAGCTTCTTCCCTGCTGCTGTCAGACTTTTGAATGGACTTGCATTAAACTGGTCTTTCTCTACATTCTAGCTATGACTTTAACACTATATTCTGCACTCTCTCATTTCTTTCTCTGAATATGTTTTGTCTGTATAACATGCAAGAAACAATAGTTTTCACTGCATGTTAATACATGTGGCAATAATAAATCAAATCAAATCAAAACAGGACATCTATACCTGCCCACTTTATATCATTGGTACATTTATGTACTGCAACTCCTGGCTCACTCCTTTACCCCTGCAGAATATTCAGCACTCAGGCGCTTGGGAGGCAACAAACCATGTGGTACTCACAATGATAGTTATGGGAATGCTAACTATCACCCTAACTACGGAATCGCCTATAATTTCTGCATTTAAACAGGGGCATATTGTCCCCTTTTGTATTCCCTTTGCTCACTGCTGCAATGTCTTTACTACAGTTCATTAAGATGTTGTCTCCGATGTTGATTACCCCATTCAGATTGGCACACATTCAAAGAGTCCTGCACTTTCTGCCTCTTCCATATGGCCACCTATCTATGATCCTGAACATTTACTCTCTGTGGAGTGACCTCCTGGAAGCACTCATCATCTCTGATGAGGTGACTTCAGCTGCCCCTAAAGCTCAGAAATCCTGAGCTTGAGCTCATAGAGCTGGAAACACTTAGGCTGGATACTCCAATCTAACCCGTGGCTGAGATTCACTGATCCTGCTACTGTGAATGAAGATTTGGCTGAGCGTCAAATTCCCTGTTCTTGCTGGCAGCAGGGGTGGAGTGAATGGCAACAGAGAATTGTAGAATCCTACAGTGCAGAAGGAGGCCATCTGGCCCATCAAGCCCGCACTGACAACAATCCCACCCAAGCTCTGTCCCCATAACCCCACGTATTTACCCTGCTAAATCCCCTTGACGTGAAGGGGTAATTTAGCATGGACAATCCACCTAACTGCGCATCTTTAGACACATCTTTGAATTCCCTCAAAGCACATGAAGTGTCCTGAATTTGCCACCTGGCTCAGAAATTGCAAGGGAATGGTCTTGGATATCCGACTATGATCTAAAAAAAATCTTTATTCCATCTTTTAGAATCTAGTTAGTTACTTGGTTAAACTAATAAGTTTAAGGAGTGCCTTTAGGCTTTATCTGTGCTCATACTCTTCTTATTAATTCATTTCCTGTTAATATTTGTGCTGTACGAATGATGCTTGTATTTTATTTAACCTTATTTATGCTCACATCACTTTGCTGCTCTGTTCTTGAACTCCTTCAGCTATGCCATCCTCAGCTTGGGATTGTCTGAACAGTCACCCTCCATGCTCCTCTATGCTCCCACCATATTCCTGTGCCTCTCCATATCTCACATGCCCACTCAGTCAGCATCCATTATGGACAATAAGATAAAAGCAAAATACTGCAGATGCTGGATGAAGGGTCATCTGGACTTGAAACATTGGCATGATTCTGTCTCCATAGATGCTGTCAGACCTGCTGAAATTTTGCAGCATTTTCTGTTTATGTTCCATTATGGACAGACTACATGAGCCTGATAATAACATTGGCCTGTCTTTTAAATTTTCAAAACTGTTAAAATAAATAACAACAATTCAAACACATCTTCAAAACTCCTCTTAGGAGCTCACAAACCTCTCAATCAAACACAGAGGGCATGATCTTGCCATCCGCTCATGCCACCTTCCCACTCTAGCAAAGATGGAGAATTAGGCAGCAAACTAAATCTCCATTCGCTGCAGCGGGATGGGAAAATCCTGCTGGCATGTACAGTTGGAAAATTCTGGCCACGGCTTTTCAGATTCCACTTGGACAAAAATTAATCCACTTCATTGCTCATAAAACTGTTGAAGTAAAGAAACAGTCGTTCAGAAACCTCTTTAGAAACTTTAATCATATTAACTGCTTATAAAACCGTTGATCGGAAGAAAGGAGCAAAGGACTTCGGAACAGGAATAGGCCATTCAACCCTTCAAGTCTGCCTTACTATTTAATAAGATCATAGCTGATGTGTTTGTGGTTGTAACTCTAGTTTGTATCTGCCCTTCATAACCCTGACTCCCTTATCTATCAGTAGTCTGGCCCAGCCTCCACTGCTTTCTGAGGAATATAATTCCACATACTAATGACACTCTGAGAGAAAAACATTCTCCTCATCTCTGTCTTAAATGGTAGATTTCTTATGCTTAAACTGTATCCTCTATTTCTAGTCTTACCTGTAGTCTATGCTCAGCTTTTTGACTGTCTCAAGAAGATCACTTCACATTCTACTAAACTTCAATAGGTATAGAGTCAACCTGTTCAACTTTGCTTCATAAGAAAAGTCCCTCATCTGAGGATTGAGTCAAGTGAGCCTCCTCTGAACTGCTTCTAATACAATTATATATTTATTTCAAACAAGGGAATCAGAGCTGTTCACAGAATTCCAGATGTGGCCACATTAAGGTCCTGAACAGCTTGTTACAACCAGGTGAGAGGAGTGAATTGGCTCCCTCTATTCAGCTTCCTTAGTTGGTCACAACAAAGCTTTAAATTTCATTTTTAGGAGGATTGCCTTTTTTGAATTCAAGTGCATTTAACTAAACTATGGGTAATAAGGAGCCAATCAAACAAGGTTTTCTTAAGTCGAAGAAAGAGCAAATTTATTAAACACGACACTCCTCCCCAAGAAAAGATGTCTTACATCGGAAATAAGGAGGTTCGTGTCCAGTAAAAAAAACTAAATTATGGTTAAGTGCTCTGTGGTTGTCCTTGAGCACAGTGTTTGTGGCTTAGCTGGATTCGTTGATATGGTCAGATATACATAATGTTGCAGTTATGAGATCTCAGTTTGTGGTAGATTTTTAATAAAGTTATCTTCCGAATTGGGGAGTATATTTGTTCCATGAGAGAGGAGAAACCAGCTTCAGCCTTGTTGCCTCTGATGAGAACTGTTTTTTTTATTCATTTGTGGGACATGGGCATTGTTGGCTGGCCAGCATTTATTGTCCATCCCTAGTTGCCCTTGAGAAGGTGGTTGTGAGCTGCCTTCTTGAATTGCTGCAGTCCATGTTATGTGGGTTGAACCATAATGACGTTAGGAGGGAATTCCAGGATTTTGACCCAGTGACTGCAGAGGAACGGCAATATGTTTCCAAGTCAGGATAGTGAGTGGCTTTGAGAACTTGCAGGTGGTGGTCTTCCCATTTATCTGCTGCCCTTGTTCTTCTACATGGAAGTGGTCATGGGTTTGTAAGGTGCTGTTTAAGGATCTTTGGTGAATTGCTGTAGTACATCTTGTAGATAGTACAAACTGCTGCTACTGAGTGTAGGTGGCGGAGGGATTGAATGTTTGTAGATGTTGTGCCAATCAAGCAGACTGCTTTGACCTGGATGGTGTCAAGCTTCTTGAGCGTTGATGGAGCTGTACCCATTCAGGCAAGTGCGGAATATTCTATCATACTCCTGACTTATGTCTTGTCAATGGTGGACAGGCTTTGGGGAGTCAGGAGATGAATTACTCGCTGTATTATTCCTGGCCTCTGACCTACTCTTGTAGTCACTGTGTTTATGTAGTGAGTCCAGTTGAGCTTTTAGTCAATGGTAACTCCAAGGATGTTGACAGTGGGGGATTCAGTGATGGTAACACCATTGAATGTCAAGGGATGGTGGTTAGAGTGTCTCTTATTGGTGATGGTCATTGCTTGGCATTTGTGTGACGCGAATGTTACTTGCCACTTGCGCAAGCCTGGATATTGTCCAGATCTTGTTGCATTTGAGCATGGACTACTTCAGTGTCTGAGGAGTCATGAATGGTACTGAACATTGTGCAATCATCAGTGAACATTCCCACTTCTGCTCTTATGATGGAAGAAAGGTCATTGATGAAGCAGCTGAAGATTGTTGGTCTAGGGCGCTACCCTGAGGGACTCGGGCAGAGATGTCCTGGAGCTGAGATGACTGACCCTCCACAGCCACAATCATCTTCCCATGTATGACGCCTACCAGGGAGAGTTTGCCCCCTGATACCCATTGATTCCGCTTTCACTAAGGCTCCTTGATGTTACACTCACTCTGTATAATGTGCAAAAACAATACTTTTCACTGCATACTAATACATGTGACAATAATAAATCAAATCAAATGTTATCTGCATGATTTGTTAGAACAGGAAATAAAAATCATATAAATAACACAGCCTTCTGTATGTAAAACTGTTCTTTATTTCAGCATCTGATAATGCTCTGTGTGGACACAGCAGCTCTAGATAATTGTTGCAAAGTTTTCAGGATAAGCCTGACAGTCTTGTGGAGATAATTTCAAATAATAATGTGCTGTTCTATGTATTATTTAACCTATTCATATTCTATTTATGTAAAGTGTATTAAAATGTTTGAGAAATTCTGTCTAACTGTATAATTTGTTCATTTACAAATTATGTATTGTAAAGCAATCTCCCTCTGTGTGATTAGTTATATGACATGACTTCGTGGGTTTTTATTTCTCTTCCATAGAGGACTTCAATCAGAGAACGCCCTGTAAATAAAGCTGCATTAGTTTGTTTAAGTAACCTGTAGTGTGGCACCTCAGAATCTTCCTTGTTGCCAAATCAGTCAGAAACAATTGCACATACATGACAAGAAAAAACTTGAGATTGGTTTTTATACGGGATTGACTGGATGCAGAAGATTTTTTCAATCGTGACTTTGGCGCGAAATGGAGCATTGGGAAGACGAAAAAGAGTTCAGCGCCTTGAATTTGAAACAAGAAGAAAAACTCTCAACTGCAAGAAGAAAAGTTGTGAGTAGCTGTGAAAATGTTTGCTTACTGTTTAGCGGCTAGGTAGACTTGCAAATGGTGGGACTTTGCACATGGAAGCTGCAGCATTGAGATCCTTGCACTCGTTAAAAAGAGAGACTGTGCATCTTAAAAAAGGAAGATACTACTTGTAGGTTTAAAAAAAAATTGGAAGCTAAACGGGAATTACAAGTAACGTTTCTTGTTTCGGGTACAAAAGTGTGATTGCGAACCGAAGAAGTAATTAGATTTTTTTTCCTAATCTACAGATCCAACTAAAACACTAACACAAATTAACAAGGAAGAGAAAAAGAAATAAAAGGGGAGGAAAAGTTAAAGTTATGAAACTTTGGTAACTTCAATGGTGGGTAAAGGCTAAGGAAATTTGGCAAGTCGGCTACGACTTCACCAACTTTTACAGATGTACCATGGAAAGCATTCTTTCTGGCTGTATCACAGCTTGGTATGGCTCCTGCTCAGCTCAAACCAGCAAGTGTCATGAATGAAGCCCAGTCCATCACGCAAACCAGTCTTCTATCCATTGACTCTATCGACAGTTCCCACTGCCTTGGGAAAGCAGCCAGTATAATCAAGGACCTCATGCACCCCAGACATACTCTCTTCCACCTTCTTTCATTGGGAAAATCGTACAAAAGTCTGAGGTCACGAACCAGCCGACTCAAGAACAGCTTCTTCTCTGCTGCCATGACACTTTTGAATAGACCTATCTCGCACTAAGCGGATCTTTCTCTACACTCTAGCTTTGGCTGTAACATTACATTCTTCACACTCTCCTTTCTTTCTTTATGAATGGTTTGCTTTGTAATACATGCAAGAAACAATACTTTTCTCTGTATGCTTATATGACCATAAATCAAATCAAATTTTCAAATCAAATCAAACGCCATAAAGGCGTTTGAAGAAAAGGTAACCACAGAATGTTTACAAAGAGATTTTAGTGTTATCTGGCTGCAAATAAGATACTGGATGAACTTAAAATAGTCATTTTCTGAAGTGTAATAGGATGTGAAACCTTTACATTGCTTACAGATAATTGTCCATCCTGAGAAGCTGAGTGAAGAAATTTATCAAGATTCTTAAAAGTAATTTCTCGCCTAAACCGCCAACAGTTGGTAAGAGATTCAGATTTCATTGATGGAACCAAGGAGGAGGCAAAAATATATTGCAATTTGTTGCAATGCTGAGAACTATAGGTATGCAAAGAACTATAGGTATGGCTCAACCCTTGAAGACACTGTGCGAGGCAGACTTGCTTGTGGACTTCAAAATGAAGCAATTCAAAGATGATTGTTCACTGAATGCTCTAACAGTAAAGCTTGCTGTTGAGAATGCAGTGTCCATGAAATTGGCCACAAAAGAAGATGACCAAATTGGAGTTGGAGCCAGAATAAGTCTCTCAAAATGCAAGCATGCCATTGGTGTACTCAGGTGGGGCACTGTTTATGTGAGTGTTGGAGTAGAGAAGATAACTGTAGAAATTGTGACAAACAGAATTCTTAAATCTTGAAGGTGTGCAAAATGTCAAGATCTAAAAAAGGAGTCTACAAAATATTTGAAGGTGAAAGTTTCCAAGATGATTCCAGACGAGGAAAGATCCAAGGACTTAAACCTTATCCATGAAAGGGTGCCAAAAGGTTCTGAGTTTATCCAAAGTTAGATAGACAAGAAGTAAAGATAGAAATGGATATGGGCAGCACAGTGCACAGGTGTTAGCACTGCTGCCTCAGTGCCAGGCACCAGGGTTTGATTCCTGGCTTGGGTCACTGTCTGTGTGTAGTTTGCATGTTCTCCCTGTGTCCTCATGGGTTTCCTTTGGGTACTCCAGTTCCCTCCCACAGTCTGAAAGATGTGCTGCTTAGGTGCATTGACCCAAACAAGTGCCGGTGTGTGGCAACTTGAGGAATTTCACAGTAACTTCATTGCATTGTTAATGTAAGTCTTACTTGTGACTAATAAATAAACTTTGGATATAGGAGCTGCTGTATCACTTCTCCCAAGAAACATATACATTCTGAAGATTAAACATTTCCCATTAAAACCTTAAAACATAATCCTGTGAATTTATACCAAGGAAGTCGTTCCACTGAAGGAATATATCATGGTTCAAGTAGAAGCTAATGGTCAATGAGCAGAATTATCTCTAAACATTGTAAAGGCAAATTTCCCTGCACTGTTTGGAAGAGTGTGATTATACAAAACTCAGCAAAACTGGGGAACAATTAACTAACTAATTGACAGCAAGAACATGCTATTAAAACTTTTGGAGAAGTATAGGAAGGTGTTCTAGAATAGACAAAACAAAACTGAATCGCATCTATGTCAGAATATTATACTCAAGGAGAGAATGTCCGATAGCATCATCCCAGGTACAAAGGCACATGAGGAATGACCTGGTAATGGGTAGGGTTTTAAGAGGAACATCAGTGGACAAACAAATGAAGAAGTCTGACTTTAGACCTCATAAGAACATAAGAACATAAGAAATAGGAGCAGGAGTAGGCCATCTGGCCCTTCGAGCCTGCCCCGCCATTCAATAAGATCATGGCTGATCTGTCGTGGCTCAGTTCCACATTCCCGCCCTCTCCCCATAACCCTTAATCCCCTCTCTTATCAAAAACCCGTCAACCCGCGTCTTAAAAATATTTAGCGAGGTAGCCTCCACCACTTCAATGGGCAGAGAATTCCAGAGATTCACCACCCTTTGAGTGAAGAAATTCTTCCTGAACTCCGTTCTAAACCGCTCCCCCTTTATCTTGAGGCTGTGCCCCCCAGTCCTACTGTCCTTTCTGAGCGGGAAGAGTCTCTCCACCTCTATCCTATCCATCCCATTCATCATCTTATACGTCTCAGTGAGATCTCCCCTCATTCTTCTAAACTCTAATGAGTACAAGCCTAGTTTATTCAGCCTCTCCTCATAGCTCAACCCCCTCAACTCCGGCATCAGTCTCGTAAACCTCCTCTGCACTCCCTCCAAGGCCAAAATATCCTTGCGTAAGTACGGCGCCCAAAACTGCACACAGTACTCCAGCTGCGGCCTCACCAATGCCCTATATAGCCGCAGCAAGAATTAACTGTCTAAAATGAATTTGATTTGATCAAATACATTTGATTTGATTTATTATTGTCACATGTATTGGGATACAGTGAGAAAAGTATTTTTCATGCACACGAGACAGAAACATACCATTCATAGAGAACATAGTGGAGAAAGAAAGGAAAGGATGCAGAATATTATGTTGCAGTTGTCGATAGGAGAAGGAAAAAGATCAGCTTAATATGTGATGGGAGAATTCAAAAGTCTGATGGCAGCAGAAAAGAAACTGTTTTTGAGTTGGTTGGTACGTGTTCAGACTTCTGTATCTTCCCGATGGAAGATTATGATGGCTGCTATTCCTGAGACAGTGAGAAGTGTAACTGGAGTCAATGGGTGAGAGGCTCGTTTGTGTGATGGACCCTTTGCAGTTTTTTGTGGTTACAGAGCAAGAGCCATACCAAGCAGTTACACATTCAGAAGCGATGCTTTCTATGGTGCATCTGTAAAAATTGGTGAGAGTCATAATAGATGTGCCAAATTTCCTTAGCCTCCTGAGAAAGTAGAGGCATTGGTGAGCTATCTTAACTGTAGCGTTGGAATGGAGGGGCAGGGACAGATTGTTAGTGAACTGAGTGCTTAGAAATTTGACCATTTCCATTTCATCACCTTTGATGTAGACAGGGGCATGTCCTCCACTATGTTTCCTGAAGATGATGACTATCTCTTTTGTTTTTCTGACATTGAGGAGAGATTATTGTCATTGCACCATTTCATGAGATTCTCTATCTCCTTCCTGTACTCCATCTTGTCATTGTTGAGATCTGAGCCACTAAGATGGTGTCACCAGTAAACTTGAAAATGGAGTTGGAGAAGAATTTTGCCACCCTGTCGTAAGTGTATAAGGCGTATAGTAAGGGGCTGAGGACAGCCTTGCAGAGCACCAGTGTTGAGGATATCGTGGACGAGTTGTCATTACCTATCCTTGGTTGCTGGCATCTAGGTTGGTGACCAATATATCAAAAATTGCACAATGGCCACCCAAGAATTTCTAGGATGAAAATGTTCCCAAGGAGCTATGTCTGGTGGCCTGGCATTGACAGTGATATTGATAACCTGGTCAATTGGTACAAAACTTGCCAGGAAGACCAGGAGGATCCACCAGCAGCCTCATTGCAGCCTTGGGAGTGGCCAGGGAGGCCCTGGGTGTTAGTATATTTAGACTTTGCAGAGCTATTTCTGAGTTCCATGTTTCTAATTCTCATTGCCCATTCAAGATTGATTGATGTGCATTAGATGGCCTCTTCTACTTCTTACAAAACCATAGATAAACTCCGTTAATCTTTTAGCATTTATGTTATACCTGAGGTTCTCATGACAGACAACAGAACCTCATTCACCAGCGGGGAGTTTCAGACCTTCATGAGTACAAACGGAGTAAGGCACGTTGCATCGCACCCTACCACCTATCCTCAAATGGTCTGGCAGAGTGGACGGTCCAGCCATTTAAAAGTGGCATGAAGAAACAAACCACAGGTTCTGTAGAAACTAAGCTTGCATGCTTCCTCTTTAGATGTAGGGCTATGCTGCATATGATGCTGGGAATAGCCCTGGTGGAGCTGTTGATGGGCCAAAGTATTTGGACTAGGCTTAGCCTAACGTTCCCAAATTTGGCCAGCAACATTGAGTCAAAACAATAAGTCCAAAAGGGACTATGATGGCCAGAGACCAGATAGAGACTTCAAACCAGAAGGGATGGTCCATGTGAGGAACTTTGGCGTTAGTTCCCGGTTAGATCCCAGGAGTTATTCTCGAGGAAACAGAACTGGTATCTTGATTAAAAACCAGGGAGAAGACCTTAAAAGAAGCATGTAGATCATCTCCGACTCTGCAGAGGCAACTGCTTCTATGGATGCATCATTGGTGGGGTCCTTCACACCAGTCTGTGAATGGGAAACTCTGCCCTCTAAAAACTGAAGAGCCAATTATCTGGACAATGGGTGTCCACCACGGCCAGAATCTTCAATCAGAGGTTGCCACTGAAGAGGAGCCCCTTGTAGTGGCTCTGTGATGCTCTTCATAGAAGACGTTTTCACCTATGTCTTACACAGCACCTGACCAAATGATTGAAATAAAGCCACAAGCAAAGAGGCAGAGAAGACCCCATCGCCACAGGAGTGAGGGGGAACCCTCAGCCATGGGGGATTGGGGGAGAGTAGTGATAACCCCACAAGATCCATCAATCACTGATTTCCCTGTGGGGCTTGTTGAGAATGAGTTCCCCTGGTAACAGACAGTGGCCTTCCCAGCTGGAACTTACTACCTGTTATGAGGCAGACCCATGATAGGGCCTGCTGAATTGTAGTTCCAGACAGGGACTAGTGCCTACCAAGATAGTAATTTTACTTCGCATTCTGTACTAAACTATGTTCCTTTCCAGTCTGAGTTCCTGAGTCATTACAGTAGATAATACTTTATAATGTAACTGATGTTCACAGTGGCTAATCATTAATGTTTAAAAGTTTGTTGTCATACTACTGAAGGAAAAGGAAGGGATGTTATGTACTGTAAAGCAATGCATCTCTATGATTAATCACATGACATTCTGTGATGTCACTGCAGAAAGGTTTTTATCTCTCTTCCATGTTGGGCTTTAATCAGGCAACACCTTGTAAATAAAATTGTGTTGGTTTGTTTAAGTAACCCATGGTGTGGCACCTCAGAAATCCTTTCTCCTTGTTGCCAAATCGGTCAGAAACAATTGCACATACACAACACGAGTTTACAAATTCATCATAGTTTTGTAAATGTCTCCAAACTATGGTTTGAGCAAGACCGGAAATTCCTGCCTGAGGTCAATGGACATTTCCGTTGTTCGCCCCTTGCATGCTCCAGTTCCATGACGGACGAGAGTTCCAGTTATTGTTTTGAGCATCTTGAGTCAAATTTACCTGTAGTACCATTTGAAGGCGTATGTCAGCTACTTCCTATTTGTTATGAGGATGAATGTTATAAAATATTAATCCAAATCCAGCCTGAGTGCTGCATTTTCTGCAATGCTAGTAAGCTCCGCAGAGAATTTAATGACTGAAGGAATTATATTTCAAAGATTCATACTGTTTGCATTGGCTTTGTAGCTATTGCTTAATTTAAATTATCAAATAAAGTTCATAACAAGGCAATTGCTGACATCATGAGTATCAGTGCACATCTCTTTGCAACTAAAGGTAGGGTAGGGGAAACAAAACCCTGGAGACAGGATTAATAAGTAAGAAGAGTGTCAGTCACCCTGCCAGCAGAAGTGCTGGGGCTGGGTCAGCACTGTCTGTGACAAGTAGGTGCTGGTACCAATCTGTAACTCCAGAAGGATTTTATTAAGTGTGTCTCACATATCAAGGCAGCACAAGTATCTCCTTTAGTTGCAAAATTATGACTAAGCCTTCAAGATAATGCAAAATATAAATCCTGTCTGTGGTATAGCCTTCAACAATTAATAGGCAAAAAGCCAAGATGCAAACTATGAGAGTCCTTTTTATGAAACAACCACTGAGACGTGTGGAAATGCCTACTTATGCTGACTATAGATAAAAGATACTGCTTGAAAATAAAACTCTGCCTCTTTGGGAGATTTTGAGCTTCTTTTATATTCTATATTTGAATGCATATCGGAAAACTACATGTCATTCAAGATTTGTACAGAAAGTAGATGAAATTCTCCCTGTGGTAACAGGGATGTGGCTGTATGCATGACACCTGGACACAAAAGCAAAATACTGAGATGCTGACAAATTGAAATAAGAATTTTGGAAATAGTAGGATTGGCAGTATAGAAGCAGAGATAACGTGAAAGGTCATTGACCTGAAACATCAATGCTGTTATTCTTTCCACAGATGCAGCTATACAAGATGAGTATTTCTAGCATTTTCTGTATATGCAATATGTTGGAGCAGATTTTAATAACCTTCATTTTGGAATATGTCTTTTGGGAGTATTGGTTGAATTCTAAATTCAAAAGATTTATTCAAAGGTATGTTTGTGAATATATTTTTGGAAGTACACCAGAAAATAATTAATCAGTTTGGTGTAGTCACTTTGCCCACTGTAGTGTTTGTCATTTAAGGAGCTGAAAGTCACTGCATACAGTTATCAAAAGCCTTATAAAGTGATTCATAACAAATGACAAGCTTTATTGGCAAGGGAAAACAGATCCCTTCTGTCATGATGAATTTTAAAGTAGATGAAGCAATCCTCTCATACAAAGGGCAAGTGACTGATTTTGGGCGCCGTACTTACGCAAGGATATTTTGGCCTTGGAGGGAGTGCAGAGGAGGTTTACTAGGCTGATGCCGGAGTTGAGGGGGTTGAGCTATGAGGAGAGGCTGAATAAACTAGGCTTGTACTCATTAGAGTTTAGAAGAATGAGGGGAGATCTCATTGAGACGTATAAGATGATGAATGGGATGGATAGGATAGAGGTGGAGAGACTCTTCCCGCTCAGAAAGGACAGTAGGACTAGGGGGCACAGCCTCAAAATAAAGAGGGGGCGGTTTAGAACGGAGTTGAGGAAGAACTTCTTCACTCAAAGGGTGGTGAATCTCTGGAATTCTCTGCCCGTTTCAGTGGTGGAGGCTACCTCACTAAATATTTTTAAGAAGCGGGTTGATGGGTTTTTGATAAGAGAGGGGATTAGGGGTTATGGGGAGAGGGCGGGAATGTGGAACTGAGCCACGACAGATCAGCCATGATCTTATTGAATGGCGGGGCAGGCTCGAAGGGCTAGATGGCCTACTGTTGCTCCTGTTTCTTATGTTCTTATAACAAATTCCTTTCTGATTTCTACGGTATTTCACATGACATCATAGGAAGGTATAGCATGGAATTGGCTGTTTGGTCCAACGAGTCTGTGTTTTTTCTCTGTAAGCATCATTTCTAAAGGAATATATAACATTTAATGCCTTGTTGGAGCTCTGAAGTGGACCTCTGAAATACATGAAGAGACTTCCTGGGATACTTGGGCAAGATTTTATCAGCATTCAAGCAACATTTATTCAACAGTTTCTTTGAGGATTTAACCCAAACAGTGTAACTGCTGTGCTAGTCCATCTCATTGGAGTCCACCATGGAAAAGAAATATTTGCTCATTTGCTTTTTGCTGCAGTTCCTCCCATGGCCTAGGTGAGGAGTAAGAGGAAGACATAAGGCCAAGCAGAGTAGCACCAGCTGCTGCAGGATGAAGGACAGGTGTATGAGATGGATCCCTTTCCAAATAGGTGCGGGTCTTCCTTCCTTCTTTGGACCTCCTTCACTAGGACTTCTTCCAGTGTCAATTCTAAGAGTATGTACTTCCTCTCCCTCCATTCCTGAGCTATCCTAGCCAGCACATTCCACAGTTTCAGTGAAAGTGGGTGCATGGAATGCACATAAATTGCTTCTGAACAGCACTCCAGCAATATTCTCTTCAAAATGTTGCTGTTATGTGCATCTTGGTTTTTTTTCAGTGTATGGTCCCTTTAAATTTATTGGTGTGGCTGTGCTGCTGTATTATTTATCACGGAATTTGGCCTTTGCGATACTGTTTAGGCTGCTGCAGTTAAGAGGGAATATTGACCTTGAGGCAAGTTTAAAGTATGGTAATCAGCAACTAGACCCAAAATTGTGTGCTAAATACAGACTTTCAAACATCTATTTTAGTTATTGCTCTCATCCTTTGGCCAAAATAATCTTCAGAGAGTCATAATGAATGAAATTCCTGTGGAAAAGTTCTGTGGCATCAGATTATTTAACGACAATATCTATTCCACTAAGATGTGGTCTACTCTGTCTCTTAGAAAAATACAATTATGATAAATTAATATGGATATGATTGCACTCAAATCCAAGAAAACTACTTAAAGTAAATATAATATTTTTGAAGAAATGGACCTGTGCCTGTTGTCATACTTCATGACCTTTCCAAAATGATTTTTCTTTCACTTGTTTTTTTTCTAAATTGCTTTCGCATTTTTACATTTCAGTCATCCACTCTAAGAACTAACTCTGCTGCAAACAGCATGAGGGGGGCAGCCTTGTTTGATGAGGTCCTGTCTTTTAGAGATTCAATATGTACCTTTTCATTTCTTTGATGTTCAGTAGTATTGCTAAATTGATTAATTTGACTTAATAGGTGCGTTTCTGAAGACTTGTTGTCAAAAGCTGAGCAAATTAAATAAATATGAAGGTGGGCTGGTCTTATGATATAATTAGGCAAGATCTGATCCTATGTCTTCACTATTATGAGTGATACTGAAGCTACTGCCAATCACTTCATTATTTTCTGTTATTTTGAAGTATTGGATTCTCCACAGCAGTAGCTTGTGCAGTCGAAGGAGAGGAAGATAGCATGCTTAGGGGATTGGCCAAAAATAGTAAATTATTTTAACAAGAAAACATATTGTGACCTGTCTTTACTGCCTTCAGCTTTACACAGCTCCCAACCCAGATAGCAGGTTAGAATCAGGCTGCTTTTAAAGCTAGAGGTAGGTCTTAAACATACTTTTATATTCGTTTTTTGGCCTCCAGTGAGAACAATTTCTCATCACAGACCTGCCTCGAAACATGAGGCCTAATGGACAAGGTGTGTGTTTTCTCATTATTGCTGGCAATACTGATGGTCAGAAAGCAGATGCGTCTTGTAGATGGACCAAGGAATGCAATTTTCTTAACAATTCGATGCTTTTGTAAATTTTATTGTACATTGTTCAGAAAGATCAGTTAGCAAGAAAAGGAATGTTGAGAAATGGGTTGAAAGCCAGAAACTGATGTGGGGATTGTGATGTGTGCTTAACCCATGTCCGTGCATTCAGTTACAGGCACTATGAGCTCCCAAAACATCAAGGCTATAGAGCTGAAGACCTGTGCTCCACAATTGTTCAATGACTGAAGCTCTTCCAATACAGCTACTACAATGGCATCTGTCTGATGAAGTGGAAAGTATATCTGGCCCTCAAAAAACAGGACAAATCAAATCTGGCTAATCCATCAATTTATTCTCAATCATCAATACTGATAAAGGATGGCACAGTGATTGGCATTACTGCCTCTCAGCACCAGGGACCTGGGTTTGAATCCCGGCTTGGCGCACTGTCTCTGTGAAGTTTGCATGTTCTCCCTGTGTCTATATGGGTTTTCTCCAGCTGCTCCGGTTTCCTCCCACAGTCCAAAAGATGGGCCGGTTTGGTGGATTAACCATACTAAATTTTCCCTCAGTGTGCCCGAACAGGCGCCGGAGTGTGGCAACTAGGGGATTTTCACTGTAACTTCATTACAGTTTTAATGTAAGCCCACATGTGATACTAATAAATAAAAAAAGTAACAAACTTGTTCCATGATGCTTAGTTTGGGTTATGTCAAGCCTCTTGACTCCAAACCTCATCACAGCCTTGATCCAAAGAAGGACAAAAGTGAACTGCATTCCAGAGGTGAGGTGAGAGCGACGGCTATTTAGAAATCATAGAATCCGTACAGTGCAGAAGGAGGCCATTTGGCCCATCAAGCCTGTTCTGATAATAGTTCCACCCAGGCCTACCCCTGCAACCCTATGTATTTACCCTGCTAATCCCCTTGACATTAAGGGACAATTTAGCATTGCTAATCAACCTAATCTGCACATTTTTGGATTGTGAGAGAAAACTGGATCACCCAGAGGAAACGTACACAGACATAAGGAGAATGTGCAAACATTCACCCAATGCTGAAAACGAACCCAGGTCCCTGGCACGGTAAGGCAGCAGTGCTAACCACTGTGTCACCATGCAGCCCAACTTCAAGGTAGGATTGAAACTGTTGCATCAAGGAACGCTAGTAAAAACTGAAATGTTTGTGAATCGGAAAAATTCCACTGGCTAGAGTCATACCTTGCACAAAGGAAGATGTTCATGGTTACTGGAAGCTAATCACATCAGCCATTGAAATTGCTATGGAAGTTCTTTAGGATGATGTTCTAGCCCAACCATTTTTATTGTTCAGTGATCGTTCCTCCAATATAAGATCAGAAATCAGAATGCTTGCCAATGTTTACACATTCTTCAGATCAATTCACAATTACTCAGTTAATAAATCACACAGTGTCCATTTGCAGTATGACCTGGAAAACATCCATTGACCAGAAACCAAATTGGACCAGCGCATAAATGCTTTGCTGACAAGAACAAGTCAATGGTTAGGAACTCAGCAGCAAGTAACTCACTTCCTGACTCCACAATGCCTTACCACCACTATAAGTCATAAGTCAGCACTGTGTATGACTCCACTTGCCTGGATAGATGCATCCCCAGCAATACTAAGAAGCCTAAAACCATCCAGGACAAAGCTTTCCAATTGATCTGCATCCCAAACACCATTTTATAAATATTCACTCTTTCTACCTCCAGCATTGTTGCAGTATGCACTGTCTACAAGATGAACTGCAGTAACTTATCAAAGCTCCTTCCACAACATATCTCAAATTATGACTTCTCTTAACTAGAAAGACAAGGGAATAGCATCACTTCCAAGTTCCCCTTGAAGTCACACGCCATCCTGGCTTGTAATTTTTTTGCTGTTCCTTCATTGTCACTGGCTCTAAATTCTGGCACTCCCTGCCTAACAAGTTAACTATGGGAGTACTTCCACATACACACAGCAGTGCTTTAAGAAAGTGAGTTTACCCCCAACTCAAGTGCAAAACTCTGGAATTCTCTGCTTAACACTTACCCATGGGAGTTTTTTCATTACATAGATTGCAATGGTTCAAGAATGGCTCAATGCCACCTCCCCGACAGCAATTAGAGATGGGCAATAAATCCCGATCATACCAGCGTGCCAACATCTGAAGAATTAATAAATAAAATTCCTTTCTACCACTGAATTGTAATGAATGTTATTAACAAGTATAATATGCAGATTCAGTCAATGGTTTAGAGGTTAAATACTTCATGTTTGGAAAGCATGCTATGCATTGCGTAGTTTATACAGTAGTCCTTCTGTTCATTTCAGACTTGCATATTGGACCATCATAAATCAGACTATCTCAGCAATTGCTAACATTTTCTGCTTTAAACTAAACAAAGCCAGCTTTAACATCATTATTGCTGGGTGTGAGTCACATGGTGCAAGGTCACCCAGTTTGAGTCAAGTTATACACTGTGATTGTAGTATGCTTCATGTTGTGTAGTATTTTGTTGAGTGCTGATGGAATGTTAACAGCATTGCAATTGGATGTTGGGCCATCTGCTGAAGAAGCTACAAATATAGAGCTAAGTTTTTTAAAAAAACCATTAAATAGAGATGTTATTCCTTTCTAAGGAATTACACACATGTTTTGGGAGTTATTTGAACAGTGGCAACTGATGGCAATGGGATTGTTATGGTAACATTTATCGAATACCAATAAAAAAATCTGTTTTATATAATGGATACAAGAAGCACATGTTTGTTGTGCTTGATCTTGTGCTAGAATATGCATTACCTAGTCCTGGGTTCTGTTGCACACTGAGATAGTGGCATGATTTGACAGGATCAGGCGGTTTCCCAGACCAGTCCAAAAGTTCTTAAAATAAATATGATGTGGGGGATGCAGGAGTTTCCTTGCACCAAATGTCCAGGAACAATCAAGCTGAGAGATTTGATTGTAGTATTGTTGTTTTTTGAGTAGTAAGTAGCCTACTGAGTTTCCAATATCATAGAGAAGTGGAAATGATCCAGATCACCAACAATCTGTCTTGGTCCCTCCATGCCGACGCTATGGTTAAGAAAGCTCACCGGCTCCTCTACTTTCTCAGGAGGCTAAGGAAATTTGGCATATTTGCTACAATTCTCACCAACTTTTACAGATGCACCACAGAAAGCATTCTTTCTGGTTGTATCACAGCTTGATATGACTTATGCTCTGTCCAAGACCACAAAAAACTATAAAGGAGTGGGAATGAAGCCCAGTCCATCACACAAACCAGTTTCCCATCCACTGATTCTGAACACTTCCCGCTGCCTTGGTAAAGCTGCCAGCATAATCAAGGACCCCACCCTGGACATACTGTCTTCCACCTTCTGTTGGGTAAACGATAAAAAAGCCTGAGGACATGTACCAACCGACTCAAGAAGTGTCTTCCCTGCTGCCATTAGACATTTGAATGGAGCTACTACACATTAAGTTGATCTTTCTGTACACTCTAGCGATGACTGTAACACTACATTCTGCACTCTCTTCTTTCCTTCTCTATTTACAATATGCTTTGTATAGTGCGCAAGAAACAGTACTATTCAGTGTATAGTGATACATGTGACAATAATAAATCAAATTGAAAAGACAGGACTCAGTACCATTGTCATGGTAGTTGGTGTCATTGACTGAATTCACATTTTTTTGGGGCCCCTGTCACCTGCTCGGCATCTATCAATCAAAAGGGCTTCACTTCGTCAGCATATAGTTGCTAATGATGATGCGGAGATGCTAGCATTGGACTGGGGTAAATAAAGTAAAAGGTTAAAGTCCAACAGATTTATTTGGTAGTACAAGCCACCAGCTTTCGGAGCACTGCTCTTTCATCAGGTGAGTGGGATTTCAGTTCACAAACAGGGCATATAAAGACACAAACCCAATTTACAAAATGATGGTTGGAATGCAAGTCTTTGCTGGTAATCAAGTCTTAAAGGTGCAGACAATGTGAGTGGAGAGAGCATTAAGCACAGGTTAAAGAGATGTGTATTGTCTCCAGACAGAACAGTTAGTGAGATTTTGCAAGCCCAGGTAAGTCATGGGGATTACAGATAGTGTGACATGATCCCGGTTGAGGCCGTCCTCATGTGTGCGGAACTTGCCTATCAGTCTCTGCTCAGCGACTCTGCGTTGTGTGTTGTGAAGGCTGCCTTGGAGAACGCTAACCTGAAGATCAAAGGCCAAATGCCCATAACTGCTGAAGTGTTCCACAACAGGAAGAGAACACTCTTGCCTGGTGACTGTCATGGCGTTTGCACGGGGTCTCCCCAATGTACCATGCCTCGGGACGTCCTTTCCTGCAGTGTATCAGGTAGACAACATTTGGCTGACTTGCAAGTGAATGTACTGTGTACTTGTGTATGACTACAGGCAATCCATCGGGCAGGTCCATTCTTGGTGATTAGGAAATCCTGTATTAGTTCTTTGCGCTGTCTTTATTCCAACCGTGCCACCAAGTTACAGACTGACTGCCAGGCAACTCAGGAGTCCCTCATTACTGCAGAGCATGCTGACAACAAGAAGTATTCAACCACAATGAAAATGCTTCTCACAAGCAATCAATGTGTTCAAGCAGTCTTTGTGCTGCATGGGATAATTCTGGAGCGGCTTTGCCGTTCAACCCTGAGTGGCTATCCAAATTTGTCATTTTCTACTGCATGCTGGGAGATCAGCTTTTACGACCTGTAGTGCATAATTAAATACAGGAAGAGCAGCACGTATATGGAAAGTCACTGTTTCAGTACTCAGTCTCAGTGTCTTAATTTCTACGTGAATTACATTCCCTTGCAGGTGCTGCAGGGAAATGTAGTAAGCAAAACAGAGAAAAAAAATTGAAGAGAATTATATTGATAAAATAAAATGATTGATTATACCTGAATTATTGACTAGTTAACATAAATTGCCATTAACAGGATGTCTTGTGATCAGCAAACCTTAATTATGCTTTCCCTTCTGTGAGCAACAATGTTAATCCTTGAGAAATAGAGAGACCGTAGAGAAGGGAGAAAAAATTCAATTTTAGGTTATTTTGGCTGGACAGCCTTCTTGAACTGGGGTAATTTTATGAACCTTTACTGTTGTTAGACTGCTTCACTGATGACAATGTAAATAATAATGAGGCATCCACAATGCTCATGAATTTCCAACAATGGACACTTGAAATTTAATTTGCACTGTTAGTTGGTGAGACTGCCTTCATAAGAATGTGTTTTTATCCCTAATTAATGTCTTTGATTGAAATATTTCTCTTTCTGATTCTGACACATCTGCATCTACTTCTACAATTTTCTGTTTTCATTTATGGCCTCCCAACATTTACATCTTTCCTATCCATCTCTATTTTGAGCTTGGCATTTAACCTAGGTTAGTTAATTTAATATCATTAATTTTTCACATCTTGGAAATCACAAAACAATTCAGTTGAAACACTCAAGAATAAAGATGACTGGATTTCATGTCACTTTCCTAAATTTAGCAATGGGTATCCAGAGCTCAGTGGGAGAATAAAACTAGCTGCCAACGGCAGTCTGAGGTCATTCTGTTTGATTTAGTGTTAGCATTCAGGTGAACTTCAAGGTTCCAGAAATAATTCAACCTAGTTTCAGAGTGAAAGCGGTCTTTCTACCTTGTTAATTCCTGCTCTGTTTAAAAAGTAATTCACCAAGCATATATTGTATTAATCAGAGGAAGTTTCTGAGGTTGACCAAGCCAGTGTTTAATGGTTCCCTGTCTTGTCCTGATCCCAACCAAAAAATAACCAAAAATGCAAATAGGTATGTTATCTCAGAGTCTGGAATGCAGAGACCCTATCAGGAGAACTACAATCAGTTTTAGGCACTGACCCACAGGAGGAATAGATATATTGACCAGGGCATCTTCCCTGAAATGAAAGATACCACAGCTTAAACTGTCAAATTTGCTTTGCATTAACTGAGTTTATATTCCTTTCAGTATAGAAAGTTGAGGAGTAATCAGTAAAATCAATAGGATGGATCCTGAGATGTTATTTCTTCTGGTGGGTGAATGTAGAACAAGGTGTCTAATAATTATTTTTTATTTAGTAATCAGAAATACAACTAACATCAGAAATTGTTGGAAATGCTCAGCAGAGCGAAGAAATACCCAAAACAGTTGTGATGAAAGATCATGACCTCTGTTTATCTCTCCACAGTTGCTGCTAGATCTGCTGAGTTTTTCAGTATTTTCTGTTTTTTCTATTTCCAGTGTTTTTGATTTTGTGCAGCTGTCTACAACTGGATTCTGGTCTGCACTGGAGTGCAGACAGTTGGAGTCTGGTGACTAAGGAAATTTGGGGGTTAAAATAAGGGTTAATTTCTATCTGAAGTTTAGTTTTTCTTTGATTTAGCAACAAACTAAAAGTTGCTTTTTGGGTTAGAAGAAGGTAAGATTTAGATTAGCTTTAAAACTGGACTGATATGGGCTCTGCTTATAGGTGCAAATAGTTAATTAGATAGAAAAACACTAAATGATGGAAAATCTCAGCAGGTCTGACAGCATCTGTGGAGAGAGAATAGAGCTAACGTTTCGAGTCTGGATGACCCTTCATCAGAGCTGAAGACAATAAAAAAAGGATAAGATTTACACAGGGGTGTAAAGTGACAAAGATGTTATAGACAAAAAGACAAAGGGAATGTAAATGGTGATGACGATGGCTAAGAAGAGTGCTAATAACAGACATTGAAATTTGAGAATGTGGACAACCTGAGACATGTAGCAAATGCCCTGAGTGGAGTGCAGGGAGGGGAGATCATGGGAGAGGGGCAGGATCAAGATGGAAAGCATGATTTTAAATATGTTGATAAATGAAATGATAGAAAAAAGTTCTAAAAAATTAATAAATTATATAAAATTAAATGAAAATGGGGTGAAGGTGGAGGAGAGAGTTCTTGTTCTGAAATTGTTGAACTCAGTGTTAAGTTCGGAACATAGAACACTACAGCACAACAGGCCCTTTGGCCCTCAAGTTGCACCGATCATATCCCTACCTCCCAGGCCTATCCATAACCCTCAATCCCATTAAATCCCATGTACTCATCCAGAAGTCTCTTAAAAGACCCCAACGAGTTTGCCTCCACCACCACCGACGGCAGCCGATTCCACTCACTCACCACCCTCTTAGTGAAAAACTTACCCCTGACATTTCCTCTGTTCCCAATCCCCAGCACCTTAAACCTGTGTCCTCGCGTAGCGACCATTTCAGCCCTGGGAAATAGCCTCCGAGAATCCACCCTATCTATACCTCTCAACATCTTATAAACCTCTATCAGGTTGCCTCTCATCCAGCGTTTCTCCAGGGAGAAAAGACCTAGCTCCCTCAACCTATCCTCATAAGGCATGCCACCCAATCCAGGCAACATCCTTGTAAATCCCCTTTGCACCCTTTCAATAGCTTCCACATCCTTCTTGTAGTGAGGCGACCAGAACTGCGCATAGTACTCCAAGTGGGGCCTGACAAAGGTCTTATAAAGTTGCAGCATTATCTCCCGACTCCTAAACTCAATCCCTTGATTAATGAAGGCTAGTACACCATACGCCTTCTTGACCACATCCTCCACCTGCGAGGCTGATTTAAGAGTCGTATGGACCCGGACCCCAAGTTTCTTCTGCTCCTCTACAGTGCTAAGAGTCCTACCCTTGATATTATACTCCTTCATCCCATTGGACCTGCCAAAATGGACCACTTCACATTTATCCGCGTTGAAGTCCATCTGCCACTTCTCTGCCCAGTCTTGTATCCTATCTATGTCTCGTTGCAACTTCTGACATCCCTCCAGACTATCCACAACACCACCAACCTTCGTGTCGTCGGCAAACTTACCAACCCATCCCTCCACTTCCTCATCTAGGTCATTTATGAAAATGACAAACAGCAAGGGCCCTAGAACAGATCCCTGGGTGACCGACCTCCATGCAGAAAAAGACCCATCCACAACCACTCTCTGCCTTCTGCAGGCAAGCCAGTTCTGGATCCACAAGGCAACAGCCCCTTAGATCCCATGCCCTCTCACTTTTTCAAGAAGTCTTGCATGGGGGACCTTATCATGTAATGTATCCAGTTGGAAGATAAGGTGCCATTCTTGCAGTTTGGGTTGGGCTTCACTAGAACATTGCAATAGGCCAAGGATGGACATGTGGACATGAAAGCTGGATAGTGTGTTAAAATGGCAAGTGATAGGGAAGTCTGGGTCCTGCTTGTGGACAGACCAAAGGTGTTCTGCAAAGCGGTCACCCAGCCTATGTTTGCTCTCTCTGATGTGCAGTAGACTGCATTGGGAGCAGCGAATGTAAGAACATAAGAAATAGGAGCAGGAGTAGGCCATCTAGCCCTTTGAGCCTGCCCCGCCATTCAATAAGATCATGGCTAATCTGAAGTGGATCAGTTCCACTTTCCCACTTTCTCCCCATAACCCTTAATTCCCTTGTCTGTCAAAAACCAATCTACCCATGACTTAAATATATTTAGCAAGGTAGCCTCCACCACTTCAACGGGCAGAGAATTCCAGAGATTCACCACCCTTTGAGTGAAGAAGTTCCTCCTCAACTCCGTTCTAAACTGCACCCCCCCCTTATCTTGAGGCTGTGCCCTCTAGTCCTGCTGTCCTTTCTGAGCCGGAAGAATCTCTCTACCTCCACCCTATCCATCCCTTTCATTATTTTATACGTCGCTGTAAGATTCCCCCCTCATCCTTCTAAACTCCAACGAGTACAGACCCAGGCTATTTAGTATCTCTTCATTGTCCAACCCCCTCATCTCCGGTATCAGCCTAGTGAACCTCCTCTGCACTCCCTCCAAGGCCAAAATATCCTTGCGCAAGTGCGGCGACCAAAACTGCACACAGTACTCCAGCTGCGGCCTCACCAGTGCCCTGTACAGTTGCAGCAAGACCTCCCTGCTTTTATATTCTATCCCCCTCACTATAAAGGCCAGCATCCCATTCGCCTTCTTGATCACCTGCTGCACCTGCAGACTGGGTTTTTGCGACTCATGCACAAGAACCCCCAGGTCCCTCTGCACCGTAGCATGCTGCAGCTTTTCGCCCTTTAAATAGTAATCCCTCCTACTATTATTTCTGCCAAAGTGGATAACCTCACACTTGCTAACATTGTACTCCATCTGCCAGGTCCTCGCCCACTTGCTCAGCCCATCCAGATACCTCTGCAGACTTTCCACACCGTCTGCACAATTTGCTTTTCCACTCATCTTTGTGTCGTCAGCAAATTTCGTTACCCTACACTCAGCCCCCTCCTCCAGATCATTTGTATAAATGGTAAATAGCTGAGGCCCCAGCACCGAACCCTCGGCACTCCACTAGTCACCAACTGCCAATCAGAATAGCACCCATTGATACCAACTCTCTGCTTCCTATTAGACAACCAATCCTCTATCCACGCTAACACCTTACCCCCAACTCCATGCCCCCCAACCTTCTGAAGCAACCTTTTGTGCAGCACCTTATCAAACGCCTTTTGAAAATCGAGAAACACCACATCCACCAGTTCCCCTCTGTGTACCGCCCTAGTCACATCCTCATAGAAATCCAATAAATTCATCAAACACGACTTCCCCTTAACGAATCTGTGCTGCGTCTGCTCTATCAAACCATTCTTTTCTAGGTGCCTCGCTATTTCTTCTTTGATGACGGATTCAAGCATTTTTCCAACTACAGACGTTAAACTAACCGGCCTATAATTCCCTGCCTTCTGCCTGCTACCTTTTTTAAACAGCGACGTAACATTAGCCGTTTTCCAATCTTCCGGCACTTCCCCGGAATCCAGCGAAGTTTGGTGAATAATCACTAAGGCATCCACTATCACCTCTGCCATTTCCTTCAGAACCCTGGGATACATTCCATCCGGTCCTGGGGACAATCCCGTTAGTCTATCATGTGGACCAGGTTAAAGGAGGTGCACGTGAAGTGTGCTTCACCTGAAAAGTGTGTTTAGGCTGTTTGATGGTGAGCGCAGAGGAGTTAAAGGGGCAATTGTTGCACCTTTTAATTAACTGCTTTAAGCAGGTTTCTAGAGTCGAGGTTCATTTGAGTATAAAAGTAGACTATTTCAAAGTTAGTGACCCTCTTAATCACCTTTTGATTTAATGCTTTACGTTTCATTTATGATATGTTTTTGTTTCAGGCAGTTCCTCGTTAAGGGGCTGCCCTCCTTGCTTTGTCTCTCAGCTTATTTTATTTAATTGTTTTGCAAGATCCAGACAGGGACTAGTGGAGCACCTGTTGCTGATTGCTGCTGCTGCTGCTGCTGCTGCTTCTTAAGATTCCTGTTGTGAACTGAGATGAATTGCTTCTGGGAGCTGAAGTTGCTGAAGCTTTTGCTGGTGTGAGCTGCATTTTGCTTGGGAGGATCACTTGCTGTCAGGGGTAGGAGGAGGCTGTCGCTGTCACTGTCTCTGTCCTTCATTTTTCTCTGGTGGAGGAACTCATTCACTTTTACAGCCTGCATCAGAGAGAAGAGCAGGAGGTTGGGACTGAGCCCATTTTCAAACACCTGCAGAGGCATGGGGCCCAGAGGCCTCAACCTGTAGGAGAGGGAGGAGCTGGAGGACTGCAAGGGGAGGAAGGTTGGAGCTGTGAGGGAAGGAGACGTTTTCTTTGTTGCTTGTGAGCACGACAATTTAAGTTTGGCGACCGAGGGTGATCCGTTTTCTACCTATTCTCAGAAAGAAGAGCGAAAGCCTTGGTAAATAGAACCTGTATATTCTTAATATACCCCAAACTAGAAGAAGTAAAAGTAAAGGGAATAATTAAGGGTAAGTCATGGCAGACTAGCTTGATCCCCTGTGTGATGAGGGAAATTAGGACACCTGCGGTCTCCAGGGTGACCATGTGTGCAAGAAGTGTCTCTAGCTGCAGCTGCTCAAGGTCTGGAATCACAGTGGTGCATCTACATAGACAAAATCTTTGTGGATAGCACATACGACGGGGTGTAGAATGTACAGGCAGAAAGGGAATGAGTGACCAGCAAACAGAGCAAATGTTTTTGGCAGGTAGTCAGAGTCTCCTGGGTCCATCTGACTTTTTAACAGTTTTTCTCTTTTTAGATACTGTTGGAGGAGATGGTTTCTCAGCAAAATGCATTAAGCACCAGGTCTGTGGCTTCAAAAGTGGTTTAACTGCATGGGTGGGGAGGGAGGTGGGGGCATGAAATGAGTGGGAGAGCAACAGTGAAAATGATTCTCTTGTACGGGGAACAGATAAACATTTATGTAGCCACAAAATAAATGGCTACTGAGATGGCATGTTGCTTTCCTGCTGCCAAGATTAAGGATGTCACTGATCGGGTGTATGACATTCTGAAGAGGGAGGACGAACAGTTATAGGTTGCGGTCCATGTTGGTACCAACAATGTAGGTAAGAAGAGGGATGAGGTCTTTAAAGCCAAATATAAGGAGCTGGGAAGTGAATTAAAAAAGAGCTCAAAGGCAGTAATTGCAGGATCACAGCCAGTGTGGTGTGCTTGCAAGAGCGGGAATAGGAAAATAGACCAGATCAATACATGACGGGAAGGATTTGGATTCCTGAGGCATTGGTACTGATTCTGGGGAAGATGGGCCCTCTACAAGCTGATGGGTTGCAACCCAGTAGGACTGCCAACCAACATTCCTGCAGCAGTATTCACTAATGCTGTTGGGGAGGGTTTGAGTGGCAGGGAAGTAGAAACCTGAGCAGGGAGACACAAGAGAGGGAAGCAAAGATAAAAATGAAAGCAAAAGTGGAAAGGCAGAGGAAACAAGGCTAATAGAAAGTAGGGCAGTTGGAGAAAAGAACCATGTGTGAAAATGTTAAAGAGACAAGTCCAAAACCTGAATGCATGGAGCATTTGCAATAAAGTAGGTGAATTAACAGTGCAAATTAGTATACATGGATACAATATGATTGTCATTACAGAGACATGGCTACAGGATGACCAAGGCTGGGAACTGAATATCCAAGAGTCTTCAATATTTAGGAAGGACAGATAAAAAGGGAAAGGAGGTGAGTGATGTAGTTAAAGGATGAAATTAATGTACTAGTGAGAGAGGATATTGGCTAGGGTAGAGTTAACAAGCAACATGGGATGGGAGTTGTCTGTAGACCTCCAAACCGTTGTGATAAAGTAGGGGATAGCATTAAACAGGGAATTAGAGATGCATGTAACAAGGGTGCTACAGTAATCATGGGTGACTTTAATCCATGAAGTAATGAACCAGATTAGCAGCAGTACTGTGGTGAATAAATTCCTGGATTGTGTACAAAATTCCTTTTAGAACAGTATGTTGAGGAACTAACTAGAGAATGTGCTCTCCCCGATTTAGTATTATGCAATGAGAAGGGGTTAATTAATAGTGTGTGATCCTTCAGGGAACAGTGATCATAACATGATAGGATTTTTCATGGGTACAGAAAGTGAAGAATTCTGATCTGAAACTAGGGTTTTAAATCTAAACAAAAGAAAATATGAAGCTATTATGAAAATATGAAAGACGGCACGGTAGCACAGAGGTTAGAACTGCTGCATCACAGTTTCAGGGATCTGGGTTCGATTCCCGGCTTGGGTCACTGTCTATGTGGAGTTTGCACATTCTCCTTGTGGCTGCGTGGGTTTCTTCCGATGCTGCGGTTTCTTCCCACAGTCCAAAGGTGTGCGGGTTAGGTTGATTGGCCATGCTAAAATTGCCCTTTAGTGTCCTGAGATGTGTAGGTCAGAGGGATTAGCAGGTAAATATTCAGGGATATGGGAGTAGGGCTTGGGTGGGATCGTGGTCGGTGCGGACTCAATGGGCCAAATGGTCTCTTTCTGCACTGTAGGGTTTCTATGATTCTATGATATGAGTTGGCTAAAATAGATTGGAGAACTATTAAAAGATGGATAGGTAATGGCTAATATTTAAGGAACAAATGTATACATTGCAAAAGTTATACGTTCCTTTCTAGCACAAAAACACAGGTGACCCAACCATGGCTTGCAAAATACATTAAAAATAATATTAGATCCAAAGAGGAGCCACATAGATTTGCTTAAAAAAAAACAAACCTGAGGATTGGATGCAGAGCAAAATTTGAAAAGGAAGACAAAAAGATTTATTAAGACGACAAAAATAGACTATGAGTAAACTTACGAGTATTATAAAAGCAGACAGTGCAATCAATATAAGTATATAGAAAGAAAAGATTGTTGAAATAAATCCTCTGAAGCCAGTGTTCCTTCACCAGATTCCCTTTATTTACAAACTCCACTCCAGTCATTGAGTGCTTCTGATATACAGTCAGAATCTGGCGTGCCAGAAGATCTGACACCCCCATTTTTATATACAAGTGAAACTCCCTGACTGGGCAGGCAATTATGACCTCAATCAGGGGCATCTTTTTGTGATGACCTCAACCAGGAAGTTGATACTTCGAGGTCAACCTCATGTGCCTTGTTGAAGTAGTTACAATTAGTGAAGACAAATTTATCATTCAAAATGGGAGAATTTGTAATAGAGAACAAAGAAATGGCAGAGCAATTACACAATTACTTTCTTTGTGTCTTCGTGGAGGAAGATACAAATAACTTCCCAGAAATGCCAAAGAACCAAGGTTTTCGTGAAAAGGAGGACTTGAAAGAAATTAGTATTACTAGAAAAATAATGCTGGAGAAATAAAAGGGACTAAAAGCCGGTAAATCCCCAGGGCCTGCTAATCTACATTCTGGGGTACTATAAGGAGGTGGCCATGGAAATAGTTGGTTGTCACCTTCTAAAATTCTGCAGATTCTGGAACAATTCCACCAGATTGAAGGGTGGCAAATATAACTGTGCTATTTAAAAAAGAGAGTGAGAAATCTGGGAATTACATACTGGTTAGCCAAACAATAGTAGGGGAAATGCAAGAGTCTATTATAAAGGATGCGATAACGGGGCACTTAGAAAGTAACAGAGATGAGATAAAGTCAACATAAATTTATGGAAGGGAAATAATGTTTGACAAGCTTATTTGAGGGTGTAACTAGAAGATAAGGGTGAACCAATAGATGTGGTATGTTTGGATTTTCAGAAAGCTTTTGATGAAGTCACGTTATCAGGGGTCAGTATGCAAAATTAAAGCACTTGGGATTGTGGACAATGGATTGGCAATTGGTCAACCGACAGGAACACAGAATAGGAATAAATTGGTAATTCTGAAGCAGTAAGTGGTAACTACTCAGGTCCCACGGGGATCAATGCATGGGGCCCCAGCTATTCACAATATACATCGCTGATTTGGATGAGGGAACCAAAAGTAATATTTCCCAGTTTGCTGACAACACAAACCTTGGCAGGAATGTGAGAGAAGACTAGGATGTTAAGAGATTTCTAAGTAACTTAGGCATGTTGAGTGAGGGAGCAAACATATGGCAATTGCAGTGTGACATGGATATGTGTGAACCTATCCACTTTGGATGGCGGAACAGAATAGTACAGTATTATTTAAATGGTGATAGATTGGGAAATGTTGATGTTCAAAGGGACCTGGGTGTTCTCATGCACCAGTCATTGAAAGGACACTCGCAGATACAGCAGGCAGTTAGGAAGGCAAATGGTATGCTGGCCTTCATTATATGAGAAATTAAGTTCGGGAGCAAGGATGTTTTACTACAGCTGTACAGGGCCTTTGTATTGTTATATATTTAAGTGGTTGCATCATTGCTTTCATGGTGATGACATTGGGGTGCCCCAGAGGCTTCTGTTTTTTAGTTTTAATTTCTACTCTTTACAGGTAACAGTTCCTTTAATAAAGCTGTATTGGTAGTTTGAATCTACATGTGCAAATCCTCATCTTTATATTTTTGTGTAAAACTCACAGGCCCTAACATAGTTACAGCATTACAAAAGGTAGTTGGTAATGAATTGGGATTTTGTTCAATTGAGAACATTGAGAAAAGATCCTAAGTCAAAGAAAACATTGTGGGTCCTCACACTTCGAATATTAGAAGGCTTCACAATTTAGTGCAGGAATGAAGTTCGGTACTGCCCATAAGAAGTCAAAAGAGCAACAAGCATGTCATAAATGTGTCAATGTGCCAAAAAAGGCCATTCAGCGAGTGAATGCTGGAGCAAGAACAGTTCAAGCAGAGTGGAAAAATGAGTTACATTACAAAAGCTTGTTAGGCTAGACCAGCATCCTCTGAGAAGAATATTCAGAAGAAGAATCTGGGTATCTTCAAGAAGAAACACAAACTGCATTCTATAAAAATAATTTACAGTATAATGGAAAAGAATTATAACTTTGAAGAATGATGAAGAGCTCCAACAGAATGTCTTATCCGTACAGGGTGGATCACTTAGATTCTGGGTGATTCTGAATTTAAGTGGACAACCTATTGGGATGGAGGTTGATACTGGTGCTGCTGTATCTTTAATTTCTGTGACTACATTTAAATAAAAGCTAAAGATATCTTCCTTTAAAACCAGCTGATGTGATTTTAAGGACATTTACGGATCAATGTAAAGTTGAGCGGACATACAGTGGAATTGTCTCTCTGTGTAATTTTTCAGCTCTATTTGGGAGATTATGTTTGGAGAAGATAAAATTTTACTGGAATGATGCCCACAGATTGGTTGATGCCAAAGCGGACCTACAAGCACCTACCAGGTAAATATAAGAATATATTCCAAGACACACTTGGCTCAATGAAGGAAGTTCAAGTGAAACTCAAGATAAAGCCTAATAGTTAAACAAAAAGCCTCAAAATAAGAACAGTGCCATATGCAATTAGTCATAAGGCCAAAGAAGAATTAGTACAACTTGTCAACAATGGTGTGTTAGAATCAGTTACAGTGAATGACTGGTGTTATGGTTTAGGTTAGAAACTCCGAAGTGTTTTATGAAGCCCTCCTGAATTATAAATTTTGAATCTTGAATTTGGCTAGGATAAGCATGAGATGTTTCAATTCAGGTATGATTCAAGTGACCCACTAGGAAGCTTTTAACAAACCAGGTTTATTTAAGAATATAGTCAACATGTATAATAAGAGAATTCGCAAGAACTTTTATCTATTACAAGTGAAAGCAAAACAACAATAATGTATAACCCTTAACCAATGTATATATGTTCCAATCAAAACCAGTATCCAATAAGCACAATAATATTCAGATGTACAGGCTAAAGCTCACATGGGAACTGGATTCCAGTTCCCTGGGTTGAATGCTGATTCCAACTGATCTTGGAAATTCAGAATAGTAATCAGCTCCCCAAAATACCAAAATAAGGATTCTTTACTGTAGCCACCGAAAGAAGCATTCTTTACTGCAGAAAAGCACAAGTTGTGCTTTCAGCTAACTGGTAAAACTTTAAAAATGAAAGCAGAGAGAGACTTCTTTCAGCTATGCTTCTAACACTACAGCCACCTTGTCACTTTGTCCCCCCAGTGACATCAGTCTGTGACCATACCTAAAAAAAATCTTAAAACGTATAATAACATCATATGGAGCTACTCCCAATACACCTGTCATGAAACCAGGTGGTTCAGTTCGTGGTGATTTTAAAACAGCCATCAATTCAGTGTTATGTGCTGATCCATATCCACTTCCTTTAACTGAAGACTTGTTTGCTATTTTATCATGTTGGCAAGAATTCAGCAAGATTGATCTTTCACAAGCATATTTACAGATGAATCTAGCTCAGTCACCCAAGGCTTGGATCGAATCTGGGTCCCTGCCTCTGTGAAGCAGCAGTGCTAACCACTGTAATCATATTCTAATTACAGAATCCAGTGAAGAGCTCTTGAATAATTTAGATGCAATAATGGAATGACCTCAAGCATATGGTTTATGTATCAAAAAAGAAAAGTGTGACTTTGTCCAGAAATTAATCTGGTATTTAAGTCACGTTATTGATAGTAAAAGCCTACACAAAGCGTTTACAAATATAGATGTTATTTTAGGAGAACCACATCAAATGAATGTGATGCAGTTGAGATCTTTTCTAAGATTTGTAAATCATTATGGCAAATTTGTTCCTAACTTAGTAAGTTGTGCAATGGCTTCAATAATGTAGCTGTGTGTGAACCAATCATGGGACTGGACAACAGAATGTGAGAAAGCATACAAGGATGTCAAAGATGATTTGCGGAAGTCTGAAGTATAGGTTCATTTTAATCTAAAGTTATTATTACTGCTTGCTTGCAACACTTCATCTTATGGAATAGAGGCAGTAGCTTCACATCTTATGCTTTCGGGAGAAGAATACTGATAGCTTTTGCTTTGCACACTGGCTAATGCAGATTCAAACTATGCCCAGCTAGAAAAAGAAGCATTGAGTATAATTTTTAGCATACAAAAGTTTCATCGTTATTTATAGGGTTGTTATTTCACATTATTGACTGATCATTGACCCTTAACTATCATTTCAGGGTCATATGAAGACATATTGTTCTTAATTGCTACCGATTGCAAAGATCAATGATCTTCACACTCCTGTGATATAAAGTATTGTCAGTCAGAGTGCTATACTAATGCTGATGCATTATCACACTCATCTTTACCTATTGAGCAAATGCCACTAACTAGTTTTGCTGATATTCTTTATTTTTTGCTAATAGATCATTTGCCTATGACAGCTTCTCACGTTCAAAGACATACAAGAAATGAACCCGTGATGGGGAAAGTGATTGATATAGTATTAAAAGGAGTAATAGCTGAAATGCTTAGTATGCATCCTGATTGGAAACCATGTGTGTCAAGAAAGCTTAAATTGACCTTCAAAGGTGGGTGTCTATTGTGGGGAATCCTAGTTTGCATGTAAGAATTCTTAAACAGGAAGGACATCCTGGTATAGTCCAGATGAAGGAATTAGCAGATAGTTGTTTTTGGTGGCCAGGTCTGGATGCTTAGATTGAAGAAAAAGTCAATTGTGTGCACAGGTAAGGAATATACTGTTGTCTCCTTTACACACTTGGGAGTGGCCTAAGATCCCATGACAATTGCATGTAGATTTTGCTGATCCTTTTGAGGGTTACATGTTCTTAGTCAGAATTGATTCACGCTCAAAGTAACCAGAAGTTAGCAAGAGATCCGCTGCATCTGAACAAACCATTGAAAACTCGATTAAATTTTTGTAAGATTTGGTAAATCAGAACAGATCGTTAATAATAATGGTTCATGGTTTACCTCATAAGACTGAGGATTATCTCAAATTAAATGGTATTCAGTGCACCATATCATCCATCAATAAATGATGCTCCTTCATCACCTGATGAAGGAGCAGCTCTCTGAAAGCTCATGCTACCAAATAAACCTGTTTGACTTTAACCTGGTGTTGTGAGACTTCTTACTGTGTTATCGCAGTCCAACGCCGGCATCTCCACATCATCAAGAAATGGATTAGCTGAAAGATTTGTACAATCCTTGAAACATTCTTTAAAAGTTTCAAGAGAGCAAGGTTCATCATCACATTGTGTGAGTAGCCTTTTGGCATCTTGTATAAAAAGCACTCATGACTACCCAGAGTTCACCTGCATTACTACTCTTAAAAAGAAAGTTGAGAATTATGTTTGATTTGTATTATCTCCAGAGAATTCAGCAACAGCTTTAATAGCAATCTCAAGTTGCTAGATGAGAAGCGAGGGCAAAACAATGCTCATTTCTACAAGGAGATCAAGTGTTCATGCATATTTATGCCATAATTGAGAAATGGATACCAACCATACGTAGTTTTAGCACAAATAAATCCAATTTCTTACATGGTTCAAACTGAAGATGGATCAGTTTGGCAATTGTTGTCGTCTCAAAATTATATCTCAGAAGTACCAGCTTCTTTAGTTCCTAGTGTTGTGAATACTACTACTTTGTTGAATCTGAGTTGCCTGATGATTGGTCCGAGCTACAGGGGAATTAGTTCCAAGAGGAGAAGTGTCTGCTGAAGTTCCAAATCATACTTCTAGGATCAAGAACAGCCAAATTTGAGAACATCATCTTGAGGGGAATTGCTTGATAGAGCAGACGCAGCACGGTTTCGTTAAAGGGAAGCCGTGTCTGACAAATTTACTGGAGTTCTATGAGGATGTGTCTAGGGCGGTGGATAGAGGAGAGCCGGTGGATGTGGTCTTTCTGGATTTTCAGAAGGCGTTTGACAATGTACCTCACAAGAGGTTATTGCAGAAGGTCAGGGGGCATGGAGTTGGGGGTAGGGTGTTAGCATGGATAGAGGATTGGTTGTCAAATAGGAGGCAGAGAGTGGGGATCAATGGGTGCTATTCGGATTGGCGGATGGTGACTAGTGGAGTGCCCCAGGGGTCGGTGCTGAGGCCTCCGCTATTTACCATTTATATAGATGGTCTGGAGGAGGGAACCGAGTGTATGGTGTCGAAATTTGCTGATGACACCAAGATTGGTGGAACGGCAAATTGTGCGGAGGGTGTGGAGAGTCTACAGAAGGATCTAGATAGGCTGGGCGAATGGGCCAGGAAATGGCAAATGGAATTTAATGTTGGCAAGTGCGAGGTAGTCCACTTTGGTAGGAATAATGGTAGGAAGGATTATTACTTACGTGGAGAAAAACTGCAGCAGGCGACGGTGCAGAGGGACCTCGGGGTCCTTGTGCATGAGTCGCAAAAACCCAGCTTGCAGGTGCAGCAGGTGGTCAGGAAGGTGAATGGGATGCTGGCCTTCATCGCGAGGGGGATTGAATATAAAAGTAGGGAGGTCTTGCTGCGGCTGTATAGGGCATTGGTGAGGCCGCAGCTGGAGTACTGTGTGCAGTTTTGGGCGCCGTACTTACGCAAGGATATTTTGGCCTCGGAGGGAGTGCAGAGGAGGTTTACTAGGCTGATGCCGGAGTTGAGGGGGTTGAGCTATGAGGAGAGGCTGAATAAACTAGGCTTGTACTCGTTGGAGTTTGGAAGAATGAGGGGAGATCTCATTGAGACGTATAAGATGATGAATGGGATGGATAGGATAGAGGAAGAGAGACTCTTCCCGCTCAGAAAGGATAGTAGGACTAGGGGGCACAGCCTCAAGATAAAGGGGGGGGGGCGGTTTAGAACAGAGTTGAGGAGGAACTTCTTCACTCAAAGGGTGGTGAATCTCTGGAATTCTCTGCCCGTTGAAGTGGTGGAGGCTACCTCGCTAAATATTTTTAAGACGCGGGTTGATGGGTTTTTGATAAGAGAGGGGATTAAGGGTTATGGGGAGAGGGCGGGAATGTGGAACTGAGCCACGACAGATCAGCCATGATCTTATTGAATGGCGGGACACGTTTGGAGGGCTAGATGGCCTACTCCTCCTATTTCTTATGTTCTTATCATATACAACCAAAGAGGAATTGATTTTCTTGTTGACTTATAATGATTATGGCATGTTGTACTGTGTCTAGAGTATTAATGATTCCATATCCACGTGCTCCAGTTTCCTCCCACAGTCCAAAGATGTGTGGGTTAGGTTGATTGGCCATGCTAAATTGCATGGCCAATCAACCAGACGACTATCAGGGTAAATATGTAGGATTATGGAGATAGGGCCTGGGTGGGATTATGATTGGTGCAGACTAAATGGGCTGAATGGCCTCATGCATTGTAGGGTTTCTATTATTCTATGATACGTAACATTGTAGCAATCTGTTATTGTGACCATAGGAGTAAAGTATATATATTTAAATGGTTGCTTGATTACTTTAAGAGCCAGTCATATGATTTTCTGGTGATGCCATTGAGATGTTTCACAGGCTCCTTTTAGTTTTAGTTTTTACTCTGTATAGGCTACAACTGCTAACATAGCTAGGACAATACAGGTACCTAGAGTATGGTGTGCAGTTTTGGTCTCCTAATTTAAGAAAGGATACACTTGCCATAGATGGAGTGCAGCAAATCTGACTGATTCCTGGGATGATAGGCTTATATCTAAGGAGAGATTGGGTCAGTATTGCTTGTAACTACTGGAATTTAGAAGAATGAGAGGGGATCTAATTGGAACATATAAAATTCTGACAGGGTTGGATGAACTGCAGGATTTCACCAAGGATACTTAGGCAGCAGCCTCCAAACCTATGACTACTATCTGGGAACACCACCATCTGGAGGTTTCTCTCCAGGTTAGTCACCATCCTGACTTGGAAATATATTCCAGTTCCTTCACTGTTGCTGGGTCAAGATCCAGGAATTTCCACTCTAACAGCACTTTGGTTGTACCTACACCTCAGGGACTGCAACAATTCAAGAGGGCAGCTCACCTGGACCTTCTGAAGGGCAATTAGAGGTGTTCAATAAATGTTGGCCAAGCCACCAATGTCCACATCTGAAAAATGAATTTGAAAAATGGAATCATTTACACCATTTATCTAGAACAAGTTTTTGACCCAATTTATGGCAGTGGACTGGAAGAACGTATGTGGAATTGGCATGTTTAAACCATATCTTATTCTATATTGCTTGTCGTTTCACACAAAAATTGATTCTTTTCTCTCAACCATCAAAATGAAATTGACATTGCTCAACTGATTTCAATGAGAGGATGATCTCTGTTTAAACATGTGGCTGATTCTAAAATTGCTGTACGTGTATTTTTCAAAAATAGTAACTCTTGATTGCAATTGAAAAAACATAAACGTAGGCTCCTGCTCTGACCAAGACCACACAAAACTGCAAAGGGTGGAACATTCTGACTGTTCATGCCAGCAGGATCTTCCAGTCCTGATGGTGGCACACCCCTGTCATGGGTTTTGCGGTACTAAGGGGTGCGTTCAACGGGGAACCCAGTTAACAATGTGGGACCAATGGCATCTGCTGCCAGAGGTGGGATGGGATGGGGTTGTGATGGTGGTGAAGAAGGCCTGCAGTGACTGACTAGACTTTGTGGAAGCATATGGGGAGTTGCCCAGTGTTAAAAGTGGTTTCAAATCACATCACAGCAAATGGGGAATTCATTAATAAATATGGAATAAAAAGGTAGTCTTATTGGCGTCATCATGAAAGTACCTGTTGTCCTAAAAGCCCATCTGATTCACTAATATCCTTTAGAGAAAGACATGTAGTGTCTTTATTTGGTATGGCCTATATGCTTTTCCAGACCCCAGCAATGTGATTCTAAACTGCCTTCTGAAATGGCCTGGCAACCTATTCAGTGTATTACAAAAAAGCAGAATCTGCACTTTAGGCGTCCACATGGATAGTGGTAGATGAAGAAGATAGTTTTCCACCATCTTTTAAGGAGAAATGCGGGATTTAGAATTAATGTTGATCTTGGTGGTGGCATCCACAACTATGATCAAATTAAAAAAACATAGAAAGTAACAACAAAAAACCAGCTCCATCAAAGAGGCATAAAAATCTGACAAAAAGTTGATTTTGTGCAACAACCAGCGCAAATAGCACGCAAGTGACATGGTTGAGATGTGAAAGATCTAACACAACCTTTACTAACATAGTAGGTTTGACAAAGAGAGCATCAATTAGTTAACCTGACACTGGTGTCTCCAAAACAAAAGGGATTCTGACTTCAGTTAAACCTCAAGGTTTCAGTCAGCGTTTGTCCAACATTGAAGAGGTATGCTATGTGTCCTCCTCCAAACTGCAGAATGATGTGGTTTGTTGGAAGTGAATTCTGGCAGTTACTGTTTTGACCTCCAACATGAATAGAATTCCAGGCATAACCTGTGCTGCCTACCCTTAAGCTAATGGCAGCAGAAAGAACTCAGACCCTCATCAAATCTGTCTACTGTTGGAACCTTGCAACTTGTGCCTCCAAACTCATTCTACATGCCTTCTCCTGTCTGCAAAGACGGAGCATTCTATGATTTGCCAACCTCTTGGAGCATTCTAGTTGACTTCTGACTCTGGACTCTGAACAGATGTAAAATAAATACTTGTATTTTATTGTGATCATGCTCTGAATGCATTTATTGTTTGAGTGTAAGAAGAGGTGGGAGTTTCGAAACCCATTTCGTGTGAGTGTGTAAAAATAACCAACCCTTTTATATTTATCTCATGCAAATTATTAGTAGAGGATTGGAACATTTCCTACTTTAAGGATTGGGAAAAATGTGTTGCCATTTACACAGGGGGAAATCAGAATAAAGCAAATACCTTTATGTTTGTATACGGTTAGAATGTGGGGAAATCATGGCAATTTAACTCACCATGCCCTTTCTATACCATGTTGTTTTATAGCCCAAATGTCGACTTAGTGTCAACCTTGGCCCTACCCACTACCCTATGCCCTTACATCCTCTAACTGAGCTATCAACTCAACCAATATCCATCTTGGGCAGACCGCGGGAGCCATGCTAAGGTGAAATAAATTCAGTACCTATTACAGACTTCACTGTACAAAAAAAATTAAAGCCCATTCAATACATCTAAATTCCCTCAAGTACGTAATCCCCTATAAAAATAAAGATCTGTATTCATAGCCACTCTTGGAGATGTGAAACTGTGAACTTACAGTTTCACATTATGATAATGAAAGGCTGTGGAAATAGTCAAGCATTATTGCCAGCAAATATCTATTGAAACTGCATTTCTGTAGTGAAGTGGTTATCACATTTGCCTCACCCACCAAAGGTTCCCATTTTGAAACTGGTTGAACATAGAACATAGAACACTACAGCACAAACAGGCCCTTCGGCCCACAAGCTGCGCCGATCATATCCATACCTACCAGGCCATAGAACTACCTGTAACTCCCAATCCCATTAAATCCCATGTACTCATCCAGAAGTCTTTTAAAAGACCCCAGCGAGTTCACCTCTACCACCACCAACGGTAGCTGATTCCACTCACTCACCACCCTCTGAATGAAAAACTTACCCCTATCATCTCCTCTGTACTTGCTCCCCAGCACCTTAAACCTGTGTCCTCTCGTAGCGACCATTTCAGTCCTGGGAAATAGCCTCCGAGAATCCACCCTATCTATTCCTCCCAACATTTTATAAACCTCTATCAGGTCGCCTCTCAACTTACGTCTCTCCAGGGAGAAGAGACCTAGCTCCCTCAACCTATCTTCATAAGGCATGCCTCCCAATCCAGGCAACATCCTTGTAAATCTCCCCTGCACCCTCTCAATAGCTTCCACATTCTTCTTGTAGTGAGGCAACCAGAACTGTGCACAGTACTCCAAGTGGGGTCTGACAAGGGTCTTATAAAGCTGCAGCATTACCTCCCGACTCCTAAACTCAATCCCTCGAGTAATGGAGGCCAGTACACCATACGCCTTCTTGACCACATCCTCCACCTGCGAGGCTGATTTAAGAGTCCTATGGACCTGGACCCCAAAGTCCTTCTGCTCCTCAACACTGCAAATATTTGAAATATTCCTGAAACTTTCTCATCTGTTGTTAAATAGTACAGCTATTGAAACTTCAAATACTGATCGTTTTAGCTCAGGGATATGGCAGGCTGTTGCTTTCAAAAATTTAAAGGACAAGTGATTAAAGTACCAGACAGTTCCACAGGCCCTATTTACCTTTTATGAGTATTTACATCTGTTCTTAAAAACTGTAAATGATGCACATGCTTCAGAGAAAATGGGGTCTGTTTGAATTCAAATAGTCTTGATGGATTCAGGTTTCCCCATCTGAATCATATCAGCAAAAATAGAATCTGTTGGAAATGGGGTGGGTCTTCCAGATCTAAGATCCAGAAACCACTTATCCAAAATGAATCATGGATAGTTATCCAAAATATCCATGATTCTGTAAAAATCCAGGTCATAAATTCAAGGATACTTGTCACCACACTTGTCCAAGTTATCATTCTTCATGTGATTCTTAAGTAGTGAGTTCAGCAGGATATTTGACTTGAATACATTAGAGTTGAGCTGAAATCCTATTCCATGCAGCATCCATAGCCATGTATACTTTACGAAAAAGGTTAATGAATGGTGATCAAGTGTGGGAACCTTAACTGAACTTTTCCCCTTCCTAATCCAGGAGAAAAGAAGGCTGGTTGACCCTGTTTTTCTATATGGTTTGCATGAATCACTTTCACGTTGAAAGGTGTTTTTGCCATCTGAATCCAACAAGGAACAGTACATGAAGGGAGTGTGACTCAATAAATTATGGACACGTTGCCCATAATTTACAACTGACTGCATAATTGATAAAGTTGCTTCATTCTGTTCTATGGGTGTAAGGACTCAACCGGGATTCACATCACACTATCTGTAACCCCCATGACTTGACTGGGCTTGCAAAATCTCATTAACTGTCTTGGCTGGAGACAATAAGCATCTCTTTAACCTGTGCTTAATCCTCTCTCCACTCACATTGTATGTGCCTTTAAGACTTGATTACCTGTAAAGACTCGCATTCCAAATATTACCTTGTAAATTGAGCTGTGTCTTTATATGCCCTTCTTGTGAACACAATCCTCACTCACCTGAAAAAGGCGCTTGAGACTCCGAAAGCTAGTGCTGCCAAATAAACCTGTTGGACTTTAACCTGGTGTTGTGAGACTTCTTACTGTGCAAGGACTCAGCCATGCTGTCCCAATTTTCTTTGCTGCTTTGCTTAACAGATGTACTAAAGTCGCAGCAATCAGCATCAAGTTGGACTGTACTGCTCCAAAGTGGCTAACCATATGGCACAGTGTACTTTCTTTAATCCCAGTATAACACTTCAAGCACAAAGTATTACTAAATTATCTAATTTTTCAGTTTATTTTCAATTATCCATCCTGAAAACCGAGAACAATGCTCAATGCTGGGGTTTGATCATGTCGACAGTGGCAGCTCTCCTTTGCTTTGTTCAAATGGTCTGCCTTAATTTGTGATCTGAGGTAGGCTATTCAGCTGTACAGAGCATCAGAATAGAGCCTGAGCTTGTTACCCAACATCTATACTCTTGGAATTTGCAGCAATAGTCCCTGATTTGCATTTGGAAAGGGGAAATGTAGTTGAGCCCCTCCACCCTGTTTCAAAGATGCAGTATTGCCATACTTACTAAGATCAGTTAATCTTCAGCTTTGAATGTACTGTTACATGGTGAACATAAGAGCAGGAGTAGGCCATCCAGCCCCTCGAGCCTGCCTCGCCATTCAATAAGATCATGGCTGATCTGAAAGTGGTTCAGTTCCACTTACCTGCCTGCTCCCCATAACCCTTAATCCCCTTATTGATCAGTCAGCCATGATCTTATTGAATGGCGGGGCAGGCTCGAAGGGCTAGATGGCCTACTCCTACTCCTGCTCCTATTTCTTATGTTCTTATAAATCTATCCACCTGTGACTTAAACATATTTAACAAGGTAGCCTCCACTGCTTCAATGGGCAGAGAATTCCAAAGATTCACTACCCTCTGAGAGAAGAAGTTCCTCCTCAACTCTGTTCTAAATTGACTCCCCCTTATTTTGAGGCTGTGCCCTCTAGTTCTTGTTTCCTTTCTAAGTGGAAATAATCTCTCTGCCTCTACCATGTCTAGCCCCTTCATTATCTTAGCCTATCCAAATCTCTCTGCAGACTTTCTGCGTCCTCCATGCAATTCGCTTTCCCACTCATCTTTGTGTCATCAGCAAACTTTGTTACCCTACACTCGGTCTGCTCCTCCAGATCGTCTATGTATATGGTAAACAGTTGAGGCCCCAGCACTGATCCCTGCGGCATGCCACTAGTCACCAACTGCCAACCAGAAAAGCACCCACTTATTCTAACTCTCTGCTTCCTGTTAGATAGCCAATCCTCAATCCACGCTAACACTTTACCCCCAACTTCGTGTACCTTAATCTTTTGCAGCAACCTTTTGTGAGGCACCTTATCGATTGCCTTCTGGAAATCTAAAAACACCACATCCACCGGTTCCCCTCTGTCAACCGCACTCGTTACTTCTTCATAAAAATCCAGTAAATTCATCAAACACGACTTTCCCTTTATGAATCCATGCTGCGTCTGCTTGATTGAACCATTCTTTTCCAGGCGTCCTGCTATTTCTTCCTTAATGATGGATTCTGGCATTTTCCCAACTATGGATGTTAAGCTGACCGGCCTGTAGTTACCTGCCTTTTGTCTACCTCCTTTTTTAAACAGTGGTGTCACATTAGCTGTTTTCCAATCAATGGCACCTCCCCAGCGTCCAGTGAATTTTGATAAATTACAACTAACGCATCTGCTATTACTTCTCCCATTTCTTTTAGTACCCTGGGATGCATTCTATCCGGACCCGGGGACTTGTCTACCTTTAGTCCCATTAGCCTACCAAGCACTACCGCTTTAGTAATACAGTCCCTCAACCGTCAATTTTTGGTAAGCTATTTGTGTCCTCTACCGTGAAGACCAACACAAAAAACTTGTTTAAGGCCTCGGCCATTTCCTCGTTTCCCGTTATTAAATCCCCCTTCTCGTCTTCTAAGGGCCCAACATTTACTTCAGCCATTCTTTTCCTTTTTAAATATTTGTAAAAACTTTTACTATCAGTTTTTATGTTTTGTGCTAGTTTAGTTTCATAATCTATCTTTCCTTTCTTTATCGCTTTCTTAGTAGTTCTTTGTTGTTTTTTAAAGCTTTCCCAATCTTCTAATTCCCCACTAGTTTTGGCCACTCTGTACGCATTGCTTTTTAATTTAATACTCTCCTTTATTTCCTTAGTTATCCAGGGTGGGACATCCCTTTTCTTACATTCCTTCTTTATCACCGGAATATATTTTTGCTGACTACTGAGAAAAATCTCCTTAAAAATCTCCACTGTTCCTCAGCTGTCCTACCAACTAGTCTGCACTCCCAGTCTACATTAGCCAATTCCGCCCTCATCCTATTGTACTTTCCTCTGTTCAAGCAGAGGACACTGGTTTGGAACCCTACTTTCTCACCCTCCACCTGTATTAGAAATTTAACCATATTGTGATCACTCATTCCAAGAAGATCACTCACAAGAAGATCTTTAATTTTACCTGTCTCATTACACAGGACCAGATCCAAGATAACTCGCTCCCTCGTAGGTTCTGTAACAAACTGTTCGAGGAAACTATCCCGACAGCATTCTAAGAACTCTTCCTCAAGTCCACTGTGACCGACTTGAGTCAACCAATCAATATGCAGGTTAAAATCCCCCATGATTATTGCTGTTCCGTTTTTGCACGCATTCATTATTTGCTTGTTTATAGCCCACCCCACCTCGAAGTTATTATTTGGGGGCCTATAGATCACGCCCACCAGTGACTTTCTCCCCTTACTATTCCTTATCTCCATCCACATTGAGCTCCTCAGAGCCTATAGATCATAGAACCCTACAGTGCAAAACAGGCCCTTTGGTCCATCGAGTCTGCACCAACTACAATCCCACCCAGGTTCTATCCCCACACATTTACCCGCTAATCCTTGTAACCTACACATCCCAGGACATTAAGGAGCAATTTTAGCACGGCCAATCAACCTAACCTGCACATCTTTGGACTGTGGGAGGAAACCCACACAGACACGAGGAGAATGTGCAAACTCCACACAGACAGTGACCCAAGCTGGGAATTGAACCCAGGTCCCTGGAGCTGTGAAGCAGCAGTGCTAACCACTGTGCTACTGTGCCGCCCACTATATCGTCTCTCACTACCACCCTGATGTTATCCTTAATTAGCAGAGCTACCCCACCTCCTTTTCCTTCCTGTCTATCCTTCTGAAATGTCTGATACTCCTGGATATTCAGTTCCCAGTCCCGGTCACCCAGCAACCATGTTTCTGTAATGGCCACCAGATCATACCCATTTGTACTGATTTGTGCCATCAACTCATTCTCATTGTTTCGAATGCTACGTGCATTCAGGTAAAGTGTCTTTATGCTAGCCTTTATCTGGACCCGATTTTGTTAGTGCATTCGTTTGATTGCACGCTGTGTCCCTACCTGTCACAAACTGGTTATCGTTCCCCAGACCATCTCTCTGCACTGTGTTGACCACCTCCCTTCTCGTGCTTGTCACCTTTTTTACTCTGCCTGAGGTTAGATTCTTGCCACCTTCTATACTCTCTGTCCTATTACATAGCATGGAAACGTTACTAATCTCTCTTGAGCCCTCGACTTCTTTAACTAATTGAATGTCCTCATCATTAACCTGCACTCGTACTCTCTTCTTTACCTTTGATTTTGTGATTCCCCATACCCCTAAACCCTCCCCTCCACAATTTAGTTTAAAGCCCTATCTGCGGCCCTAGTTATACGATTCGCCAGAACTCTGGTCCTAGCAAGATTCAGGCGTAGATATAATCAGTCTAGAGAAAATGTCACTTGGAAAGAGCAGAACGTTTTTCAGTTTAGCTTTTGTACAGCAGTTGTCGATGCTCTGAGTAAGTGAAGCATAGGGTTGTCTGAAATGCGCAAATTTCTAAATTGGTCTCCTTTATCAATTTTACTAAAAACCCTGCAACAAATAGAATAATTCTCAGCAACCCAGCTATGTACGTAACTGAATTCAACTGTAAACAATGTGCACCAATGGACTTGTGCTAAATTGACAATGTTCTGTAAAATAATACAAAGGATGGAGATTGCCACTTGGCTACTTTCAGGTGTTGCATTCAACTATTTTTAAGTCGTTTATTCTTAAAGGAAAATCCCAGATTAAGGACTGCATCACCAATTTAGTGAATATGTATGACAAATTTTCCTTAATATGTACTTGGTATTAGTCTTGTACTTGGTCTTGGTAAGCCTACTCGAGGCTAGGCTACAAACCATTATTGATGCATTCACCAAGGCATATGAGAGAATGGGCCTCAGACTAAACATCCCGAAAGCAAAGCTTCTCTACCAGCGTGCTCCTGCCACAAAAAGCAGCTGCCCAATCATCAAGATCCATGGTGGGGCTTTGGACAATGTGGATCATTTTCCTCGGGAGTCGCTTGACAGCAGACATCGACAGTGAAATCCAGCATCGGTTCCAATGTGCCAATGTAGCCTTCAAACATCTGAGAAACATGAAGTGTTTGAAGCCTAAGACATCAAATACGGCACCATGCTGGCCTATTCAGCCAGCGCAGAGCACACTCCCTGGGGTGGAAGCAAGTCATCTTTGACCCTTAGGGACTACCAAAGAAGAAAAACTCAAGAGGAAACTAATTTGCTTAACTGTGGCCACCAGCTCAGAATGACACTCTTAACACTTCCCACCTTAAATTTCAATCCCCCATCAGGACAGAAATACAACTAAAGTAATGTTTTAATTATACAAATGTTTGTTAGGAGCTTTGTGGTTGTGTTACAATACCACTGATGAAACTTATAACAGTCGATGTGTAATCATAGGTGAAGAGATAAGTGAGAATCTGTATGCGAACATTCTTCTACTTCCCCCAGCAGAGTCAACTGGCAAACCTGGAAACACAAGAATCACTTCCTGGTGAATGTGTACAGCAGCATTACCTTCAGCCATGTTACCTGTTGTTGACTCAAACCTTTCTTGTCTTTGAGTCACAACTCAAACTAATGTGGTCCTGATGTCTGCGAACAACTCTGCCGTATTACAGTCTCATGACCCAAGATACTGGTCCAATCTGATTTAAAATTATTCCCAGGAACCATCTCTGGTTGCTCCCATAGTTCCTAATGTAAACTTGATTATCTGGTTTGAACCGCCTCTCTTTGGCATGGTAATCTTGTCTCCTGCTTCTCTTGTCTCCTGTACATTTTGTTCTGAAATCTAGATGAAACAGATCCAGGTGAGATTTTGGCCTTCTGCCTAACAACAATTCTGCTCGGGAGAGCCCATTTGCGGATTGTGGCATGACATTGGAATAAAAATCTAGAGAGCTTTGTACTCAAAGTATCACCTGCCATTCTCTTCAATCCTCTTCAGAGTTTGAACAGCTTGTGCCATCAAACCTTATGAAGGCAGGTGAAACAATGCAGTATGCACATGGTCTATACCATTCTTGAAATAACTCACCTGTAAAAATAGTGCCGTTATCCAAAACAAGACAATCTAGTATATCATGAGTTATAAAAAATTGATTGGTTTCTCAATTGTCACAGGAGCTGTAATATTACTCATCATGTATGCTTCCAACTATTTCAAATGTGCATCTACGACAACCCAAAACATGTTTCATGAAAGGTCCTGCTAATTTCACATGCAGTCTGGACCATGGTTTATCAGGCCACTCCTGAGGATGAAGTGGTGCTGATGATGCCATCTTCTGGTTCATCTGACTTGGCAAACAGAATTTCACCTTGTTCTCCAAGTCCAATCCATATTAGCTATCAAACATATTACCTGGCTAGATCTTTCATTCCTTGATAATTTAATTTCATTGTTCCTCCTCGCCTTCCTAACTGTCTTTTATGATGTTGGTCCTAATCTCTAGGTATTCTTTCACATTGTGCACTCTTCAGCTGTTAATGTACTTAATGTACCTCTTCCTCAGTTGTTCCCTAATTAAAGTTAAAGTTTATTTATTAGTCACAAGTAGGCTTATGTTAACACTGCAATGAGGTTACTGTGAAAATCCCCTAGTGTCTTTATTAATCTATAGAATCTGACTGGTATTTAGCTTGTTGTTTTCTTTTTGGAATATATTTTTCCTGCTCTTTACTGAACACAGTTTTAAATGTTTACCGTTCTTCTACAATGTTGTTTGGTAATATTGTTGCCCATTCTGTTTTCCCAAGTTCTCAGCCCATCAAAATCAACTTTTCTTTAACCAATTAACATGGTTTACTACGTACTTATGTCCATTCCTATCAGCATCTACTGCATCATTAAGAGTAATATATTATGGTTATTACTATCTAAGCATTTTCCTACTTTCACTTTGCTTATCTGTTCAGGTTCCTTCCCCATTATTAAATCCAAAAGAGAATCTTTATTTGTTGGTCTTTTAACATGTTAGTTAGAAAGGAGTTTTGTACACATTGTAGGAACTCCTTTCCCTTATTCCCATACCTATCTCTTCTGACCAATGAATATCAGAACAATTGAAATCACTTATGATTATTATTCTATTTTGTTTTACTCAATTCCCTAATCTGTCTGCATCCTTTTTCCTCTTCCTCTATTCTTAGGTGTCCTATATCTATTAGTATAATTGACCCTTTTGGATCTGTTATCTCTATCTATAGGGATTCTATTTTTGTCTTGCTGTGTCTCTTTTTTTTACTGCCATTATGTTATCCCTAATAAGTACAGGAACTCCATCTCCCCATCTTCTCTTTCTATTTCTAAATATTGTTATACCCTACAATGTTTAATTCCTGGTCCTGATTTTTCTATTACTATGTTTCGTATTTCCTACTATGTCTGGTTCCTTCCAATGCATGATTGCCTCCAGCTCCTTTGTTTTGTTACGAACAGTGCACATTGCTGCGCAGACATTTTAATTCATTTTTAATATGATTTATTCTCACTTTATGTTTAACTATCTTCTTAGACTCCCGTTCTGTAGCTATTTATTCCCTTGCCATCAATACCCTTCTCCACATTATTATTTCCCATACTCATCTTCCCTGTTGTGTTTACATTTAGACTGCATATGTTACTTTTAGATTCCTCCTTCATCTTTCTACTATGAAGCCTTTGCCACCTTCCTAACATTAGATTCTGAAGACGATGAAAAGTTAGCTGCTGAGAGGATGTTTGCCCTGGCTGGACAGTTTAGAACTAGAAGGAATAGTCTCAGGATAAGGGATCGATCATTTCAAACTGAGATGAGAAGGAATTTCATCACCCAGAGGTTAGTTAATTTTTGGAATTTTCTACTCTACAGGGTGGTGGATGCTTAGTTCTTGAATATATTTCAGGTTGAGATAGATTTTTAAACACTATGGCAATTAAGAAATATGGGGAAAGAATATGAAAATGGAATTGAGGGTAAAGGTCAGCCATGACCTTGTTAAATAATGGAGCAGACTGGAGAGGCCATGTGGTATATTCATGCTCCTATTTCATATGTTCTTAGAACTTATTAGTATAAGTCACAAGGTTCTGGGCTGTAGTCCCATCCCAGTGCTTGGACACGAAATCCAACCCTGACATGCCACTGCAGTACTGAGGGAGTGCTGCACTTTTGGCGGTGCTGTTTTTCCAATGAACTGAGGCCCCACCTACCTGTTCCATTAGATGTGAAAGATCATATGGAACTATTCCAAACAAGGATAGAGGTTTTATCCTTGGTAACTTGGCCATTTTCATCCATGAACATCACTAAAAAAAACCTATTTGGTCATTATTTTATTGCTGTTCGTGTGACGACACAGCGGTTAGCACTGCTGCCTCACAGCACCAGAGACCTGGATTCAATTCCCGACTTGGGTCACTGGGTGCGCAGAGTCTGCACATTCTCTCCATGTCTGCATGGGTTTCCTCTGGGTGCTCCAGATTCCTCCCACAGTCCAAAAGATGTGCTGGTTGGGTGCATTGGCCATGCTAAATTCTCCTCAGTGTGCCGGAACAGGCGCCGGAGTGCGGCAGCAAGGGAATTTTCACAGTAACTTCATTGCAATGTCGATGTAAGCCTACTTGTGACAATAATACGTAAATAACTAAAATAAAATGAGCTTGCTGTGCGCACCCTGGCTGCTGTGCATCCTATATTACAACAGTGACAAAACTTCAGAAGTACTTAATTAACTGTAACACGTTTTGAGATTTTCAGTAGTCGTAAAAGATACAAGATACAAGTCCTTTTTTTAGATAAGTTATTTTCCCCCTTTTTTTCATCTTAAATGCTAATCAATTACAAAGTGACACCTTGCAACATAGCGGCTTTACAGTCTTCTGGATTTTCTGGAATGAACCACAAATACTTGGCAGCTCTTCTGATAGAGGATTGTGAATTTCTTTGGAATGTCTTTATGAAGATTTAGTAAATTTAAATTAGGAACAGAGAGGAAGGTACCCTAATTTCAACATTTGTTTTCATTTGTTCATGAGATATGACACTGTTGATTGGGGCAATACTTATTGCCCATTCCTAACTGCCCTTGAGAAGGTGGTGGTGAACTGCTTCCTTGAACCGCTGCAGTCCATGTGGTTAGGAAGTTCAGGACTATTATGCAGCAACAATGAAGGAATGGCTATAGTTAGAAGTCAGGATGGTGTGTAGCTTGGCAGGGAATTTTTGCAGGTGCGGTATTCCCATTAATCTGCAGCCCTTGTTCTTCTGTTTGGTAGAGGTCATGGTTTTGGAAGTTATTAAATTCTGTTTCCTGCCATTCCTCCCTTAGAATTCAGAAGCATTATCAGGTAGAAAATAATTAGTTATGTGTGCATATCTTTTTTGTTTATTGAGGTGAGAAATGTCAATGCTGAGCAACAGAACTTTGCCTCACTTCTTTGTACACAGTGTCAGCATAAAACGCTTTGAGATCAAACGCTGAACAGCCTAGATTCAGAATAAATCATCCAGTATTCCATCTTAATTAGCACTGCTAAGTCAGATGATATGATTTAGGAGTAAAAGTTCCAACACGTTTGCCAATTCTCCTGCATTCTACACAAGTCTAATGTGGAATTGTGATCTTAAACTCTCTGAAATTGCAATTTAACAGAAAGCAGTTCTGCAGTGTGTAAAAACTCTGTTTTTCTCTGGTTCAGGAAAATTTTTCAAAGATGCCACTTGCGTTCTTGGTCCAGTTATGGTATCGATTGCTTGTGGAGCGGCAGTGGCATGGAGGTTGGGCATTCATGGCAGTAGAGCTAGGATTACGTACAACAGACCGTCTGACTTAGAATTGTTTTCAGTGTCAAATTTAAAAGGCTGGTGGTTATACAAGAACAATAAAGACTGAATGAGAGGGCTGACTAAGCTCGTCGATAGGCAAATCTGGAGAAGAACAAAGGTAGAATTTCCTTTAAAGATTGTGTGTGACCTATGGACTGGGCGGCACAGGTGTAGTAGACCCTAACCCATTCCCCTACACCCAGAGATAGCTAGGCCTCATCGCCTTGAAGCGATCCATTTTCACATGCCAGGAAGTGGTATCTAAACAGAAACACAGATGGGAAAAATATTAGACTGGGCTGAAAGCTGGCCCCAATGATCATGATGTATGGTTAATCTAGGCCCCTTTGTTGCACTGCAAGCAGCGTACAAACGTTCTGCTATATGCTAATTGAAATAATAGTGGCATGTTACTAAGTAACTGCACCTCTTAGCAGGAGGCCTCATGTGAGGTGAGAACTCTTAAAACTGGCCTACACATCTTCAGATGATGTGCATTCTGGGTGCAGCAGGTCCTGCAATTAGTTAAGGAAGAATCTCTGAGTACAAGTATAGCACACAATAAGCCAGAGAACATGCTACAAATGTTGCACAACACATAACTGCAGGTCCAGTGCAGGAGTGGGAGGGCTAGGAAGCTTCCAGACAGACTGTCAGAGAGCAGTGGGGGCTGGTGATCGTTATGGTCAATGCCAATAGTCTAGTTCTGAAATGCTGGATTTAATGCAGGATCTCAGCCATTTGGTTACGATTAACCATCAGGTCAAGTCCGAGATGAGATGCAATGTTTTATCTTGTCAGCTTGGATCCTGTTTGTTTCTCCAATTCTCATGTATTAGATTCAGTTGGATTTTGAATTTGATTTTTGGATTGGGTTTGCCTTGTCTACTCTGAGCATTGGCTTTGCAACTTTAAGACTGGAGTAAAAAATTAATCATGTCACATCAGTGGTCAAGATGATTGAATGCATCTTCAAATGGCACATACTTCAAAATGAACTACTAACCTCCATAATGCTCATCAAGAGTGCAAGAACAAGCAGCATGAAAGTAGAGGGTGCTGGAGGTTGGTCCTGTAAACCAGCAGTAAAAGATTTTGCTTGGAATTTGGATTTATGTGGCATTCATGAATTTGGGTTAATCCTATGACGGTTTAAGGTATGTGAAAATGCTCCTGATTTATGAGTGTCACAAATATGTAGTTGTGAAATAGATTTTGTTCAAAAAAGATAATCTTCCTTTTGTAGACACAAAAAGCCTTAATGGTGGCTGCCAAAAGTCACCTGATTTTTTTTTTAACTGCAGTGTGGTCAGGCTTCCAGAGAGCTTTTCATAGATTGCAGGCAAACATATCTGGACATGAAAAAACTTGAAATTCAATGAATCCTCAAACAGACACTGGTTTTCCCTGAGAGTGTAAAAATCTTGTCTCTGTTTGAACACGCAACTGATAAGAGGACTTTAGGTTGCTAAATAGGATTGCCACTTGCCTTATTTGGAAGGTGACTTGGCAATTTTGTCTAGATTACGTGATAGCAGCCATTTTAAAGAAGGCCGAGAACATCCATTTTGTGTCTAAAACCCCGGGGGGGATTTTGAGAACCAACTAAGGAGAAAGGTTTTTGGCTAAGCGAGGACAAAGAAAATATATTTTTTTAGAAATCCATTACTATTTGTACAAAGAAGGTTCCCGCAATCTACAAGTGCTATAATTAGTGAGGAGTAAGAAACCTCTCTCTTTCAAAAATCTGCTGGGGTGCTGAATCCACCTGAAAAAGACAAACACTGACTGGTTGACTACAGAAACTATTGCAATGAGCAACGGGTACACAATTATGTTTCAGAAACCGACTTCAAATCTTGGCTGCAAACTTGCACCCGAGTCTGCCATGAGGGCGAATGGCGATGCAAATGCGAAATCTTGCGAGACTTAGAAAACAAGACACTTGTCTGGTGAGACCTTGGCTGTGATTTTTCCATTATTGTTTCAAAGTTCTCCCGCCAGTGGGAAAACCGGGGAGTTTCCCACTGGGTAGCACAGTGGTTAGCACTGCTGCCCCATGACGCCAGGGACCTGGGTTTGATTCCTGGCTTGGGTCACTGTCTGTGTGGAGTTTGCATATTCTCCCTATGTCCGTGTGGCTTTCCTCTAGTTGCTCCAGTTTTGTCCCACACTCTAAAGGTGTGCAGGTTAGGTGAATTGGCCATGCTAAATTCTCCCTCAGAGTACCTGAACAGGCGCCGGAGTGTGGCGACTAGGGTATTTTCACAGTAACTTCATTGCAGTGTAAATGTAAGTCTACTTGTGACTAAAAAATAAACTTTAAACTTTGGTGCTGGCAGCACTTGTCAGGTGGAATTTGGCCACCTTTACAATATAAATGTATTCAAAACGTAAAACATGCTAACCAGCTCAGCTTCATAGAGAAAGGGCACCCTGATCTCAATGTTCAGAGACAGGCACCCTTCTCTTCCACTATGAACATGGGGACACCTTCCCCCCCCTGCTGACAAGGGGAGCACTGTGACTCAGCCAGGATGGTAGGGGAGTGGTGCCAGCCTCTTCAATGGCTGAAAGCCACCTTCAGTGCAGGTATGCTATTCCAGCATGTGTTTTTTAAGAAGACTCACTATGGAAGAAAAATTGTTAGCAAAGGTCTTCAGATCAAAGAACAAGTCTTTTTAGAAACATTGTGGTTAGAAAAGAGGATGTGAAAGCTCCTGGCTACTGTTTAATAACCTCAACCTGTCAATCAGAACATGTCTATTTATAAACATTGCAGTTAAGAACAAACAGAAGTACATGAGATGTATTCAACTGTGAAAGAAAGCAAAAACATGCTTTCCAGGAACATTCAGATACTTTAAAAAAGGCACTGTTAAAAGAACTGGTGCTGAGGGATCAGCTGTGGTGAAGAAAGAAAGTATTTGAGGCTTACTGGATTATATCAATGCGGTTATTAAAGATTCTGTTGTTTTGAATGTGTGGTAGTTCGATATATTTCATGTTGTTTATGGTTTTGTGCATTTGTGTTCTGAATTAGCCCCAATTGGTGTATTCAGATATTTAAATAGTTTAGCCCAATGGATGGTGCTTATTTTTATTAATCCAGGTTCTTCCACCGGAGGGGTTATTGGGGTTTTGGAGTCCGAAGTATTCAGAATTCTAGTTTAAACCGAAAAAATAGTAGACCTTTATCTTTGAATGCACGTATCTATTTTTCAATATTTCCTTTTCCTTTCATCTACTGTTTATTTTTGTTTCTCCAAATATTTACTATGGAGTTTGGATGCAATAAAGGCCCAGTGGAGGTAAAACCTCCTGCCTGCCTTCTTGTTAACTCTAGAATTGGAAGAAATAATTTTAAGACATTTGCCTGCAGTTCATGCTACCCACAGTCAGGTGACAGTGTGACATTTGGTAGCAGCGGTCGGGTGACGTGGCAGGATAACATAATCCCAGCGAGTGAATAAGTTACGTTTGTTGACTGATACATCAATGCCTACTGAGGGAATTGTGCCTGAGCCTGTGGTTCGACTCAAACCCTGGAAGCCATGGATGGACAAAACACAACTAGGAGACACAGCAGAGCAGGGAGACCTTGTCACATTGTTTAAGGATACTTTCATTGCTCAATATAAATATGACAAATTCTTTAATAGGTGAAGAATTGAGGAACCTCGTGGTGACAAGTTAAACTGCTCCAATAACTGGTTGGCACTGTGGCACAGTGGTTATCATTACTGTCTCACAGTGCCAGGGACCCAGGTTCAATTTTGGCCTTGGGTGACCGTGTGGAGTTTGTACCTTCTCCCTGTGTCTGCATGAGTTTCCTCTGGGTGCTCCAGTTTCATCTCACAGTCTAAAGGTGTACAGGTTAGGTGGATTGGCCATGCTAAATTGCCCCTTAGTGTGCCAAGACGTATAGGTGAGATGGATTAGCTATGATAAATGAGTTACAGCAATTGGGTGGAAAGAGGACCTGGCCAAAAATACTCAATTGGAGAGGCGGTGCAGACGTGATGGGCCAAATGGCCTCTTCTGCACTTGTAGGGATTCTATGATTTACACAGCAGGTGAGCATGAACAGTAGCCCCAGACAGCCCCTCCCAGTCCTAGCTCCACAAAAACATGACTCCTCAGAAACAGTAGGGAGGGTCTTGTTCTAGCCACCCCTCATTTCAGAAGCTGCAATTAGCTTTAGCTCAGCAACTGTTCTCATTGATCCAAGAATGATTTGAGTTTTTAAGAGACTGTAATAACAGAATGTGCCTTTGATGTGGTTTCTTGTTATTTACAAACCTAATAGACACTTAAAGGATGGCATGTTCTTTACACTGGAATAATTTTCTTTCTTTTTAGTATCTATGATGGTGATTTCAAGTTTCATTAGATTGTGAGAGGCATTTTTCTCTAATGATCTTAAACCAATCTCCATTGCTATTACATGGCTTTTGACAACTTTATGTAGTGCATACTGGCCATGGAGGATAATAGGGGCATGAATGTAGCAGGAGATGGCATGGGAGACATCGGGGAGCATGGAGTTGCGTGAGGGGGAATGGTTGAGAGTTGGTGAGGCAGGTGACGGATAAGGTTTAGGTGGCCTTTAAGAGATGTTTGAAGTTATAAGAACATAAGAAATAGGAGCAGGAGTAGGCCATCTAGCCCTTTGAGCCTGCCCCGCCATTCAATAAGATCATGGCTGATCTGAAGTGGATCAGTTCCACTTTCCTGCTTTCTCCCCGTAACCCTTAATTCCCCTGTCAATCAGAAATCTATCTACCCATGACTTAAATATATTCAACGAGGTGGCCTCCACCACTTCAATGGGCAGAGAATTCCAGAGATTCACCAACCTTTGAGTGAAGAAGTTCCTCCTCAACTCCGTTCTAAACTGCACCCCCCCCCTTATTTTGAGGCTATGCCCTCTAGTTCTGTTTTCTTTTCTAAGTGGAAAGAATCTCTCTGCCTCTACCCTATCTAGCCCCTTCATTATCTTGTAAGTCTATATAAGATCCCCCCTTAGCCTTCTAAACTCTAATGAGTACAGGCTCAGTGTATTCAATCTCTCTTCATAAGCTAACCCCTTCATCTCTGGTATCAGCCTGGTGAACCTTCTCTGTACTCCCTCCAAGGCCAATATATCCTTTCACAGATAAGGGGACCAAAACTGCACACAGTACCCCAGTTGCGGCTTCACCAGTGCCTTGTACATTGCAGCAAGACCTCCCTGCTTTTATATTCCATCCCCCTCACTATAAAGGCCAACATTCCATTTGTCTACTTGATCACCTGCTGCACCTGCAGACTGGGTTTTTGCGAATCGCGTACAAGGACCCCCAGGTTCCTCTGCACTGTAGCATGCTGCAGCTTTTCACCCTTTAAATAATAATCCCTCTGACTATTATTTCTACCAAAGTGTTTAACCTCACATTTGCTAACGTTATACTCCATCTGCCAGGTCCTCGCCCACTCATTCAGCCCATCTAGATCTCTCTGCAGACTTTCCGCGCCCTCCACGCAATTCGCTTTTCCACTCATCTTTGTGTCATCAGCAAATTTTGTTACTCTACACTCAGCCCCCTCCTCCATATCGTCTATGTAAATGGTGAACAGTTGAGGCCCCAGCACTGATCCCTGCGGCACTCCACTAGTCACCAACTGCCAACCAGAAAAGCATCCATTGATTCCAACTCTCTGCTTCCTGTTAGATAACCAATCCTCAATCCAAGTTGAGGCTGTAGGCCCTTCAAAAACCAAGGGCAGAATTTTCCCGCCCTGCCTGCCACGGGAATCGTAGCGGTTGGGACATGGACCATGCCAGCGTCTGTTGACCTCAGGCAGGAATTTCTGGTCTTGGGTCGAGCGCGGATAGAAAATCCTGCCCTAAAGCAGGCCTTCTAACTAGCCTACTTCTGGACCCAAACTTCAACACAGTTCACAAAATTGCTCCCTGTGTGAAAAGACAGAAACCTCTGGCAAAGCCATACGTGGATCCATAAAGGGCTTCATCCCCACTGCAGTGATATTCAGCCAACAGTGGGCCAGGAACTAAAATCCATAAGATACGTGCGTGACAGGCTTGGGTGCAAATCAGCTGCATGGATTCAGACAGCTGATTTGCATACTTAAGGCTCCAGTTACATATGGGGAGCCTTATCAGCTTCATGGAGGTGGCCTCCTAATGTCAGCCCAGGGATCCTTCTGAACTGGAGGCTTCATAACCCAAAGAACAGGCTGCAGGCAGGAAAGCCACCTTGTGGCCCCTTCTGCATTCAACAATTCTGAATTTTCTATTTGCACTTATCTGTCCTAGGACACCTCCATTTTGAGATGTCGCCATGTTCCCCAACTTCCCTCAAGTGGGCCCTCATTTGTGTTAGTGCTGCTGAGGTTTAGAATTGCTGGCGCTCTGATGGGTTTTGCAGTATAGAGAATCCACCTACCATCCTTAATTGGGTGGCAGACCTGAAGGTTGGCCATTCTGAGCCTACCTGTGGTAAAGTCAGTCCCGATGTTGGGGTCCCAAAACCTGTGGGAAAATCCAACCCACATTCTATGAAGAGTTAGCTTGTCTGAATGAGTGATAATAGACTGCTGCAATTAGACTTAGTGGGACCGATACTCCCAAAAAAGTTCTGTGCAGAATTGGCGGGAAAAATTGTGTAATTTACGATTTGTGTTTTCAGTGGGAGTTCAGAGCCGAATCTCCCACAGTCTATGCAATGCAAAGATCACAATCATGAGTATCATTAAAAGTTGAGGGGGCGGGGCCTTTTCACGTCAGAATCTGGAACTCTGCGTGCGCAATGACTCCATTCTGTCATCCTGCAGCTTGCTGGCCAGCTCAATTGCTGGTCAGGTCGGGGATCTCACAGTGCTGCCCCTCCACTTCCCCCCCCCCATGGCCCGATCGTTGTCTGCACAAGCATTGCCAGGCCATCCCTCACCCCCCTTGCCCAGAGCACTGCAATCTCCAATCCCCCCCGGCCCCCCTCCTGGAGAGAAAACCCCAGCCTCCCCCAAGCCTGCCTCAATTGCTGGCTTCCTTGCAGCCCTGACCAATCCCCATACAGAGTGGCAGTGGGATCCCTCCCACTCCCACCGATCACCTCTGGATTCTGCCCACAATTGGCCCCACTCCCTTGGCACTGCCTGAAGCCCAGTGGGCAGTGCCAAGGTGCCCCCAGGCATGGGCACTTTGTCCCTTGGATAGTGCCAAGAGGCAGAGGCTGGCACTACCAGGGTGCCCATGTACAGGGGGCACCGTACCCCTGTCACCCTACCCCCTGGGGGGTCCCAATTGTCCCCCCATCACTCCAGTGGGGTGTCCCACTAGTTCCTTGAAAGTGGGAGCTACTCTAAACCCTGCTGGAGTGAAATACTCCTGGCAGAGTGGGGGATGCTATCGGGCCCAGAGAATTCAGTCTGGGCCCACTAATCACATTTAAATCATATTAAAAATAGATTAAAATCATTCACCTGGTCTTCCCGCTGGTTCCAACTGTGGTCCCGACCTACCCTGCTCTCCGGCGGTGGGAGACGCGCATGCATCGGGAATGCATGCACGAATTGGCACACATGCACGTCTCCCATTCTGACCCACTAAAAAAATTAGCGGATGAGAATGGGAGAATCATCCCCAGTGTCCTATGGAGGCGGATTCAAGGTTGCACTCCTCATCCGCACCTTATGACTCCTGTGAAAATTGGATATATGGGTATCGGTGTGCACAGGATCAAGCTTTGGTATAATCAAAAGTTTCTGATACGCACTGTCAAGGGTTATATATAAAGAATGGCAACTTGGATAACATACTGCAGTTTGTTTAGTGCCCATGGAACTAAGTTGTGGCTTTAAAAGCCACAAAATTGGGAGAAAAATAAATACATGCTGACTGCTTCTCAACAGTAGATACTAAACAGCAGCAAATTCTGTAACATCCATATTTTCATCAAGGTTCGCGTTCCTGAATTTAAAACTTCACGGTAGATGATATAGCTAGAGCTGGAATTTCCTTTAAATTCTCCTGTTTCCACAACAGATCCCAGCTTTTAAGCTCATTTCAGAAAAGTGTGGAGAGGATTCCACTTTGAATGATTCCACTCTATTGATTAGAAATTGATGAAATGTCAATTTGAGCTAGTCATTTTTATTACACTGCATCATGCTGAGTCCCGTTTTGTTCTCCATCAAGTATTAATGGGTCCTCGACGGGTAGTGGAGATACCTATAACAATGTTTACAGAAGCATTTTAGTTAAATGAAAAGTGGGCAAAATTAAGAAGAGGGTGGGAGTACACACTGGGGTTACACCGTAGCCTGATGTATCTTCCGACAATTTTATTTCTTTTTTAAGTGGTGTGTTTTGTGTGTGTGCGTGTGTGTTGAAAAAAATCTTTGCATGTGATGAGGCTGTATATGAATGGAGACTGTGCCAAAGCATTTGAGAGACTCACAGCTGAATAGAGCTTTTACTGTGAGCTTTATTCATCTCTCCAGCAGCTGCAGTCAACATCAGGTGACCTGCTTTCTGAAGTCGATCTCTCTTTTTTTGTGTGTGTCCCCAATGATATAGTCTGGCTTTAGAACTGAATCTATTGGTGATCACTGGAGGAATTGTATTGAATTGAACACACACAAGGAAAGAGGCAGAACTCAGCTGGCTTCGATATCCCTGTGATCTGAAAGCCACGCAGTGTGAGCATCTCAGCGATGTCCACTTTTGGGAAACTAACAGATTACTTCCAGCTTCGGAAATCAAGAGCTGATTTGGAAGTTACCAGGAGGGATTCCAGAAGAAGTGGCAGTTGTGGGACCTCAGATGCCAGGTACAGAGAGCCTCTGGAATGAATCTAGGCAGGTCCTTCAGATAAAGTGGGAATGCAGTGATTCCTGTGTGCTGCAGCCTGTGCATTCCTATTTTTAGGGAGATGCTATTATTGTGACATTCTGAGCAAATGGAGAAGTGGTGTAGGACTGAATTGAACTGTAATTATACCTTGCAAAGCACACGCTTTGGATTGTCTGGCTGTCTTATTATGAGAACTGAGCAAAATGAAGAATAGACTGTATTAATAATTTAGTGCACTTTAAAGGGGCATAGTCTTTATTTGATGGGTGCAAGAGTGATAACCTGTCTCGCTTTTATCATTGTTTATCACATGTAGGCTATTTGTTGGTTGTTCTGCAGAATATCTTAATGTAAATTATGCTATTACATTGACTACTTGTGGGCAAACAAAAGAAGGTCCGTAAATATTTTAATGAATAGTGCCCCTTTACCACAAAACCCAAAATATGTTACATGTTTAAATGAGATCAGAAGTCATGGCTTTAATGTAATTTGACGGACTGTTTGTCCTAGAATATTGTAAAGAACAGTTGTGACTTTAAATGTAACTTGAACATATCAGATCTTATTGCTGATATTTTTCTAATTTATATTAGTTCCTTGTATGTCAATGCAGTTCCTCACTGTCTTCCTCATGTATATTGTATTGTTAATGAATTATGTTGTAGAATATTAATGTGCTCTATTCTTGGGGCAAGAAGGGGCATAAACTATTGATAGAATGGTAGATATCACAGTACCATATTTTTAGTTAAATATATAATTCAGAAATGCACGTGAAAATGTTTGGTCAAATCATACAGCAATCACTGTGGTGGTCTTGAGAGGCTTTTCAATGTCCTGCTTTAAACAAAGGAAGAAGGAAATCTGTTATTTCCTGTGAAGGCGCTGTTTCACTTTTGCTTTGTGCTATGAGTTATTGCATGTGCTCTGATATGCCAGTATATTAGAAAGGGTTAAACAATTTTCTTTTGTGGTTCCTTAGAGGGACTGCTTTGCAGTTCGCAACATGTGGAATATGTTGGCAATTTTGATCTAATGAGACAGTTGGATAACGCCATTGGAAAATGTAAAAGCAAGAAAAAATGGAGGGAACTGAAATATCAATTTTTAAAATGTATTTTGTGCATGGTAATGTAAGGAAAGTTAATTCAGTGGAACTAAATACGTTTTCTTGCAGGCATTTAATGCCAACATCAAGCACTATTAGGTCAATTAAAGTTTATTTAGTAGGCACAAATAGACTTAAAAGAACAGTGCAGTGAAGTTACTGTGAAAATCCCCTATTCGCCATACTCCGGCACCTGTTCAGGTACTCTGAGGGAGAATTTAGCATAGCCAATGCACCTAACTAGCATGTCTTTCAGACTGTAGGAGGAAACTGGAGCACCCAGAGGAAACTCATGCAGACATGGGGAGAAAGTACAGACTGCACAGACAGTGACTCAAGCTGGGAATCGAACTCGGGTCTCAGGCACTGTGAGGCACCAGTGCTAACCACTGTGTCACCGTGCCACCCACAAATCAATTACAGTGAAGTTTAATTTTAGAAGTATGTTCGCTGTTACATAAAAGGTACAACACAGAAATAGACCATTGGCCCAAAAAGTCAATACCAGTGTTTTTAGTATAAGAGCCTCCTTTCATTCCTCCTCATTTAACTTTCTCAACTTATGCTTCTATTTCTTCCTTGCTCATGTGAATATCTAGTTTCCCTCAAATGCATCTGTCTCCAGGAATTTACATTTGTTTGGTAGTCTTGATGTCAGGAGGAAATGCGTATAGCTGGCATGGATGTGGGCAGTGGGACTTGCCCCTGAATTTTATGGACAGCAACCCATAAGTTGAGTGGCTGCTGCTGGGATTGCCATTCTTGGGAATGGCCCACTCCTAACAGCTGCTGACTCAGTCTGGGGATGGTGCTGCTCAATCTGTTTTTATTTTCAGTTTCCAAAGGTAAGAGAAAGAATGCCTCCATTTTGAAACACCCTCTACCTCACTTGTCATGGCAGGCTGCTACTCCTCCTATTGGCACCCAGCTTCCAAGGCCTCCCTGTTGTCCTTAATTTGACAGTGATCCCACCATCTGCGCATTACTTAACCAACTCTGGGAAAAATACAAGTAAGCGACTGTTCCCCACATAATATGGACTTCTGAGTCATGTCAATCAAAGGTGGGGTTCAGAGGCCAGCAAGAAAATCCTGTCTCGTTAATCCCATAATAAAAGTAATATGCTTGCATTCTCAAAGTCTCAGAAATTACATAATTGTGAAGGATTGTATAAAAATCACATGTAATGTTTGCGCTGTTTTGTATACTTTGAGTGAATAGCCTTCCTTTCATGTTGCTAGAATTCAAGATTTTCAATACAGCAACATAACTTCTATGGTACAGTTCAAATATTTGTGATTCTATCAGTAAATATGCAAACTATTAATAAGTAGGGTAACATTTTCAGACTTTGTCAAAGGCAATTTCTTGTAAATAGTCTAAATCTGGTCAATCTAATAAAGAGTTCTTCTGAAAAGTCATAGTATACTTTATTGGTTTTGAATGTATCTGGCAGCATGTATTGAGTTGTATAAATTGGTATATCTCCGATAATGTTACCCATGGGGAGTCTGGGTTCAGGGACAATTTTTTGAAATTTATCTTGCTCCCTACTGCAACGTAAAACTATTTGCCTCTTGGTGCAATACAATATGTCACATTTTACCTGGATTTTTTTTAATGTATGACATGTTTAATGAAAAAATACAGGATCTCAAAGGTAGATTTTATCTAATACTATGGAGTGAAAATTCCTCTGAAGCAGGGACACAGGATGAAACATCCCTTATGCATAGTGCCTGGTGCTCAAATCTATTTCAGTTAACAGAAATAAATATCAGGTTTTACATATACAGATGGTTGATCTGACATGCAGGGCCCAATTTGTGCTGCTGCCTGAGATGACCTTCCACCCTAATGAAGCTAACACTGAACTAAACATGCTTAAATGCAAGAGAGATCAGTTTTCAGAAGCAAGAGTCCAATTTATTATGAAACTCCAAAGATCATGGAATTTACCTGAAGTGACAGTGTTTGGGTCATATGGATTGACTAATTGACTTCTATTCTAATTTGCTTTGCTTTAACAATTCAAGATTAAGATACTGTTGCAACTGATTTATTTGTTGTCTGATCAGTAGGTTGGTGTAAGCTAGCAATAGGTTAATTAATTGGCTTCATCATTTGTTTTATTGGCTGTTTTCTGATTTTTTTTTCCATGTGGAAGTTGGGTTAGATAAGACAGTACAATTTGAATTTATTAGAAAAAGACTGGTTGCAAACTGTTAGATCAAATGTGCTGAAAGACAAGGAACAGCTGTAAAGAGAGCTCAGTTTTGAGATGCAGTTTGCCTAAAAACATGGTAAAGAGGTAGAATGACCAGGTTGTTGAAAACTGTACTTTGGAAAGATGAAGATGTGGGAACTTCACGATGCCTTGAAGGTTTAGGATGATCACATGCAGAGGAAATTTGTTCATGCTCAGTGTATTTGAGTTTAAGGAATAGCTGGGGGGGTGGCGGAGAGTGCAGGGGTAGGTGGAATTACAAAATCTAAAGTAAAGGAGAGGGTACGAGTGCAGGTTAATGTTGAGGACATTCCACTAATTAAAGGAGTAGGGGGCATGGGAGAGGTTAGTAGCGTTTCTACAAATAGGGTCCAGATAAAGGCTGGCATAAAGGCACTTTACCTGAATGCACGAAGCATTTGAAACAAAGTGAATGAGCTGATGGCACAAATCAGCACTAATGGGTGTGATCTAGTGGCCATTACGGAAACGTGGTTGCAGGGTGACCGGGACTGGGAACTGAATATCCAGGGGTATCAGACATTTAGGAAGGATAGACAGGAGGGAAAAGGAGGTGGGGTAGCTCTGTTAATAAAGGATAATATCAGGGCAGTAGTAAGAGAAGATATAGGGTCCAAAGAGCAAAATGTGGAATTGTTGTGGGTGGAGATAAGAAATAGTAAGGGGACAAAGTCACTGGTGGCTGTGGTCTATAGGCCCTGAAATAATAAGTTTGAGCTGGGGCGGGCTATAAACAAGCAAATAATTGATGTGTGCAAAAATGGAACAGCGATAATTCTGGGGGATTTTAATCTGCATACTGATTGGTTGACTCAAGTCGGATGTGGTGGGCTTGGAGAGTTCTTGGAATGCTGTCAGGATAGTTTCCTTGAACAGTATGTAATGGAACTTACAAGGGAGCGAGTTATCTTAGATCTGGTACTGTGTAACGAGGCAGGCAGAATTAGGGATGATCTTGTGAGGGATCCTCTTGGGACAAGTGATCACAATATGGTTGAATTTCTGATGCAGATGGAGGGTGAGAAAATAGGATCCCAAACCAGTGTCTTCTGCTTGAACAGAGGGGAGTATGATAAGATGAGGGTGGAATTGGCTAATGTAGATTGGGGGCGCAGATTGGTTGGTAGGACAGCTGAGGAACAGTGGAGGATTTTTAAGGAGATCTTTTTCAGTACTCAGCAGAAATATATTCCAATGGTAAAGAAGGACTGTAAGAAAAGGGATGACCAGCCATGGATATCAAAGGAAATAAAGGAGAGTATTAAATTAAAAACCGATGCGTACAGAGTGGCTAAAAATAGTGGGGAATTAGAAGATTGGGAAAGATTTAAAAAACAACAAAGAATGACTAAGAATGCAATAAAGAAAGGAAAGATAGAGTATGAAGCTAAACTAGCTCTAAATGTAAAAAATGATAGTAAAAGTTTTTACAAATTTATTAAGAGGAGGAGACTGGCTAGAGTGAACATTGGACCCTTGCAGGACGAGAGGGGGGATTTAACGGTGGGTAACAAGGAAATGGTTGAGACTTTAAGTAAGTTTTTTGTGTCGGGCTTCACGGAGGAGGACTCAAGTAGCTTACTGAATATTAAAGATAGAGGGTTGGTAGGAGATGAGGTCCTTAATACAATTACTGTTACTGGAGAGGCAATGCTTGGTAGACTAACAGGACTGAAGGTAGACAAGTCCCCGGGACCGGATGGAATATATCCCAGGGTTCTGAAAGAAATGGCAGAAGTAATAGCAGATGCCTTAGTAATTATTTATCAACATTCGCTGGACTCTGGGGAAGTGCCGGCAGATTGGAAAACAGCTAATGTTACGCCGCTGTTTAAAAAAGGTAGCAGACAAAAGACAGGGAACTACAGGCCGATTAGCTTAACGTCCGTAGTTGGAAAAATGCTAGAATCTATCATCAAAGAAGAAATAGCAGGACACCTAGAAAAGAATGGTTTGATCAAATAGGTGCAGCACGGATTCGTGAAGGGGAAGTCATGTTTAACAAATTTACTGGATTTTTATGAAGATGTGACTAGTGCGGTAGACAGAGGGGAACCAGTGGATGTGGTTTTTTTTAGATTTCCTGAAGGCGTTCGAAAAGGTGCCTCACAAAAGGTTGCTGCAGAAGGTTAGGGTACACAGAGTTGGGGGTAAAGTGGATTGAGGATTGGTTATCTAACAGGAAGCAGAGAGTTAGAATCAATGGATGCTTTTCTGGCTGGCAGTTGGTGACTAGTGGAGTGCCGCAGGGATTGGTGCTGGGGCCTCAACTGTTTACTATATACATAGACGATCTGGAGGAGGGAGCTGAGTGTAGGGTAACAAAATTTGCTGATGACATGAAGATGAGTGGAAAAGCGGATTGTGTGGAGGACTCGGAGAGTCTGCAGAGAGATCTGGATAGGCTGAGTGAATGGCGAGGACCTGGTAGATGGAGTATAACGTTAACAAATGTGAGGTTAAACACTTTGGTCAAAATAATAGCTGGAAGGAATATTACTTAAAGGGTGAAAAGCTGCAGCATGCTACTGTGCATAGGGACCTGAGGGTCTTGTGCATGAATCACAAAAACTCAGTCTGCAGGTGCAGCAGGTGATCAAGAAGGCGAATGGAATGCTGGCCTTTATCATGATGGGGATAGAATATAAAAGCAGGGAGGTCTTGCTGCAAGTGTACAAGGCACTGGTGAGGCTGCAACTGGAGTACTGTGTGCAGTTTTGGGCGCCGTACTTACGCAAGGATATTTTGGCCTTGGAGGGAGTGCAGAGGAGGTTTACTAGGCTGATGCCGGAGTTGAGGGGGTTGAGCTATGAGGAAAAGCTGAATAAATTAGGCTTGTACTCGTTAGAGTTTAGAAGAATGAGGGGAGATCTCATTGAGACGTATAAGATGATGAATGGGATGGATAGGATAGAGGTGGAGAGACTCTTCCCGCTCAGAAAGGATAGTAGGACTAGGGGACACAGCCTCAAGATAAAGGGGGGGGCGGTTTAGAACGGAGTTGAGGAGGAACTTCTTCACTCAAAGGGTGGTGAATCTCTGGAATTCTCTGCCAGTTGAAGTGGTGGAGGCTACCTGGCTAAATATTTTTAAGAAGCGGGTTGATGGGTTTTTGATAAGAGAGGGGATTAAGGGTTATGGGGAGAGGGCGGGAATGTGGAACTGAGCCACGACAGATCAGCCATGATCTTATTGAATGGTGGGGCAGGCTCGAGGGGCTAGTTGGCCTACTCCTGCTCCTATTTCTTATGTTCTTTTGATCTTTTTTGCGTAAGGATATATTGGCCTTGGAGGGACTACAGAGAAGGTTCACCAGGCTGATTCTGGAGATGAGGTGGTTAGCTTATGGGGAGAGATGAAATAGACTGGGCCTGTACTCGTTGGAGTTTAGAAGGCTAAGGGGGGATCTTATAGAGACTGACAAGATAATAAAGGGGCTAGATAGGGTAGAGGTAGAGAGATTCTTTCTGCTTAGAAAGGAAAACAGAACTAGAGGACACAGCCTCAAAATGGTGGGGGGGTGCAGTTTAGATCAGAGTTGAGGAGGAACTTCTTCACTCAAAGGTTGGTGAATCTCTGGAACTCTCTGCCCGTTGAAGTAGTGGAGGCTACCTTGCTGAATATATTTAAGTCATGGGTAGAAAGATTTCTGATAGACAGGGGAATTAAGGGTTATGGAGAGAAAGCGGGAAAGTAGATCTGATCCACTTCAGATCAGCCATGATCTTATTGAATGGTGGGGCAGGCTCATAGGGCTAGATGGCCTACTCCTGCTCCTATTTCTTATGTTCTTATGGTGACATTTCATTGCACATAGGAGATTGAAGATTTGTTCAAACACCCACAAAACAAGCTAGTGGGAATTGAATTCGGTGACTATCCTTTGGAATATGTAGAGAGGAAGCAGAATGTGTAACTCTTAAGAAACACATATTCAGTAATGAACTTAGTTACAACACATGGGAGCAAGATAAACATGAGCAAGTATTTGGCAAAGAGGAGGGTGTGAAAAGCAGGAACAGAATTGTAATAGTCATGGCAGTAGATTGGATTTTGGAACTGTTACCAAGGGTGCTGAAAGACATGTCATCATCCAGGTGTCTGGAGTTGGAAATATCTAGGAACTGGTGCAAAAGATTTGGAAAGATGATTGGAACAGCCACCTGTTATTGTTCATTATACGAGCAATGATGTGGAACTATTTATGGTATTTATTAATGAGTTAAATTATGGGATACAAATCCACCTATCCAGATTTACAAATGACCAACTAGATAGGTGGCCTTGTAAGCAGTGTAAATAGGACCCTAAAATTACAAAGAGATATTGATAGATTAAGTGAATGGAGTAAATAAGCAGTGTGGCAAAAGTGAAGTCATCCACTTTGGACTTGAAAAGGAAAGAACAAAATACTTTCTAAATGGTGGAAAACATTCGTGAGAAACTTTGGAGTTCAAAGAGATGTGCAGTTCCAAGCATTTGACAGACCTGGAAGCAGGCATGAGACACACTTTGAGCTGTAAGTGACCGGAATGAAGATTCATGTTGGCTGGCCAATGAAACAAGCTGGGAAAGGCTCAGTGCTGCTAGGCAGACTGGGAAGAGAGTGGTGATTTGATTTGATTTATTATTGTCACATGTATTAACGTACCATGAAAAGTATTGTTTCTAGCGTGCTATACAGAGAAAGCATACTGTTCATAGAGAACAAAAGGAGAGAGTGCAGAATGTAATGTTACAGTCATAGCTAGGGTGTAGAGAAAGATCTACTTAGTGTGAGGTATAGCATTCAGAAGTCTGATGGCAACAGAGAAGAAGCTGTTCTTGAATTGGTTGGTACATGATCTCAGACTTCTGTATCTTTTTCCTGAGGGAAGAAGGCGGAAGAGAGAATGTCAACGGTGCATGAGGTCCTTGATTATTGTTGGTTGTTTTTCCAAGGTAGTGGGAAATGTAGACAGAGTCAATGGATGGGAGGCTAGTTTGCGTGCTGGACTGGGCTTCATTCACAACCTTTTGGAATTTCTTGCGGTCTTGGGTAGAGCTGGAGCCATACCAAGCTGTGATACAACCAGAATGAATGCTTTCTATCATGCATCTGTAAAAGTTGGTGAGAATTGTAGCTGATGTGCCAAATTTCCTTAGTCTTCTGAGAAAGTAGAGGAATAGAGAAAGGGGGGGTGTAGGGTGGTGCTTCTAATATGTTCTGTCAGGCAGACAGCCACTGTGGAGTTGTCTCAGGGAGCTAAAGACCTGTAACAAAAAAATTGTGATGGGAAAATGCTGCAAAGAGGTCTAGGCAGTACATTCAAACACAAACTTCAGCCCCTAGACATCTTTTTTAGTTTTATTTCAGCCCTGACAATTTATCCTGCCCTGGATCAAGATTGCAACTAAAACTTACTAATAGCCTGGCCAATCAGCCTGCCCATCAACCGTAAAAGCTGATAGACCATGTAAAATTTGGGTTAAATTGGTTTCTCAATGGTACCTGCTTGATTGTTTTGATTTAATGTTTTAAGTTTCCTTTGGACTTTGGTTTCTGTTTGGGCCGTCCCCCCTTCCTTTTTGGGGGGCTGCCCCTCTTAATTTGTCCCTAAGTTAATTTGAGATCGTTTTACTTGTTGGGTGCATGAAAAGAGCTACCTGCTTGATTGTCAACGACTCCCATATGTGACCACCAACCAAAATATTATGAGGGTGTGATTTTTGCACAACTTCGCATGCTTCTGGGTCATGTGTGTGTCTGACTGAGCCATGTAAACTTCTGGGCCATAGATTTTTTAACTCATTTATGGGATGTGAGCCTTTCCAGCAAGGCTATCAGTTATTGAGCATGCCTAATTACCCTTGACAAGGTGATGTTGAGCCAACACCTTGAACTACTATAGGCCACGTGCTTTAGCAACACCAACAGTGCTATTAGGAAGGGAGTTCCAGAATTTTGATCCAGTGTCAATGAAGGAACAATGATTTAGTTCTAAATCAGATTGGTGTGTAATTTGGGGGAAAACTTGTAGGTGGTGGAGATCTGATGCATCTGCTCCTTTTGCTATTCTTGGTGGTAGAGGTTGTGGATCTGGAAGGTATGGTCAAAAGATGCTTGGTAAATGGCTGGAGTGCATCTTTTAGATAGACACACTGCTGTCATTGTATGCTGGTGGTGGAAAAAGTGAATGTTTAAGGTGAATAGGATGCCAATCAAGCTGGCTGCTTTCTTTTGGATTGTTGATCTTCTTTAATCAAAAAGGTTAATGGAATGCTGGCCTTTGTGTCTAGAGAACTAGAATACAAGGCGTAGAAGTCACACTTGAACTATACAAAGTCCCAGTTAGGTGATACCTAGAGTACTGTGAGCAGCTCCAGACAATGTGCCATAAAATCACATAATTGTTATAGCATAGAAGAAGGCAATTTGCCCTGTTATGTCTGAATGAATAATTTATGTGGGTCCATTCTCTTACCTTCTCTCCTTGACCCTGTACATTCTTACTTTTCAGATAACATTAATTCCCTTTTAAATGCCTTGATGAAATTTGCCTCCACCACTCTCAGGCAGTGCATTCCAGATCCTAACCACTTGCTGCATGAAAAAGTTTTTCCTCAAGTTGCCATTCCTTCATTTGCCAATTACCTTAAATTACCTCTCTCATGCCTAATCCTTCCATGAGTGGGAACACTTATTCCTTAGCTACTCTCTCCTGATTCCCAATTGATTTTGAATATCTCTATCAACTCCCCTCTTAGCCTTTTCTTCTCCAAGGAAAACAGGCTTAATGTTTCCAATCTATCTATGTAACAGTTGTTCCTCATTCCTGGAACCCTTTCTTATGAATCTTTCTCTGGCACCATCCCCAATGCTAAGGAATACTGAAAAATGATGGCTTTGTCTCTGCAATTTCCACCCTCACTTCTGTCAGTATCTTTGATTGCATTTCATCTCGTCATGGTGTCCTGTCAACTTTGACCACAGACAGTCTGTCCAGTACCTCCCATTTCAATTTTAAATCTTTCTAGTGTACCAATTACATTCTCTTTCATCATAACCTGGGTAGCATCTTCTTCCATGGCAAAATATTTGTTTAATACCCCAACAATGTCCCCTGCTTCCTTGCACAATTTCCATTTTTGGTCTCTTAACAACTCTTCTCCTTCTTCTACCATCTTTTTACTATCTATATGTCTGTAGAAGAGTTTTTTGGGATTCCCTTTTACCTTAGCTGTCTGTCTCTTTTCGTACTCTGTCTTTACTTATCTTATTTGTATTATGTATGCACCTTTCGACTTATGGTGCATAAAGAAGCATGTGGTAGGCTCGGTAACTTGAATACTGGGAGCTCTTTACTGTAGATGTGCATGGTTCCAAAGTCAGACCTAAGGCTGCACAATTGGGTCCCACACTGGGAGGAGCTGATCCCCCCCAGACATGCACTCCTAAATATATAGATATATTACAATTTGCTTTTTCACTCCCCCACTAAACCACTGTATTATCCACCTGACATTTCTCATAAACACACTTTTTCTTCATTTTAATCTCTATTTCTTTCATAATCCAAGGAGCTCTGAATTTGTTTGTCCTACCTTTGTCCTAAAGGTAGCCCATTGTTCAGATACTGTTTTTCCTGTCAACCATTGATTCCAATTTATCAGCCCCAGATCCACTCATTTGCTTTTCCCCCAGTTAATTATTCTTTCTTTATATTGTTCTTTGTCTTTTTCCATAAACAATCTAAACCTTATGACGCAATGATCACCGTTCCTTAAATTTTCTCCTCCTGACACTTGGCCCACCTCATTCCAAGAGTGCCCCATTCCTCATTGCCTGGAAACTTACTTAAGTGGGAATTTTTTTCTGAACACACTGTAGGATCTCTCGCCACCTTTTCCCTTTAAACTATGACTATTCTAACCTATATCTGGATAATTAAAGTCCCCATCTCATTTTCTAAAGGAACAGGCTTGAGAAGATAAATAGTTTGCTCCTGATCCTATGAAAGAAACAAAACTGAGGTGCTATAAAATTATTTTCAGCAGCGAATTTTTAATATCCTTTCTATAATGGGTGCCTTGCCTAAAACTTTACACACGTTATAACTGTAGTTTACCAATGTTTTAACTTCATAATTTTTTAAATAGATAAAAGAACAGGACCTCATTTTCAAAATATATTGGGCAGGACTTTCTGGCTGTGCTTGCTCTAAGACCGGAAAATCCCATCCAACGTCAATGGATCTTTGCATGATTCATGTCTTACCTGCTATGTTTCCCGTGGTGTGTGGGATGGGAAACTTCTGCCCATTATGTCTGTTATGTATTGTAAAGCAATGCATCTTGGTCTGACTAGGCACACGACATGCTATGATTTCACCAGGGGCATTTGCAGGGTTGTATTTCTCTTCCATTTTAGACTGTGATGAAGCAACACCCAGCTCAGTAAAGTCTGACCTGTTGGTTAAGTAGTCCATGGTGTGCTACCTAGTCTTTTGCTCTTTGCTCTAGAAGTGGCTAAAACCCCAACACATAACAGTGTCATTGTGTTACATTATTCTGCAACTGCCAATGTTCTGCCCACTTGACTTAGTGGAGCTGCAATACATTGACCAAAATTAATTTAATTTGTGCAATTTGAAAGTTATAGTACAAGAAGAACTTGTTGGAATGATCCCCACTTTAAAATCTTAGCAATCTTCAGTTCAATAAATTTTGTGATTGTACAAATTGTCTTGTATAAAATTACACTGGTGACAACTCTTTTTAATATTGGAATATTTCTCCAAAAATGAGAAAACCTTAACAACTATTCTCTAGCCTCCTTGATGATTGACTATGATCAGTGAACCAACCTGGATTGCCCTTGATTCCCTGGATAATATTTTCACACTATTGCATAATTCTATGTATCCTGAAATGGAATAGTCATTTTATTTTTGTTAGGATGCCAGACCAAAACACCAAGGTATGTTATTGGTGTCAGATTAGACACCAACATTTTTTTTATTTTGGCATAAATGTGAGAAAAGAATGCTTTGCCTCAGGAGTAATTCCACTGGTAAATTAGAATTTTTTTTATCAACACAAGCTTTATTCACACCATAGTTTAAGTGTAACTGAAACAAAATGAAACAATTTAACTCTTAACCATTGAACAGTCTTTGAACTTGAAAAAATCTCTTAACTTCTACCTTATCATTATTCCAATATTTCTCTTGTAGACTTAAACTCCACTTTAAAGTAGCAAACAGAGAAATGATTGCTCTGACTTTGATAACAGCCTTGGAGCTTTCAGAGACAGAGAGGGGAAAAAGAGCTTTTTAACAGCTCCATTCACCAGCTGCTCTCTTTTAAAATGAAAATGAAAATGAAACTTTTTTCTGCTACAAACTTGGCTTTTCCCATTAACCTATTTTCATGTGACTGTGTCCCTGTATGCTCATCTCATCTTTCATTAATTTAAAAAATGTTACACCCCATTAACTCTTTTGCTAAATAAATACATACATGGCTAATACGAGTAATTATCTTGCTTTCCAGCAACTGCTGAATTCCTATTAGGCAAACTGACTGCTTTTAAAAAGACATTAAATCTTAAAACAGTCCCCCTCAAACATAGAATATACTAATATTATTATTCATTGGAGATATATTAAATCAACAGGAATCTGCAGTTTACATCAACAGCATATGTCATAACAAATGGGCCCAATGAAAATGACAATTTAAATCCATTTTTATCTGAGATTATTACAAGTGTTGAGTTGAATTTGAAGTGATTGTGATTTAAAGTTACTTGTATCTGCTGGAACTGCAGCTGTCAATCACAAGACATGTTCAGTACACACGAGGAGACTGAAAAGTTGACAGACCATTTTTTTCTTTTCTCACATTAATTTCATGTTGGTTTCTTGAGTAAGTTTTGTCAGTAAATGTATAAATAGTCAGGTACTGGACCACTCAGAACATTTGAGGTTCAGTCTGTGCAGAATTAGTTGACCACAGTCTGGGCAACAGTGAGATCACTATAATCATGTAATTGGCCTTGGCATATCATGATTCAGCAGGGAAATATTAACTAGGGTATTTTGCTCCCAATTATGGTGCAGTAACTCCTGTTGGAAAGTGCATATATGTGAACGTGGGGAAAGGACAATGTTGGGTTTGGCTGTAATATTTTTGACAACAGAAGACCCAACCAACATTAACTGTTTAGATTTGCACAGGAGGGACATTGATGGACTGTAGATAAATAATTTAGAGTGATACAAGGGCAGCAGAACGGCACAGTGGTTAGCCCTGCTGCCTCTCAGTGCCAGGATCCAGGTTTGATTCCTGTCTTGGCTGACTGTGGAGCATATTCTCCCCGTATTTGTGTGGGCTCCCTCTGGGTGCTCTGGTTTCCTCCCACAGTCCAAAAATTAGATTGATTGGCCATGCTAAATTGTCCTTTAGTGTGAGGGGGAATTAGTAAGGTAAAAAATGAGGTTCTAGGAATAGGACTGGGTGGGATTGTTGCCAGTGCAGGCCTGATGGGCTGAATAGCATCCTTCGGCACTGTAGAGATTCTATGAATGGACCTTTCCTCGTAACCCAGCCCCTCCATGCCAGGCAACATCCTGGTAAACCTCCTCTGCACCCTTTCCAGAGACTCCACGTCCTTCCGGTAGTAAGGTGACCAGAACTGGACGCAGTACTCCAAATGCGGTCTAACCAACGTTCTGTACAACTGAAGCATTAGACGGCAGCTTTTATACTCTATACCCCTTCCTATAAAGGCTAACATTCCATACGCCTTCCTAACAACCTTCTCCACTTGTGACGCAACCTTCATGGATTTGTGAACCTGCACTCCCAGGTCCCTCTGTATGTCTATACTCCTAATCTGTCTACCTTTTATCACATAGCTCCTCTCTGCATTATTCCTTCCAAAATGCATCACCTCGCATTTGTCAGGATTAAATTCCGTCTGCCACCTATCTGCCCAATGCACCAACCTATCTATATCCTGTTGTATCACCTGACAATCCAGTTCAGTACCCGCCAACCCTGCCATCTTGGTGTCATCAGCAAACTTGCTGATCACACCACCTACGCTCTCTTCCAAGTCATTTATGTATACTACAAAGAGGAGAGGTCCCAGTACTGAGCCCTGCGGCACACCACTGGTTACTGGCCTCCAACCCGACAAAGTCCCCTCCACAACTACCCTCTGTCTCCTATTACCCAGCCAGTTCTCAATCCACCTAGCTACCTGGCCTTGTATCCCATGCGCCTTAACCTTTTCTACCAGCCTACCATGAGGGACTTTGTCAAACGCCTTACTGAAATCCATATAGATGACATCAACGGCTCTCCCATCGTCAACCGTTTTTGTCACCTCCTCAAAGAATTCCACCAGATTCGTAAGGCAAGACCTCCCTCTAACAAAGCCATGTTGCGTATCCCTAATCAGATCGCAACGCTCCAAATGCTCATACATCCTACCCCTAAGTATTTTTTCCATCAATTTCCCTACCACCGATGTCAAACTCACCGGTCTATAATTTCCAGGGTTATCCCTACTACCTTTTTTGAACAGTGGTACCACATTAGCTACCCTCCAGTCCTCTGGGACCTCACCTGTGTCCAAAGAAGAGACAAAGATTTGTGCCAGAGGCCCAGCAATTTCATCTTTCACCTCCCTAAGCAGCCTGGGATAAATACCATCAGGCCCCGGAGCTTTATCTGTCCTTACGCTACCTAAAAGCCCTAGCACTTCCTCCCTCGTAATAGGTATCTCCTGCAACTGATCCTCTGCTCCCTCCAAGAGACTGCGCGATTCCGAACCCCTCTCCTTCGTGAATACCGACGCAAAGTATTCATTCAGGAGCTCCCCCATTCCCTCCGACTCAATACATAACTCTCCACTCTTGTCCCTAAGAGGACCAATTTTCCCTCTAACTACTCTCTTGCCTCTAATATAGGAATAAAATGCCTTTGGATTTTCCTTAATCCTACCAGCCAAAGCCACTTCATGCCCTCTCTTCACCCTTCTAATTCCCCTTTTTAGCTCCCTCTTACTCTCTCTATATTCCTCCAGCGCACTCTCTGTACCCAGTCGTTGAAGATGGTCATGGTCTGACACTTGTGTAGTACAAATGTTACTCACCATTTGTTAGCCCAAGCCTGAATATTGTCGAGGTCTGAGTCCATATGGATGCAGGTACTGAAAGTTGTGCAATCATCAGCGTACATCCTCACTCTGACCTTATAATGGAGGGAAGGTTATTGATGAAGCAGCTGAAGATGGATGGATATAAGGCATTACCCTGAAGAAATCCTCCAGCAATTTTCCTGGACTGAGGTGATTGATCTGCAACAGCCATAACAATGTTCCCTTGTGACTCCAACCAGTGGAAGGAAAGTTTGCCCCTGGATCCCCATTGACTTCAGTTTTACTAAGGGCCCTTGGTGCTGCATAAGGTCAAATGCTGCCTTAATGTGAAGTGCAATCACTTCATAGAAAAGAATTATAACAACCCTACAGCGCAGAAGGAGGCTTTTTGGCCCATTGACTCTGCACTGACAACAATCCCACCAGGCTCTATTTCCATAATCCCATATATTTACCCCACTAATACCTCTAACTTTTGCACCCTGGGATACTAAGGCACAATTTGGACTGGTCAATGCATCTATCCTGCACCCTTTCACCCCTCTCTTGAGTTCAGCTCATTTTTAGTGGTCAGGAGGCTAAATGGCCATGACAGAGTCCAAACTGAGCATCAGACCATAAGACATAGAAGCAGAATTAGGCCACTCAGCCCATCGAGTCTGCTCCACCATTCAATCATGGCTGATATTTTTCTTATCCCCATCCTCCGGCCTTTTCCCCATAACCTGTGATCCCTTATTAATCAAGAACCTATCTATTTCTGTCTTAAAGACACTCAATGATCTGGCCTCCACAGCCTTCTGCGGCAAAGATTCACCACTCTCTGGCTGAAAAAATTCCTCCTCATTTCTGTTTTAAAGAATCATCCCTTTAGCCTGAGGTTGTGCCCTCTAATTCTAGTTTTTCCTACTAGAGGAATCATCCTCTTCATGTCTACTCTATCCAGGCCTCATGGTATTCTGTAAGTTTCAATAAGAAACTTAACACTCCATCCTTAACACTCTAATGAGTACAGATCCAGAGTCCTCAACTGTTTCTCATACGACAAGCTCTTCATTCCAGGGATCGTTCTTGTGAACCTCCTCTGGATCCTTTCCAAGACCAGCATATACGTTCCTTACATATGAGGCCCAAAACTTCTCTCAGTACCCCAACTGGGGTCTGACCAGAGCCCTATACAGCCTCAGAAGTATATCCCTGCTCTTGTATTCTAGCCCTCTTGACATGAATGCTAACATTGTATTTGCCTTCCTAACTGTCGACTGAACTTGCATGTTAACCTTAAGAGAATCCCAAGTCCCTCTCTGCTACTGATTTCCTAAGCATTTCCCCAATTAGAAAATAGTCTATGCCTCCATTCCTCCTTCTAAAATGCATAACCTCCCATTTTTCCACATTGTATTCCATCTGCCACTTCTTTGCCCACTCTCCTAACTTGTCCAAGTCTTCCTGTAGGCCCCCCCTGCTTCATCAATACTACCTGTTCCTCTACATATCTTTGTATCGTCTGCAAACTTAGCAACAGTGCCTTCATTTCCTTCTTACAAACCGTTAATGTATATTGTGAAAAGTTGTAGTCTCAGCACTGACTCCTGAGGCACACCACTAATCACTGGCTGCCATCCTGAGAAAGACCCCTTTATCCCCACTCTCTGCCTTCTGCCAGACAGCCAATCCTCTATCAATGCCAGGATCTTACCTTTAACACCATGGGCTATTAACTTATTAACGGTCTCCTATGTGGCATCTCACCAAAGGCCTTTTGGAAATCTAAACAAATCATGTCAACTGTTTCCCCTTTATCTAACTTCCTCATTACCTCCTCAGATGACCTCCCCTTGATGAAGCTGTGCTGACTCAGTCTTATTTTATCATGTACTTCCAAGTACTCAGCAATCTCATCTTTAATAATGGACTCTAAAATCTTGCCAATGATGAAAGTCAGGCTAAACTTTCCCATCTGCTGCCTCCTTCCCTTCTTACCTACCGTGTAATATTAGCTATCTTCCAGTCCTTTGGGACCCTCCCTGCTCCAGTGATTCCTGAAAGATCACCAACAATGCCCCCACAATTTCCTCAGCTATCTCTTTTAGAACCCTGGGATGTAGTCCATCTGGTCCAGGTGATTTATCCTTCTTCAGACCTTTCAGTTTCCCCAGAACTTTCTCCTTAATGATGGCCACTACACTTACCTGTGCCCCTGATTCTCTGTCAGCTCTGGCATCCCACTGGTGTCTTCCACCTGAAGACTGATGCAGAGTAACTATTCAGTTCCTCTGCCATTTCTTTGTTTCCTATTGTTACTTCTCCAGCCTCATCTTTCAGTGGTCCAGTGTCTATTTTTGCCTCTTTCTTACCTTTTATATATTGAAAAAACTCTTACTATCTTCTTTTATATTACTAACTAGCTTACACTCTTATTTCATCTTCTGCTTATTGCTTTTTCAGTTGTTCCCTGCCTGCTTTTAAAGGCTTCCCAATCCTTGCCATGTTGTCTGCTTTTCCTTTTGCTTTTATGCTGTCCTTGACTTCCCTCGTCAGCCATGGATGCCTCGTCCTCGCCTTAACATGTCTCCTCCCCGTTTGGGCGAATTTCTGTTGTGCCTCCTGAATAATCTGCAAAAGCCCTATCATTGCTGATCCACTGTCTTCCCTGCTAGGCTCCCTTTCCATCTGCTCTGGCCAGCTCCTCCCTCATGTCTTTGTCGTTACCTTTATTTAATTGAAATACCATTACATCTGATCCTAGCTTCTCCCTCTTGAACTGCAGGGTAAATTCTATCATATTGTGGTCACTGCTTCCTAAGGGTTCCTTCACCTTAAGTTCCCTAATCAAGGCTGCCTGATTACACATTACCACATCCAGAATTGCCTGTTCTTTAGTAGGCTCTGTCACAAGCTGCTCTAAAAGAAAACATCCCTTAGACATTTCACAAATTCCTTTCCTTGGGATCCACTACCTACCTGATTTTCCCAATCCACCTGCATATTGAAGTCCCCCATGATTATTGTAATATTGCCTTTTTTATATACCTTTTCTATCTCCTGATTTATTTTCTGCCCCACATTCTGACTACTGCTAGGGGGCCTGTACGTAACTCCCTCCAGGGTCTTTTTACCTTTGCAATTCCTCAACTCTACCCACAGAGATTCTATGCCTTCTGATGCTATGTAGCTTCTTGTTATCGATTTAACTTCATTCCTTACCAACAATACAACCCTGCCCCCTTTGCCCATCTGCCTGTCCTTCCGACAGGACACATATTCTTGGATATTTAGGTCACAGCCCTGATCCCCTTGCAGCCATGTCTCTGTGATGCCCACAACATCATACCGGCCAATTTCAATGTGCGCAACAAGCTCATTTACCTTGTTTTGCATACTGCGCACATTAAGGAACAATACCCTCTGTCCTGCACTGACCACCTCCCTTCTCATATGTGTCACCTTTTTTGCTCTGCCTGAGGTTAGATTTCTGTCATCTTCTATACTCTCTGTACTACTATGTGGTCTGGAAACTTTACTAACCTCTCCTGAGCCCTCAGCTCCTTTAACTAATTGAAAGTCCTCCTCATTAACCTGTACTTGTACCTCCTCCTTTAACTTTGATTTTCTAATTCTCCATACAGCTGAACCCTCCCCACCACTATTTAGTTTAAAACCCTATCAACTGCCCTAGTTATACGATTCGCCAGGACTCTGGTCCCAGCATGATTCAGATGAAGACAATCCCATCGGAACAGGTCCCCTCTTCCCCAATACAGGTGCCAATGTCCTGTTGTAGGTAAAAGAACACCTCTGAGTCCGTTAGTGAGTCCAAGTACAGTAGTTTTATTACAAAGCTTTTGGGAGAGACCTGACACCTAATAGTGGTTTACCAGGCTTCTCACTGAACACAAATAAGCGTGGGTATTTATACATCATGGTTCCCAGGACCACTCAGGACACAAACCCTGGTATCAGTGAGGATCCTCAACGCTTCCGTTTCCAGTCACGACACAGCCCCTGGCTTCAACCAGGACCCGCAGTTCATCTGATAGCTTCAGTCACGATGCAGTCATCGGTACAGTCATGATCCACAGCTTTTTACGCAGCTTCAGCAGCTTCTTCATTGAAGTAACTTGTGTGGTTGCGGCTTCCCAGCAGGAGTTCTCCTGTCAAATAATCGTTATCACACTCTACTTTCTGCAGTTGTTTAACTAGTTTAGCTAGATCAAACAGGTAAGGTTTGCAATGTCTGTAAAATAACATTCACATTTAACTATCTGTCATTATGGAAATGAAAGTTAAAGAATGAAAGACATGAACAAGTAAGGAAAACATGAATAAATAATTTATATTGATGCCAGGAGTAGTATAAGCTTGAGATCAGCCACGAAGAAGGGTTATGTTTGTGATATATGCTAGGTACAAAATTCATTAAATTCATTAACGCTTTCCCTTTTTCAGTCCCATGAACTTAAACCCATTCCTCCCCACCAATCTTTGAGCCATGCATTTACCTCCTTACTGAGCCTGTGCCAATTAGCTCTTGGTTCAGATAGTAATCCAGAGATTTTTGGTCCTGCTTTTTAATTTTGCTCCTACCTGTTCATACTCCCTTAGCGGAATCTTTGTTCCTGTTCTGCCTATGTCATTAGTATTTATGTGGACCACGACAACTGGATCTTTACCCTTCCACTTGAAGTTCCTCTGCAGCCCAGATGAGATATCCCAAACCCGAGCACCAGGTAGGCAATACAATCTTCGGGTTCTTGATCCTGGTCACAGAGAGCAGTGTTAACGCCCCTAACAATACCATCCCCAATTACAAATACATTTCTTTTTTTCCCTCCACTTGAACGCTTTGTACCACGGTGCCATGGTTGGTTTGCTCATCCTCCCTGAAGTATCCGTTCCCATCCACACATGGAGCAAGAATCTCAAACCTGTTGGACAATTTCAAGGACTGAGGCTCCTGCATCCATACCTCCTGGACCCCTCTATCTGCCTCACTCACAGCCACACCCTCCTGTCCCTGACCACTAGCCAAATTCAAGGTACTTAATCTAAAGGGTGTGATGCCTCCTGGAACACAGTGACCAGGTAGCTCTCCCCTTCCCTGATGTGTCGCAGCGTCCAAAACTCAGAATCCACCTCATCCACTATATAAAAGAGAAAAAAATGAAGGCTCAAAAATGACTAGTTGGCAGTAATTAATTATTTAAAGAAAGAATCAAAAGGCTGTCATCTACAAAAATATTTCTCAGTGGATCCTCTTCTGGTATACTTCATCTTCTCCCAATACTAAAAAGACTTGGGGCAACTTTTACTGTACCACCCGCACAGGAATCGGAGCGGGTGAGGGTCAGACCTTGGAAAGACCTGTTGACCCCAGGCACGATTTTCCAGTTTTCGGATGAGTGAGGCTGGAAAATTCCGCCATTAAGTCTTTGAACCAAAATAGAGCAGTGGTGACTTGGGGGACCTCCAGTTTAATAGAATCTGCTGTGGGTTATTAATGAAGTAACTGCAATGACATCCGTCTGAATCTTAGTGAACAACCAGTTCGGCTGGGACCCCAAAAATAGTATCAAAGGACAAGGTTGCAAGCCAATATTAAGAGCTTTGGAGAGAAGGACGACCAGAAATCAGTCGGCTTTGGGTATGACCAGAACACATGGGTATGGTCGCCAGGGACAAGAGAACCCTTGTCACATTGGTTGTGTTGGAAAAGAAACTTGCTAATTCTGGTCTTGAGGAAGTGAATTCTATGAAAAACTTTAAACTGAATTAAGCTTAGTTGAGAGCAGGAAGATGTGGAGTTGAGTCTAAGAAGGCCTCCTCCCAACAGTCAACTACAAAGACAAACCCAAGCTCTGCTCCCCAGTTATTTCTTATCTTGTGGAGAGGTGAGAGGTCAGAAGATAGCATGAGATCATACAATCTTAAAATAGAACCTCCACAAGTTTGAGGCAATGATAAAATCCCTTCCAATGATGTGTTTGGAGGTAGTTGAGGAAAGGATGAACGGTGAAAATGAACAAAACTATGGGCCTGAAAGTAGCAGTAAAGACTGGATTGGGGCAAATTAAATTTGGCTACAAGCTCATTAAAACTAGCAAAAGCCTCATCCACAAACAGATCCATAAAGTATTCAAATCCCCTTTCCCTCTACAAGGCAAATGCTGAGTCAGGCTTGAAAGGCAAGAATAAGTGATTAATGCAAATAGCAATGAAAGGATGAGAAGTTAAACTGTTGATGAAATTTTTCCACATTCCTTAACTAGAAACCAAAATGAGGCTTTACATGTATTTTGAGGGAGAGAGGGATAGTGGGAACCAACTAATGCTGGAAGAGAGGATGAGCATCAGGAGTGTGCTTCCATAAAGTACCAATTTACTTGAATCATGACATCATATTAAAATTTTCTGAAAAATGGCTGCCCATTAACAATAGTATAATAGATTCAGTAGAACTAGCCCACCACTTCATCATCTCCTCTGAAGTATCACACTACGGGCTCTCAGAGCCCTGCCTGCCCAGGTAAATGTTGATATCAGCTTAATTACTATGACACAATTGATTTTGATAAAAAATAGGGAGGCTTTGAAAGAGAAACAAGAACCTGGGCAGAATGTTCATTTTTATAAATTGAACTTTGCCAGTTAAGGAAAGAGGCAAATTATCCCAGCGCAGTAAATCCACCTTAACTTTGGTGACCAGATTCATAAAGTTTGTTCTATGATGAGTCGCAAAAGGCTGTGTAATGTTCACACCTAGGTATTGAAAACCAGCACCAGATACACGAAACAGCGAAGCTTCTGGCAGAATTTATTTGGCCACATAGTTGACTGGAAAACACTCACATTTGCTGATATTCAATTTATAGTCAGAGAATGAGCCAACGATGTTAAGATATTTATTATGTCCTCAAAACAGGCAACAAGATTAGTAATATATAATAGGAGGTCATCAGCATACAAGGACAGATGGTGCTGCACACAGACTCAGTGGATACATTTTGTTATATATTAATAAGGGTTGCAGGTTGCTTTAAGAGCTGAGCACATGATCTGATGGTGAAGTCATTAAAGTTGTTGCAGAGGCTGCTGTTTTACTTTCAGTTTCCCTATATAGGCAAAAGCTCCTAGAATAGATCTATTGTTGTTGCCTTGAATCCACGGGTGCAAATAGTTTCTTTTTGTTAAAACCCACAACCTCAAAATAGTTAGAACATTACAGAAAGAAAATTGGCAATGAGTCAGGATTTTGTTTAATCAAGAACATCAGGAAAAGATCCTAAGATAGAAAAACAAATTGTGGGTCTTCAGAGTTCAAACATTAGAAGGCTGGGAGAAGCAGCAATAGGATTAAAAATTGAAGTGCCAGTAAAGGAACACATATAAGAAATAAATATTTGCGTAGTTTTAAAAGAAGGGGTTTTTCTGATCAGAAAAGATGAGACTCCAGGTAGTATCTGGCATATTTTAAAAAAGGGATGCTTTGTTGTATAACTGGGGTCATTTAAAAAAAAATCAATGATCTCCAGGGTAAAAAGGGGAGTACTAGGAAGACAGTATAAACAATATACCTGAGCTGTATAGAGTCACTAGTGCCTGCAAGAGAAATTGAGGGTCACTTAGGATCCTTGTGCCCTTTCAATTAAGCAAATGAATCATGGAGTTCCAATGCAGAGCATTTTGAGTACTTTGCACAAACAAATAAAATTGCTAATGTTTTGCTTGTACCAGGTTTTCTCAGTACAATAGGATATAATACCTATAACATGCTCAGAAACTTGGTTCATCCAGCAAAGCCGGGAACCAAAACTTATGCTGACTTGACAAAGATCCTGGATTACTCTCCAAAGTCATTGATTATCAGCGAATGGCTCAGGTTCCATCAAAGGAATCAAATGAAAGGTGAAAGCATTGCTTAGTTTGTGACAACCTTAAAAAGACTGGCACATTATGAGTTGGATGTGCCATTAGTAGATGCTCTTTGAGATCATCTAGTTTGTGCTCTCTAAAATGAGGCTATCTAAAGAAGATCTGAACATGCTTTGACTTTAAAGATAGCAATAGAAATTGCTGTGTCAATGGAACTGGCTGCTAAAGAGCCTTCAAAATTTGGTAGGAATGAAAATCCACAAGTTGGGAACTGCCCATAGGAAGGCAAAAGAGCAACAAGCATGTCACAGATGTGCTTAAAAAAAGGCCATTCAATGAGTGAACACTGGAACAAGGATAGCTAATGCACGAATTGTGGAAAAATGGGTCACATTGTAGAAGCTTGTTGAACTAGACCAGCATCCCCTGTGAAGAACAGTCAGAAGAAAAATCTCGGTTCCTTCAAGAAGAAGAACAGGTTGCATTTTACAAAAATAATTTATAACATGGAGGAAAAGAATTATTACTGTATAAAAAGAATGTCCAGAGATGTGATGAGGAGTTCCAACTGAACATCTTATCCATACAGAGTGGATCACATAAGTTCTGATTAATTCCGCAGTTAAGTGGATAACATATTAGGATGGAGGTTGATACTGTGTTGCTGTAAATTTCTGAGACTACATACCAACAAAATCTGAAGCATCTTTAAAACCAACTGATTTAATTTTAAGGACATACAGAAAGAGATTGTGCTGTTGGAAGTTACATCATCGTCAATGTAACATTGAGTGGCTGAGCAGTTTTTCCTCCTCTCCATGTGGTCAGTGGTAATTTTCCAGCTCTATTTGGGACATCATGACTGGAGAAGACAAAGCTTAACTGGTGTGCTGTCAACGGACTGGTTAACCTCAAAACAGACGAACAGCATTTTCTGGCTAAACGCAGAGCATATTCGAAGAGACACTTGGCTCAATGAAGGGAGTTTGGGGGGTTGCTGGTGCTGTACTAGTGGTTGGGAAGAAGCCAGAGATCTGCAAGTGATGGGGTGAGGGATGGGGGGAGCTGTAGGGTTGTTTGGAGACCTTTTTAAAGGGTGCCCTGATCTCCAAGGAGTTGGCCTGGCTCATGTCTTTAGGTCCCACACATCTTTTTCCAGTGGGAATCTTCCTAGGCTCCAAAAACGTGATCTCGGTCACACTGACCCACCTGGTGGGAATCCCACTGCTTCTTCCACTGCAGACTACACTTTTTGGGAGAATTGCGCCTTCTGCAGTGGAGACAGTTTCAGTTTCAGCATCTGCATTTGTAGAAAATTAGGGACAATGTGCTTTAACACAGGAAACTGCCTTTATCTTACGGAAGCATGTCTACGAGAATGAAGAATAGCCAGGATCACCTTCCTAAATCACTTTCATGGGAGATAACATCTTGTTCCTAAAAGCCTGTCCACCGTCTGCTAAGCACAAGTCAGGATTATGATGAAAGAATCTGCTTGCTTGGATGAATGCAACTCCCAACAACGCTCAAGAAGCTCAACAGTTTCCAAGGTAAAGCAGCCACGTTGATTGATATCCAGTCCACCACCTCAAACATTCACTTCAAGTATCAGTGGTTCACATTGTACCAGTGTGTATGTGTTTGTACCAACTCTTTATAGCCGCAGAACATTCTTGACCTCACAAGAGTACTGAGGGAACCCTCATGTTAAAGAATTAAACCACCAATAACTATTATTATTATGCAATAGGTAAACATACAAAAACAACCTTAAGAACTGTCCCTTTTTTTTATACATACGTATGTAAATTCTGTCATTCAACAAATACTTCCAAGTTTTACCTTTTTGTCATTTTTAATGGGAGCTCGCACCCACCCGCACCCTCATCTACACACACCTCCCTCACCCACTGACCCACTGACCCACTTCTTGGGCTCCTGTGGCCCTGGCACCTCTCAGCTCCTGCAACCTCCTCCTCCTCCTCCTCCTCCTCCTCCTCCCCCCAATCCTTACTCAGCTTCTCAGCTCGGGACCCCCTGTAGCCCTGGTTCCTCCTAGTGTCTCTCGGGCCCCACTTCCTCCGTCAGCCCCAACAACTTTGGAATCTCACTTACTTGAATTGAAATTAATTTATTTCCAGCTTGTTACGGGTGCAGATAGGCGCTTCTGTGGACGTGAAAGAGACTCCAGGATAGTATGTTGCTTCCCTGGTGCCAGAGTCCAGGATGTTTCTGAGCGGGCAGAAAGCATTCTGAAGGGCGATGATGAACAGCCAGAGACTGTGGTACATATTGGTACCTATGACATAGATAGGAAGAGTGACGAGGCAGTTTAGGGAGTGAGGTAGAAAGTTAAAAAGCAGGAGCTCCAGGGTTGTAATCTCAGGATTGCTCCCTTTGCCATGTGCTAGTGAGGCCAGGAATAGGAAGATAGTGCAGCTCAACACATGGCTAAACAGCTGGTGTAGGAGGGAGGGTTTCTGATATCTGGACCATTGGGGTATTTTCCAGGGCAGGTGGGACATGTACAAGAAGGACGGGTTGCATTTAAATTGGAATGGCATAAATATTCTGGCTGGGCGGTTTACTGATGTCATATGGGAGGATTTAAACTAGTTTGGCAGGGATTGGGAACCAAAGCAAAGGTGAATTAGCTGAAGGGGAACCAGAGAGTAGGGCCAGTAAGACTCAGAGCAGGCAGGGTGTGGTTGCTTATCAAAGAGGATCTGGTGGACTGAAGTGCAATTGTTTCAATGCGGGAAGTGTCACAGGTAAGGCAGATGAACTTAGAGTTTGGATTAGTACTGGGAACTATGATGTTGTTGTCATTACAGGTATTTGGTTAAGGGAAGGACAGGATTGGCAACTTAACATTCCAGGATACAGATTTTTCAGGTGGAATAGAGGGGGATATAAAAGAGGTGGGTGAGTTGCACTACTGGTTAAGAAGAATATCACAGCTGTACTCTGGGAGATCATCTCGTGGGCTCATATAGTGAGACAATATGGGTAGAGATCAGGAATAGGAAAGGTGTAGTCACAGTGTTGGGGGTTTACTCTGGGCAGCCCAGCTGCCAGTGGGAAATAGATGAACAGATATGTAGGCAGATTTTGGCAAGGTGTAAAAGTAATAGGGTTGTGGTGGAGGGAGTTATTAGCTTCCCCTATATTGATTGGGACTCACTTAGTGCTAGGGGCATGGATGGGGCAGAGTTTATAAGGAGCATCCAGGAGGGCTTCTTGAAACAGAATGTAGATAGTCCAACTAGGGAAGAAACAATACTGGACCTGGTATAGGGGAATGAGCCCGGCCAGGTGGTTGATGTTTCAGTAGGGGAGCAGTTCGGGAACAGTGACCACAATTCAGTAAGCTTTAAGGTACTGATGGATAAAGATACGTGCCATCCTCAAGGTGCTAAATTGGGGGAAGACTAATTACAACAATATTAGGTGGGAACTGAAGAATGTAGATTGGGGGTAGATGTTTGAGGGCAAATCAACATCTGGCACATGGGAGTCTTTCAAGTGTAACATAGAACATAGAACAAAGAACAGTACAGCACAGTACAGGTCCTTCTGCCTTCAATGTTGTGCCAAGCTTTGTCCGAAACCAAGATCAAGCTATCCCACTCCCTATTATTCTGGTGTGCTCCCTGTGCCTATCCAATAACCGCTTGAAAGTTCCTAACGTCTCCAACTGCATTATCACAACAGGCAAATTTACTAACCCACCCTTCAGCCCTCTGCTCCAAGTCATTGATAAAAATCACAAATAGCAGAGGACCCAGCACTGATCCCTGTGATACACTGCTGGTAACTGGTCTCCAGTCTGAAAATTTTTCATCCACCACCACCCTCTGTCTTCTATGAGATAGTGAGTTACTTATTCAATTGGCCAAATTTCCCTCTATCCCACACCTCCTTACTTTCTTCAGTCCATTCCACACCCAATCACTTTGAGTAAAGGATCTACTTTGGACAGCCCTCTTATATCTGCCACCATGAACGTTGTAGCTATGCCCCCTATTAACAGCTTCATCCACCTGAAGACATTGTCTCTGAATGTCCACTCTATCTATCCCTCCCATCATCTTATAAACCTCAGTTAAGTTGCCTCTCATCCTCTTCCACTTTAAAAAGAAAAGCCCCAGCTCCCTCAACCTTCCCTCATAAGACCTATCCCCCAAACCAGGTAGCATCCTGGTAGATCTCCTCTGCACTATCTCCAATGCTTCCACATCCTTCTTATAGTGAGGTGACCAGAACTGCACACAATATTCCAAATGTGGTCTCACCAAGGTCCTGTATGGTTGCAGCATAACCCCACAGCTCTTAAACTTAAACCCCGTGTTAATAAACGCTAACACACTATAAGCTTTCTTCACGGCTCTATCTACTTGAGTGGCAACCTTTAGAGATCTGTGGATATGAACCCCAAGATCTCTCTGTTCCTCCACATTCCTCAGAACCCTGTTGTTGACCCTGTAATCCACATTCAGAATTGTCCTACCAAAATTAATCACTTTGCACTTATCAGGGTTAAACTCTATATGCCACTTTTTGGCCCAGCTCTGCATCCTATCAATGTCTCTTTGCAGCCTACGCCAGCCCTTCACCTCATTCACTACTCCACCAATCTTAGTGTCATCAGTAAATTTACTGACCCATCCTTCAGCCCCCTCCTCCAAGTCATTGATAAAAGTCACAAATAGCAGAGGACCCAGCACTGATCTCTGTGGTACACTGCTGGTAACTGGCCTCTAGTCTGAAAATTTTCCATCCACCACCACCCTCTGTCTTCTATGAGATAGCCAGTTACTTATCCAATTGGCCAAATTTCCCTCTATCCCACAGCTCCTTACTTTCTTCATGAGCCTACCATGGGGAACCTTATCAAACACCTTATTAAAATCCATGTATATGACATCAACTGCTCTATCTTCATCTGCACACTTAGTTTCCTCCCCAAAGAATTCAATCCAATTTGTGAGACAAGACTTATCCTTCACGAATCCGTGCTGATTATCCCGGATTAAGCTGCATCTTTCCAAATGGTCATAAATCCTGTCCCTCAGGACCTTTTCCATTAACTTACCACTGAAGTAAGACTAACTGGCCTATAATTACCAGGGTCATTCCTATTTCCTTTCTTGAAGAGAGGAACAACATTCGCCACTCTCCAGTCCTTTGGCACTATCCCCGTGGACAGTGAGGACCCAAAGATCCAAGCCAAAGGCTCTGCAATCTCATCCCTTACCTCCCAAAGAATCCTAAGATATATCCCATCTGGCCCAGGGGACTTATCGACTCTCAGGTTTTTCAAAATTGCTAATACATCTTCCCTCAGAACATCTACCTCCTCCATCCTATCAGCCTGTATCACACACTCATCCTCAAAAACATGGCCCCTCTCCTTGGTAAACACTAAAGAAAAGTATTCATTCATTACCTCTCCTATCTCTTCTGACTCTATGCACAAGTTCCCACTACTATCCTTGACCAGCCCTAACTTCACCCTGATCATTCTTTTATTTCTCACATAAGGGTAAAAAGCCTTGGGTTTTCTTTTATCCAACCCGCCAAGGACTTCTCATACCCCCTCCTAGCTCTCCTAAGCTCTTTTTTTTAGCTCATTAAAAAAAGGTTGACAGGGATTTAGGACTGACACATTCCTGTAAAAATGAAGGATAAGCATGGCAAGTTTTGGGAACCTTGGATAACGAGAGTTATTGTGAGCCTAATCAGAGAGAAAAAGGAAGCATTTGTCAAAGGTTGGATGGCTGGGAACATACAAAGCAAGTGTGGAACACAAGGAAAGTAGAAAGAAACTGAAGCAAGGAGTAAGGAGAGCAAAAAGGAGTCATGAAAAAGCATTGGCCAGCAAGATTAAGGAAAATCCCAAGGCTTTTTATACAAATATAAAGAGCACGAGGATAGCCGGTGAGAGGGTTGGACCCCTCAAGGACAGGGGAGGGAATTTATATGTGGAGCCAGAGGAAATGGGTGAGGTATTTAAATGGGTGAGGTATTTTGCATCAGTATTCACCAAAGAGAAGGACTTGGTGGATGATGAATCTGGGAAAGGATGTGTACATAGTTAGAGTCATGTTGAGATCAAAAAAGAGGAGGTGTTGGGGTTGTTGAGAAACATTAAGGTAGAGAAGTTCCCAGGGCCTGATGGGATATACCCCAGAATACCAAGAGAGGCAAGAAAGGAAATTGCTGGGGCCTTGGGAGAAATCTTTGTATTCTCACTGGCTACAGGAGAGATCCTAGAGGAGTGGAGAATAGCCAGTATTGTTCCTTTGTTTAAGAAAGGTAGCAAGAATAATTCAGGTAATTGCAGGCCAGTGAGCCTTACATCAGTCGTAGGGAAATTACTGGAGAGGATTCTTCAAGACAGGCTTTATTCCCACTTGGAAATAAGTGGACGTATTAGTGACAGGCAACATGGTTTAATGAAGGGCAGGTCGTGTCTCACTAACTTGATCGAGTCTTTTGAGAAGTGACGAAGATGATTGATAAGGGTAGGGCAGTGGATGTTGTCTACATGGATTTCATTAAGGCCATTGACAAGGTCCCTCATGCCAGGCTAGTGCAGAAGATGAAGTTGCATGTGATCAGAGGTGAGCTGGCAAGATGGATACAGAACTGGCTCGGTCGTAGAGACAGAAGTAGCAGTGGAAAGGTGCGTTTCTGAATGGAGGGCTTTGACAAGTGGCATTCCTCAGGGATCAGTGCTGGGACTTTTGCTGTTTGTACTATGTATAAATATTTTGGAGGAAAATGTAATTGGTTTGATTAATAGGTTTGTGGACAACACAAAGGTTGGTGGATTTGTGAATAGTGATGAGGACCATCAGAGGATACAGCAGGATATGGATTGGTTGGAGACTTGGGCAGAGAGATGGCAAATGGAGTTTAATCCGGACAAATGTGTGGTAATGCATTTTGAAGGGTCTAAAACAGGGAGGAAATATACAATGAATGGCAGAACCCTTAAGAGTATTGATAGGTAGAGGGATCTGGGTATACTGGTATACAGGTCACTGAAAGTGGCAATGCAGGTGGAGAAGGTAATCAAGAAAGCCTATGGCATGCTTGCCTTTGTTGGCTGGGGCATTAAGTTTAAAAATTGGCAAATCACGCTTTATAGAACCTTAGTTAGGCTGCACTTGGAATACAGTGTTCAATTCTGGTCGCCACACTACCAGAAGGATGTGGAGGTTTTGGGAAAGGTACAGAAAAGATTTACTAGGATGTTAACTGTATGGAGGGCATTAGCTATGAGGAGAAATTGGAGAAACTTGGTTTGGCCCCACTGGAATGACAAAAGTTGAGGGACTACCTGAGAGAAGTCTACAAGACTATGAAAGGCATGGACAGAGTGGATAGTCAGAAGCTTTTTCTCAGGGTGGAAGAATCAATTACTTGGGGGCGTAGGTTTAAGGTGCGAGGAGCAAGGTTTAAAGGAAATGTACAAGGCAGGTAAGTGCCTGGAACTCGCTGCTGGGGGAGGTAGTAGAAGCAGATACAATAATGACTTTTAAGGGACGTCTTGACAAATACACGAATGGAGGGATATAGTCCCCAGAAGAGTCGGATGTTTTAGTTCGATCAGGCAGCATGGTCGGTGCAGGCTTGGAGGGCCAAAGGGCCTCTTCCTGTGCTGTAATTTTTTTTGTTCTTTGTTCTTTGTCCAATCAGAGGCTGACTTCTGAGCTCATTGACTGCAGATAGACTGACTGGCAGTACACTGCAAATTTGGTGGATTTCTTCAAGATGCTTTATGGGACAGTTTAATTTGCAGCCTCTGTAATGAAGCCATCCAACAAAAACTTTAAACAAAAAAAGTCCTAGACTTCAAAGTAGCCTTTGAAATAGCTACTGTGATGGAATTGGCCACTAATGAGGCAACACAGTTGGGTGTCAGTGCCTGAATTCACGAAGTAGCTGAAGCACTGCAGAACATGGTGCCAACTACAGAATGTCTCCAAGGTGGCAAATCAGGCCAGAGAGTCAACATGCTGGACTCGTGAAGCCCGATGCCACACATGTTGGCAAGTGGGGCATATTGCCTGAACTTTTAGCGTGGAATTGAAAGAGGAAAAGGAGAGTCAGAGAAAGACTAACCTGAAGATGAGGCATAAGGTACATGCCACCAGCCAGGAGGAGGACAGGGAGTCAGCTGAATTTGTGGAGGAAACAGAAGAGTCTAAATCTATGGAATTTCAGCCAAATATCAGTCTGAGGGGAAATCAATTGGTTCTGAGTCCTTCCCAAGGTAGAAGGAAAGACCATTCAATTGGAGGTGGACACGGGGGCAATGGTGTCACTGACTTAGTCTACAGAGATAAATTAAAAGCACAAGATTGCTCACAGAACAAATGGTGCCACTGCGAGGATATGTGCTAGTGAAGGTATAACTAAAGAATCAGTATGCGGAGTTACTATTGTACACAGTCAGGAGTGGCTAACCTGCTTTGTTTGGATGCTCCTGGTTGCAGAAATTGAAACGAAATTGAGGTGTAGTGAATAGGCTGGTGGACTTGAGAAAAGGTCTACAAGTCATCCTGGAGATGGAAGGGATTGAAATTAAAATTCAACTGAAGCCTGAGACTCGTCCATTGACTTTGCCGAGTCAACGTTATGAGACTACATTGTTGGATTATGTGTCATTTTGGGAGAGATTAACTGCGCTGTTAAGTTAGTTAGACAACATTTCAAAGTTAACAGCAGAGTTCAGATATTTGTACTTTTTTCAATGGTGACGAATCATTAGTATTATTATGAGTGATGGGTGAATCATTAAAATCAAGGTTTAGTGGGCCTTATTAAATTGAAAGAAAATTGATCCCATCTTTCTCATGGCTTGGTATCCCAAAACGCATGCCAAATTTTGGCTGAGGTTTTGACTAATATTTTGTACGAGACAGCATGGTGGCACAATGTTTCGCACTACTGCCTCTCAGCACCAGGGACCTGGATTCAATTCTGGCCTTGAGTGACTGTCAGTGTGGAGTTTGCATGTTCTTGTCATGCTTGTGTGGGTTTTCTTCGGGTACTTTGGTTTCCTCCCGTATGCCAAAAAATGCCCAGGTTAGCTTGATTGACCAGGACTAATTGCCCCGTAGTGTCAGGGGCATTATCAGTGTAAATACATGGGGTTATGGGTGTATGGCCTGGTTGAAGTTGCTTTCGGTGCAGGTTCTGTGGGCCAAGCGATCTCTTACTGCACTGTAATATTTCAATGAATGTATTGGGAGATTGTTGCTTAAATGTGAGTGTAAGGATATTACTCAGGTACTAAGTTAACATGTTACATCTGCTGCAATCCTGGGTATTTTTAAAGATTAATCTATGTTATCCTGTTCGGTACCATATGCCATCTGGCCGAAAGTGGAGGTAGAACTAGAGTTGCTGGTGAACATTGAGACATTGGAACCAGTAACCACCAGCGTATGGGCCACACCAATTGTTTCAGTTTTAAAAAACAGTTGGCACATTTAGAACCTGTGGGACTTCAAGGTCACAGTCAACCCAGCACTGCGTGTGGATCAATACCCACTTCCTCTCATTCAGAACTTGTTGAGTGGATTTGTAGCAGGGAAGAAATTTTTGACAATTGACCTGTCACAGCCCTAATCTCCAAATGGGTGGTGCAGAAGAATCCCAACCATCTATGATAATAGTAACTCATCGGGGATTTTTTTGCTACAAGCAACTTCCCTTTGGCATCACGTCAGCATCAGCTCTTTCCCAGATCTAACTCTATGAGGGTTACCGGGGGTCCAGTGTTATGGACAGATACCTGGACTAGATAACGTTTTACAATTATGATCATTCCTGGGGGTTGATAAACTACTATGGCAAGTTTGTGCCAGAGCTGGCAACCATGCTGAAAGCTCTACACCAGCTGCTTGAGAAAGGCCGGCCAAGGAGATGGGCCCAAGGGTATGAGGAGGCTTAGCAGGAGGCAAACCAAGCCTTGAGGTCAGAAGTGCTAACCCATTTTGACCCAAAGTTGCCACTGCAATTAGCCTGCGATGCCTTGCCTTATGGGGTTGCCACTGCATATATTGTCTAAATGGAAAGGAAAGACCCATTGCCTTCATGTCAAGGTCTTTGATGAAAACAGAGGAAAACTATGTCCAGATTGATAAGGAAAAATTGAGTATTGTGTTTGGGTTGAAGGAATTCTTACATGGGCACTACTCCTATCAGCATACTGTTATGACATACAAAATCAACAATCAGAAGAGCATGGTAGTACTCTTTCAAGGCTGTCTCTCCCTGAAAGAATGGGGATTCCTGATTAAAATTTAAAAATGAAGGGGGTGATTAGGAGACATCAGCAGAGGCTGTTTCGTGGGCTTCTCAGTGGGTGTGTCTCCCAGCCCGAGATTTTTGCAGTAATCAGCTTTGCACCCGAAATTGGAATGGAGCTAATGTGAATATGCTATTTGGGATTTCCATAGGAAGCACTCTCACAACACCAGGTTAAAGTCACCTGATGAAGTGGCAGTGCTCTCAAAACTCATGCTACCAAATAAATCTGTGGACTTCAACCTGGTGTTAGGAGACTAATTACTGTGCCTACCCCAATTCAACACCAGCAACTCCATGTCATGAGATTTCCCTGTCATTTGTGGGCTCAGGATTGAAGTCTCCGAGCCTACTAGCGCCTCCTCCCCTCTCCCCCCGCAACAGGCAGCTGGCCCCGCTGGAGTGGAGAGAGGCCAATGAGGCCCCCCCCCATGAGGTTTGGGGTGAGGGGAGGTGACCCTTGGACAGTGCCAGCCTGGCCCCTGACACTAAGGGGCAAACTGGCAATGCCCAAGGACACCTTAGCATTGCCCATGGACATTGACACTGTCAAGGAGTGGGGGGGATGAGGCTAGAGGGTGAGGAGCCTGTTGGGGGGGACCCCGGTTGTCATTCTGCATTCAAAATCGGTGGCAGAGGGAGGAAGAACAGTGATCGGGGCTGGCCATCTGGGTGGGGGTAGGTTGAGACTGTTGGGGGATAGAGGTGTCAGGTAGGAGGATGGTGGCCAGGACTGCTGGGGGAGGGGGAGTGTCAGGGCTGCCGCGGTGTAGAGGATCAGGAGATTGGGGCTGGCTGGGTACGAGGTCAGGGAGGTTGGGGAGGCATCAGGGAAATTGGGGCTGTGGGGAGGAGGGGACATCGGGACTGGTCCGGGAGGACAGCAGTGGGCGTTTGTGGGATTGGCCAGTGATTGGGAGGCTGGCAATGTGGGGCCACTGCGTATGTGCTGATTTCCGTGCTGACAGATCTGCACATGCACAGTGGCCCAGTCAGCACAATTCTGCCTACCTCTCGGGCAGGAATAGGCCCCCACACCCTAATTTTCAGAGGAATCCCATTCAGGCAGTCTGTGATGCGCAGTGTATGGGAGATTCAATCCAAAAATCATGCGAAAAAATGGCGGGCGTTCCTCCTGTTTTCATACAAATTGGGAACTTAGAATTTTTTTGGGAGAATCCTGGCCTAAGTAGTTTTCTTAGAGAGTAATTTGAAGAAGATGATCAGCTCAGGTGCGGAACACTACCCAGAATGACTTAGTCTTAAGTCAAGGCATGGATTTAGTCTTGAGAGGGAAGACCAGCCATAGAAATCAGCCAGATTTACATCGCTATCTGTCTAGGAGGTGGGAGTTGTCTGTATCGGAAAAAAATATTTGTTGTGGGGAAGGAGAGTGGTCATCCCGCCCATGTTAAGAGGAACGGTGCTGGCACAAGTGCACCAAAAGCACCCTGGGCGTAGTGCAAATGAAGGGGATTACCCTTCATTTCCTATTCCTGGTGGCCAAGTGTAGATTCCCAGATCGAGGAAAAGACAGGTTCTTCTGAATTTGTTCTCTCGTAAGCAAGATGCTGTTATTTTCACCCCCTTCCTATGGAAATGGCCTGAAACTACATAGCAAAGGCTCCATGTTGACTTTGCAGGTCCAGTGGAAGGACAAATACATTTTGTGGTGGTCGATGCCCACTCCAAGTAGCTAGAAGGGGCAGTCATGATGGCAGTGTCTGCAGATAGATTGACTTGATGAATTATTTTTTAGATTTGTGAATCCCAAACAAGTGGTCAGCAACAGTGGGCCCCAGTTTGTGGTTCAGAATTTGGGGAATATCTTGACCGCCAAGGTGTCCAACTCATATCACCCTGTGACAAATGGCCAGTTGCAGAGGTTCATCAAAATCTTAAAGCAGGTGCTGAAAGCTTCCCAAGGAGAGGGTTTGCTTGGAAAGGGAGTGAATCAATTTTTCAGTTCGTATCGTAATAGACCCAGTGTTCACCGTCATCGTTAATGTTTAGTCAGAAAGTGATAGCCACGTTTGCTCTCTTGTGGTCAGATGAGATGAGAAAAGTGGTGAAAGGAATCAGGAAGGACAGATGGTCTGATGGGAGGGGAATTCCAAGTCAAGGAGTTTCTAGAAAGGAGAGTCCATGTTGGTCAGGAATTACATGTTAGGACAGAAATGGGTCCCAATGACAGTGGTGAACCAAACAGGGCCAGTGTTAGCTGGTCTGGAGGAGGCATATGGATCAACTGGCCACCACTGGCTTATCAACGGACGGCCAAGATCCTGATCCTGAACAGTTTCAGACGGAGCCAGGGGAATCAACCGAGCCGAGTGTCCCTGAGGAAGGGATAGACTTTCCCATGGAGGTGGCATTGCTATGGAAGACAGAAACCAATTTCGAGAGGAAACCATAAATGTGTGACAAGAGCTTCCTGAATTTTGGGAAAGTACATCCAAGAAGGCTCCTGAGATGAGGAGACGTTCATCCAAAAACCATCAACCCCCAGAAAGACCGATGATGTCAATGTAGGCACAGATTAGGTGTCTGATATTGGCAGGTTGTTTATGTTTCTCTGTTTCATGGTTCCTTGTATGTAGTTTTGACTTATATATACATTGGGGTAATACCTATATAACTTGTATATATGTTCGAGGGGAATTTTTGAAATAAGAGGGGAGGGATGTTATGTAATTAGTCGAGCGTATGCCGTTTAAGACAGCAAGTCAAGTGTTGCGAGGGCAGTTTTGTACTGGCTGTGCTACTGAAACAATGTTGAATAAGCTGTTCCTGTTCATTTTACGTCTGCTTATTTCAGCGTCTCTTTATAGTCAATAATAAGCCCTCAAAGATAATAACCACTTCCAACACAGTACCCTGACTTGAAACTGTATTGCTATTCCTTTACTGTTGCTGAGTCGAAATCCTGAAATACTGTCCCTAACAGCACTGTGGGTGAACTTACACCAAATGAACTTAGGCAGTTTGTCACAACCTTGTGAAGGGCAATTAGGGCTGGGCAACAAATGGTGGCCTTGCCAGATATACTCACAGCCCAGGGTCAAATAAGAAGTAAACTCAGCTACAGGTATGTGGCAGTGTAGCCTGATGCAAAGTGAATTATATGTGAGCATTTTTTTATACTAGGTACATGGGGGAATGTGTCCTTGTTCTTTTAAAATATAAAAACAAAACAGCACACTATGCAATAGTATATTTCTATATGCCTCTGTTGGAATAAGCTGAAGTTTATTTGTCAAGCATCCTATCAAAGATGGGTCAGTCAATATCAAGCAAAATCCTGAATAAGGCTTCGGGATCCATTTGTGTCTTGTATTTTTCCCTGAGGGATTTGGCTGATGTAATGAGTCTTTTGTCCCTCTGTGACTGTTTTATTTTGCTTTGTTCCGGTGGTGTTTAGATGATCGATCGCAATCCACCAGCATAAAACATGAAATTTCATGCAGCAAATCAGTAGAAAGCACCTGTCTAAACAGACTCATACATAATCTAAGTATTGGAGGGATAGTTATTGTATTGGTTTGCTTTGTTCTAAAATTTTGATCCTTGTTATTTGGAAGTTCTGTTCTTTCCATCTTCATGCTTAGTGGCACATTGAGAACAAATTTAACCATGGGACTGATAAAACAATTCCACTTGGACCTCAGCTCTTTTGCTGCTGCACACTATTGCACCACTGCGCTTCCTAATGATCTTGTGCTATAATGCAAGGCTAACTCTTCATTATAAATCTTTGCCATTCCTTGTGCACAGTGCATGGCAATCTGAGAGTCCCACAGTGTGAGGCCACATTATCCGGTTCCAGCTGTTAAAAGACTTCTCTTAGTCATCCTGAAAACTATATGATAACTGAGAGGGAAAATGGCAAAGAACATAAGAAATAGGAGCAGGAGTGGAGTAGGCCATCTAGCCCTTCGAGCCTGCCCCGCCATTCAATAAGATCATGGCTGATCTGAAGTGGATCAGTTCCACTTTCCCGCTTTCTCCCCATAACCCTTAATTCCCTTGTCTGTCAAAAACCTATCTACCCATGACTTAAATATATTCAGCGAGGTAGCCTCCACCAGTTCAATGGGCAGAGAATTCCAGAGATTCACCACCCTTTGAGTGAAGAAGTTCCTCCTCAATTCCAATCTAAACTACCCCCCCCCCTTATTTTGAGGTTAAAAGGAAGTTAAGAGGGTAGAGTGATGCTAATCCAGAGATTGCTTTGGAGGTTTTGCGGCAGAAGATTTGCAGAAAAAGTTACTCGTTTTTGGAGGAATGAGCCACACTGCAATGAAGAGCAGAAACGTTGCAAAATGAATGAAGGTGATGAACAAGTGAATGTTGTCTCACTGTGTTCTGAACCTGGGAGCAGGTGGAGAAGAAATTTGCTGGACTGTGCATGATTGTCAAAGTAAGTGGGCCAACATTTGGCTTTATTTTACTATATTGTCTACTAAACTTGGTACACTGTTATAGAGGGAAACCACTGCATTTTGCTAATGGTCTATATTTCTAATTTCACCAGGATGCTTTGGCTGTTCATGCAAATTGTATAAACTATTGTATCAAGCTGTCAATCTATTAAATGTGCCAAACAGCCAGTATGATGGCAGCGCAAGGTACCAACATAAATCCCTTTCATATTTCCTTGCAGAAAAATTAATACACAAAAATTAATACATGTAGACACGAGGAACCCAATAAAAATGCAATACTTGAGATTCTGGGCTTGGAGGCAAACAGGGGAGGATAATGACAAAGAACTTCATGTTTATGGCTAGTGTCATTTATATTTCAAACCTGATTTCCTTATTAATTCACACACTCATACACACTCTCACTCAGGCAAATATTGCAACAGTATAGCCTAAAATGCCAAGATGTCTTGCCGTGTGATGCTATGTTGCAAAGGTTGTTTCGTTGTAACGTTGTGAAGTATATTATTCTCCTGTTCTTCCAGGTGTCCAGGCAGAGGAGGAAGAGCACCAAATGTACAACATCAACCAAGATCTCACAGCACCATAACTAAACCATTCCTAAGGTGGCAAACAGCAGCACAAATATATCCACTGCTGAGGAAGGGACCATTAATAAATGGCAAACGAAGAGCAGAGCACAGCTGATGAGGAACCTGCCAGACAGAGGACCAGCTCACTGATTCCTTTAGTTGGTGCACCCTAAGAGTTAATATTTTAAAGATCTAAAGAAGAAGCATAGTTTGGTAATTCAACATCAGCACATCATGGAATCATTTTAGAGTATGTAACTGAGCTATACAGTTGGAGAGCATCACAAGGTAATTACAGACCAGGAAAGCCTTTACTGTCCATCTAAATTCACCCATTCAAAAAGACTCAAGTCTCCCTCATTGTACCATCTATTCTTCTTTCAAATAATTGCAGAGTTTTCACTTCCACTTTTCTATGTGGGTCCATTCTGTGCATTGATCATGCCAAGTGTGGAAAGAAATTTCCTGTTACAAGTCCTAAATGTATTTTTTACTAGACTGAATGTGTCCCTTTTTCTACTTTCAGAAATTAATTTCACATAATATTCTGGAATCATCTTTTGATTCCTTTAACTATCTTGTGTACCTCTACAAGATCACCCAACAGATGCCCTCATTTCAGGCTGAAAAGCCAAATGCCTTCAGTCTTTCCAAATCTCTCACTTTTAAGATTAGGGATTAGTTTCTCGCTCTTCACAGCCTGGCTTGTGTCAACAATGAGGAATTCACAGTCTTCATCTATATAAGAGACTGCCTATCTGAGCTGCAGCCTGTCACAGGGAATATGGGAAACCCCAAGCCCTTCTGCATCAAAGCTACTTATTGGTCAAAGTTGTAAGATGAGGCTGAGCTGTCACTGAAAGCACTAAGATCTGGGATCTTCACATATCTCAGTGATGACAAGTGATTTATTTTCATTCAGATCTTTAATCGTGCTGAGGGAATGACAGCAGAAGGGCAATGCTAGAAATTGGCATAGATAATGGAAATAAAGCTCATATGATGTCATACCTAAGACTTACAGCTGCATCAAATGACTAATAATGCATCCTATGGCATCTTGGTACAATCAGTTACTGTAGCAATCCTCTGCTGCATGTAGTTGCAGGACCATCTACAGACCCAGTTCCAGTCTATTTCTGTCCTATGAGGCAGCCATACAGCTGACCTCTTCCTCCTATTAGAAGACACTTTATAGGAGCATGTGATTAGAAACTGGAACACACACGCATATTGTTACAAATATAAAATTCCTTGGTAAAAATGACCAAATATATGTTGTTATGATCTCTATAGAGACTAATAACTTTTAAACAGAAACTTGAACTTCCAGTTAACAGCTGAAAGACATCAAGACTTCATGTTTTAAAACTTACACTGTAAAAATGTACTTGACTAAGAAAACAGTAATGGCAAAGCACTTTTTTGTAAGCAACTTATACTTCAAATTACAGAAATAAACCATTGTCTTTTATTTATCACTTTCCCTGGAATTACAGTTCTTATTACAAAGAGTTCATAGCTTGCAATGGGTTGCTTCATTTTTACTTTCCCAACCAGGTATGTTCTATTCTATCTCTCACTGTGAGTGCTACGCTATAGATTTATTCTTCTAGCTCCAAGCTAGGCAAATCTTTCACCTTGGTTTTCAGTTTGAGCATAAGCTCCTATCCACATTCTCTGTGGTGAACAATAGAGTCAGCATTTTCTTTGCTCGAAGTGCAGGTCTGGTTTGTTCTTGCTCTTGGTCTCTATCTTTTAGTCAGCTACAGAATGCACAAGATGAAATTACACATGCTGTCTATAATATTCCTGGGTTTATAGGGAAGCCTTCAAACTGATCTCAAAAATGCTTCCATTACCTTCTTCCTCATGGCAACTGAAACATAATAGTAGAATTTTGAATTAGCTATCTTTGATCCAAACTACTTTGTATCTCAGAAGTAAAGGGATTGTTTACAGTGCAGTTGTCAAAAGCTTGATATGTATAATGCATTTTTGGGATTTTGGGAGACTAAATGAGCAGAATTCTCCGATTTTGAGACTAAGTACGGTGGCAGGCATCTCCGATGGTGTCTTTTCTGCTGGTCAGAATGGCAGGATCCTGCATCAGATTCTGCACTTGGAATCTCTTTCATTATATATAGGCGAGATCCAACCCAGTTGCCTGGCAGCTGATTTGTCAGCCCCTGTCAACTGGTAGATTCAGGGGTCCCAGTTCCATATTTAAATATTAGTCCAGCACACACATATCACTTTCTTCAGTCCATCTGTCTTCACCACACTGTGCAGGATATCAGCGACCCAGAGAGAAAAGACTAGCAAGCAGCCTTAAGAAGAAATATGTTCCTCAATTTAATCAGTCTCCCCCGACCCCATCATTTGAAAGGCACCCATGCCTCACTTGGACCTCTACTTACCACATCTGGGATCTTAGTGCATCCCCTTCTAATAAATGATATGGTATCCCTTTTACCCTCTTGTTTGTGAGCTTTTTTATGCAGCTTGTCAGGTTCCAGCACCAACCACCACCCCCCCCCCCCCACCCCAACCATCTTCCCTATGCCATCCATTATTCATCACCTTCATTTACCTCCTTGTGAGCCCTTGACTCCCCTTCCTAACACCTCTTTTCACAGCCTTCCAACCACCTTGCTCCACACTGTCTTCAGCAGGCCCCCACTCTTACCCCCGTTCATTTTACACTTCACAACCAGTTGATCATCGGACATTTGTTGCAGTGGTTGCATGAGTCCTCCAGCATAATCCTGTTCAGATAAATGCTTGTGCGTGGTATCAGGGGTAAGGAGATCGTTTTTTTTCCCCAACCCCAGGCACTATACTGATCCAAAATGGTGACACAGAAGGGTCCATGGGTCCAGCAGCACGGTGTTGTCCAAGAAGATTAATTCAGCATGGAGATGGAGGGCAGAGTGGTGAGCAGCACACCATAATGGCAGAAAGGTTTTTTTTGCACTCAGTTCAAAGTCTCTTGTGAACTGCGGGCTGCCTTGTGCACACTACTCTTTCGCAATCTGATTTCAGACAACATAATTTCACACTAGCGTGACATAACATGGGAATGACTGATAGGATGCATGCAGACAGCTGTTCTAATGAGCACACATGAAATGCAAATTAATGCAAATTATGTGCATGCCATCAGTCAGCAGGAAGACCACCCTGCCAGTAGTGTGCTTCTGGTATAGTTGCAACATGACTATGCCAGCGGCTTTCAGTTAATTTGGCTTCCATTAGATTCTCTACTCTGCCCACAACCAACCTTGCTGCGGGTGGGATGAGAGAATTTTGCCTACTCACTATATTCTGTCTACTCACTGTAGACATAGAAACTGCTGTAATTGACTGCAAGCATAAATACTTTGCACCTCTCTCAATAAAACAACCTGAAACTTCCTCTGATCTCTAATAATTAAACTACCCAGAATTACTGTCAGCAGATTCCAGCAGAGGTCACATTACCCCTTTCATCTAGCCTATATTTAAAGTTTCAGTGCCAAACTATGATAATCTTATAAACCCAAAAGACATAGTCCTAAAACAAAATAATCTTACAAACCTCATAATTGCAAAAATAAGAATTGTAGATTTTAATCAAAATTGGTTTGAATGACGCTGACAAGCCTCACTAATGAAACAGCTTAGTGATGAAGCAGATACAATTATCTCAGCTAACATCTGTGCAATAAGTTCAATTTCCTTTTAGCATTGCTCTAAATGAACACCCTCACTTAAACAAATATGCATTATCCTCTGGCAATTTTGTCCATATTTTCAGGTAAAAATTGCACTTATGTTTTGCCTTTACTTCTGTGGTATATAAAATGGGATTGAGTGGCGAAATATAATTGTGATGAAGAGCGGAATGATCATATGTCTGGACAGTGCATTTAGTTGGACTGCATGATTTCATATACCAGTGTTTAATGCTTTGCCACTTGAAATTGTGTTTGCAAAAGCATAGTTACTCTCAATATATATTCTCAACCAATAAAGTTTCCATGGCAACAGTAAGACCCAGTGTTTTAGAATGCTATTAAATTGTGACTGTCACTCGGTGTGTATTACTGTGAAAACTATGAAAGTTAAAGTGGTACACTTTGCTTCTCTGAGAGTGGAGTGGAAATATGTTGGAGGGGGAAAGCATACTGCTAATGGGAAGGGAGGAGAGGGTATCTCCTGGTGCAGTGTGAGAAATGGCTCAAGTACTCTGAAGCCAGGCTTGTTCAAGTGTTATCAAGATACACTCACTCAAGGACCTGACCCCCCTCTACCCCCGTATCAACACAAAACTCCCAACTCTCCAAAAAAGTGAGTATGGGAGGATTGTGGTGCAGAGAGCAGTCTAGAGACCAGGGCAGATCGCTGTATTATTCTCACCGTTATGACAATTAGTTCAATTAGTAGAGAATTCTGCTCATTGATTAGGCAGAGAAGAGGGCAGTTTGGCATACTTGACAAACCTTTGGGCTATCTTATCTGGAAATGATTTGTGGAGTAGGTCTGAAGTTGCAATGACATTTTTCAACCTGCTATGAATGTAATGGGATTTTTCGTCAACTCTCTGCTCCATACTCAAATGCTTAGTCTATGGCTTGTGAACAAGTGAGAAGGATTTCTCATGACATAAAATTACATTCCAAAGCATATGATGAACTTTTTATTGTTTTTTGTTTTATTAACAAACACCATATAAGTGAAGTTTTCCAAACACACAAGCAATCTAACTTGTTAGAAACTTAAATTACTGTGTGGAATGAATATGTGTACGGCTTCTTGGTAATGAGATAATTGTTACAATTATTTAATTACTTTTCTGTGCATTAAGATGGAATTACTCTTTTTGGTTTCTCCTTAGATCTTTAGACAGGAAGTTGCAGCGACCTTTGCTGACAAAGTCTCAAACTCTACCCAGCATTCCACAGTCACCAACTGTTACAAGAGCGCACAAAGAATTTCTACCTGATAACGATGATGGCAGAAGTCAAAGTAAACTGTTGCTTACAACAGAAACTCAGAAGCGATGTAGAGTACCATCATTCGGTGAGTTTAAAGTTAGGTTGTACTTAAATAGGCTGCAAGTCTGTCATGAAGTAATTCTATGGTGTAACATTATAAAATACAAACTTTATAAAGTAGTAAATAGGTTAATTCATGACAGTTTCTTGTTCAATCAAGGACTGTACAGGATGAATGTGTTTTCATTCTATTCATGTCTGCAGTGCTCCATTTAAAGTCATTTCACTTTTTTTTAAAGCAGTTGCGAAAGGGTGGCACAGTGGTTAACACTGCTGCCTCACAGCTCTAGGGACCCAGCTTTGATTCCTGGCTTGGGTCACTGTGCGGAGTCTGCATATTCTCCCTATGTATGTGTGGGTTTCCTCTGGGTGCTCCAGTTTCCTCCCACAGTCTGAAAGATTGCTGGTTAGGTGCATTGACCATGCTAAATTCTCCCTCAGTGTACCCGAACAGGAGCCAGAGTGTGGCGACAAGGGGATTTTCACAGTAACTTCATTGCTATGTTAATGTAAGTTTACTTGTGACACTAATAAATAAACTTAAAGATTTAATTCTGGTTGATCGACAAAACTCATTCTGCAGAACAGCATCAGGGTTGAAAAAAGTACAGAAAGTGAAATAAATTTAAAACTGGTGATTTAGTTGGTGTTACAGTAACTTTTTTAGCCTATAGATAGGAAGCATAGGAACAGGATTATACCAGTCAGCCCCTTAAGGTTGTACAGATCTGATATTTATTTCAACTCCAGTCACCTGCTTTTAACTCATATTCTTTGGCACCCTCAATACAAATCTTTTTCTTTAGAATCCCTATGTGCAGAAGAAAGCCATTCAGACCATCGAGTCTGCACTGACCACAATCCCACTCAGGCTGTATTCCTATAACCCCTCATATTTACCGTGCTAATACCCTGACACAAAACATCAATTTAGCATGGCCAATCAACCTATCCCACACATCTTTGGACTGTGGGAGGAAACTGGAACACCCGGAGGATAACCATGCAGACGCGGGAAGAACGTGCAGACTCCACAAAGACAGTGACCCGAAGCCGGAATTGAACCTGGGTCTCTGGCGCTGTGAGGTAGCAGTGCAAACCACTGTACCACTATACCGCCCGGGCTACACCAAATCTGTTGATCTCAGTCTTGAATGTGTGTAAGGGAAGACTGGAGGAAGTGAAGAGTTCCAACTTTGAGGCCTAAGAGGCAAGTGAGTTGGGAAACTGTGAGATCAGTCTTGATTTTAACACAAGATGATTGTGGCATGTTTGCATGTTTAACTGAACAGAAGGCCAAAGCTCAAAGCAGCATTGACCATAGTGCTCTGCAGAGATTGAAGAGAGAGGAAAAGAAAGGTTATGATGGAGAAAGAAAGTGAAAAGGTCAGTAGCATTTCGGAGCTGTGAAAGACATGAGCAAGTGGCTGGAATTCTCCAATGTCATACGCCTTGCCACCGCAGCCTGCGAGAATGGAGGATTTGGCCCTCGGCCAAGTCTCCATTCACAGCAGCAGGACCGGAGAACCCCAGCCACAGAGAAGGTCAGAGAATCCTGTCCAGTGAGTAGGAAAGTCATATTAGAATAAGCCCAGAATAATCAAGACAAAACCAAAATTAAACATTTACAGGTAAGTGATTTTTGAAGCACCTGTTATTGCGTTTGAGTGGAAATGTTCATTCTTGATTCTCCAAGATCTAATAAGAAGGTGAAAAATCACAATTCCAGGACCAATGGTTCTCACTTAGTATTTGTAAAGGAATTAATAAAATGTTCGAATGGTTTATTACTATTCGAACTGCGACAAATATATACAGAGATTATTTTTAGAATGCTGTTTTTTTTCTGGTACCTCTATTACAGCACGCAGTGAGAATGAAACACTGCAGTGGTAATAAGAGGGTAACATGAGCCAGCCTCACGTTTCTGCAAATGGCCAATCACCTACAGATGTTGTTTGACTCTGAAGCCTTTCTCAAGAGTGACCTTTGACAGCCATTGGAAGAACATTTCCAATTTAAAACAGTGGTGTGATTGCATTTCTATTGTGAACTTGCATTTGTTATTCTGTTGTGAACTGGAATTTGAAATTTTATTTATTTTTTTGTTTATTCATTCAGTTTAGCTTAGTAAATATCATGCACAGAGGTGTTGCCAAAAACTGATAAGAATCTTTTGAAAGGATTTCTAGCTTTTTCAGTTACTTGAAATCAAGTTTGACCTAAACCTTTCAAACTCATTCTATACTACTTTATTCCAGCAGGTTTTTGCTCTTCACCTATTGTTACAAATACATCTGTTATAGGATTACTTTAATCTTTTGTAAATTGTAATTTTTAAATGTAGGGTAGTTTTTTTGTTATTCATTCAAGGGGTGTGAGCTTCACTGGCTAGGCAACCTGCACTCATCCAGGCAAGAGGAGAGTATTCCATCACACTCCTGACTTGTGCCATGTAGATTGTAGATAGGCTTTGGGGAGTCAAGAGATCAGTTCCTCACTGCAGGATTCCTACCTTCTCATCTGCTCTTGTCGCCACAGTATTTATATGGCTAGTCCAGTGGATTTTCTGGTAAGTGGTAACTCCAGGATGTTGGTGGTGGGGATTTCAGTGTTGGTGATGCTATTAAATGCAAGGGGATTTGGTTAAATTTTCTCTTGTTTGAGGTGATCATTGCCTGGCACTAATGTTACTCGCCATTTGTCAGCCCAAACTTGGATATTGTCCTGTTCTGCTGCACTTGGACATGTATACTGTTCAGTATCTGATCAGTCGTGAATAGTGTTTAACATTGTGCAATTGAAAGTGGATATCTCCACTTCTGAATTATGATGGAAGGAAGGTCATCGATGAAGCAACTGAAGGTGGTTGGGCCTAGGACACTCCCCTGAGGAACTCCTGCAGTGATGTCGTGGAGCTGAGATAACTGACCTCCAACAACCACATCCATCTTCCTTTGTGCTAGGTATGACTCCAACCAGTGAGAGTTTTCCCCAATACCCATTGACTCCAGTTTTGCTAGGGTTCCTTGATGCTACACTTGGTCAAATGCAGCTTTGATATCAATTGCAGTCTCTGTCACCTTACCTCTTGTGTTCTGTTCTTTTTTCCATGTCTGAATCAAGACTATAATGAGATCAGGAACTGGGTGACACCAGTAGAACCCAGATTGAGTGTCAAAGAAGAGCTTATTGCTGAGCATGTGCCACTTTATACCATGCTGATGATCCCTTCCATCACTTTACTAATGATTGAGGGTAGACTGATGAAGAGGTAATTGGCCAGTTTGGATCTGTCCTGCTTTCTGTGTACAGGCCATAGCTGAGGAATTTTCCACACAGCTGGGTAAATGCCTGTGTTGTAGTTGTACTGACTAGGGGCCCATCAGTACTATTTACCAGAATGTTGTCAGGGCCCATAGCCTTTTCAGTAGCCACTTCCTTCAGCCATTTCTTGATATAATGTGAAGTGAATCAAATTCATTGAAGGTAAAGTGGGGGAATATGGTGGGCCATGAGGTTACAGATTGTGGTTGAATACAATTGTGCTGCTGTTGATGGCCCACAGTGCTTCATAAATATCTAGCCTTGAGTTGCTAGATCTTACCTAAATCTAACCAATTTAGCGTGATAGTCCCACCCATCAAGGTGGAGGGTTTCCTCACTGTGAAGATGGGACTTTGTCTTCACAAGGACTGTCATGGATACTGTCATGGATAGATGCATCTGTGGCAAGCAAGTTGGTGAGGATGAAGTCAAGTATATTTTTCTGTCTTGGTTCCATCGCATCTGCCGCTGATCCAGTTTAGTAGCTATGTCAATTAGGGCTTGGTCAGTAGTGATGGACATTGAAGTCCACCACCTTGAATTGTTATGATCTCAGTTGACGTTACTGCTGGATTGGAAGGTCTGAGAATGGAACCCTGGCTCAAAAGACCTTGGGTAGATTTCTCCCAAAATGTTCCAAGTGCTGAATTTGCACAAAGAGCAAAAGCTGTTTTTTTCAGTGGGACTTGCAAAATGAATCTCCCACACTCTGACGGCAGAGTGCCCTAGCATGCATCACTCCAAAAATCAGTGGGCATGGTCTATTCCCACTGGAGAGGCCGGCAGCATAGTGCTGAGCTGGCTATTGCTCATGTGCCAATCTATCAATGCTGAGAGCAGCACATGTGCAGTATCCTGCACTGCTGGCCTCCCAATTGCTGGCCAGCTTGATTGCTGGCCCGCCCTGTGACCCTGTATTACTGGACATGTGACCCCTAATCATTGGCTTCCTGGATATGTCCAGCCTAGCTTCGACGCCTCCACCCCGCAAAGCCCCTCCGCCACTTTCACTGGCCCATCTCAGTGCCCCCCCCCCCCCCCCCCCCCCACCCCACCCTGATGGCCAGCCCCGATCAGCCTTTCCCTCCCTCTGCCTGTGATCCTGCAGAATGGCAGAGGGAGCTCCCCCTTCCTCCCGTAGGCCCTGTCCCCTCTGGCTCTGCCACCTTGGTATTGCCTGATGCCCAGTGGCCAGTGCCAAGATGCATTGCCGCCTTGCTGCTTGGGCAGTGCCGGGGGCCAGACAGGCATTGCAAGCTGGCAATGTCCAGGAGGGCATCATCACCTTGATCCTCTGTGGGGACTCCATGGTCCCCTTTCACTCCAGCGGGGTCAGTTCACCAGCTTCCTGTTACTGGGAACTGTTGTAAATCCCACTGGACTGAAACAGTCCTGACAGGGTAGGGGAAAGGCTGAAGTCTCCGGCCTGCTGACAATATTAAAATGCTGATTTAAATAATTTATTCAGCTCATTGGCACAGAGCTCATGATACCAGAAATCCGGTGAAATCTGGTGATACCAGAGATGCATGTAGGCTGTGGCACCCACCAGGATGTGGGCTGGGAGACTCGTTCCACCATTCCCCCCGCCCCCCCATAACTTGTTTTTTTTAGAAAACATTGATCAGAGTCACAGGATAGTCCATTAGCTTTAACAACGGAAAAAAACACTTATTAAACATGAAAAGTTTGACTATAAAACAATATTCCTTTCCCTTTTTACATCTTTGCAGATTCTAAATAAATATTCCATCCCTGTAAACCAAAAGGCCAACTGTGGTCAGACACACCCCACCCTAAAACCAAGTGGCAGATGATACTCAATCGAACTGCTATGGTTTTCTCCTCAAATCCCCCAAAATGATTCACTGTGAGCCAACTGTCCTCACTGTACTCCGGCTTCTGCATGAGTGTTTTCCAAATTCCACTCATGAATCTAAGTAGAGTTTTGCTCTTACTTACACAGATACATTAAATTAGACTCTCTTAAGTCTATACCTTATTTCTAATATCCAACAGTACAAACTCAGAAGAGTGTGCAGGGACAGATGGACTTGGGGGTTCATGCGCATCGACCTTGGAAGATGGCAGGACATATTGAGAGAGTAGTTAGCCAGGCATATGTGTTCTTGGACTTCATGAATGGAGTGTAAAAGCAGGGAGGTTATGCTGAACCTTTGTAAAGTTTTGATAGGGACACAACTAGAGTATAGCATTCATTTCCGGTCACCACATTTTAGGAAGAATGTGAAATTTAGAGGATGTAGAGGTTTACCAGACAATCCAGAGGTGAGGGATTTAGCTACAAATTTAGATTGGAGAAGCTGGGACAGTCCCCTGGGAGTAAAGGAGATTTGATAGAGCTGTATAAGAGTATGACAAGCTTGGATAAGGTAGACAAAGAAAAACTGTTTCCATTAACTGATGGTACAAGGACGAGAAGCACAGATTTAAGGCTTTGGGCAAGACACAAGGGGGATGCCAGAAGAGCTTTTTCACCAAGTTGTAATTATGCTGCATTTGAGTGATGAGGAAATTTTAACAACCAATGACTTCAAAATGAAATTGGAAGAGTATTTATCAAAAATAAACTTGCTGGGCTGCAGAGTGGGGACTAGGACTGACCGACGATTGCTCTACAGAGAGCCTAGATGGATTCAGTGAGTCAAATTGCCGCCTTCTCTGCTTTGTGATTTGAGAATGGATTGCATGTTTTTGCATAATGAGCCTTTGAAGCTGTGCATTGCCTCATTTATATCACACTTTTATCATTGTTTAGATGCCTCATTAAGTTGAGATGCTTTGTTCTGCCAATACAGTCCAGCTACTTTACTCTGTATGTTGCTTATTATTCAAGTTTGCTGGTTTGGCTTTCAGCTTGCTGATGTCTTTAATTTTCCCCTCTTGCTAATTTCTACAACCTGTGAAGTTTTGCCTTGATTGAATAACTGTCAATTAATCATCAAACAGAACTTGCTTTTGATTTCAGCTGGACATCTTGTTAAACACTTCTGATCCACGTAAACAAAAACATACAAGTGTGATAATTGGGATAGACACACGCTTTTCAGTTCTGAGACCTGGATTAAAGTACAACTTCATTATCAGATTATTTCTCTTTGTTTGCTATGAAGTTCCCCTAATTGGTCAGTAGGGGAAGTGCAAACCCAAAATTATTCTGATGTGTAGCTCAGTTCTTCAGGAATAATTTTCCACTATTGCATTCTTCGTAGAGTTGGAACAGAGATGAATTTGAAGTGCTGAAGCATAACACACCCATTATGCAACTAGATCAATTTTTCAGTCATTAAAATGGGTACCTAATGTGCCCAAATCGTGAATCATAACCTTTTGACTCAGAAGCTAAGCTGATCCTCTACTGAATTATTTTGCACAACCAATACTGAGAGTTAATCTGTTTTGTCTTACAGGAGAATACTGTGTTCTGGAAAGATACAATTCTACAGGCTAGAGACTATTCTTTCCTCCCTCTTCATAGCCTGTTGTGCTAAAGCTACTTGTAACATTTCTCTCAGTGCCTAATTGAGGTCAGCCAGCCAGAGATTGAACCTGAGACTTAGGTGGTTATGTAACTCAGCTACTTGCATATAAACTCATTAAGCCAATGGGAAAGCCTTATATGCCTGCATCAATTACTGTGTATGACTGCTTGAATCATTTCTCCCTGTAATTGGCAACTTTGACAGAAAAAAAGTTACTCCTTCAGCTTGTTACTAATTTTCTTTCCTTCTCCAATTCTCACACCCAGAAAAGATAGTGATGTTGCTGCTCTGTAACTAGCAACTAAGCATGCAAGAACAACAATTTACAAATTACAAAGCACGCCTGAAGTAAATACTTCTGGATGCCTTACAAAATGGGAAATGGTTTGATCATTCATCATTTGCTTGAGATGTTAAGCCAACATATTGTCTGCTCTGTAACAATGGTTTGAAAGATCCAGTGGCAGTATTTGAAGAAGGACAGATGAGTTCTCTCAGTCTTCTGACTAACATTTATCCCTTAACCAACATCGCCAAAATAAATAATCCGATAATTTATATGGTTGATGTTTGTGGAATCATGTTGTTTTCAAAATTGCTGTGATGTTTGTCCATAATATAACAACGATTGCTCTTTAGAAGTATTTAATTGGCTGTAAAACATTGCGGGACGTCCTATAATGCTAAAGGTGCGATTCAAGTTATTTCTTTCTGTTGCTGAGTGAATAGGATAGATTTTAGTTCTGGGGTCAGGACCCCAATGTCAGGTGCACTTTTGGTTTTCAAGTTCACAGAGTATCAATACTTGATGCCCATTTCAATTTTTGTCCAAGGAATGTGCTCACTGCCCACTTAAGGACAGTGTGTGGATATTCTCAAGGTGGAAATGCCTTCTGAAACCTTTTCCAAATGGTTAGCATGAAGCTGGCTACAGCTGTCACACCATGTTGACATTGAATGGCTTTACCATTGCTGAATCCCCCGCTATCAATTTTCTGGAGTTCCCATTAATCTGAAACATAGCTGGACTAGCCATATAAATTCCATGGCTACAAGAGACTTGATGTGGAGATGTCAGCATTGGACTGGAGTAAGCATAGTAAGAAGAAGTCTCACAGCACCAGGTTAAAGTCCAACAGAATTTTTTTTGGTAGCACAAACTCAATTTACAAGATAACGGTTGGAATGCGAGTCTTTACGGGTAATCAAGTCTTAAAGGTACAGACAATGTGAATGAAGAGAGGGTTAAGCACAGGTTAAAGAGATGAGTATGTCTCCAGCCAGGACAGTTAGTGAGATTTTGTAAGCCCAGGCAAGTCGTGGGGATTACAGATAGTGTGACATAAACCCAAGATCCTGGTTGAGGCCGTCCTCATGCGTGCGGAACTTGGCTATCAGTTTCTGCTCAGCGATTCTGCTTTGTTGTGTGTTGTGAAGGCCGACTTGGTGAACGCTTACCCGAAGATCAGAGGCTAAATGCCCGTGATTGCTGAAGTGTTCCCCAGCAGGAAGAGAACATTCCTGCCTGGTGATTGTTGAGTGGTGTTTGTAGCGCCTGCATGGTCTCCCCAGTGTACCATGCCTCAGGACATCCTTTCTTGCAGTGTATTGGGTGGACAACGTTGGTCGAGTTGCAAGAGTATGTACCATGTATCTGGTGGATGGTGTTCTTACATGAGATGATGGCATCCGTGTCAGAGATCCAGCACGTCTTGCAGAGGTTTCTGTGGCAGGGTTGTGTGGTGTAGTGGTCATTGTTCTCCTGGAGGCTGGGTAGTTTGCTGTGGACAATGGTCTGTTTGAGGTTGTGTGGTTGTTTGAAGGCAAGAAGTGGAAGTGTGGGGATGGCCTTGGCGAGATGTTCATCTTCACCAATGACATGTTGAAGGCTCTGGAGAGCCTGCTCCACTCTGGGGAAGTATTGGATGATGAAGAGTACTCTGTCCGCTGTGTTTGTCTTCTGAGGAGGTTGGTGCAGTTTTTCACTGTGACATGTCAGAACTATCAATCGGTGAATCGAACACCATATCGTGTTCTTATAAGGGCATCTTTCAGCGTCTGGAAGTGTCTGTTAATCCTCCTTATTTGAGCAGATCCTGTGCATACAGAGGATTTATCCTTAGGGGATGGCTTCTTTAATGTGTTTAGGGCGGAAGCTGGAGAAGTGGAGCATCGTGAGGTTATCCAGGAGGTTGCGGTACAGTGAAGTGCTGAGGTGACCATCCTTGATGGAGATCGTGTGTCGAAGAATGCAGCCGATTCTGGAGAGTAGTCTACGGTGAGTCTGATGGTGGGATGGAACTTTTGATGTCATCATATAGTTGTTTCAGTGATATTTTGCTATGAGTCATTGATGTACCTAGTATATAGCATCAGTTGTAGGTCTTATTTCTTTAACCTGTGCTATAACATCTCTTTAACTTGTGCTTAACCCTCTTTCCACTCACATTGTCTGTACCTTTAAGACTTGAATACCTGTAAAGACTCACATTCCAACCATTATCTTGTAAATTGAGTTTGTCTTTATATATGTCCTGTTTGTGAACACAACTCCCACTCACTAATGAAGGGGCAGTGCTCCAAAATCTTGTGGCTTGTGCTACCAAATAAATCTATTGGACTTTAACCTGGTGTTGTGAGACTTCTTACTGTACAAGAGAATAACAATCCTGTGGTGAGTAACTCACCTCCTAACTCCTCAAAGCCAAATCTATAGGGCACTAGCAAATGCCCAATCTCTAGAAAATGAGCTAGACGAACTTAAAGCTGGACTCACTTTCCAAAGAGAACTGAGGGACTGCTGTGTGCTCTGTTTTACGGAGACATGGCTCACTCCTGCTTCACTGGACTGTGCCCTACAACCAGAGGGCTTCTTAATCCATTGAATGGACCATACAGTGGCCTCACGCAAGGCTAGGGGAGATGGCGGTCTGCTTCCTAATCAACATTTTGTGGTGCCTATACTTAGCAACACTGGCAAGTTTCTGCTCCCCTGGCCTAGAATACCTGACATTAAAATGCCATCCCTACTACCCCTATCCCTTCTGTGGGAGTTCAAGTCCATTATCCTGATGGCAGTTTACATCCCACCTCATGTGGATGTGAAGAACCCACTGGGACCTTCACATCCACATAAATAGCCTTAAGGCGAAACATCCTGAGGCCTTGTTCATCGTGTCCGGGGACTTCAGTCAGGCCAAGCTCAAAAGCATACTACCAAGTTACCACCAACACGTCTCCTGTTCCACCAGAGGCTCAAACATCCTCGACCATTGCTACACAAAAATATCAAACATGCGTACCATTCAATTGCCTGCCCATGCTTTTGTCAAATCAGACCACAAGGCTGTGCTCCTGCTTCTGGCTTACGATCAAAATCTGAAGCAGGAGAATCCATCAAAGAAAGCCGCGCAATGTTGATCTGAGGGATCTGACAATCTCCTACGGGACTGCTTGGAGTCAGTGGACTGGTCAGTATCTAAAAACTCTGCGACCAGCTTGAACAAGTATGCCACTATAGTAATTGACTTCATTAGTAAGTGTGTAGAAGACTGTGTGCCAAAGAAGCAAATCTGTGTATTTCCAAACCGGAAGCCATGGATGAACAGGGATATCGACTGCTTGCTGAAATCTAGGTCTGAGGCGTTCAAATCAGGCAACCCTGACCTAAATAAGAAGGCCATTTACAATATAAGGAGATCCATCAAAGATGCCAAAAGGCAAAAGACTGGACCAAGCTAGAGTCCCAGGCCAGCCACACAGATCCCTGCTGATTATGGCAAAGTCTGCAAGATGTAACAGGCTACAAGATGAAGGCATGTAAAATCGCTGGCTCCAACATCCCCCTCCCTTTTGAACTCAATGCATCCTATGCCTGTTTTGAGCAAGAGGTCAGCGAGAGCATGCCCTCCATTCTGGAAGCCTTAGATGAACCTATATCTGAGGTCACCATTGCAGATGTCAGAGCAGCTTTCTCGAAGGTCAACCCATGGAAAGTGACTGGCCCAAATGGAGTACTCAGATCCTGCATGGATCAGCTGGCGGAGGTCTTGCAGACATCTTCAGCCTCTCTTTACAACAACCTGAGGTCCCTATCTGCTTCAAGAAGACAACCATCATCCCGGTACCTAAGAAACGCCAAGTTTTAATGACTATCATCTGGTGACTCTGACGTCCATCATTGTGAAGTGCTTCAAAAGGCTCGTCATGGCACAAATCAATTCCAGCCTTCCGGATTCCTGGATCCACTACAGTTTGCCTACTGCTGCAACAGGTCCACAGCAGACACCATCTCCTGGCCCTGCACTCAACCCTGGAACACAGATAGCAAAGACATCTATGTCAGATTCCTAATTGTTGACAACAGCTCAGCCTTCAACACCATTATTCCTACTCATTTCCAAACTCCATGGCCTGGGCCTTGGCTCTTCCCTCTGCAACTGGATGCTAAACTTTCCAATACACAGACCACAATCAGTAAGGATAGGCAACAACACCTCCTCCACGGTCATCCTCAACACCGGTGCCCCACAGGGCTGTGTTCTCAGCCCCCTACTATACTCCTTGAACACCAATGACTGTGCAGCCAAATTCCCGTCCAACTCGATTTTCAAGTTTGCTGATGACACCACTATGGTGAACGGGTGCAGCGACAATAACCTCTCCCTGAATGTCAACAAAATAAAGGAGATTGTCACTGACTTAAGGACGCATCGAGGAGAACATGCCCCTGTCTACACCAATGAGGAGGAAGTAGAAAGGGTCAACAGCTTCAAGTTTTTAGGTGTCCAGGTCACTGACAACTTGTTCTGGTCCCCCCATGCCGACACTATGGATAAGAAAGCCTCTGTTTTCTCAGAAAACTAAGGAAAGTTGGCACGTCAGCTACGACTCTCATCAATTTTTACTGATACACCATAGAAAGCATTTTTTCTGGTTGTATCACAGCTTGATATGGCTCCTGCTCTGCCCAAGAAATTACAAAAGGTTCTGAATGTAGCCCAATCCATCACACAAACCAGTCTCCCATCCATTGACTCTGTTTACACTTCCCACTGCCTCGGCAAAGCAGCCAGCATAATTTACGACCCCATGCACCCTGGATGTTCTCTCTTCCACCTTCTTCTGTGGGGAATAAGATACAAAAGTCTGAGGTCGCGTACCAACCAACTCAAGAACAGCTTCTTCCCTGCTGCCATCAGACTTTTGAATGGATCTACCTTGCATGAAGTTGATCTTTGTCTAAACCCTAGCTATGGCTGTACGCTATGTTCTGCACTCTCTTGTTTCCTTCTCTATGAATGGTTTGCTCTTCTGTATAGCACGCAAGAAACAATACTTTTCACTGTATGCTAATACATCTGACAATAATAAATCAAATCAAAATCAAGTCAGGAGTGTGATGAAATGAATACTCTTCCCTTCCCTAGCTGAGAAGCTTGATACCATTCAGGACAAAGCAGCCTGCTTGATTGGCACCACATCCATAAACATTCACTTCCTATACCACTGACACACAGTAACAGCAGAGTACATCATCTACAAGCTGCACACCAGGATCTCACTTAAGCTCTTTAGACTGCTGTTTTCAAATTCACAACACTATCATTCAGAAGGACAACAGCAGCAGGTGCATGGGAACAAAACTACTCGGAGGTTCCTCTCCAAGCCACTTGTCATCTTGACTTGGAAATCTATCATTGTTCCTTCACGGTTACTTGGTCAAAATCCTGGAATTCCCTCCCTAGTAGCACTACTATCGTCTAACTGCATGATATGGACTGCAGTCTCCAAGGGGTTCCAGTTGATTGACAAGAAAATTCCAGTCAACCTTCAGAGCACTGGGCCTTTAATTACGTTTATAGGCTACCCACCATCACCCTCTCCTGCCCCATCTCCATCCCACAATTATCTGACTGATCTGCCTCCAACCATGCCTCTAATTGGAATTGAAAATTCTGCCCTTTGTCTGAAAACTGCACATTTAGAATTGGACATTCTGAACTGTTGCAATCTGATTTATTCTGAAATCCTTCCTTTCTCAGGTTAGAAAAAGAAAGTGGGCAATGATTAACTAGCTTCTCAGCTAGACTACACAAATATTACATACAATAAAAGCAGCATTAATTTTGACTATCTGGTCATGCAGCAATTGTGAGCATCGGTCAGTGACTGTACATCCAGATGGAGTTTTTATAGGAAAGAGAAAAGCAAACAGACTGAATACAACAAATTCTCATCTCACTTATATGCCTACCTTGTTAAAACAATTAATATGTTAATACAACATTCTGAGCAACGGTGACTGATTCCTCAATATGAGACAGATCATACATTTCATTCTGGTGTGCAGTATAGTTTAAATGTGGGAACCTACAGAATGAGATGCCAAAATTTCTTCTGGGTTCAACCAATGTTTCACTGTAACTGTGGTGGGAGACTAAGGTAGTAGTCTGAGAAATAACGGCACACAGTAAAAATTGAGGCATGTATGTAGTTTTAAGTTTTGAAATGTAATGACTGTAATTTTGTTGAGGACTGTAAAAATGTTTTTTTCTGCACTGTTTGCAATTTTTAGACATGTAGGTTTGCAATGTTTTAATTGAAATTTTTGTATGAATAAAGTATATTTTTGAAATAAAAAAACCTTTGGAAAATGGTGCAGAGCCATTTGCATTTCATCTTTGTTGTTTTTGGGAGTTCAAGATTTCTTTGCTAGGCATGAAATCTGTTTACCTCTTGAAAGGCAAATGCTATATGGGGGATGAGGTCTCTCTCTCTGCTTGTGAACTTACATTAAACTGGCTCAATCCGAACCATAGTTTGTGCAAAATTGTAGTGCAGCAATGATGACAACTTGCATTTATAAGTTACTTTAGCTCAACAAAACCTTCCAAAGTGCACCACAGGAACATTTTCACAGCAAACCATGTAAGATGTTTTTGGGAAGATGAGCAAAAGTTTGATCGAAGAGGTAGGTTTTAAGGAATGCGTTAAAGGTGAACAGAAACATAGAGGGGTGGAGAAGTTTGTGGATGGAATTCCAGAGCTTAGGGACTTGGTAGATGAAGGCATGGCCACCAGTGGTGGAATGATTAACATTGTACTGCTGAAGAGACCAGGATTAGACGAGTGCTGGTGTCCTGTTAATTGTGGGGCTGGAAATTAGTGAGATCAGGAGGAGGGATTCGAAAGCAAGGATGAAAATTTTAAAATTGTGGCATTGCTTAACTGAGGAGTGAATAGGACTTGGTACGAGTTAGGATACAGGCAACAGAGCCAACATCAAATTTATTGAGAGCAGAATATGGGAAGCTGGCAGGAGTGCATTAAAATAGTTAAGTCTAGAAATTGTAAAGACATAGATAAGGGTTTCAGCAGAAGATGAGCTAAAGCAGGGGAAAAGTCAGGTAATTTTATAGGTGTAGAAATAGGCAATCTCAGTGATGACACATTTATTTGGTCAGAAGCTCATCTCAAATATCCAGCTTGAAACTGGATGTTTGTGGATCATTGGATGGAGTTTCAAATTCCCTCCTAACTCCAGCCAATTCCTTCCCAACTCCCAAGATAAATTGCTGACATTGGCACCTGAATGTCAGAAGATCAGTTAGCCCCATCATGTTCTTATCCACTTGTTCACACATACATTCTTTCTGTCAGAAGTCATTGCAGTGAGAACGCTAGCTGTTATTTTTGAGCCCTGGGGCATCAAGCCAAGTAATAGCTGATCAAGAATGGAACATGGAAATATATTACCTAGCTCCTTTGCATGTAAGACCAGTGCGAGATTGCCCCTCTTTCAGGATATTCTTTCTCTTTTCCTGGTTTTTTCCTAATCCACGTAACATATTCAATTGAGAGGGTATGTGAGTGATTTAATCTCCGGGCTGTATCATTGTCATTCTGAGACCAGGGGATTTTCACAATAACTCCATTACAGAGTGAATGTAAGCCTACTTGTGACTAATAAATAAATTTTAACTTGATTTCTTATAGTGAATGCAATGAATTTCACCCTTTCCCTTACAAATGTATCTCCCTGGTAGTCTGGCTGATTTCGAGTAACTGGAATGTGGAGGTGTAATTTATTTGTAACAGCAACAATCTTGGCTTATTACTGCTTCTAAGGATGTGCTACCCAGTGTGAAGCGGAGGCATAGATCAATTAAATGCTTTCAAAAAACAGATGCAAAAATAATTGCTCCAATCTTTTAAAGAAAATCTTTTAAAGTACTTCAGCAAGGCGTTTGATAAGGTCCCCCATGCAAGACTTCTTGAGAAGGTGAGAGGGCATGGGATCCAAGGGGCTTTGGCCTTGTGGATCCAGAACTGGCTTGCCTGCAGAAGGCAGAGAGTGGTTCTGGATGGGTCTTTTTCTGCATGGAGTGCCCCAGGGATCTGTTCTAGGACCCTTGCTGTATGTCATTTTCATAAATGACCTGGATGAGGAAGTGGAGGGATGGGTTAGTAAGTTCGCAGACGACACGAAGGTTGGTGGTGTTGTGGATAGTCTGGAGGGATGTCAGAAGTTGCAGCGTGACATAGATAGGATGCAAGACTGGGTGGAGAAGTGGCAGATGGACTTCAACGCAGATAAATGTGTAGTGGTCCATTTTGGCAGGTCCAGTGGGATGAAGGAGTACAATATCAAGGGTAGGACTCTTAGCAGTGTTGAGAAGCAGAAGGACCTTGAGGTCTGGGTCCATAGGACTCTTAAATCGGCCTTGCAGGTGGAGGATATGGTCAAGAAGGTGTATGGTGTGCTAGCCTTCATTAATTGAAGGATTGAGTTTTGGAGTTGGGAGGTAATGCTGCAACTTTATAAGACCCTTGTCAGACCCCACTTGGAGTACTGTGCGCAGTTCTGGTTGCTCACTACAAGAAGGATGTGGAAGCTATTGAGAGGGTGCAGAGGAGATTTACAAGGATGTTGCCTGGATTGGGTGGCATGCCTTATGAAGATAGTTTGAGGGAGCTAGGCCTCTTCTCCCTGGAGAGATGAAGATTGAGAGGTGATCTGATAGAGGTTTATAAAATGTTGAGAGGTATAGATAGGGTGGATTCTCGGAGGCTATTTCCCAGGGCTGAAATGGTCTCTGTGAGAGGACACAGGTTTAAGGTGCTGGGGAGCAGGTACCGAGGAGATGTTAGGGGTAAATTTTTCACTCAGAGGGTGGTGAGTGAGTGGAATCGGCTGCCGTCAGTGGTGGTAGAGGCGAACTGCCAATAAATCATGGCTGATATTTTTCCCATCCCCATTCTCCTGTCTTTTAAGAGACTTCTGGATGAGTACATGGGATTTAATGGGATTGAGAGTTATAGCTAGTTCTATGGCCTGGTAGGTATGGATATGATCGACGCAACTTGTGGGCCGAAAGGCCTGTTTGTGCTGTAGTGTTCTATGTTCTATGTAAAATTCAGTTTTATAAAAACAACTTTCAGTTTCCCTGATGGTACAGTGGCTAAATATACCATGCAGACGAGCAGCTGGAGGTCCAGTGGATTTTTGCTGTGGCTGAGTTAGCTGAATTCTGCCGGACAGCAATTTGATAACATTGGCATTTATGGCCCTGAACGGATGAGATAAAGTCAGCCTTACCGCTGCTAGTAACCTCTGTTGGAAAGTTCATATGCTTGAACAGGAAGCAAGGACGGAATTATTCACAGCTGTTATGGGGTTAATATATCCTGCTAATACTCATACTTTGGTCTTCGTTAATTTCTTGGGTCATGACCACACCATAAAACTGTACCCCCATTTATCATCCGTGACCATAAGACATAGGAACAGAATTAGGCCACTTGCCCATTGAGTACTCTGCCATTAAATCATGGCTGATATTTTTCCCGTCCCCATTCACCTGCCTTTTCCCCATAACCCTTGATCCCATTATTAATCAAGAACCTATCTGTTTCTGTCTTAAAGACACTCAGTGACCTGGCCTCCACAGCCTTCTCCAGCAAAGAGTTCCACAGATTCACCGCTCTCTGGCTGAAGAAATTCCTCCTCATCTCTATTTTAAAGGATCGTTCCTTTATCCTGTAGTTGTGACCTCTGGTTCTACCTAGTAGTGGAAACACCCTCTCTACATCCACTCTACTCAGGCCTTGTAGTATTCTGTAACTTTCAATAAGATCCTCCCATTATCCTTCTAAAGTCCAACGAGTACAGACCCAGAGTCCACAACCGTTCCTCATATGACAATTCCAGGGATTATTTTTGTAAACCTTCTCTGGATCTTTTCCAAAGCCAGCATATCCATTCTTAGGTATAGGGCCCAAATCTGCTCAAAGTACTCCAAATGGGGTCTGACCAGAGTGTTATACAGCCTCAGAAGAACATCCTTGCTTTTGTATTCTTACCCTTGCGACATAAATGCTAACATTGCATTTGCCTTCCTAACTACTGAATGAACCTACACGTTAACCTTAAAAGAATCTTGAACGAGGGCTCCCAAGTCTCTCTGTGCTACTGATTTCCTCAGCATTTCCCCATTTAGAAAATAGCCTATGCCTCCATTCCTCCTTCCAAAGTGCATGACTTCACACTTTTCCACATTATATTCCATCTGCCATTTCTTTGCCCACTCTTCTAACCTGTCCAAATCCTTCTGCAGCTCCCCTGCTTCCTCAGTACTATCTGTCCTTCTATATATCTTTGTATCATCTGTAATCTTAGCAACAGTGCCTTCAGTTCCTTCTTCCAAATCGTTAGTGTATATTGTGAAAAGTTGTGGTCCCAGCAGTGACCCCTGAGGCATACCACTAGTCACCGGCTGCCATCCTGAGAAAGACCCATTTATCCCCACTGTCTGCCTTCTGCCAGCCAGCCAATTCTCTGTCAATACCAGGATCTTACCCTTAACACCATGGGCTATTAACTTATTTAAGTCTCCTATGCAACACCTTGTCAAAGGCCTTTTGGAAATCTAAATAAATCATGTCAACTGGTTCCCCTTTATCTAACTTCCTTGTTACCTCCTTAAAGGACTCAATAGATGTGTCAGCCATGACCTCTCCTTGATGAAGCCATGCTGACTCAGTCCTATGTTATCATGTATTTCCAAGTACTCCGCGATCTCAACTTTAATAATGGATTCTAAAATCTTGCCACAGACAGAAGTCAGGCTAACCAGCCTATAATTTCCCGTCTGCTGCTTCTCCCTCTTGTTAGCAGCCGTGTTATGTTAGCTACCTTCCAGTCCTCTGGTACCCTTTCTCTCTACAGTGATTCCTGAAAGATCACCACCAATGCCTTCATAATTTCTTCAGCTATCTTTTAGAATCCTGGGATGTAGTCCATCCAGACCAGCTGATTTATCCACCTTCAGACCTTTCAGTTTCCTTAGAACCTTCTCCTTAATGATGGCCGTACACTAACCTGTGCCCCTGATTCTCCGTAAGTTCTGGCATCCCACTGGTATCTTCCACCTGAAGACTGATGCAAAGTAACTATTCAGTTCCTCTGCCATTTCTTTGTTTCCTATTATTACTTCTCCAGCCTCATCTTTCAGTGGTCCAATGTCTCTTTTTGCCTCTCTCTTACCTTTTGTGTATTGAAAAAGACTCTTCCTATCTTCTTTTATATTACTAGCTAGCTTATACTCATATTTCATCTTCTCCCCCCTTATTGCTTTTTTAGTTGTCCTCTGCTCGTTTTTAAAGGCTTCCCAATCCTCGCCTTTGTCTGCTTTTTCTTTTGCTCTTATGCTGTCTTTAATTTCCCTCATCAACCATGGATGCCTCATCCTTCCCTTAGCGTATTTCCTCCTTCTTGGGATGAATTTCTGTTGTGCCTCCTGAATAACCCCCAAAACTCCTGCCATTGCTGTTCCATTATCTTCTCTGCTAGGCTTCCTTTCCAACCAACTCTGGCCAGTTCCTCCCTCATGTCTTTGTAGTTACCTTTATTTAATTGTAATACAGTTACATCTGATTCCAGCTTCTCCCTCTCAACTGCAGGGTAAATTCTATCATATTGTGGTCACTGCTTCCTAAGGGTTCCTTCACCTTAAGTTCCCTAAGTCTGCCTCATTACACATTACCAAATCCAGAATTGCCTTTTCTTTCGTAGGCTCTGTCACAAGCTGTTCCCAAAAAAAACACTTCTTAGATATTCCACAAATTCCTTTTCTTGGGATTCACTACCTACCTGCTGTTCCAAGTCTACCTGCATATCGAAGTTCCCCATGCTTATTGTAATAATGCCTTTTTTATATGCCTTTTCTATCTCTTGATTTATTTTCTGCCCACATCCTGTACATAACTCCCATCAGGGGTCTTTTTGATTCCTCACTCTACCCACAGAGTTTCTATGCCTTCTGATCCAATGCAGCTTCTTGCCATTGATTTAATTCATTCCTTATTAACAATGCAACCCCGGCCCCTTTGCCCATCTGCCTATTCTTTCGATAGGACACATATCTTTGGATATTTTGATCCCAGCCCTGATGCCCTTGCAGCTACATCTCTGTGATGCCCACAACATCGTACCGCCAATTTCAATGTGCGCAACAAGCTCATTTACCTTGTTCCGCATACTGTGCACATTTAGGTACAATACCCTCAGTCCTGCACTGACCATCTCCCTTCTCATACTTGTTACCTTTTTTGCTTTACCTCAGGTTAGATTCCTGCCACCTTCTATACTCTCTTCTCTATTACTCACCTGTGCCTTCTGAGTCTCCTAGAGCTCTGGCATCCCACTGGTGTCTTCCACCATGAAGACTGATGCAAAGTAACTATTCAGTTCCTCTGGCATTTCTTTGTTTCCTATTATTAATTGTCCAGCCTCATTTTCTAGTGGTCCAGTGTCTATTTTTGGCCCTTTCTTATTTTTTATGTATTGAAAAAAACTCTTCGTATTTTCTTTTAGATTACTAGCTAGCTTACATTTACATTTTATCTTCTCCCCCTTATTGCTTTTTTAGTTGTCTGCTCACTTTTAAAGGCTTCCCAATCCTCTTTCCACTAATCCTTGACATTTTGTATGCTTTTTCTTTTGCTTTTATGACTTTCCTCATCAGCCATGGATGCTTTGTCCTCCCCTTGGCGTGTTTCCCCTTAGCATGAATTTCTGTTGTGCTTGCTGAATAACTCTCAATAATCCCTGCCAGTGCTGATCCACTGTCTTCCCTGCTATGCTCACTTTCCAATCAACTCTGGCTGGCTCCTCCTTCATGTCTTTCTAGTTATCTTTATTTAATTATAATACCGTTACATGTGATTCCAGTTTCTCCTTCTCAAAATTCTATCATTTTGTGATAAATTGTGGGTAAATTCTATCATATTGTGGTCACTGCTTCCTAAGGGTTCCTTCACCTTAAGTTCCCTAATCAAGTCTTCCTCATTACACATCACCAAATCCAGAATTGTCTGTTCCCTAGTCGGCTCTGTCACAAGCTGATCCAAAAAAACATCTCTTAGACATTCCACAAATTCCTTTCCTTGGGATCCACTACCTACCTGATGTTCCAAGTCCACCTGTGTATTGAAGTCCCCCATGATTATTGTAATATTGCCTTTTTTAATATGCCTTTTCTATCTCCGATTTATTTTCTGCCCCACATCCTGACTATTGCTAAGGGGCCTGTACATAATTCCCATCAGGGTCTTTTACCTTTGCTATTCGTCAACTCTATCCCCAGTGATTCTATGCCTTCTGATCCTATGTCACTTCTTGCTATCTATTTGACTTCAATCCTCACTAACAATGCAACCCCGTCCCCTTTGCCCATCTGAATGTCCTTTTGATAGGACACAAATTCTTGAATATTTAGATTCCAACCCTGATCCCCTTGCAATCACGTCTCTATGATGTCCACAACCTCGTATCAGCCAATTTCAATGTGCGCAACAACCTTGTCCTGCGTACTGCGTACATTTAGGTACAATACCCTCAGTCCTGCGTTGACCACCTCCCTTCTCATACTTGCCACCTACTTTGCTCTGCCTGAGATTAGATTCCTGCCACCTTCTATACTCTCTGTTCTATTACATAGTCTGGAACTTTACTAACCTCTCTTGCGCCCTCAGGTCCATTAACCTGAACTTCTACCTTCTCTAACTTTGATTTTCTGATTGGCCATACAACTAAATTCTCCCCCCTACTATTTAGTTTAAAGCCCTATTTACAGCCCTAGTTATACAATTCACTCAGACTGTGGTCCCAGCATGATTTAGATGAAGACCGTCCCATCGGAACGGTCCCCTCTTCCCCAATACTGATGCCAATGTCCCATGAATTCAAACCCATTCCTTCCACACCAACCTTTGAGCCACGCATTTACCTCCTTAGTCTTATTGACCCTTTGCCAATTAGCTCAAGGCTCAGATAGTAATCCGGAGTTTGTTACCTTTTTGGTTCTACTTTTTAATTTATCTTCTAGCTATTTGTACTTCCTTAGCAGAACGTTTATTCTTTGTTCTACCTATGTCATTGGTACCTACATGGAAAGTGACAATGTCTGTTTCATCTTTTAAATTTTTTAGTAATAATTTGATTTTTGTATTTTGATAACAACGTAATTATAGGAGATTGATATTTTTGTTCTACTTTGTAAAATTTCCCCCCAGAAATTCAGATAGGCCAGGAGCAAGTGATTAAGTGATGGAAAGGCCACCTACTGGGAGGGGAGTATAAAATCCAACCCATCATTTCTAAAAACATTCCCACCCCTCAGGATTAAGTGGACTGGCTTGTAGCTGCTGGGTTTATCCTGAGAAATGACTGCAAGATGCCAAAGACTGTGATTTGAATATTCAATGGTACATGACATTTAGGAAGGATAGGAAACTGGGAAAAGGAGGAGTGGTAGCTCTGTTAACTAAGGATGACATTGGTATAATACAGAGAGATGTCCTTTGTTCTGGAGTTCAAGATGTACAATAAGTTTTGGTGAGAAATAATAAAAGAGAAGTCACCTGTGGGTGTGGTTTAGAAACAAAGAAAATAGAAGCAGGAAGAGGCCATTTGGCCCTTTGAGCCTGCTCTGCCATTTATTTTGATTATGGCTGATCATCAAAATCAATATCCTGATCCCGCTTTCACCCCAAATTCTTTGATCGCTTTAGCCCCAAGAGCTGTATCTAATTTCTTCCCATAGGCCCCTGATAGTGGTCACACTGTAGGATGTGGTATACATGAATAAATGATGGAGGCTTCTGAGAAATGTCTGGTGATAAAATGTTTTGATCTACATATAGGTTATATGAATCAGATTGACAAAGATAACCAATGAATCCATAGTGTTTTCAGAACAGTTTCTTAGAGCCAACAAGACAGTAGGCTATATTAGATATGATAATTTGCATTGAGATGGGATTAATTAATGACTGCCAAAGTGAATGTCCCTCTGGGTACTTTTCTATTTCTCTTTGAGGAGGAGAAGAGCTGGTCTAACACTAATGTTTTAAACTTAAACAAGGGCAGTTATAAGGCCATGGAGACAGAACTGCCCAAAGTGAACTGGGAAATTAGATGAAGAAATAGATCAACGGAGATGTGGTGGCAGACATTTAAGGGGATATTTTGGAATACTCAGAAGAGTGAGAAGGAAAGGCTCTAAGGGGAGGACATTCCATCCATGGCTAACTTGCCATGGAAAGTTAATGAGAGTATAATATTGAAAGAAAAATTGTATAATTCTGTAAATGTGAATTGCAGGTCTGAAAATTGGACAGAACAGCAAAGAATGACTAAAAGATGAAGAAGAATTAGAGTACGAGAGAGAGCAGGCTAGAATTATAAAACCAGATAGTAAGTGTTTCTGCAACTATTTAAAATGGAACAAAGTAAGCCCCCTAGACAGTGAGTTTGGCAAATTAATAATGGAAATTAAGAAATAGCAGATAAATTGAACAGATACTTTTCATCTGTTTTCACTTCGGAGGATACAAATAATACTCCAGAAATAATTGTAAATGAGGCGAGGTGCAGGGGGCGGGGTGGGGGGGAATTAAAACAATTACAATCACCAGGAGAAAAGTAATAAAATTATCAAACTAAAAATTGCTAAGTCCCTAGGTCCTGATGGACTTTATTCTAGAGTCTTCAAAGATTTAGCTGCTGAGATAGTAGATGCATTGGTTTTATGTTTCCAAACACTAGTTTCTGGAAAGATTGCAGCAGATTGGAAATGAGTGAATGTGATTCCTCTTGTTCAACAGAGGAGGGAGCCAGAAAGCAGGAAACTACAGGCCAGTTAGTTTAACATCTGTCAGGGAAATTGGTGGAATCTATTAGTAAGGAGGTTATAGCTGGGAATTTAGAAAATCTGAATGCAATTAGACAGTATCAACATGGCTTTGTGAAAGGGAACTCGTGATTCACTAATTTGCTGGCATTCTTTGAGAAAGTAACAAGCAATGTTGATAAAGGGAAACCTGTGGATGTGCTGTACTTAAGATTTCCAGAAGGTATTTGACAAGATGCCACATCAAAGGTTACTAAACAATGAATTCAAAGTCCAAATTGATAATGTAAATTGATAACTGTCATGGTCTTGCCACTGAACCTCGTGGAACAACACTTCCCAACTTCTGCCACTCTGAAAATATTCTCCCCACTCTCTGCTTTCTGCCAGTACATGTCCTTTTCTTTTATTTTAAGTGCAGATATTAGGGTAGCAGAATGTGACAAAAATACATATCATCATGAAAACAACCAACTGGCTTCTTAATCCCCTCTTAAGTATGCATTTCATTCATTTGCTTCGCATTGTGTGATTGAGCATGCTTAGTGAATGGTCTGCGACTCAATTGAAATGCAGTGCAGTCTTGATTGCTTTTGAAGAAAACACACCAACTTAGGTATTTCATTGTCTTTTGTCTTATCGCATAGTGCAGTTTTCACCTTGCAAGCTTCACAGTGGAACTGACACATCAAAAATACGCATGAAAAGTCCCAACCATTTGAAATTCTGTTTACTCCTTTGACAAGCACATATGACTGCATACAAATGTTGTATTTACATCACTGTTTGTGGAAATAATTTCACACCAGTCATTAAGATTTTCCATGCCATTTGTGTGTCACTAATCTTCTTAGTACACATTATGAATATTTTAGTTAGTTAAAGGCTATATCAGTTGTGTGGAGGTCATGTGGCAGAGTGGGTGTGCCCGTCCTCTGAGGCAGAAGCTCTGGGTTTGAATCTGACTCCAGGACTTGATGGCCAAAGAAGGTGTATTCATAAAGTGGCCAAACAGGTTAAGTATCAACTTGCACATCCTCTCAACAGATACTGATAGCAGCTGAGATTTTCTGGCCTTAATTGCTTTTTGTCCTTTTCTCTAGGTAATTTAGACCATGTGATACTATCGTCTCTCTGAATGCTTTCTTACTGATAGTTGAACCACATTGCTACTTCATTCCCTAGTACTAGATCCAGGATTACCTCCTTTCTCATGGGGTTAGATACTTGTCAATAAAGAAAATCCTCCTCAATGTATGATAAAAACTGTTTCCCCTCCCTGCCCATTACAGCATTAATATTCAGTCAATAGTAGGAAATGTTGAGAATAGAGGAGTTAAAAGGGTGCTTGTTTAAGATGTGGCAGGTGAGCCAAAAGTCCATGAATTTCAGCATCACCAGCCAATCCCAGTGATGGGCAGAGTGGGAAAATTTTGCTCCTAATCAGCCATGTGTTGAAAAGAAGTGTAGAGTCTCTACCATGCCAATCTGTGGCTGCAGCAACTCAGACTTTCTAAGGGAAATGGACTCCTGGGAGAATCCTGATGGGGATAAACTTGCTGTATATTCAATCTCTTTAACAAAAAATGCTCGCTCCAGGATACAGTGCTGAAAGAAAATGAATGACCATCTTTGTGCATGGTAAGTCTGCCTCATCACGCCTCTCATCATACTTCCACGGTGATCTCTCCCCCAGGCACCTTATAGAGTCCCAACATTTGTCATGTCAACCTCCCCGCCACTTCCCCCATAGTCCTCCAGTACATCACCTGCTCCTCATATTCCCTGTCTCACTCACCTCCCAGGCATGCCAGATTTCATTACCATCTGATCTCCAGGACTTTTGCCCATACTATCCCCACCTGTCTCATTGCAGGACAAACTCGAGCACAACTTGCACGAACAGGCACAGCCTACTGGATTCATGCCAGAGCTAAAAACCCTAATGCTCTTTGAGGAAAGAGTCTTTGCAGTGACAGGTGAGGAATAGGAGCACATTTGTGCGGGAAGTGAGATGGGGGAAAGATACAAAAGTGAGAACCCTCAACACAAGCAGCCATGGTTCAAGATTCATGTGAGCTAACTTCCTCCCATCAATCTACCTCTGTGGTGCACTAATGCCATCTCCCTTTCTTTGCAGGCCAATTATTTGACCAACCTGACCATCCTTGCATCCTCTGGAGACCACAGATCAGAGCAGCTCTGAGGGAGACATCTCAGAGACAGGTATAGAGGAGGCATAGCAACTGTCACCCGAACCCTCCACCAGTGCAGATGTGATTAACTCGGTGCAAATAACCAGTAGGCAGCCTTCTGGGTCAGTTATTGGTGAGCAGCTCACCAGTGAGTTCTGAAGGCCTGGAGCAAGGAATGTCCTAGAGATCTGGAACCTGGAAGTATGCCAGATCTCAGGACTCTGTGTGAATTCCAGATTGATGATGTGCCCCTGGGTACGGCTATCCCAAAGCTGCTGTGGCTACAAAGGCAGAGGTGCGAGCATCAGGAAGAGATAACAGCATCCATTCTTGGACTGCAAGGTGTTGTCACCATTCCTATGCAATGAGGCCAGAACTGCGAGGGTGGTATCTGCAAAGGAGACTTTGGTGCAGGAAGTTCAAGTCATGAACTCCATGGCTAAGGGCACGAGCTCCATGTTGTAGGACCTCAAATGCATGGTGCAGGCACTGGTGGGAATCCACGTCAGTACCAGAGGATGGCAGGTCTCCTGGATCTCACTACAGCTGCCCATCCATTCCATAGAGGAGCCCCGGGAACTGAAAGGGAAGAGTATCAGCAGGAGCATAAGAACGTAAGAAATAGGAGCAGGAGTAGGCCATCTAGCCCCTCGAGCCTGCCCCCGCCATTCAATAAGATCATGGCTGATCTGTCGTGTCTCAGTTCCACATTCCCGCCCTCTCCCCATAACCCTTAATCCCCTTGCCTATCAAAAACCTATCAACCCGTGTCTTAAAAATATTTAGCGAGGCAGCCTCCACCACTTCAACGGGCAGAGAATTCCAGAGATTCACCACCCTTTGCGTGAAGAAGTTCCTCCTCAACTCTGTTCTAAACCGCCCCCCCTTTATCTTGAGGCTGCGCCCTCTAGTCCTACTGTCCTTTCTGAGCGGGAAGAGCCTCTCCACCTCTATCCTATCCATCCCATTCATCATCTTATATGTCTCAATGAGATCTCCCCTCATTCTTCTAAATTCTAACGAGTACAAGCCTAGTTTATTCAGCCTCTCCTCATAGCTCAACCCCCTCAACTCCGGTATCAGCCTAGTAAACCTCCTCTGCACTCCCTCCAAGGCCAAAATATCCTTGTGTAAGTGCGGCGACCAAAACTGCACACAGTACTCCAGCTGCGGCCTCACCAGTGCCCTATACAGCTGCAGCAAGACCTCCCTACTTTTATATTCAATCCCCCTCGCTATGAAGGCCAACATCCCATTTGCCTTCCTGACCACCTGCTGCACCTGCAGGCTGGGTTTTTGCGACTCATGGACAAGGACCCCGAGGTCCCTCTGCACCATTGCACAACCTGGGGCCTTGCATCAGGAGACCCTAGGGGTGTTCAGTCCATCTGACACCACATCCCTGTGACTGACATATCTCCAGCCCTGCACACCAAGGAAGGCAGCACTGCAACACCCATACTCTCTAAACTAGGCCTGGATCCTCAAGGTCCTGGCTACTTGGTGTATGGCCTCCAAGGTCATCTCAGGGAACAAGTCATGGAAGTCAGCAGGCTGTCTCAACCTCAGCTGTGGATTCTGGGGATACACCTAGATGTAGCAGGAAGGTAAAGAAGAATAAGAAATGATAGGCATTTAGTGGGTATGGTTCCATGAATCTCTTGAATCAAAAATTGAAAGAAAGAGAACATCAAAGCAAATGATGGGGAGTCCTGACAATGCCCTGACGCACAGCCTTCTCATGATCTGGGACATCCAACTATGGGCAACCCCTATGTGAATGCCTTTCCAGTAAGACTCTCTCCCTCCTCTCTCACACAATAGCCACTTCCCCACAGTTGTCCTTCCTACGTTCATTGGAATAAAATGCTTCAGCAGCCCATCGGACTTCTCCAAGAATGAGAAGTGAGGGCAGCTGAGTGCATTCAGTGGCTCTGTGTTCTAACCAGTGCTTTCTCTGCAATTGACACCCTGGAGGGCAGTGGCAATCTGAACGCTCACTGTGCTATCTCCTTTGGAGGACAGATTGCCAAGTTCTTGTTTTTATTAAGCTATTCTATATAGCACCCGGCACCCAATGATTATTCCATGAGTGGGGAGGGCCCACTAATAAGTTGTTAATGTATTTAAATGAGGTTCCTGATGTTCTGTGACAGGATTCTTGTTACATCACTAACGAGGAGCCTGGAAAGTTGAAAAACCAAGAATCATGTTTCCTGATTCTCATCTATGCCACCATTTCCCCTGATGGCTAACACGGACTGAAAGTTGCCCTAACTGAGTGAATTGTAACACACTAGCACCATATCAGTTGTGGTTTTAACAATGTGGATTTTCATATGAAAATTGTGCCTAACTGGAGCTATTCTTTTCAGTATATGTATAAATGCTTCAGGGATCTTCATCTAATGAGGTTAAGATAATCTGTGTTACAAAGCTACTTAAGAATATTGAAATGATGTTCTTCTATTTCAGATTCATGCAAATCTATTTATAAATATATTCTTGTGTTAGGATAATCATATGCAGATTGCAAAAAACTTTCTTCATTTCCCAAAGGAACTATCTCTTGCTGGGTAGTTGTTTCACTGTGTTCGAGGCTCTCTGGTTAAAAAAATACAACTGTCTATTTTAATGTCGGTATGTGTCAAGGCAGTACATATTGACAGACTTTTTGACTATGGGGCACATTATGGCTAAATCTGATCTTGACCTCTGACATTCATAGATGTATATTTCCAGCAGGAGATAGTCATCAGGAGCAGATACCTTGCCTGATTGACTCCTCCTATCCAGCCCAGTAACATTGAGATCAACATTCACATCTAGTATTGTCCACTAGCCCATCAGAAGAAGTTGTATAAATTAGACTTTTATTTCTCCCAGCTGTTGCTAAATGATGTTCAGTGTGTCATAATTGGGAACACGGCTTTCTGTAGACCTTTCTTTGCACCTGTGAACTCAGTCTCTGTCTTCACCTTCTCTGAGCTTGCTTTCTGACCCAGTTTTTCTCAATCTCATCCCCTGTCCTCTCTAGCACCAGTCCCATGTTCTTATACTATTTGTGGCACATTGCAGCTTATGAATTACCTCTTAAAATCAATAACTGAAAAAATAGGTTCCGCATGCCAACATTTCCTGAGATCATCTTTCTGTGGGATTGTGAGATCATAGAGTTGATTTTTGCATCTTTTAAGTAATGGGGCCATTAATGGTAGCTCAATATAGATAAGTGAATACAAAAATAAGCTATAATTGCAGAAAAGAAAATCTTATGGAGTCACAAAGAACATTATTAAAAACAGCTTTACTGTTCATTGTCCTGTAACACTATCAGAATCTGATCTAAATGCCGGGATCAGTGCAAATGTCTTCACGGCACCAGGGAATTGTCTCTCTAATAGTAATTTAGAAATATAAAAGCCAAAGTATTTCAGCCATCTGATCCTCAGAGTTTGTTACTTTTTTGTGCCGTAATTTTGCGTATATTAATTTGGGTGAGTCCTTGTCCCTGTTTTAACATTAATTTCCTTGGAAATTCTGACATGCTGATCACTTCCTGTATATAGTAAATACTGACATAAAGTATTTATTCAACTTGTCTGCTATTTTATAATTTGCACTGGCAATATTACCATTATTTGTTTTAATAATTTTGGGCATTAGATTGGGGGGGGGGGGAATACCCCAAAAAAATGTACTGAGGAATCCCTCTTAGAAGGTCTCGGTTAAGGCTTTACATCCAAGATGTCCAGGAGTGCTAACTTCCCCTGGACAATTGCATTGTGCTGGGAGCCATCCAGCAAAGCAATTTAAATCACTAACTTCGATGGTTCTGCCAGTTTTATACCAATTGTTATAGTAAAAGAGTTAGAAGAAATAAAGTCACTTCTTACTTCACCAGAACAATTTTAAACACAGACTGAGCTCCGTGCAGGACGCTGCCCACAATCCAAATCCCAACCCTCCTCCCCCTCGCCCCATGGAATTACCCCCTAATCTGTCAACCTCCAGCCAAAGGGGACTGCCCCATTCCTCAATCTGTAGGCTCAACTGTAAGTCCCCCTCCTCCACAGTGGACCCAAATCTCATAATCTCTTGAGCAGAACATAGAACACTACAGTATAAACAGGCCCTTTGGCCCACAAGTTGCGCCGATCAATTCCATACCTACCAGGCCATAGAACTATCTGTAACTCCAAATCCCATTAAGTCCCATGTACTCATCCAGAAGTCTTTTAAAAGACCCCAACGAGTTCACCTCTACCACCACAGACGGCAGCTGATTCCACTCACTCACCACCCTCTGAGTGAAAAACTTACCCCTAGTATTAAGGAACAGGATGTGTTAGAACTTTTGAATTCTATCAAGATAGATAAGTCGCTGGGACCAGATGGGATGTACCCCAGGTTACTGTGGGAGGTGAGGGAGGTGATTGCAGAGCCCCTGGCAATGATCTTTGCGTCGTCACTGGAGACGGGAGAGGTTCCGGAAGATTGGAGGATTGCGGATGTGGTTCCTATTTTCAAGAAAAGGAACAGAGATAGCCCGGGAAATTACTGACCAGTGAGTCTGACCTCAGTGGTTGGTAAGCTGATGGAGAGGCTTCTGAGGGACAAGATTTATGAGCATTTGGAGAGGTTTGGCTTGATCAGAAATAGTCAGCATGGTTTTGTCAAGGGCAGGTCGTGCCTTAGGAGCCTGGTTGAGTTCTTCGAAAATGTGACTGAACACATTGATGAAGGAAGTGCAGTGGACGTGGTGTACATGGACTTCAGCAAGGCGTTTGATAAGGTCCCCCATGCAAGACTTCTTGAGAAGGTGAGAGGGCATGGGATCCAAGGGGCTTTGGCCTTGTGGATCCAGAACTGGCTTGCCTGCAGAAGGCAGAGAGTGGTTGTGGATGGGTCTTTTTCTGCATGGAGGTCAGTCACCAGTGGAGTGCCCCAGGGATCTGTTCTAGGACCCTTGCTGTTTGTCATTTTCATAAATGACCTAGATGAGGAAGTGGAGGGATGGGTTAGTAAGTTCGCCGATGACACGAAGGTCGGTGGTGTTGTGGATTTTCTGGAAGGATGTCAGAAGTTGCAGCAGGACATAAATAGGATGCAGGACTGGGCGGAGAAGTGGCAGATGGACTTCAACGCGGATAAATGTGTTGTCGTCCATTTTGGCAGGACCAACAGGATGAACGAGTACACTATCAAGGGCAGGAGTCTTAGTAGTGTTGAAGAGTAGAAGGATCTTGGGGTCCGGGTCCACAGGACTCTTAAATTGGCCTCGCAGGTGGAGGATGTGGTCAAGAAGGCGTATGGTGTACTGGCCTTCATTAATCGAGGGATTGAGTTTAAGAGTCGGGAGGTAATGCTGCAACTTTATAAGATCCTTGTCAGGCCTCACTTGGAGTACTGTGCGCAGTTCTGGTCGCCTCACTATAGGAAGGACGTAGAAGCTATTGAAAGGGTACAGAGGAGATTTACAAGGATGTTGCCTGGATTGGGAGGCATGCCTTATGAAGATAGGTTGAGGGAGCTGGGACTCTTCTCCCTGGAGAGACGAAGGTTGAGAGGCGACCTGATAGAAGTTTATAAAATGTTGAGAGGAATAGATAGGGTGGAGTCTCAGAGGCTATTTCCCCGGGTTGAAATGGTTGCTACGAGAGGACACAGATTTAAGGTGCGGGGAGGCAAGTACAGAAGTGATGTTAGGGGTAAATTTTTCACTCAGAGGGTGGTGAGTGAATGGAATCGGCTGCCGTCAGTGGTGGTGGAGGTGAACTTGCTGGGGTCTTTTAAAAGACTTCTGGGTGAGTATATGGGATTTAGTGGGATTGGGGGTTATAGATAGGTCTATGGATTGGTAGGTGTTGATGTGATCGGCGCAACTCGTGGGCCGAAGGGCCTGTTTGTGCTGTAGTGTTCTATGTTCTATGTTCTAACATCTCCTCTGTACTTGCTCCCCAGCACCTTAACCCTGTGTCCTCTCGTAGCGACCATTTCAGCCCTGGGAAATAGCCTCCGAGAATCCACCCTATCTATTCCTCTCAACATTTTATAAACCTCTATCAGGTCTCCTCTCAACCATCATCTCTCCAGGGAAAAGAGACCTAGCTCCCTCAACCTATCTTCATAAGGTGTGCCTCCCAATCCAGGCAACATCCTTGTAAATCTCCTCTGCACTCTCTCAATAGCTTCCACATCCTTCCTGTAGCGAGGCGACCAGAACTGCGCACAGTACTCCAAGTGGGGTCTGACAAGGGTCTTATAAAGTTGCAGCATTACTTCCCGACTCCTAAACTCAATTCCTCGATTAATGAAGGCCAGTACACCATACGCCTTCTTGACCACATCCTCCACCTGCAAGGCCAATTTAAGAGTCCTATGGACCCGGACCCCAAGGTCCTTTTGCTCCTCAACACTCCTACGTTTGATATTGTACTCCTTCATCCCATTGGTCCTGCCAAAATGGATCACAATACATTTATCCGTGTTGAAGTCCATCTGCCACTTCTCCACCCAGTCTTGCATCCTAAGCAGACCTGATGGGCAGAACCGATGAACAGAACCTGAACAGCTGGATTGTCTTATCTGGGTGCTTAACTTCTCCCTGGCCCATCAGTTTGACTGGCAGTCAGTGCCGTAAAAATGAAGGTCTAGCCTCCTTGAGTTCACTGGAGTTCCACTGCGCTGTGGTCTTCAGGGACTCTTTTGCTGTAGGCCTCAATGAACTTCAGTAAGTGGAGGTCTAATGAAATTTTCCAGAGAAGCTAAGCGATTAATTCCAGAGAGCCATGACTTTACAATGTTGGGTGTGAGTTATTGACCATTGTTTATTGTTGAAGGGATTTTCTTTTTGAGGTTATGTATTTGTAAAGCTTAAGCTAAATACAAAGACTCATGTACTCAGTGTGCTGATTCAATACCAACATGCATTGGGAGAGAGATACAGGAAGGATTCCAATTTCTCTCTAAAATTACATCACATCAGCACAATTGATATGCCATTTTCAAAGGTTTGATTTCCCTGCCCATTTTGTCATGCAGACTGGATGGTCCAATTACATTAATACACAATACTTATGTTGGCCAATAGCATTCTACCTCCTGGCATAATGAGGAATTCATTGGCTAATTGGACCCAAACGTCGTCCTCCTATTGCTTAGCAATCTGCTTACGAACATCCAGCTGGTGTCAGACCATGAAAATTGCTAAGGAGTCAGTTTACCTTTATTAGCAAAAGCTGAATAATTGCATTCATTGCAATTAGCACTTGAACACTTCTATTCATTTATAATCTCAGCAATTCTCCAGCTACCAGGACTTTACTCTAATCATTATGTCTCCCATTGTTACCAGAGAATGCATTCTGTCTAATTTCACTTTGTTCAATTATGCTTTTGACCAAAGTGCACAAATACCTTTAAAATGAAATTTCTCAGTTACAATACTTGTTAAAAGTCTATTACTATTGATTATATATGTGGTTAGAAAACAATACCTTTGCGTATTTAGAAGGCACATCGTGATACCTTTGGTATAAGGCATATTATGATCCCTAACTAGCCTACTTTGGTGTAAAAGTCCCTTAACCAGGGGTTTCAATATCCCCTGCTACATTTCTGATCATCCTCTTTTTCCTTATACATTTGTTTCTGTTAACTTTGTCCCTTGCAAGTTTCTTTTCATTCTTCCTTTTTGTAGCTCCTGCTACCATTTTTGTCATCCTTTGCAGTTTTACGTAAAACCATATTTCAGAAAGGAGGGAAAAACAAAACTGCCAGTTAGGCGGACATCAGTCGTTTGGAAATTGTGAAAGCTGTCATTAAGGAAATCCAACAATGCACTTGGAAAGTCATCATATGATTAGTCAAAGTCAACATGGATTTACAGAAAGGAAATTGTGTTTGACAAATTTATTAGAGTATTTTTTGAAGATGTAACACATAGGGAGGCAGCGGAGAACCAGTAGGTGGCATATACTTGAATTTTCAAAAGGCATTTGATAAAATGTCACACAAAAGGTTAATGCACAAAATTAGAGCTCATTGAATTGGGGATAATAAGTTAATGTGGTTTAGAGGATTGGTTAACATATAGGAAGCAAAGAATTGGGACCAGCAGGCATTTTCAGGTTGTTAGACTGTAATTAGTGGCGCACCACAAGAATCAGTACTGGGGCCTCAACTATTTACAATCTGTGTTAATGGCTTAGAAGGAGAGAGAATTTGCTGACGATACAAAGCTTGGTGGGAATGCAAGCTGTGAGGATGACAACAAGAGGCCTGAAAAGAGATAATGGGTGGGATTTTATGGCTTCACTCATCCCAAAACCATAAAATCCCACCCGAGGTCAATGGACCTTCCCATGGTCCACCCCTCGCCTGCTCCGTTTCCTGTGGCAGGCGGGACATTAAAATTCTGGCCAATGAGGAGGCAACAAGATGGCAGAAAAGAGTAAAATGTGGGTAAGTGTGAGGTTATTCACTTCGGTAGTAAGAATAGAAAAACAGAATCTTTTTTAAAAGAGTAAAACTTGAAAGTATTGATGTTTGGAGGAATTTCATTGTACTTTTACAAAGAATGCAGCATGAAGATACAGCAAACAATAGGGGATCCAAATAAACATGTTGACCTTTACTGCAAAGGGATTGGAGTACAAGAATTAGGAGGTATTGCTACAGTTGTACAGGGCTATGGTACAATTGTCATATTTTTTGTGTTTACTTAAATTTTCCAGCATCCACATACAGGAGATGCTCAAGTTATCTGGATGAACCAGCCATTCTATGCAGTTTTGCCTAACATATTAAAAACTCAGTAATTGTTATAATTCATTGGAGTTATGCAGCTGACTTTTTTCAATTGTTTATCTCATCAGAGGAGACCTGGGGAAGGGAGGAAGCGGGGGATGAAGTCCCTGCAGAAACAAATGCTCAGTGGAACTCGGGAGCTGAAGTCAATGAGACTCCCTTCACATACTTCAGATCCAGATCCTTCTATATGAGGAAGAGTGTTTCAGTGGATGAGCATCTTGGCTGGTTGGAGTATTCACAAGATCCTTCAGAAAACAAAATGGAGAAAATGAAGGTCAATCTCAGAAGAAAATTTGTGAGTAAAATGTTTTGTTACTATGGTTTTAAAGCATTTGCACAATACAAATTGTGTGAAGAAAGATAAAAAACGATGAATGAGATGGAGCTGCAAGGAGTAGGCTGCAGCAACAATAACCTCTTAATTGATAGTGGGATTAGAATAAAAAGAGTAGTGAACAATTGATGGGCATGCAGATGCATTAGAAAAGTGTGCCATGGGCAGAAAGGAAGGACATGGTGAAATACCAAACGGTTATCTGTGATTGGAATAGGTTGTACAACTGAAAATTGCAGTAAGTCTACATTTTAATGGGAAACATATTTGCTCTTTCATCCCTTCAGGAAATTAAGAATAATTTGTCTGAACAAATGAACTGTTCTTTTGTAATACAATTCATATCTGACCTGTGAATTTATGATATTGTTTGAATCTTCCAGCTTAGATGTTGTACTCTGGCTATAAGATTTTCAGTGTAGCTTTTCTAAATGATGTGTTGAAGTAGTTCTTGATGGTAACCAACATTGCTTTTCGAATTACATCATTCACTAAGCAACACTTTATGGTGCAGAAGTATTGCACGCTGAGTTGTGAACACTTAGGAAACGTTATACACTAGGGAAGAATCTGATATTCTTCAGGTGGGGAGCTATTAATCCATCTGTTCACCATGCTCACTGCATTCCCTTGAGCAATTACTGGTCCTCATTGAAACAAAATTTGTATTTATTCCTGCAGTGCCAGCTCCCCTTACTGCTGGTAGCTTGAGTGCATCCTATTTGTGAGCTACGCATTTACCTTAAAACAACTTCAAACTGAAATAATTCGGAATGAGCAAAACAATCTATATATGTTGATCAATGGCTGTAACTACATTGGAATACAGTTGACGTAACATAGATTTATACACATGTACAACAGACACTACTGCTTTTTCAAATAATTAAAGGAGTGATTTCTTGATCTAGAATGCAACTTTGAAGTTTTCCATTAATTCAGAAGCAATCATTAGATTTTGCTCACAAACAACATACTTTATTTTCTGTCAGAAGCATTAAACAAATTAGCTCCTGCTTGCTGCGGTATTGTGTATGTGAAGAATGTATCATTCATTAATTATGATATATATAAACAGGGCATCTAAGTGTAAGTGCTATATCATTTTCCAGATGTTTTGCATGTAAGGAATGTATCACCATCATGCCCTGTGATATTTTGTGTGTGAGAAATGTCATTTTTTGTAATATATCGTGAGTGATAAGTTCATTCTGTGAATTCCAGAGCACCGTCTCAGTGAATCTGCAAACTTACATATTACATCTTTCTCCACAAAACTTTTAGCTTGGCCTTTGACATATGAGGATTTTACTCCAGAGACTATAGGTAGCCTGTTGTGAGAAGTAGAGAAAATGTCATGCTGATGCAATGGGGTGAATACCCTTCTGAGTTTGAGGCAGTGCAGAGGGAGATTTGCTCTGGGTAGAATTTTATGGGTGTTGGGATTTCCCACCCCACCATTAGAACAAGATAATTGGCTGTAGGTGAGATTTCTACCCCTCATTCGAGAGAAAATCTTACCGCAGAGTGGCCTGCAACTCCGTGAACCCAGCAGAGCCACTGGGAGCACTGGCCATTGCTTGGGTGGAAAGTTTAAGTGCTGGAGCTCACAGGACCAGGTAGGGGCTGGGGATGGAGGGAAAACTTGGGAGTGGTGGGGAAAGGAGGGGGCCTCTTGATGGAGAAGCTAGGGAGGAGGGCAAACTTTGTGCACTAATCTGAAAAGTGAGCTAGTGCTGGAGGTAGCCTCCCATCTTTCTCGCCCAAGCAAAGTGATCTGCAGGATGTCCCCAATTTCAACCCTGAACTCCTCCAGCTGGTGAAAAATTGTGCATGGACAGGAAGTGGCCCTTAGGTGGCTAATAAATCATTGCTTTCGGGCCTGAATCAGCGTGAGCACTGGTAGGCTTTCCTTAGCCCTCACCAGTGCCCTCCATAAAGTTGCGGATAGGCAAGGGACAGGGCAGAGGTGGCAGGAAATTCACTTGGGATATTCTGTGGGTCTCCCCTTAATGAAAATCCACCAACGGGAACCATAAAATTTTGCCCCCTGTTGATATAGAAGCCGGGATTGACGGGACAGTACAGTGACTAACCTTTTATTGGTATCGTATCTGTCCTGACATAAATGTTTTGAATGTGAAGTGTTCTATTTCCTTGCAGCTTTGAGGCTCAGTTGTAGCCTGAAGTAAGACCGTGTTTGCTTTCTTCATTATCTCTCAAAATTGCCTGTTGTTTTTGAAACACAAAGGGTCCCAGCCACTGCACTGCCACTTTAATAAAAGAAAGCAGAATACATGTCCCGCTACTCATGAATTAAAAATTAATTATAAGATCTTCTGTGACATTGGATAGTGGCAGAACTAGTATATCCTCTTACTAATTACCAGGCTTGACAATGTCATTAGGAGACAATTAGCTTGTGGTGGATAATAAAACTATTAGTGGCTCCGTGTATGGTTTCGGAAAGTTGTTTAACCCATAAAAGTGGCCTGTTAATTTTGGAGGAGGGGCACTGATCGCAGCTGCAGTACCACAGAAGCACAAAAGATTACTCTGCCTGCATATTCACTGCATTTGTATTCAGCCTCAGTCAATACATATATTCTCAGATCTAGAGAGAAGCACGAGACATTTGAGCACACTGTAAAGTAATGACACGCCTCGGTAGTTTGTACCACTGTGGTCAGTGTGCATAATGAAGAAGCTGTGTTTTGGGGTAAGAATAAGCTTACAATTTTATCTCTTTGTCAAAGTACTAAAGACGGTAAGCTTCTCTGTTACAAACATTCTTTCCATTCACATCACATTGCTCCCATCTTCCATCAGATAACTGAAATCTATTTACTATCTGAAAATGAAAAGCAATATTTCTTTACTGATTCTTTACTGAGTATTGGGATCCACCAGGCAGATGGCAACTTTTATACCATTATGTGTACTCTAGATTGGATCAAAGCCCATGGCCGAATTGTTAGTTCATTAGTACAGCTCTTGAATTGGGCAGACTAACCCCAGAACCTGTGTGGGGGCGATACAGTTGATGGATTCTTTATGTTATATTGTGAATAAATTCCCATTACCTTTTAAAATTTGCCTTTTTTACTTTGAGGTTTACCATGCAAACTGGGAGCAGAGAAGTTTGTGAACTGCAACATTTTGCATTTACATTGTGCCTTTCATATGACAAAAGTGCCTTATAGAGGATTAGTGGACAATGGCCATGAAGCGGGTGAGACATTAACAGAAATTGAAATGTTTTAATAGAATAAATAAGTAGAGACTGTTTTCACTGACAGAAGAGTTATTAGCTGTTGTGGGGTGTTGGGTACCATTCCTTAGGTCCTAGTGAATTTGATTTGATTTATTATCAAGTAAATTGATGTGTTAACATATAGTGAAAAGTATTGTTTCTTGTGTGCTATACAAAGCATACTGTTTAAAGAGAATGAAATAAGAGAGTGCAGAATGTAGTGTTACAGTCATAGTGAGGGTATGGAGAAACATCATCTTAATGCAAGGTAAGTCCATTCAGAAGTCTGACAGCAGCAGTGAAGAAACTGTTCTTGAGTTAGTTGGTACATGATCTCAAACTTCTGTATCTTTTTCCCAACCAAAGAAGGTGGAAGAGAGAAAATCCGGGGTGCATGGGGTCTTTAATTATGCTGGCTGCTTTGCCGAGGCAGCGGGAAGTGTAAACAGAGTCAACAGATGGAAGTCTGGTTTGTGTGATGGATTGGGCTACATTCACGACCTTTTGTAGTTCCTTGCGGTCATGGGCTGAGCAGTAGCCATACCAAGCTGTGATGCAACCAGAAAGAATGCTTTCAATGGTGCATCTGTAAAAGTTGGTGAAAGTTGTAGCTGACATGCCAAACTTCCTTGGTCTTCTGAGAAAATAGAGGCATTGGTGGACTTTCTTACTTATAGTGTCAGCATGGGGGAACCAGGACACCTAAAAACCTGACTGCTCTCGACCCTTTCTACTTTATCCTTGTTGATGTAGACAGGGGCATGTTCTCCTTTACGCTTCCTGAAGTTGATGGCAATCTCTTTCATTTCGTTGGCATTGAGGGAGAGATTATTGTTGCCGCACCAGTTCACCAGATTCTCTCTTTCATTCCTGTGCTCTGTCTTGCCTTTGTTTGAGATTCAACCCACTACGGTGGTGTCATCAGCAAACTTGAAAATCGAATTGGAGGCAAGTTTGGCCACACAGTCATAGGTGTATAAGGACTGTAGACGGGGGCTGAGAACAAAGCCTTGTGGTGCACCGGTGTTGAGGATGATCGTGGAAGAGATGTTGTTGCCTGTCCTTACTGATTGTGGTCTCTGAGTTAGGAAGTTCAGGATCCAGTCACAAAGGGAGATGCTGAGGCCCAGGCCATGGAGAAGTCTTATGTAGTGAAGTCTTTGTAGTCTTAAGTAGGTTAACTGTATATATTTATTAACTACAAGAACTATGTACATAACTAAGTACAGGGTTCAAGCTAGGTGCTGTCTCCATGCTTGCTTGTGCACATGGCTCTGTCCAACACTGGATTGACACCTAGGTTTGGGTTGTGTATTATTTTACATCACAATGTAGGCGATACTGTGTTGATGTTAACCATAGATCTGCCAGACCCTTATACAACATCTCCCTTTTACAATATATTTAAGTTATTCCTGTTTACCTCTTATATTTACATCATCATTACTATCCCATCACCCCCTTTTAGGTCACTGAATTCAAGTGTTTGAAGGCCTTATAACCTCTCTACATCTCATTTACATCATCATTCCTATCCCATCTCCCCCTTTTAGGTCATTGAGTTCAAGTGTTTGAAGGCCTTATAACCCCTCTACATCTTATTTACACTACTGTCAGAGGAATAGTAGACCCTTTTGTTGCAGATGAATTATGTTGATTTAGAAGTTGTTCTGGCATCTGGGCATCTTTTTATCCTCTTACAAAAACCAAATTACCTTGGTGCTGAGAGCAGATGTTGGGGACTTCAACCCCCTGGACCAGGATGCACTTAACCAGTTCTACACTAATGAGTTTTTGGGTGCAGCATGGCAATGCAGAAAGAGAAATGGCATGAAAACCCAGGTCAGGTGACTGCGGTTGGAATGCCATTGAGAAGAGCCCTGTGGAGGGGATAGGGTATAAACTTCCAAAACAAGAGTCCCAGAGAGGGGACAAGGACAGGAAAACGTCCCAGATGAGTTTAAAAAAAAACAAAAACTAATAAACAGTTTCCAAACAGGAAAAAGGTTGAGAAGAGCAGACTTCTAGTGAAGAAGGCAGGCAAAGGTTGGTGACTCAGTACTGCCGGCTGTTGGGACAAAGGTACTGCTTTGGAGCAGTAGTGTTCTCCTTATCATGATGAAAGAGCTGAAGTGGTGCTTGTGAATTGCTGTATGAGTGTGTATTCGAGAATCCAAGGGAACGGGATCTCAGGAGACAAGACTGAAACCTTCTAAGGTGTGTCATTGTTGATGTTGCCCGTGGAGCAATCTTTGGAGAAAATGACAAGGTGAGATCTTTGAAAGTGAAGATAGGAATTGCTTGTGAGAGGCCGTCGGAGTTTCAGTGAGATTGATTGACTCTCAGTACATCCTGACATCCCGATAGGTCAATGAGAAATCCATAGACTCTGCCTTGGTTGTATTTGCCATTTATTGTGCAGTGTGGTGTGTTCAACCACATTTTGCCTGTTTACTCGATGCAACTCCTTAACCCTGAATGTTACAGTATCAGACAGATATTGTAAATTTGTCATATCTTTCAGATCTCGTGGAGAAAAGTTTATTTTCGTTTGATCAAAACCTGTGGAATCTTGTGGTTTCCTTCTTTCAGCAAGTACCTTGAACCTCAAGTGTTGTCTGTTTTAAACAAAACGTTATTGGTCTTCAATTGGATCTTATCTTAAACTTGGAGGTTTGCCCAAGGAGCATAACGTAAAGTAGTGGCTCTTGTGGAATTTTGAATCAACAGGCAAGTATGAATGCTGGTACCTTGCTGAGGTTAAGGTTTCTAAGATTTCCACAGTGAATTTTACTGCACTGATTGAAAAACAGAATGGTTTTGTCAATTGTTATGTCTTTTCTGAAGAAAATTTACCCAAGCAACTTGCAGCAATTAACCAAAGCTAAATTAACTGCATTAGCGGAAGAGTCAGAGTTAAAAGCAGTTGCTAAGAAAGCAGAAATAATTGAGGGAATAGCACTGCGTTTGGGAGTGGAAGGTGAAAAAGTTATTTCAGACAGCAATTTGGTTCCAGATGAAACACCTCAAAATGGAAAAAGAAATTAAAATCAAAATTGAACTCCAGAGAAAGAATTTAGCAAAAGAGGAAAAATAGCAAAGAAATGGAAATACAAAGACTTGAGCTTGAGCTTCAGAGGGAGTAAGAAATCAGCCAGCAAGAACAGGCTAAAGAAAAGCTCAGTTTAAGGGCTGAAAGAGAGTCTAATAGTTTGGATGTGGAATTGTATCCACTTTCGAACTTTGATACAGCAAAGAGTGTTCGCCTATTGCCTAAATTCATGGAAGATGGAGATGAGAGATATTTTATCTTATTTGAAAAGGTGGCTGCATAGCTAAAGTGGCTGAAGGACACATGGACGCTCATTTTGCCAAGTGTTTTGTTCAGAAAGACTATGGATGTGTATTTCAGTTTCTTGGAAGAACAATCTTCAGATTATGAGGTTTTGACTAAATGCACATGAGCTTGTCCCTGAAGCATATCAGGTGGAATGATATATCATGTAACTGGCTAGGGGGCATCAGATCTCACTTTCTAAATGCGTAGAGAAGCTAGAGGAATAGAAAAGAGTCTAGCTTTATGGATAGGGCGGAAGTTGTTCTAGTCAGTAGAAATGACAGTGTAAAGAATAAAAGTGATGTAAAGAAAGCAGTTTGCTTTTAATGCTATAAAATAAGGTACCCTAATGTCCATTGTTGGAAGCCGAACAGTAAACCAATGGCAATAATAGGAACACTTGAGGACTCTTCAGCAAAACCAGTACTCATGCAAGTATTGGGGCAAGTGACGGAATTTACAGTGAAAGCTGCACCAGGAAATGAAATTTGGTAGTAATAGGGTTTTCACAATCTTTTTACAGTAGATAGAACAAGTTTATATTGGAAGGGTAAGTCACTCCATTTTTGTTCAAGGAAGAGTTCATAAAAATGGTACCCTGAGAGACACTGGTTTAGCTCAGAGCTTATTAGCAAAGGGTTTGAACCTTTCTTCAATAAAGACCCTGATTCAGAATATATTAATACAAAGTGTTGATGGGAAGGATGTCTTCGCCATGGCATTAAGTAAATTTAAATTGTGCCCTGAATGAAGGGGCCCTGCATAGTTGGAGTTGTTCCTAAATTACCTATTACAAATGTAACCTTTATATTGGGCAACGATATAGATTTTTCCACTACCTGGGATGGGGGTGTCACAATTCTGAAATTGTTCCTATAAATAAAAACTTCTTGTCTGATTGTGATCTTGTTGAACAAAGAACTGATCCAAGTAACTATACTGACGTATGGTTTTCAATGGAAAGAGTTGAAACCACAAAATGATCTGAAAGGGTCAGTGACCACAGACACCAAATTACAAATCCTTGCCAGTGTTGAGACACAGAATACAGCAGTAGGCATCTTTGCAAAATACCATTTAAGGTGAAATAGGATGACGTGGCTCACATTGTGTGGAAGGCATATGGCGGGGGGGCTGCACACTCTGCAATCAGAGATTGGTCAGGGGGGTGGTATCAGGGCAACAATTGGCCTGTGAGGGAGGAGAGTTGTATTGAGGCTGTGATTGGCCAGGGAGGGGGGTATCAGGGCAGTGATCAGATGGGGGTGGGGGGATATTGGGGTGGCGATTGGCTGGGGAGGCCAGTGATCGGCCAGGAAGGCCAGCGATCGGGAATGATGGTCAATATTTGGGAGGATAGGGGGAGTGACAAATCTCAAGAGATCAAGGTAAATGCACAATAGCACCCTTTGTAGTCAGCAGACAGCTTCCCGGGCAGGAATAGATTCTGTCCATTCCTCCGACTGGCATGTATCGCACTTTTCCTGCTTTTTTCCTTTAAGTGGCATAAGATCATGTCTGAGAACTCATCCAAAAAATGGACACAGTTCTCTCCCATTTTCACATTCATTTGGCACTTTGAATTTTTTTGGTAAGATCACCTCCATGTAATTTTGGAAAGAAAAATTAAACTCCAGAATGAGGAAGCAATTGACACTGCTCGGAAAGAATTAAAATAAGACCCATTTGGAATGGCTTCAGTAGAAACTGCAAGATCTTAAAGATGTTCAAAGATCTAATCAAGCAACAATAGCAAACCCTTTTGTGTGAACATAAAACACATCACAATCACATGGTTGAAACAGCTGAAAGAGATTTTGATCAGAGGAGAAATGAGTTGGCACAGAGATGCTATTGTAACCTTAATGTCTTGAAATGAGAATTTGCCAGGTCTTAAGTTGAAATATGAGCTTACAGATTGAGTTACACCTCCAGCTAATGAAAAGGATGACAATTGGGTTGTGGATGTAAGTGAAATATTTTTTGCTGAGTTAAAGAATAAGCATAAGAAAAAAATAAAGCTCTGAGTTGTTACTGTTTTATGATGTTTAAATCTCGCTAATCCTACTTATTACATGCACTGGCTTTTGTTTTGGTTAAACCTTTGTAACCTTGTAATAAGATATGTGTATAATTGTACAATAAAATGAAAAGTTTACCTGTACAGTATACAGTAAGCTATTTCCTAGAAGTTTACAAGTACATCTTGTGAAGAAATTGTAAAGCCATTATAAAGATAAACCTTCACTGTAGTGAATCTTTCTTTTTTTCAAGGGGCAGAAGGTGTTCTCCCCTTGGAGAATGGAGGCTGGAAACTTTAACTTCCACCTGAATCTTGGAATGTTTGCATGCGCGCACACCGGGAGCAGGTTGCACTTGCTGCTTCTGCACTTTTTAAAGTTTGGGTTCAGAGTGCCTGTGCAAGAAGGAAAAAAGTACAGAAACTAAGATCAGGTGACTGGGAGAAGAGTACCATCAGGAAGAAGAGTCCCAGGCTGTGGGAGAGGGAGTTGGAGAGATCTCAAAGTAAGAGTCCCAACAGGGACTGTGGCAGGCAAAGGTCATAGTTCAATAGAATAAGAGGAGCAGTGAAATTGGCTCCAAACAGGAACAGGGCAGTGAAGAAGGCAATCAAAGGCTGGTTACTTCATACTGTGGACTGTTGGGACAAAAATATCTCTTTGGAGCAGTAGTGTCTTGCTTGGTTTGACCTAACAGTTGAAGTTATGCTTGTGAGTTTATGTTTGAGCGTATAGTTAGAATTTCAGTGGAGTGAGACCTAGGAGATGAAATTGAAAGCTTGAGGTGAGCTGTTGATGCTGCCATCCAAATTGGAGAGACTTTAAGAGAATTCCAAGGCAAGATCTTTGAAGGTGGAAAGTGGAATCCCTCTTGAGAAAGAGACAGAGTTTTAGTGAGATTGATTGACGCACACTGCTTACTGACATCTGTGTGGGTCGTTAAGAAATCAGTGGACTCTGTCCTGTTGCATTGTCATTTATTGTGCAGTGTGGTCTGTTAATTCATGTGTAACTCACATTAACTCTGAATGTTGGAGTATAAGATGAATTTTGTAAATTGCTTTACCTTTCTGACCTTGTATAGTAAAGTTTATTTTTACTCCAGTCGAATTCTAGCAAAAACATGGGATCTGGTCTTGGATCAGAACAACACAGTTAAAAATGAATGAATTAAAAAGATAAATGAGGAAATAATGGCCTTTTGTTTGCATTATACATTAAATTCATTAGATAATGTCATCCACACTACCAACACCACCTCTCTGTTCCCTCTTACGTGTACTATAATTTGGGAACATTAGTCTTAATGTCAGCTTTTTCTCACTGAAATTTGATACTGTATTTGAATTAAACTGCATTTATATTCCTGGAACTATGTTTCATTGTGGCTGTCTGAACCTCTGAATTGTTTGCCAACAGTGCCCTCTAGTATATGACTGTTGCTGGTATGAGAGTTTACTTTGGCATCTTTTATTTACTTTGTAATGCTGTAAAGTACAGGGCTGTTTAATCTCTATAAAACTAGTCTAGTCAACAGGCTTCATTGTTAATTCTGCGCTATGATTGTTGGCATCGTCCGTAAGACTGAGCATTTTTTCAAAAGTAATATGTTTTATAAAATATAATTCTGACAGCAAAAGTTACAAATTTCTGGGTATATCCTCAAAGGCAAGCTGCCCTGCAAGATTGGTGGCTTTAAATTGCAATTTGCACATTAACAATGAAAGTGAGACTATGTTCACCTGATATTTATTTTACATGCCATTGCATGAAGGCTCTAACCCATATATTTGAAAAGGAAGCAAAATACTGCAGGTGCTGGAAATCGGAAAATGATTGATTTGATTTTATTCAAGACTGTGTTAGATAAATTTTGATGACAAAGAAGTCAAAGATTCTGCTAGCCTAGTGATTTGCTGCAATGGGGGCAGGTAGCTGTCCTTAGTAGGGATGGCTGCTCCATAGTTGCCTGCCTTTGACAAGATATATAAGGAAGTCAAAGATTATGGGGCAGATGGGCAAGTTGAGTTGAGACCACAACTAGATCAGACATGATCTTTTCAAATGGTAGAGCGAGCTCAGAAAGCTGAATCGTCCGCTGGCCTTATGATTTGTTGCAATGGGGGTTGCAGGCAGATGTCCTTAATAGGGATGGTCACTCCATAGTTGTTCGTCTTCGACAAGGTGTAGTCCGAGGGTTAGGTGACATGATAGTGTGGTGTGGAGAGGGCTGATTAGTTAAGCCCTAGGAAATCTTATTGCTCTTCTTTGAAAGACATCAATTCATCTTGTGTTCATCTTTGCTTTCATGCGCCATCTGACAAACAGCTTCCCTGTTGTTGGAGCAGTCCCACAGTACTAGAAGGAGCATTTTTCGCAACTTGGTTTGAGTGCATTTGAGGAATTGAATCCTCTGATATCTGTTATAGATGGGAGAGATGGTAGAATTGTTCCTTTTTTTCACCTTTCAAATGAATGCAAAAAGGTATATTTCAAATCAGATGAGTTTTAATCATTTGAATGTTGTAATTGTTGAGAACAGAAACAAGACTTTTTTTGTGAGTTTAGAAAAAAAGAATAAATGTATATTTTGCAACACTTGGAATATATTCACACTAGCACCGCCAACATAAGATGCACACACGATAAGGGGAACTTTTTTAAGAAATGTCTAAAATGTCACTATTACTGTTGCATCTTTCAAGGTGGAAACATTTCAGGCCTGATATTCTTCTTTAGGTTCACTGATGAAGTAGAAAGCTGTTACTGGCAATTAATTGTTTGTAGCTTGCCACTTGCAACTTTTTCCCTGCTGAGGTGTACTTGAATCCCTTTAATGAAGAATTTCTTGGTTCTCTAAATCAGAAGGTAAATAGCTAGCCCCGCCTCTCTGCTTGTTAATAAATCTGAGGCAAGGTTCTTCCTTTGCTGGGTGGGATGTCTTCCTTTTGTGTTCTCCTTGTCTTCCAGACTGCCACGAGGCTGCTCTCAAAAGTGTCTTAAGAAATGTTTCTTATCACAATCTTGTTTCTGTCAGATGATCATAGTATCAGTGCCCCATTATTCACACAAATGGACCCTAAGGATGTGAGCATTGACACAAAATGGGGTTTAAATTTCACCCGTTTGCATATACATATGATAGAATGAATGGGTTTACCTCATATCCATTATATGGAACTTATGTATGCAACCACCAAGTGTGAAAGGTTATTGTGCATTAGTTTCTGTAGGTATTTGGACAAAAACAGCTGTCAAATCCACAGAAAATATTTGTCGCATTGTTGGTGCCTTCTCAATGAAAGGTTCCAAAACGTTGTTTACATTTTACATTTCTGACCAGACAAGCAGGCTAACTTCCAGCCTTGGGTAGTTTCATGTCTATTTTGCAGACACAGAAGGGAAAAAAATGAAGCAACATATTCCACCTGAAAAATCTTGCATTGTTGGTTTTAAGTTTCTCTAAGAACGATAATGGGTTGTGGTCAATGTATCCTAATGTTAATATTTCCTTTTGTCTGTTGCTGACATAAGCCTCCAAATGTTGAAGGGCAAGCAGAGTTTCCAGAGTCTTCTCTTCTATAATAGAATTCTTCCATTGGTGCTTATTTAACTTTGTGGAAAAAATGTCCAGTTGACAGTTCAAGGTCTGATTCCTTTGCCTGGAGTAAGACAGCACCTCCCGCTATATTGCTCGTGTCAATAGTCATCTTAAATGGTCGACTAAAATCTGGGGTTCCACTGATTCATTTGATAGGATAGCCTTCAACTTTTCAAAAGCCATCAGGCTCTGTTCTGAACACACTATCTTGACATTTTTCTGAAGCAAATTTGTGAATGGTGTAACTAACGTACTGAAATGCAAGAGAAATTTCCTACAAAATGCACACATTCCCATGAATCTCATTATTTCCGCCTTGATCTTCAAAAAGAGGAACTGTAGCAGTGCCAGTACTACTTGCTGCCATTGGCAACACCCGACCTTGATCTTAATAGTTATCTTGGCCAGGTGAGAGCTGCTCTTCAAAACACTTCTGAGTGTTATCACAGCACAACAGATCATTGCCAGTTTCTCAGAAGGCATTTCACCTGTTTAGCACTTCACACTTCTTCGGCGGCGGCACTTCCCTGCTGGCAACCTCCACATGACATATGAGCGGCTTATGCAGCCCAACCTTCCATCTCTGATGAGGACAAGAGCATAAGCAATACCACCATCAGCAGGAGCAGCAGCACTGCCACCTTTCTTCTCCTCAGCTGCTCACCTGTTCACAGAACAGACACTGAGATCTACCTGGAAGGAGGTTGGACCCCCAATACAGGGTGTACAACAGAATATCAGTTCTCTTGACATTGCAGGGCGATGGCCATAACCTTCCAGTCTTTTCAGATTCAGATATGTGTGAGGACTGGAGAATTGCAAATGTTATATCTTTGGTCAAAAAAGGTTGGAAGGGTGGCCTAGCAATTACAGGCCAGTAAGTTTAACAACAGTGATGAACAAGTGCCAAGATACTGGAATGAAATGAAGATTCAAGAATAAAATCAAGATTAAAATAAAACTGGGATAAGATAAAGAATTGGCTAAATTGGGAACAAATAAAGATCTGTTTGAAGGTGTTTCGATATATGAATTTGCGTAGCAGCAGGAAAACAAGTGTTTAGCTAATTGGCTAAAGGGTGAACAATGGTGTCTAGAAATAGGTGTTAGAACTGTGGAAGAGGTGAGTTCAAAGCGGAGAGACAAGAATATAATTCACACCTATATACTGAAAACTTGGTCCGAGGTATTATTATGATACAATAACATCAAAGGGAAGAAACAAAATATCCATAGCAAGGTAGCTGAGTACGGCAGGAGAGGAGAAAGAAAAGTACAGCTGCTAAGCCGTTATAACCATAGCCATATCCAGCTGGAGGTGACAGTTTGACTTGCAGGAAACAAGTTGGTATTGAAAGCTACTGTTTTTAAAAAAACAACAGAAGAAATGCTATGCTGAACTGAAGAATGATTTTCCTCAACTGGAAGATAACCTGTAGGTGGTAATTATATGTTGGATTTCGTTCATAGTGTTATAAGAACATAAGAACATAAGAACATAAGAAATAGGAGCAGGAGTAGGCCATCTGGCCTTTCGAGCCTGCCCCGCCATTCAATAAGATCATGGCTGATCTGTCGTGGCTCAGTTCCACTTTCCCGCCCTCTCCCCATAACCCTTAATCCCCTCTCTTATCAAAAACCCATCAACCCGCTTCTTAAAAATATTTAGCGAGGCAGCCTCCACCACTTCAACGGGCAGAGAATTCCAGAGATTCACCACCCTTTGAGTGAAGAAGTTCCTCCTCAACTCCGTTCTGAACCGCCCCCCCTTTATCTTGAGGCTGTGCCCCCTAGTCCTACTGTCTTTTTTGAGTGGGAAGAGTCTTTCCACCTCTATCCTATCCATCCCATTCATCATCTTATACGTCTCAATGAGATCTCCCCTCATTCTTCTAAACTCTAACGAGTACAAGCCTAGTTTATTCAGCCTCTCCTCATAGCTCAACCCCCTCAACTCCGGTATCAGCCTAGTAAACCTCCTCTGCACTCCCTCCAAGGCCAAAATATCCTTGCGCAGGTGCGGCGCCCAAAACTGCACACAGTACTCCAGCTGCGGCCTCACCAATGCCCTATACAGCTGCAGCAAGACCTCCCTACTTTTATATTCAATCCCCCTCGCTATGAAGGCCAGCATCCCATTCGCCTTCCTGACCACCTGCTGCACCTGCAGGCTGGGTTTTTGCGACTCATGCACAAGGACCCCGAGGTCCCTCTGCACCGTCGCCTGCTGCAGTTTTTCGCCCCGTAAGTAATAGTCATGTAACATTGGATGTTGTTTGGGAAAGGGGCATTTCTCAGAATTCGAGAATGTAAACAGCTGGGTGGGGGCATTCTTTACTGGTTCGCTTGTCTTTCCTCATCTATACCAAATTAAAAATATATACCACCTATAACTGGTGTTTCAGTGAGTTTGAAAATGTATCATTCTTCACCCTTGGCCTGGCTGTAACCTATCATGGCTGGTGACTCACCATGTGATGATCCCAATTCTATGACAGCATCCAAAGGTAGGTACGGTGTCAGTGTCTGAACTGCTGGCTGCTGGTATCATATCATGACGAGGCCTCTTCAGTGTTGGGGATTTGCTCTCTGCCTTCTGTGAGTTGCATGGCTGGCAGTTAGTAGTTGGGTGTCTAAACGAAGGAATTTGAAGGGAAGGTTAGGATGAGGGAAAGATGCTGGTGTGCAAAGCAAGATATCCATTTGGAGCTTATGCCAGAACTCAGGATGAGGATGTGCTGCGAGTTGAAAAGGGTTGTAAGGCAAAAAGATGCCGTTATCCATAATGTTCGCAGTGATGTAGGATCTTGTGGACCGCATCCCAGCTGGCTCCAAATTGAAGAGAACTAATGCCTCTGAAGGAATTAGAAGGTGCAGGTAACCTTGTCCTTTGGCTCTGTCCTGCTTCCTTCTGTTGAGTATCACTTTGTCCTGCAAGACAGAGGGCAGAATGTCAGGGATTCCGTTGCCCTGTGATTACTTGATGTGTTTGCCACAGCTGAATAGCAAGAGCAAGAGCTGGGTGTGACAAAACATACCGTTCATGGAATTCATAGGGGAGAAGGAAGCTACCTGAAGTTTCATGAACCCATTCACCCCATGTGCTCCACAGTGACGAGACAGTACAGGAATGAGATAGAGAATCTGGTGGAATGGTGCAATGACAATAATCTCTCCTTCAATATCAATAAAATGAAGGAAATTGGCATCAACTTCAGGAAGCGTAGTGGAGGACACGCCCCTGACTACATCAACAGAGGTCGAGAGTTTCAGGTTTCTATGTGTCCAAATCATCAACAACCTCTACTTTCTCAGGAGGCTAAGGAAATTCAGCATGTCTGCTACTCTCACCAAGTAAACAAGGTTATAAAGAAGGCAGATGGAATGTTCCCCTTCATTGGCAGAGGTATAGAATATAAAAGTAAGGAAACAATGTTGGAATTGTGTAAAACACAGGTGAAGCCACAAAAGGAATAGTATGTGCAGTTCTGGTCATCATATTACAGGAAAGATGTAATTATTCTGGCAGGGGAGGTTTACAAGACTTTGCCAGGGCTAGTAAAGTGTAATTATGAAGAGAGATTGGATAGGTTGGGGTTATTTTCCTTGGAACAAAAAAGGCTGAGGAGTGACTTGATGGAGGTGTACAGACATATAAGGTGAAGTGATAGAGTGGACAGGATAAAAATTTCCTTTGATGGAGAATTCTATAACCAGGAAAATAGGGCAGAATTTTACTGGCACGTCCGCCCGAGGCCAACAGAGAATGCTGTTCTCTGAGCCAAGCCTGCCCCTGGAATTGGGGCTGGCATGCCGATAAAATCCGGCCATAGACTCAAGGTAAGTGGCAGTTGGTGTAGAGGGGACATGAAGGAGAACTTCTTTATGCAAAGAGTGGTGGAATTTGCTGCCTGAGTTGGTGGTGGAGACAGATACCATAAACTCTTTTAAAAAAGTACCTGGATCTGCATCTTAAGTGCTGTAAGTTACAGAGCTATGGGCCTGGTGCAGGAAGATGGGATTTGAAAGGGCAAATGGGTGTCCTAGGGTTGGCATAGATAAAATGGGTTGAAAGTGTGTACTGTGCTGGACCGTTTTTATGATTTCATGATTACGGAGACAAGACTTCCCAGAAGTAGGCCATTTGGCTAACCAGTCCATGCCAGTATTGGTGTTTTGCTCAAGCCTCCTCTCATCTTTTCTCAGTTAAATCTATCAATAAAACCATCTATTCTCTTTTCTCACATTCTTGCCCAGTTTTCCCATAAATACATCCATACATTTTGCTTCAATGGCTCCCAGTGGTATTAAGTTCCACATTCTTATCACCCTTTGGGTGAAGTTTCTTCTGAATTGTCCATTGGATTTCTTGGTCACTATTCCTATATTGATAGCCCTTTAATTATGCTCTTCCTCACAAGGGGGAACCATTTTATCTGTTTCCACTCCACAAAAATCTATTATAAATTTAAAGAACTCTAATAGGTAACTCCTCAGCTTGTTTTCTTTTCAAGAGAAAAATCTATTAAACTTTTCCTGTCATCTATACACAAGTATTTCTTGAATCATCCTCATACATCTTCTCTGCTTGTTCTCTGAATGCTTCTTCTATCCTTTTTAATGACCAAAACTGCATGCAATACTCTTAAGTGTGATCCAACCAAGGTTCGATACAGATTTAGCATAACTTTGAAACTTTTCAATTTTCGTCCTTCAGAAAAACAACTTTCAAAACCAACAAAAAAACTTTGGTCTTGAAACATTATCTCTGTTTCGCCCTGTACAGATGCTGCTAGGCCTGCTGAGTTTTTCCAGATCCTTTTTTTATTTTAGATTTCCAGTATTCGCAGTATTTTGCCTTTAGTAAATTTCCATACTGTGTACAAAGCATTATATTGTGAAACACCCCTCTGCCAGAACCCCTAACTTTCATGAGATGTGAGCATCACTGACAAGGCCAGCATTTGCTGCACATTTCTCATTGTCCTTGAGAAGGTAGTGATGATCCACCTTCTTGAACTGCTGTTGTCCATGTGATGGGGATACACCCACAATGCTGTTAGGAAGGATATTCCAGGATTTTGACATAGGAACATTGATATTGTTCCAAAAGGAAACATTTGTACAATTGAAACAATTGATGACTCGCTTGAACCCACTTAAGAGTTTTCCAATGTTTATTTCAAGCCAGCAAGGTCAATCTGTAACCTTTCTTATTCACACATTTTGAATTATTCCACAAAGAATGATTGTTTACGTAACAGTCAGTGGTTATGTTATTTTCCATGTTTCCTTGCATAAATCTCACTGGAAAATATTTGACAAATAGGGTGGAATTTTCCTCTCCCGCCCACTATGATTCTTGTGCAAAGGTCTCTTGACCTACGGCAGGATTTTCCAGTCTTGGGGCGAACGCAGCTGGAAAATCCTGCCAATGGAATCCCATATCACTACCTTTACAAGAGCCGATTTTTACACAGCTAAAGCACTTTTAACACTTTTTTAACTTCCCAAGTTAATATACAGCATTTCCCATTCTCACTTAACAGAAATGGTGGGCTGGATTTTACGGGGTGCTGTGTTACCCATCTATCCATGAAATAACCAGCTGCACTGCAGCCATTTTAGGTTTGGCAACCCTCAGGGCAAGTCTTCCTTCCTCACTGAATTTGAGTGCTGGTCACTACTAGGTCATATTTGAACTCAAAGAAAAGGTGGTTTGGAAGCCGGACTGAAGGATATGTCCAGAATATCTGCCAGACTCCAGCAAGTTGGGTTAAAGAATGTGGGGTGCGGATTTGAGAGGGCAGCATGATGATTAAAGCAGGGTATGGCCTTGGAGAGGGGGTGGGGAGCACCATGGGCTGCATTTTGAGACCTCCACCTTCAGACATTCTGGCAGAGAGTTGTAAAATCCAAACCACTCCAGCTGGTGTTGAATATTTTTCCCTAATACACTATTGACTTTAGATATTTTGTCGCAGTACTTAACTCCAAAACATCAAAGGTGACATTGAATCTAGACTGACAGCACAACCATTTCATTTGACCAATCATTTTAGATCAGTCATGATCTAATTGAATGGCGGAGCAGATTTGATGGGCTTAATGGCCTACTTTTGTGACTATATCTTATGGTCAAGCTTTGCAATTGCCCAGTCTCTTAAGTTATATTATAATCTTTCAGTCACAACTTAGCACGACTAACTGGGATAGGAGTAATCTGTTGATTTAAAGTTATGCCAGGCTACTCTGTTTAATATCAAAACCAAAATGTTTAAAAACCCAGAAGTTTGAATCCATAAGAACATAAGAACATAAGAAATAGGAGCAGGAGTAGGCCATGTAGCCCTTCGAGCCTGCCCCGCCATTCAATAAGATCATGGCTGATCTGTCGTGGCTCAGTTCCACTTTCCCGCCCTCTCCCCATAACCCTTAATCCCCTCGCTTATCAAAAACCCATCAACCCGCGTCTTAAAAATATTTAGCGAGGCAGCCTCCACCACTTCAACGGGCAGAGAATTCCAGAGATTCACCACCCTTTGAGTGAAGAAGTTCCTCCTCAACTCCGTTCTAAACCGCCCCCCCCTTTATCTTGAGGCTGTGCCCCCTAGTCCTACTGTCTTTTTTGAGCGGGAAGAGTCTCTCCACCTCTATCCTATCCATCCCATTCATCATCTTATACGTCTCAATGAGATCTCCCCTCATTCTTCTAAATTCTAACGAGTACAAGCCTAGTTTATTCAGCCTCTCCTCATAGCTCAACCCCCTCAACTCCGGTATCAGCCTAGTAAACCTCCTCTGCACTCCCTCCAAGGCCAAAATATCTTAGCGCAGGTGCGGCGCCCAAACCTCATCCCAACCTCATCTTATTAATAATAGCACATTTTTCAAATCCCATAACAAAATCATTGACATGCATCATGAAGATGCCTGAAAGTTTTTCTTTATGGTCCCAATAAAATACTGCAGGTTCTGCTTTTAGTTAAACAGAACCTCTTATCAGCAACACATCTCACCAAAAAAAAATCACACCTCGGAAGTGTCATTCAGGCCATTGATGCATCCGTTGGGTTTCCATTGTTTTCCTTCTGCATCTGTAGCCTCTTTGGGCAGTTTCAGAAACATTTCTTCCTGAAAAGTATTACCTTCAAAAGGCAACTTTTATGTTGAATGATCTCTGCTCTCGAGCATATGCGGCCAATAGAGCTAAAAGGATTTTCAAGATTATTTTTCCAACTGTGGAAGAATTCACCCTAACATCTGTAGCTCCCAGTTGTTCTTCAAAATCCCTAGCAATTAGCCTCACTTTAGCTTTAAAAGTTCCATCACCAGGGACTTTTTAAGTGTCAATCCACATATTTGATAAGGCTCGGTGCCTATTATCTGGTCAGGATAATTGCCAAACTCCCTTCAACTTTTAATTCCTATTGTTTTGCTTCACTCATTACTTTCTCTTCCAATTTTATTGCTGGCTACCAAAATTTTATGGTCATGAGAACCATTTTTTTTGTGAGATTGTTCTGTAGCCTTCCTTACTTGCAATTTCAAATCTTTCAGGACCACTACTGCGAGTTGGACCTTTGCACAACTGGAGGGTCCTTCTCTGGTACATTGCATTCTGAAGCAAGAGTTAGTCCCAAATCTTATAGAACTTGCAGTTTCCTTTCTTTCTTTCCACTCTCGCTCCCATTCTATGGTGCGTAGTGGTCTTGTCACTAGACTAGTAATCCAGAGATCCAAGGTAATCATTTGACGACCCAGATTCAAAACCCACCATGGCAAGATTGTGAAATTTGAAATCAATAAAACAATTTGGAATCAAAAGTCAAATGGTGACCGTGAAACCATTGTTAACCGTCATTAAAAACTCATTTGCTTCACTAATGTCCTTTAGGAAAGGAAATCTGCAATCCTTGCCTGGTCTGTCCTATACGTGACTCCAGATCCACAGCAATGTGACTGACTCTTAAATGCCCTTGGAAATGGCCTTGCAAGCCAAAGCAGTTGAAGGGCAGTTAGGAATGTACAATAAGTGCAGCCAAGCAAGCAACACCTATGAGTGAAAAAAAATCTGTCAGTCCATGGGTCTCATTTCTGGCTGTCAGTCCGAACTTTTAACCAATCCCCCAATTTAAATTTGCTTTCAGCCTTTTCTGCACATTCCACAATGGTCGCATTCCTCCATCCATTAGATCCTCTGGAGTTTGTGTCACGTGGGTACCTCTGAGCAATTGGTCTTTGAATGCAATAGCTCTGACCTTTGGATCATGAGCACTCATTTCTACTATCCAGCCTTTGATCCACTGTATTTGTCAGGACCTTCTTCACAAAACACTTGCATTTGTGGTACAAGGTGCTTTGTTTCCTTCTGTCAGCTGTTCATCTTCTGATGTTTTGTAATAGATCAATTAAGTAATCATGAGAATGACCTTTAACAGTTTGTTCACCATGTTGATAACTACTGTCGCACCATCTGGTGCCTTTCTATTCCTAATGATCCACTCTTTCATGACCAAACCCTCAAATTAAATTTTGTTTTGAATGGCCATATACAAATGTCTTAGACTTCTCCAAATATTCCCAGAGAAATCAGCTTTGTTAAATGCCAATATCCCTGTATGCAAAGCACACAGGTGTGCAAATGAACTAACTGTAGTTCCTTCTAGCACAAGGACTATCATGCAGTCCAGAAAACAATTGGGATTTTGTTTCTAGGCCAAGACACAGACTATATAATCATCTGAAATGAATTGTATGCTTGAACCACCTATGTCATTAGTGGTTGTCAACTTGCAGTCAGTAAAGATTTTAGGCAACATTTCATCAATCACTGTGTGATTCCTTTCTCAGGATCCATTTCAGTTGCTGTATTCATGACAGTAATGTTCATGGTTTCACACCTATCTCTAAACTTGTCAGTGGTAAATTCACCTCTGTTATCATCCAGAAACTTCTCTGGCATCTCAAGTCTGATCCCTATCCATCTTTGTATGACTTTGTCAATTATCTCTTTGTCCCTGTTATGTATTATTTTAGTAACAGTAATTTGATTTATTATTGTCACATGTATTAGCATACAGCAAAAAGTATTGTTTCTTGCGTGCTATATAGACAAAGCATACCATTCATAGAGAAGGAAACGAGAGAGTGCAGAATGTAGTGTTACAGTTATAGTTAAGATGTAGAGAAAGATCAACTTAATGCAAGGTAGGTCCATTCAAAAGTCTGACAGCAGCAGGGAAGAAGCTGTTCTTGAGTCGGTTGGTACATGATTTTTGTACCTTTTTTCTGACGGAAGAAGGTGGAAGAGAGAATGTCCGGGGTATGTGGAGTCCTTGACTTTCCCAGCTGCTTTGCTGAGGCAGCAGGAAGTGTACTGAGTCAATGAATGGGAGACTGGTTTGCGTGATGGATTGGACTAAATCCAAACTAAATCTGGGATCCAATTCTTTAAAATGTAGAATGAAAATATTTCTATTTTTGTTCCATAAATTTAGATTCTTGACAGCTATCTTGTTAAGGTGACATGCTAGTGCATGCAGTAGAGGGTTGCAGAATCCTCCAATACTTTGGTTACAGGTTTCATACTTCTGTCTAACATCTGCTATTAGTCTTACGTATGCTTCCTTTAGCAGAGTTTTTAATCTTTGACAAAAAGATTCAACAAAATGTCTCCTTGAGAAAATTGTCAGAAGGACATACTGCTCACGAAAGACTTTGGCTGGAATTTTCTGGCCCTTCATGCCAGCGGGATTATCTGGTCCCACTGCAGTGAACACAGAGATTTGGCTGAGCACCAAATTCTCCATCCTTTCTTGCAGTGGTGATGGGGTGTGAACAGCTAGAAAAATCATGGCTTTATTTCTGACTTTACTACTGATAAGAAGTGACAATACCAAGGCCATTCCTGTTTCCTCTTTGGTCGGGACATAACCTGAATCCACATATTCACTTCAATCATCCACTGATCATTTGATTCAGATTCAAAGGGTAGTTATACTGCATGATTTGCTTGGATGGATGGAGCCACAGCAACGCTCAAGAAGCTTGATACCGATCCGGGGCAATTACTTCCTTGCAACTACATATAATTCAATACAATTGATATACAATAAGCACGTTGTGCTAAACAAGATTGACTCAGAACAGATGCAGCAGTATAAAAGTGGCAACCATGAACCATAAAGGACCATCAACAGCAGTGGAATTGTATTAAACCACAACCTGTAACATTAAGGCCTTGTATATCCCTCAACGCAATTACCATCAAGCCAAGATAAAAACTCTGGTGTAATGAGGAGTACAGTAGAGCATGCATCCTAGGAGCAGCATCAAACATACTAAAAATGAAGTGGCAATCTGGTGAAGCTGCAACATAACATATATATATTAAAAAGCAGGAACAGTATGCTACAGACTGAACCAAAAAATCCCCACCACCAACAGCATCAAAGTAAAAAGTGAAGTTTATTTATTAATCACAAGTAAGGCTTACGTTAACACTGCAAGGAAGTTACTGTGAAATTCCCCTAGTTGCCACATTCCAGCGCCTTTTCGGGTCAATGCACCTAACCAGCAATCTTTCAGACAACAGAAGGAAACTGGAGGATCCGGAAGAAACCCATGCAGACACGGGAAGAATGTGCAAACTCCACACACACTGACCCAAGCGGGAATCAAATCCGGGAAGAACATGCAAACTCCATACACACTGACCCAAGCCGGGAATCAAATCTCTACACAGTGCTAATCACTGTGCTAATCAAAACTCCGGAGTCCTACAAAACTGAAATGGACAAGTAAAAATGAGCTCGTAAAAGAGGAGTCTCCAGAAACATCCCATCTTCAATGATGACATGGAGCAGTACATTAATGTAAAGACAAGACTGAAGAAATTTCAACCAGAAGCACCAAGTGGATGATGCGCTTAGTTTTCTCCTGAATTCTTCAGTATCATAGATCTTCTGCCAACTCGATCACTATGTGACATTAATAAATTAATGCATGCATTGGATACAGCAAAGACAATGGACCCTGACAACATTCCAGCTGTAGAATGACTCCGATTCCCAAAGCAGCTTCATCCCTCACCAAGCTGATCCAGTACAGCAAAATACTGGAATCTATCCAACAGTGTGAAAATTTGTCCAGATATGTTCTGGACACAAATAGCAGGACAAATCTAACCTAACCAACTACCACTTCATCAGTCTATTCTTGGTCATCAGTAAAGTGATGGGTGGGGCCATCATCAATAGTGCTATCAAGCACTCACTGATGCTCAGTTTAGGTTTCACCAATGCCACTCAGCTCCTAAACTTATTACAGCCTTGGTTCAAGCATGAATGAAAAAGCTGAACTCCAGAGTTGAGGTGAGGGTGACTGCCTTGACATCAAGGCTGCATTTGATTGAATGTGGCATCAAGAAGTCCTAGCAAAATTGGAGTCAAAGGGAATCAGGGCAAAATTCTCTATTGGTTGGAGTCATACCTAGTACAAAGGAAGATGGTTTTTGTTGGAGGTCAGTCATCTCAACTCCAGGACAGTTCTGCAAGAGTTTCTCAGGATAGTGCCCTAGGCTTAATCATTTTCAGCTGCTCAATGACCCTCCTTCCATCACAAGGTCGGAAGTGAGGATGTTGGCTGATGATTGCACAAAGTTCAGCAGCATTTGTACTCCTCAGATACTGAAACAATCCATGTCCAAATGCAGCATGACTGGGATAATATTCAGGCTTAGGCTGACAAATGGCAAGTAGTGTTAATGCTACACAAGTGCCGGATAATGACTATCTTCAACAAGAGAGCATCTACCCATTGCCCTTTCATATTGAATAGCATGGCCATTGGTGAATCTCCCAACATCAATATCCTGGGGTTACCATTGACCAGAAACTTAACTGGACTAGGCATGTAAATACTGTGGCTACAAGAGCAGGTCAGAAATAGGAATCTTGCAGTGAACAATTCACCTTCCTACATCAAAGACTGTCCACAATCTACAAGACAGAAGTCAAGAATGTGATGGAATATTTTCCCCTACCCTGGATGAATGCAGCTCCAACAACATTCTAGAAGCTCAACACCATCCAAGATAAAGCAGTCTGCTTGTTTGGCACCCCATTCATAAATGCTCACTCCTTCCACCAGCAATCCACAGTAGCAACAGTGTGCTATCTTCTACAAGATGCATTGCAGGAATTCACCAAGGCCCTTTAGACAGCACTTTCCAAACTCACAACTGCTACCATCTAGAAGGATAAGAGCAGCAGATACATGGAAACATCAGCACCGAGAAGTTTCCCTCTAAGCCATTCATCATCCTGGCTTGGAAATATATCACCGTTCATTGACTATTGCTGAATTAAAATCATGGAACTCTTCCACCCTTGTTTCACACCCCCCCCCCCTCTCAAACAGCGCTGTGAATGTACCTATATTTCATGGACTTCTGCAGTTCAAAAAGGCAGCTTGCCATCATTTACTCGGGGGAAATTAGTGGTGGACAATAAATGCTGACCTAGCTGGTGAAGCCCACAGCCCTGGAATGAATAAAAGTAAAATTGTGGCCTTGGTTCAAATATGGATTAGAGAGCTGAATTCCAGAGGTGAGGTGTGAGAGACTACCCTGGACATCGAGGCAGCATTTGACTAAGTGTTGCATCAAAGAGTCCTAGCAAAATTGAAGTCAATGAAAATCAGGCAGGAAACATTCCATTGCCTGTAGTCATACCTAGCTCAGGGAAAGAAGCTGGTAATTTCTGTAGGCCAACCAGCTTAACCCAAGGATTTTGCTGCAGTTTCTCAGTGTAGTATTCTCGGTCCAACCATCTTCAGCTGCTTCATTAATGACCTTCTCTCCAACATAAAGCCAGAATTGGAGATGTTCTCTGATTGCATTATTCAATACCTTTTTACAACTCCTCAGATACTGAAGCCATCGGAGCCCAATATCACATGAAAGTTCTCATCCAAGTCACAAATCACCCTGACTTTGAAATATCCCACAGTTGTTTCAGTGTCCTTGTGTCATAATCCTGAAACTTCACCCTAACAGCATTGTGAATATACTTAAACCACATAGTTTGCTATGGTTCAAGAAAGCGGATCACTACTACCTTCAGAAGGACAGTGGGGGCTGGACAATAAATGATGGCCTTGGTACCAATGCTGATATCCCAAGAATGCACTTTGGTCTCTATATTGTCACAATGATCTTCTTTATGCCAAATAATGATTTTTAATTACCTGACTAGAAATCTGAATTAATCTTTAAAAACAGCCTTCTTTTGAGACTAAAGTGATTTGAACTCAAAGCCTCAGATGGCTTAATTTTCCACAAGGAAAGAAGGAGATCCGAGAAGGAGGTGCTGGAAGTCTTAAAGCACATCAAGGTAGATAAATTGCTAGGATCTGATACAATCTATCCCAGGACATTGTGGGAGGCTGGCAGAGATATCTGAATCATTGATAGTCACAGGTGAGGTGCCTGAAAATTGGAGGGTGGCAAATGTTGTGCCTTTGTTTAAAAAGGGCTGCAGGGAAGAGACTGGGAATTCACATGAGTGAGTTGTTGGAAGTATTTTGAGAGACAGGATCTACAGGCATTTAGAGATGCAAGAACTGGTTAGGGACAGTCAACATTGCTTTGTGAGTGGAATATCATGTCTCACAAATTTAATTGAGTTTTTTGAAGGGGTAACAAGAAGGTAGATGAGGGTGGTGCAGTTGATGTTGTCTACATGGACTTTAGCAAGGTCTTTGCAAAAAGTTAAATCTCATGGGATCCAGGGTGATATAGCTAAATGGATGCAAAATTGGCTTGAATACAAGCCAGAGGGTTGTTTTTCAAACTGAAGGCCTGTGACCAGCGGTGTGCCTCAGGGATCAGTGTTGGGTCCACTGTTATTTGTTATTTATATTAATGATTTGGATGAGTATATAGGAGGCATGGTTAGTAAGTTTGCAGATGACACCAAGATTGGTGGCATTTTGATCAGTTGGGCCAGTGGGCTGACGAATGGCAGAAGGAAGTTAATTTAGAGAAATGCAAGGTGATGCATTTTGGTAGATTGAACCACGGTAGGACTTACTCAGTTAATGGTAGGGGAGAGTTACAGAACAAAGAGATCTAGGGGTACATGTTCATAGCTCTTTGAAAGTGGAGTCACAGGTGGACAGAATGGTGAAGAAAGCATTCAGCATGCTTGGTTTCATTAGTCAGAGCATTGAATACAGAGTTGGGACGTCTTGTTGAAATTGTACAAGACATTGGTACGGCCACACTTGGAATACTGTGTCCAGTTCTGGTCACATTATAGAAAGGATATTATTAAACTAGAAAGAGTGCAGAAAAGATTTATTAGGATGCACAGTGGTTAGCACTGCTGCTTCACAGCACCAGGGACCTGGGTTCAATTCTGGCCTCAGGTCACTGTCTGTGGAGTTTTCACTTTCTCTCCATGTCTGCGTGGGTTTCCTGTCAGTCCAGACATGTGTGGATTAGGTTGAATAGCCGTGCTAAATTGATCCTAGAGTCAGGGAGATTAAGGTAAATATGTGGGGTTACGGGAGTAGGGCCTGTGTGTTATCGTGGTCGGTGAAGACTCAATGGGTCAAATGACTTCCTCCTGCACCACTGTATGGATTTTATGATGATTTCTATGACTTGGGGGTTCAGCCTTGGGCAGGACTTCCAATCTGACAGATTGTGGTCACATTCGGGGTCCTAATGACTTCCTTCCTGAGGAATCCATCTGTTTCCAGTGGATTAGATGGCTAAAATGCAGTGTTATTAATATGACAGGGGCTGGAAGGTGGCAAAGAGATTCCCTAAGCAATTTTAACTTAATTATTGCCTCATTGGTAAGGTGTTAAAATTATTCATTGATTCAAACAGCGCATACTATATTGTTCCACTAGATGGCACTGTGAAATTGAATATGAAGAGCAGTTTGGCTTGAGGAGAATCTCAGTTCCTATTTCAGCGCCAGCTTTGGGATATTACAAAATACCTTGGTCAGATATTGTAACAATTAAATATTTCTATGTTTAGCCATAGAAATCTGCCTTGGCCTCTGGTTACATGTGGTTAGAAAATGCACACTAGGGGTCACTTTTTCAGGTGACTATTTTGAGAGTTTGCTGATGTCTCATTTCTGGGATGAAGTGGCCCCCACCATTTTGAAGTCCCACCTTCAATTAAAGCTGGCAGGTGAGCTGTGAGGAGCCAAACAGGCGTTTCTGTTTGACTGGCTGAATTGAGGCCTGAGGTTTGGGCAGGGACAGCTACCTGAAATGGGTAGTGACCCAGCTTATTTTTTGCGTCTCGGAAGTGTACCACCTCTCCTCCGGAATCGTAAAGTACATTTGATACTTCTGGTTAGCACTGAATGCCTCCGTTACTGGTGGAACTGGCTGGAGTGAGCAAGGTTCGGGAACCTACCACTGACAGCCAGAAATGATAATCAGTGGTTCTCAGTGATTTGTACCAGATTTAATGGCTGCTCAGTGCTTCATTAATGAATGAATCTTGGATAGAGCTGCAGCAAAGGTTATGGAAGGGGAAGATCAGGCCAAGTTCCTCCTCCTGATCAGGGTGCAGTGACTCCTACTAGAAAGTTTGCCAAATTGGGTGCAAGGTGGGTATAATGTAAAGGCCTGACTGTGTTGCCTCTCTTTGTTGAATAGCTTGCCAACACCAACTCTCTAGATCATATATAAACAATAGATGCCTAGTTTAGGCACTGGAGACAACCTGATACTTCTGAAACTGTACTCTAGCATGAAAAGGATGAGGGAAGAAATAAAGAAAATATAAACTGCTGGATCTTTCAGTGAACAGTTGATGCTCTGAGAATTTGAATTTAAAAATAACTCATTGAAATTCAAAGCTCAGGACTGCCAGCATGGTACTTTTACCAGATATCACCACAAATTACCTGTGGATTTTTAATGAATAGCAAATTCTGTTCGAGCTCCAAGAAGTTAATTTTTAAAATAACTTCTTGAATTCATGTTGAGTGCTGCCAACCTGATGTTTTTTCTGTTTGAGAGGCTTCAGCAGATATTGCCAGTGGGAATAACTGTCAAATATTTTGTTTTTTGTTTCACTGGCGTTCCACTTGCCCGCTTTTTAGATCTGAAATGGTCAAGTGGGATTGGCATATCTATATATATATATAAAAATCACTTTTATAGAGAAAGATCTTGTACACCCTTTTGCTTACATATGGGACATTTTTTACAGTGTTAGGCATTTATGATAAGCAAACCCTACATCAACACGTCCAACATTTCTCTGCCAGCAGCTGACCCAATCAAAATGTTTTTTTAAATTGCCATCTGCTACTTTGTTTTCAGAACTCAAGTATCTAATGTCCAAAGTAAGGATTGAAATAAAGTGGCAAATCGACAGCCCATTTTATTTCTCTCCAGATTTTTAATTCCATTAATTTCTGTAACTCAAAGGCCAAGGAGCATTTCTTTGTGCTTTTAAAATATTGGGCCATTCTACTACAGCTGAACCAGATCCACATGTCTTCCACCCTCCCATGATGTCCTTCACATGTTGGAATTGTGCTCACACACACAAAAACAGAAAATGCTGGAAGATCTCAGCAGGTCAGTCTGACAGCATCTGCAAAGAGGGAACAGAGCCAACGTTTTGAATCAGGATGACTTGATGAAGGGTCATCCTGATTCAAAATGTTGACTCTATTTCTCTCCACACTTGCCATCAGACCTGCTGAGATTTTTCAGCATTTTCTATTTTCGTTCCAGTTTCCAGCATCTGCGGTATTTTACTTCTATCTTGAAATTGTTCTCTCTTGTCCTACCTACTCCCCTGGATTTGTGGGGTTGCTGGGCAGGTATGAAATTGTGGAGATGCTGGCATTGGACTGGGGTAAACACAGTAAGAAGTCTCACAACACCAGGTTAAAGTCCAACCAGTTTATTTGACAGTAAACCCACAAGCTGGATGGCAAAAAACCCCGAAAGCTTGTAGGTTTATTGTCAAATAAACTGGTTGGACTTTAACCTGGTGTTGTGAGACTTCTTACCAGGTATCAAATTAGCAGGGCTCAGGCACCAATCTATCTCATGCATTCAGAAATCTGACACTTCATAGACGGGAAATGTTGAGGACCTGAATCTCCTCACCCCTCTGGGCAAACTGCACAATCTGTTAAAAGGCCCTTAACTTCCATGTTCCACTTCCATAATCACTTTCCTTCCATATACACAATCTGTCAGTTCACTTTGACCATCTAGCGGGTTGCACAGCTCAAAACAGTAAACAAGGCTCTAGGTGGGCAAAAGTGTGATCCACTAGTAGAGTGCGGACTCCAGAGATATTGCAGGCCCCATCTAAGAAAGTGGAGTTGGAACGCATGGTGTTTGGGATCCCCAGATCTCGATCTGTCCCATTGACAATGTTTGCAGTTTAAGGAGTGAGTGAAAATACACTAATTGATGTATATCATAAGGATGCATGCTGGATGTACTTAATGGTGTGTATTATAAGGATGGATGATGGATGTTAATGTTATAGATCATGAGGATGTATGGTGGGTGTTGTTACTGCCATATATTACACAAAGAATTATAGTTGGCAAGGGAATATTTGTGGCAAATAGAAAAAAAAATCTTTCCCATCATCTCTTTTATTAATTCCAAGTAAAGGGTAAAAGATGGCTTGTTTGAAGTGGTAACTACAAATAACTCAAACAATGGAGCTTTTCATTCTCAGCAGATATGTTTTTATCTGGTCAGTAAGGAATATCAGTTGAATGATGGGATAGATCCAGCTTAGAATTTGACTGGGTGATTTATTCGACAACCCAGGGAGCACAGTGGTTAGTACTGTTGCCTCAGACCAAGGTTCAATTCTGGCCTCGATCACTGTCGTGTGGAGTTTGCACTTTCTCCCTGAGGCTGCGTAGATTTCCTGTGAATGCCCCGGTTTCCACCCACAGTCCTAAGATGTGCAGGTTAGGTGGATTGGCTATGCTAAATTGACCCTAATGTCAGGGGGATTAGAAGGGTTAATGTGTGGGGTTATGGGAATAAGGCCTGGGTGGGATTATCATTGGTACAGACATGATGGGCCAAATGACCTCCTTCTGTACTGTAGGGATTTTATGATTCTAACAGTCTTCACTTTGCTGTCATGTTTCATAATTCAAAAAAATACTGCCGTGTACAAAGAAAACAAAATATTCCACAAGAGTGGCACTTGCATGCACAGTCTCTAAACTATTTAATTGACCTTGTGTTCACGGTTGATGTCAAGTATCTGTAGTCTGAAAATGTTTAGTGCTTTGGACTAACACATTGGATGGAAAATCTAGTGAGACCTGTATTTTTTTTTCTCTGATTGCCTTTTATTTATTTGGGAAGTTGGAAAAAGGCTTTTTGTTTTCAAATTAATTCTTGAAGTGTTAACTAACAATATATAAGGACCAGAATAAACATGTAGAAACTGTTTCACTTGTTTTTTCATGGTCAAACTGAAAATTTGCACTTGTATCCTTTGCCGAATAGCAGATGTTGATTCTTATAATTTATTTTTGTTTGTAAATTGAGAATTGATTGATGTAGGTGATGTAATTGCTGAAGATGGAATATTTTCAGTGTGTACACTCAATGAATGCATTAATAAAATACATTTTTTCCATCTCTGTTCCAACTTGAGAGGAGTACCCTGTACTTCCTTAATTTATTTGTTTATGGGATGGGGTCATTGTTGGCAAGGCAAACATTGCTGCCAATCCCTAATTGCCCTTGAGAAGATGGTGGTGAGCTGTCTTGCTAAACCACTGCAGTCCATGATATAGGTACACCCACACTACTGTTAGAAAAATGGTTCCATGATTTTGTCCCAAGGATCAAAAAGAAGAGTAATTTCGTTCCAATGACGTGCAGGTGGGTGGTGCTTCCATGCTGCTGCTACTGTCATTTTAAGTGGCAGTGGTTTGGCTTTGGCAGGTGCCTAATGTAGTATATCTTATTGGTGGTTCACACCGCAATCACAAATGCCAGTGGTAGAGGGAATGAATGTTTAAGGTAGTTGACAGGGGTGCTGAGCAAATGGGTTGCTTTGTCCTGGATGGCATCGTGCTTGCTGACTGTTGTTGGAGCTGCACTCAGGCACATGGAGAGTATTCCGTCATGCTCTTGACTTGTGCCCTATCAATAGTGGGCAGAGTTCGGGGATCAGGAGGTCGGCTATTTGCTGCAGAATTTTCTGCTCCTGTAGGAGCAGGATTTATATGGGCGATCCAGTTAAGTTTATGGTTAATGGTAACCCCGGGATGTTGATGATGAGGTTTGAGAAACGGTAATGTTGAAAATTAAGTGCATATAGTTAGATTCTCGTTTGATGGCAGTGGTCATTGCCTGGCATTTGTGTGGTTTGAATGCTATTTGCCATTTTGTTTAGGTATCAGTGTCATTTCATAGTACCATCAACTACACCTTCCATCACTTTGCTTATGAGAGTACACTGAGTGATAATGATTGGATCTGTCCAGTGTTACAATTATAATTTTCATAATATTGTTATGTTTTGAAACTGTGTCTTTAAGTTAAGAACATAAGAACATAAGAAATAGGAGCAGGAGTAGGCCATCCAGCCCTTCGAGCCTGCCCCGCCATTCAATAAGATCATGGCTGATCTGTCGCTGCTCAGTTCCACTTTCCCGCCCTCTCCCCATAACCCTTAATCCCCTCTCTTATCAAAAACCCATCAACCCGCGTCTTAAAAATATTTAGCGAGGCAGCCTCCACCACTTTGTGACCTCCTCTGAAGTCTACCTGTTGGCATGAAGGGGTAATTCGATTGTTAGACATTAAATGGGCTTCAAATTGTTTTACTGGGAAGAATGTGCAAGGTGTTTGCATGTGGAAACAATTGCAGTACCCTATGTGCTTACAGTGGATAAACAGTGATTCATTAAAGTTCCAGAAAATTGATGAGAATGTTGAGTGATAAATAGCTTGTACTTTAAATTGTCAATTTACAAGATAAAAAGAGTCTGTGACTCTAAGATAGCTATTTAGCATCTTTCTCTGGTTGAAGGCCTGAATCACATTGCCATGTTGATGGACTTGAGATGGGAAGGGTACAGAGAAAACCAGGCTTTCCTAACACATCACTGGATGTAACAGGCAGGTTAGTCAGTCAGGGTCCAGGAGAAAGAGGGAGAGAGTAACTAGAGGCTAAATTTCTCTATGGTTCACTGTACAGGAATAGGGTTGGGAACTTGCACTCAGAATGAAAATACCAAATGTGTGGGTGTTAAAATGAAGATGGGAGATTTGCTGAGCTTTAGTTGAGAGAAAACGCTCCAGAAAACAGTAAATCATGGAAGGCAGCTCTGGCTGGGAGAGTAAAAAAGCAGAAGTAAACCTTTGAGAACTAAGAATCACTTTGGATTGATTTTGGGAGAATGGAGTATCTATTTAATGGAAGTGTAACATATCCTGGTGAACTGTTTTTTTTCAGAATTTTGATCCTTTGAAAATATAAATTGCCTAAAATTAATGCTTATTCAATGGTGCTTTTAGTTTATTTGTTACTGAGAATAAATAAAATGTGAAATTTTGTCATGTCAAATTTGGCTTCCACAGGAATCGTAATAGCTGCAGTTTGTAGTTAGGGCATAACTGAACAATTTTCCATATTGTTGGGTAGATGCCATTGTGCAGCTATAATGGAGCAGTTTGGTTAGGGGTACAGCCAGTTTTGAATACAAGTGTTCAGTATTACACCAAAATGTTGTCAGGACCAATTTGCCCTTGCTGTATCCAGCATGTTGAACTGTTTCTTGATATCAGGTGAAGTGACTCAAATTGGCTGAAGACTGGCGTCAATTATGCTGGGGACTTGTAGAGAAAACCCAGATGGACCATCTACCTTGCACTTCTGGCTGAAGATAGTTGCAAATGCCTCAGCCTTGCTTTTTGCACCGACTCATTGGACTCTCATCATTGTGGGTGGGCATCAGCAGGAGTTTCCTTGCCCATGTTTGACCTGATGCCATGAGACTTTATAGAGCCCAGAGTCAATATTGAGGACTTCCAGGGCCACTCTCTCCTGACCATATACCACTGTGCCACACCAGTGAGGCAGGGCATGCCCATGGATGGTGATGGAATAGTTTGGAATATTGATCGTAAGCACTTATTCAAAAAGTATGACTGTGTTAGGCTGCTGCTCGATTTGTCGATGGCCCTTCTAATTTTGGCACAAGCTCCCAGATGTTAGTGAGAAGAACTTTGCAGGATTAAGTGGGCAAGGTGTGCTATGTAATTTCTAGTATTGGGTGGGCAATCCTATTTTCTTCTTTGACTTTCCTGTAGTGGTTTGATACAACTAGGTGATTGGACCATGTCACATTCAATCACATTGTATGAATATAGAGTGACATATAGACAGAGCAGGTAAGAATGCTAGATTTCCTTCCCTGAAGGACATCAGTGAAGCAGATGGGGTTTTACTAAAATCCGGTAGTTTCATGATCGTCATTATAGCAAATATACTCATGTGGTGTTAACCAGAATCACCTGCAATGACTTCTCTTCCCAGTCCCACCTGTTTCCTCTGGAGAAGCCCATAGATCTATCCTTGGCCCTCTTACTTTTCTCAAGTACATACTTTTGGTAACAACATCATCCAAAAGCACAAATGTCAATTTCCATATGTACATTGGCATCACGTAGCTCTCCTTACTATCATTCCTCTTGATTCTGGCTGAATTGTCAAGGTGCTTGTCCGACCAACATTCACTACAAAATGAGCAGAAATTCCTCCAATTTAGATATTGGTAACACCAAAGCTATCATCCACTATCCCTGCCAGAAATACCATTTCCTAACTATTGCTTCCCTCTCTCTTCTGCCTATCGTCTCAGGCTGAATAAGACTGTTAACAGCTTTAGCTCAAATCTGAAAACATGATAATCTTGCAACTCCATATCCTGTCCATCCCTTCATGCCTTACCCTCATTGTCTCTGTAACATCTTTCAGTTCTATAATACTTCAAGATCGCTATGCTCCTCTAATTATGATCTCTTGTGCACTCCTGATTCTCTTTGCCTTCAACTTCCTGTGTCTCAAACTCTGGAATTCTGTTCCTAAACCTCTCTGCCTCTTTTTTTGGTGTGGTTCAGCATTAAATTATGTTTAATAATTGGCCTAGCGATTAACTTGTGATAAAGATGCTATATAAATGCAAGTTATTATTATAGAACATTTTTTCATTTCCCTCTGTAATGTGTACTGATTAAAAATAGCATTTTATGTGAATTCGTTCCAAAATAGAGTTTCATGTTTTGGGATCATGCCTACTTGAAACTGTATTGACACTAACCAAGCTTTGGACTCTTAAGAGCAACCAGACAAGATGCCTTAGTTATATCAATCTGAGCCTGAGCTCAGTTTATGTTCAAACATCTCAGTTATAGAACCATGACATTTTTGAAGTTGATTTACTTATAATGAGACCTGTCATTAATAAATACTAATGGTATCTTTTTGTTTGTTCAGAATGTGTGTCGTTTATTAATCTTTCAGTGAGGTTCCCCTGAAGAGTGTATTCTCATTTCCTGCTTAGTCCTGTCCTATTGTAGTACACCAGTACTTTAAGTGTTTGCTCATAGTTACAAGACCTAGCATTAATCTCTAGGATAGACAGTGCCTTGCATTGAACAGCAGAGATTTGCCGATAAATGTCACTAATGCAAAAGGGAAACAGTACAAATGTTGGTAATCTACATATAAAATTGGATAATTCTGGAAATATTCATCAGGTCTAGCAGTATCTATGGCGAGACCATTAGAGCTTGCAGGATTTAATATAGCCCATTGTGGTGGGCACCATGGCTGTACCCACCTCCCCAGATGTGGAGGTTATGTGGATTGGTCATGTTAAATTGCCCTTTGGTGTCCAAAGATGCGTAGGATAGATAGTTTAGCTGTTGTAAATGCTTGGGGTTATGGGATAGGATGGAGGGAGGGGCCTGGTTGGGATGCTGTTTTGGAAAGTTGGTGCTGACACGATGGGCTGGATGGCTTCTTTCTGCACTGTATCGATTTTATAGTTTTATGGTGGAAAGGCAGATGTGGGATTCCCATTAATGAACTAGTTGACTTCCATTATTACTGAAGCCATTGCAAATTAGTAATGTCTCAGGGATTTAACGTAATCGGCACAGCCTTCCCATGCTGGAAGGTAGGTTTGCTAGCAGACTCCTTGGGGCGGGGAGAGGGTGGTCCTTCATTATAAGGCACAATATACCTTTATCAGGGTCTCTGGCTTTGGAGATCTTTCTTGGTGCTCAGCAGAAATTTATTCCGATGGTCAAAAAGTATAGTAGGAGGAGAGGTAATAAGCCGTGGATAACGAAGGAGGTGAAGGAAAGTGTTAAATTAAAAGCGGAGGAATTTAGAGTAGCTAAGAGTAGTGGGCGAGAAGAGGATTGGGAGAGGTTTAAATGTCAACAAAGATTGACAAAGAAGTTGATAAAGAAGAGTAGGAGAAACTATGAAGCTGGGCTAGCGCTTAATATAAAAAAGGATAGCAAGAATTTTTATAAATATATAAAAAGGAAGAGGCTGGCTAGGGTGAATGTTGGTCCTTTAGAGGATGAGAAAGGGGACCTAGTGGTAGGGGATGGGGTTATGGCTAAGGTATTGAATAACTTTTTTCTTTCTGTCTTCACGGAGGAGGATGTGAATAATTTGCCGGGTGTTAGCGATGGAAAGGTGGTAGGACTGGAGGGTCTCAATGACATTACTGTTACTAGAGAGGCGGTGCTCGACAAACTGGAGGGGCTGATTGTGGACAAGTCCCCAGGACCGGATGGAATGCATCCGAGGGTTCTGAAAGAAATGGCGGAGGTGACAGTGGATGCCTTGGTGGTTATTTTCCAGACGTCGCTGGATTCCGGGGAAGTGCCGGATGATTGGAAAACGGCTAATGTTACGCCGTTGTTTAAGAAGGGTGCCAGGCAAAAGGCGGGGAATTATAGGCCGGTTAGTTTAACGTCTGTGGTAGGTAAAATGTTAGAATCTGTCATTAAGGAGGAAATTGCGAGGCATCTTGAAGGGAATTGCTTGATAGAGCAGACGCAGCACGGTTTCATTAAAGGGAAGTCGTGTCTGACAAATTTACTGGAGTTCTATGAGGATGTGTCTAGGGCGGTGGATAGAGGAGAGCCGGTGGATGTGGTCTTTCTAGATTTTCAGAAGGCGTTTGACAAAGTACCTCACAACAGGTTATTGCAGAAGGTCAAGGGACATGGAGTTGGGGGTAGGGTGTTAGCGTGGATAGAGGATTGGTTGTCAAATAGGAGGCAGAGAGTGGGGGTCAATGGGTGCTATTCGGATTGGCAGATGGTGACTAGTGGAGTGCCCCAGGGGTTGGTGCTGGGGCCTCAGCTTTTTACCATTTATATAGATGATCTGGAGGAGGGAACCGAGTGTAGAGTGTCGAAATTTGCTGATGACACCAAGATAGGGGGAACGGCAAATTGTGCGGAGGGTGTGGAGAGTCTGCAGAAGGATCTAGATAGGCTGGGCGAATGGGCCAGGAAATGGCAAATGGAATTTAATGTTGGCAAGTGTGAGGTGGTCCACTTTGGTAGGAAGAATGGTAGGATGGACTATTACTTACGTGGCGAAAAACTGTAGCAGGCGACGGTGCAGAGGGACCTCGGGGTCCTTGTGCATGAGTCGCAAAAACCCAGCTTGCAGGTGCAGCAGGTGGTCAGGAAGGCGAATGGGATGCTGGCCTTCATAGCAAGGGGGATTGAATATAAAAGTAGGGAGGTCTTGCTGCAGCTGTATAGGGCATTGGTGAGGCCGCAGCTGGAGTACTGTGTGCAGTTTTGGGCGCCGCACCTGCGCAAAGATATTTTGGCCTTGGAGGGAGTGCAGAGGAGGTTTACTAGGCTGATACCGGAGTTGAGGGGGTTGAGCTATGAGGAGAGGCTGAATAAACTGGGCTTGTACTCGTTAGAGTTTAGAAGAATGAGGGGAGATCTCATTGAGACGTATAAGATGATGAATGGGATGGATAGGATAGAGGTGGAGAGACTCTTCCCGCTCAAAAAAGACAGTAGGACTGGAGGGCACAGCCTCAAGATAAAAGGGGGGTGGTTTAGAACGGAGTTGAGGAGGAACTTCTTCACTCAAAGGGTGGTGAATCTCTGGAATTCTCTGCCCGTTGAAGTGGTGGAGGCTACCTCGCTAAATATTTTTAAGACGCGGGTTGATGGGTTTTTGATAAGAGAGGGGATTAAGGGTTATGGGGAGAGGGCGGGAAAGTGGAACTGAGCAGTGACAGATCAGCCATGATCTTATTGAATGGCGGGGCAGGCTCGAAGGGCTAGATGGCCTACTCCTGCTCCTATTTCTTATGTTCTTATGTTCTTATGTTAGGGTTAGGGGGTCTTGCTGAGAGTTACAACCCTACTCTTGCTTCTGCCTTCCTTGACGCCCCTTCTCTCATGACTCCCACCCATGAGCCCCATCCCACCCTCAATCATCTTTTGTCTAAGGTCCCATAACTTTCATAGGCCTCCATCTGAAGGTTGCAGTGTCGACATCAGCGAACACTTCCGTTGGTGCTGGTGGCAACAAGTAGCTGCCACTGGGTTCTCAATCAAAAGGGAGGCCCAATGATAGCTACTACCATCAGACCTCCTCCACAGAATTGACGGGGGATTCCCGCCAGTTCTGTGGCCATATTAGACTCTGTTGGCTCCAGAAAATCCAGCTCAACATTTCTGGTCTGTGATAGTTCTGATGAAAAGTCAGGGACCTGAAATGTAAATTCTGCTTCTCTCTCCATAGTTGTTACACTGCTAAGTATTTACAGAATTTTCTACTTTTGTCAATATATGTCTGAGTTAGATTTCCATATAGATGACGATTTCGATATTGTTCATTACATGCTCAATAACAGTGTACGTAAAACGTGGAGCTGTAAATGAATAAGATAAACTTGTGAAGGCTACAAGGTTGTGCCACTTGGGTCAGGTTCTGCAAATTATTTGAAGAAAACGTCAAGGAGAGACCAGGCACAGATTTGTTTTTTAACAAGACATGAAAGTTGACAGGCAGGTGAGAGCACTTGAGGGAATGTCACACTTCATGTGTCGCAGGATGTGGGTAAATGAATGTTAATTTGTTATATTACTGGAAAGATAATGGTTTTCATTGAGAGAATCAGGGCAGATTGAGGGGAAGGAGACAATAATATCTGCTTAACTCTTCACTTTCTGCCCGATATGTTTGCTCATCTGAGCAAGCAGTTCCTTTTTATTTGGATGTAGAGAATTTTGTCAAAGGTTGACTCAGCAGTGGCTGTGATACAGTTGCATCTTTTGCTTGGCTGAAACTTTGGATTGATTTCAACTAAATAAGCAGTAATATTTTCAAAGTTGGTCTCAGCTCCAATTTGGACACAATAAAAATGGAAAATGCGGACTTGAATTTTTCACCTGTTAGGCATGCACACTTGACAAGCCCAGAAGTTGGCGTGAAATAGTTTTAAGTTTATTTATTAGTGTCACAAGTAAACTTACATTAACACTGCACTGAAGTTACTGTGAAAATCCCTTATGTGTTCCTGGCTGCTGTCAGCCCAGGAGCACAATTTCATGCTGGGTGGCCAATAAACGCCCATCCAATGTGAAATTTGATCTGTGACAGGCTGAGCACTGCCAGGGAGGGTGGGAAGAAGATGGTACTGAGAAAAAGAAGTGTGTGGGCTGGCGTTTCCAATGTGCTCCCTCAGGGGGACAACCACTGTGGAGCTGGCTCAGGGAGCTGCCGACCTGTGAAGAGTAAACATGAATGCTAAAACTATGCCATAAGTGTCTGGGCAGCACAAACATACACAGACCGCAATCTTTACTTGAACCCTGACCTTTCAACTCGCCCTGGATTGAGGTTGCAGTTGTAAAGACAGACAGGCAATGTAAAATCACAGTTCATTGCTGTTTAATCCATTTAAATTTGCTTCCTGATGGTTGGTAGGTATGCTTCTGACTCAGGTGCGTGTGCCTACCATCCGAAATATCATACAAGGGCACAGTGACGTCAGGACGAACACCCAATGTCTTAAGACTTTTTGGATTTACTGGTCAGGCATGCATCTGAAGTTTATACATAAAATTCTAGCCGTAGTAAAGAAAATTATTTTAAACCAACATTGAAAACTTTCAAAGTTAGACCTCTCAGTGTGTGAGGGATGAGTACTTTAAAGGTTAATTGGCTAGATTTTAAAGAATGGAATATTGATCCAAAGGTGGCAGAGAACGTTGCAGAATGAGGCTGCACACCCATAATCACAGTTCTCCGCATACTTAAGTCCTGCCCAGGTAATAATCACAATATCTTAATTTCCCTTAGATAACCGTAAAATACTGCAGATGCTGGAATCTGAAACAAAAATAGAAAAATGCTGGAAAATCTCAGCAGGTCTGACAACATCTGTGGGGAGAGAATAGAGCCAATGTTTCACGGCTAGATAACCCCTTGTCAGAGGTCTGATCACACAAAGGTGAGATTTGTGATTATTGGCTATTCAACCGAAGGATATTGTCTCCTAAAACTGTAAAGCAGCATCTTCCTTCTCAAATTTTATCCTACATCTTCCAGACAACTTGTGTATTGGGTGTTCTTCGATGCATCCTTTCTACTTAATGCTTGAATGACCACTGGGTTTACGTGCCCATGCTGTCATTTGAAAGGAAAGAAGTGAGTGATGATATGAAGTTGTGACGCTGGATGCGCGTGGGACTGACGATTGTTGTTCTTTCATTCCTGGCAGTTGCTTAGGCACCTTTTAAAGAAAGGAAAAGGGAGACCACAGTAAAATGGATTGTTGAGAAGCTGAGTTCATGTTATGTTAAGGTAAAGGAACTGGGGCTAATAATGAAGGTTTGTCCTATTTGAGGCCGCAAGCAGCGTAGTGATGTGGTAAACTATAATTCTTTATTAACTCTGGAAAAGATGATGAGTTATAAGTACAAAAAGATCACAAGTCAATTGGTTTTCCACATATTATTCTCTCACCAAGATGGGTAAAGCACTGGCACTTTGAGACTGGCAATACCAACTCTGATCTCTGGGATAATTCTTCTCAATTTTGGTGCAGTCATTGCGGTGCATGTGATTATTATTAACAGCTTGGCTCTTATTGTCAGAATTGCATTGAAATGAACATGTGAAAACTCAGATAGCTGAAGAAAAATATCTGGCCTACCTTCCCACATTTGCAGGTTACATACTCTCAAGTTACTTTTATGCAGAATCTCAAAAAGTGGATTCACATAATTTGTGTAATGTTGCTCTGCCTTTCTGTGATGGTTTATGATAATATTTAAACCTTATAGCTTCCGCAGTGGTGGATAATGGATAGGTGGCACAGTGGTTAGCACTGCTGTTAAACAGCACCAGGGACCTGGGTTCAATTCGGCCTTGGGTGACTGTGTGGAGTTTGCGTATTCTCCCTGTGTCTGTGAGGGTTTCCTCTGGCCGTTCTGGTGTCCTCCCACAGTCCAAAGATGTGTGGGTTAGGTTGATTGGCCATGCTAAATTCCCCCCAGTGTCCCACGATATGTAGGTTAGTGGGATTAGTGGGGTAAGTAGGGTCTGGGTAGGATGATCTGTCGGAGAGTTGATATAAACTCTATGGGCTGAATTGCCTCCTTCCATACTGTGGGAATTGTTTGATTTTATAATTATGATATATTCAGTGAAAGTGCAGACTTTAGTAAGGAAAGCACCAACAGAGAGTGTTTTGACTATTGTATGTTTTGGAACAACTGGAATGGGTTTTAAATCAACAACTGACATGTGTTGCTTTTTTTCTCAGTATGTTGGTACTAAATGCTAAAGGGACTTGGTTGCCTGCTAACATATAAAGATAACATTTGCTTCAAATTGAATGATTCTCCCATGCTCTTTGGGTGATGTGGCACTGCAGCATAGTGATCTTACCTTGCGTATAATGAGAGGTGAACTGCCTGGTCTATTACCAATGCCTTCCTGGCTCCAAAAGTGAGACATTAGGCTGGATTTTATGTTTTTCAGCAGGATGAGGGAGGTGGAATGTAAATTTGAGTAGTCCATTTGTTCCCGATCCCTTCATATCACGTACTGAATCAAGTGTTGGATGGCCTACGAGTTGGCATCTGGTGAGAAGGTGGCCAATTAGAGATGCAAAGTAAACTCTGTACCCAACTGGATTGTAAGCCAACACATCATGCAGCAGAAAGGTAGTACAGCAAATAGAAAGTCAGCCACAGTTACTATTTTTAAGGTTCCTTGTTTCCTCCTTTTTAATTTGTTTTAATCGATGGCTTAGAAAAACAAAAAGAAAGAGTTAAAGAAAGCCATGCAGGCACTGCCACCTTCACTAGCAGAATCTGCTACTTTCAACCATGGTTCCAGTGGTAGGCCCTTTCTACCATCCTTCTGCCTCTTTGTCATACTGGCCATAAAACACTCCCAATCCAATGCCTGAACAACGCACTGGGTAACAAAAAACTGTGGAACAATTTGGTTGTTAACATGTTCAATATCTTGTTAGTTAATTTCAAAATGGCAGGTTGGGTGCCGATTTCTGTTTTGTAGACTGGCATGATTGTGCGTGTATGTGTGTGCATGCATGTGTGTGTGACACCTGATCCCGCAATGCCTGGGTGACAATCCTACCAAAGTGTGACAATTTTGCTCCTACCTGAGGGAGATCCTTTATGCTTGGGCAGTGTTGCCACTTACAATCAACATAGCCTTTTCTCTTCACCAATTTTCTTGAACTCTGGAGCTATTGACCTGACTGGGCATCCTCCTGTCGTCATGGAGTCACAACTTTTCATGATTAAGCTCATACATTGAGTGTTGTCAAAAGCAACAACATCTCGCATTTATATCAGTGTCTTTACTGAAGTAAACTGTTCTAAGGTATTCACAAAAGTGTAGTCATTGTATGTATTTCAGCATCCAGTGGTATAGGATTAAGGAGGACATAAATGGACACCTTATTCCTTTCCAGACTGTTGGTCCACTTAAAATAGCAGTCTGGAGCTCTGTAAGAAAACTGTGGTCACTATCACTTCGGAGCAGATGTTAACAAATTGGAGGCCTTATAGCCGTTGGGGTCTGTGATCAGATCTCAGAATCCATGATGTCAACAGCTGTAGGTTTTTTTTTGCATATATATACTTATTGACTACTAGCATGTAATTCATATTGCTGTGTGCAATTATGACATTTTCTGCATTGCAGCACTGTTTTTCTTTGGGTGGGGGTCTTCAGCGCAGCCAACATTCTCAGGGAATACTTCACTCAAAAATTTGAAGACCACTGTTTTATGAGAATGCTCTTGACTTGATTTTGGTAAAAAGTAAAAATCAATCCAAGCAGAAAGAATTAGGGGTGAGGTGTATAGTTACTAAATATCTGGTAGTAGCTGTATCTGTGGAAATGAAACAGTGATAACAAAAATGTTTCTTACTGTTACGATGTGTTACCAAAGCTGTTTTTACTGTGAGAAGGTGAAAGAAGTGAAGTATGATGCGGTCCAGCAAAAACAAGGACCATTACTGGCCCGTCTTATGACTTGGCTTTCCTGTTCATATTCACTGCAGTCCCTTCATGTGCCAATATCAGAAAAATGTGACCAAAACTTTAGAAATGTCTCACATGAAACCTCATGTGCGTCTGGACTCTCTCAAAGGAGGAGGCTACTGTCAACAAACACATATAAAAACTTTGGATTATAACTCTTATGGGATCTTTTTAAAAAATTATTATAGATGACCCCATGAAATTTTACATCAATAAATGCAAAATTTTACACTTTGTAAAAGATAAATTTTAAAATGAATAATGAATGAATGAATCTGAATTAGCCTGAAAGTGATGGTCACCTCGTCACTTAATATGTAGGATTGTTCAAAGCCAATTTTAGTGGAGTTCAGATAACTTGGAGAGTTCTGGGGCAGGAAAGACAGATTGACAGGCTCATGGATAGATTTGACTACAGGAGTGAGAATGTTAAAATTTAGACATTGCTTATAATCAGGACCAAATGTAGATAAATGAGTACAGGGCTGATAGGTGAATGGGACTTGGTGTAAGTAAGGGTTTCAGATAACTTCAAGTTTATGGAAGGTAGAGTGTGGGAGGCTAGCCAGGAGTGCATTGGAATAGTCATGTCTAGAGGTAACAAATGCACGCATGTGGGTTTCAGCAACAGGAAGCACATTTGAAGATCAAATATCACACCAAGATTGCAAACAACCTGGTTTAATCTTGGAGTGTTGCCAGGGAGAAGGATAGAGTCAGAAGCTAGGGAATGCAATTTGTTTTTGGGAGCAGGGACAATGGTTAGAAGTCTTCCTAACACTTAATTTGAAGAAATTCTGCTCATTGAGTACTGGTATCAGACTAGTAGTTTTATAATTTAGTAAAAGTGGAGAAGTCAAGAGGGGTGGTAGTCAGGTAGAAATGGGTATCATCAGTGTATGTATGAAAACAAATGTTCTGCTTTTGATTGATGTTGCAGAGGGGCAGCATATAGATGAGGAAAAGGAGAGGGCCAAAAATAGATCCTTGGCAGTCACAAGAGGTAACAATGGTGAGCAGGAAGAGAATTGCAAGTAATGCTGTTGCTACAATTATCTAGATAAGAATGAACCAGTCAAATATGATCCCACTCAGCTGGATTATAATGGAAAGGCATTGGAGAAGATGTGATCAAAGGCTGCAGACACCTCACATTGTCACTGTCACTTATGACTTTGATAAGAACTATTTAAGTATTGTAGCATTGGTGGAAACAAGATGGTAATGATACAGACATGGAGTTTTGTGGAACATGGGTAGGGTTTGGGACATGCTCGAGGACTCGGAAGGGAAAGTGAAGTTGGAGATAGGCCAAGAGTTTTAAGGGCGGTGAGGTCAGACATTGTATTTTTTTGAGGAGATGGGTGATGAGATTGAAAGATCTCTGTCTCAGTCAGGAGGTCATTTGGCACAGCATTAAAGTTCCAACCAATAAAGAGCTGATCAGCCTAATTCCACTTTATAACTCTTGGCCCATAATTCTGTACAAAAGTTCAAATGGATATCCACGTTTTTATTAAATGTAATGAGAGCTTTTGCTTCTACCACCTGTTCAGTGAGTGAATTCCAGAAATCTACTATCCTCTGGTTGAACACATTTCTTGTCAATTCACTTGTGCCAATTACTTTCTACCCTCAATGCCCCTCTCTATTAATGTAAATAAGTCTTTCCTATCTGCTCCATCTAGATCCCTCATAATAAAAGAACATCTCAATTAAATCTCCCCTCAGCTTTTCTTCCAAAGAAAACAAGCCCAGGCAATCCAACCCTTCCCTACGCTTAAAATTCTGCATTCCTGACAACATTCCTGTAAACTACCTCGGTACTCTGTCTAGTGCAATCAGATCTTTCCTGTAATGTGGCGAGAACTGCAAATCAGCTTATCTAAGTCAAGAATATTAGTAAAAACCATTATTATAATATTATAATATTAAAATATTAGTAAAAAGCAGGTCAACTCAACCCCCAGCCCAGGGTTGGATAGGCTATTGCCAGGCAGTCAGCAGTGAGGTAAGATCATGGAGTGAGATTATGTGTGAGGCACTGGCCTTTGAGGGGAGCAGGGGTGACTCATCCCCCAGGGCTGAGGAAGGTAAAAAAAAGTCTGCTCTTTCAGAAAATTGGTATTCATCAAAATCAAGAAATATCAGTCAATATGAAGCGACACTATCAATCTGGCTGTCAAAGGTGAAGAAAATTGAAGGTGAGGCAAGAGGCTGAAGCTAGGCAAAAAGGACAGTTTGTCATTTTATTTTAAAATGTTTGAAGTATTCAACAGTGCACAAACTGCACATTCAGTCTCGCCAATCAAAAGTATTCTGGAGAAACCATGTTGCGTGAAAAAGTTTGAAGAAGTGGAAGCTGAAATATCAATGGGATGACAAAATGTTCCTTCAGTTGAAGTGAGGGAAGAAATCTGTTCTGAAAGACATTGCCTAATGGCCAAAATCTGCTCTACTGGGTATGATAGAATATCTTATATTAGGTGTTGAGTCCAGACCCCTTGGTAGCGGCTCTGAAGTGCTAGATTGCATAAATGTAGAAATTAGGCACGTGTATAGTAAAGGCAGAGTAAGGGACTTTAACTTTGACATAGATTGGGACAAGTAGCTGACAGAAATGTAGTGAATTTCTGGAGTGTGTCCGGGATAATTTCCTACAGCAATATGTTGTGGATGTAACAAGGGGACAAACAACATTGGATTTAGTAATGAGTAAAGAGCCAGATTTAGTTAGTAACCTAATTGTGCGGGAACACTTATCAAATAGTGATCATAACATTGAATTCAATGTCATGTTTGAAGGCAAAAAACAGAAACCAATTAGCAGTTTTTTAGATTTAGGTAAGGCTGACCTAAATGAGATGAGACAAAGACTGTAAACTGGGAAAATCTGCTAATGAATAAAATAATTGAAGAACATTGGAGGATATTTGAAGAACCATTTAATGCACTACAGAGCCAATTTATAGCCCTGAGAAGGAAATACTCCACTGAATAAAAAAACAGCCCTAGACAATTTAAAGAGGTAAGGGACAGCATTAAAATAAAATAAAGGGCTTACAAAAATACAAAGAACAACACAGATCCCATTGAATGGGAAAAATACAAAGACCAGCAAAGTTCCACAAAGATCTTAAAAATAGATTATGAAAGGGATCTTGCAGGGGACATCATGATCAATAAGAAGAAATTTTGTGGTTACATAAAGGGAAAGAGGGTGATCAGGAGCAAGTTTGCTGACTAAAGACAGAGAATGAGGATATTATGAATGACTATGTCTGACATGTTAAATAATTACTGATGGTTTCCATCTGAGGAAAGCAGGCCCATTTTAGAAGGCCTAACTATAATTTTTCAGAGTTGAAGCAGGAGTCACCCCCTTGGATTGGAAAATTGCTCATGTCGCTCAGCTTTTTAGGAAGGGTGAAAGCTACCCAGGGAATTACAGACCAGTTAGCCTAATACCTATGGTGGGGAAATTGTTGGTGTCTATAATCAAGGATAGGCTAATGAATACTTCAGAAATTTTCTGAATTAACCCGAGACAGCCAGCGTGGATTCATGACAGGTAGGTATGACAGATAAACCTCATTCAATATTTTGAAGCGGTGACAAAGGTAGTGGACAGGGGAATGTCTATGGCTGTTGTTCATATGGACTTCTGGAAGGCCTTTGATAAAGTCCCAAATAAGAAATTATTAAGTAAGGTAGGAGCCCGCGCAATTTAGGGAAATTACTGACATGGCTGGGAAATTGGTTGAATGGTTGGAGTCAGAATGCAAAGATAAGACAATAGCATAGAAAGTTGTATATCTAAGTTTGATGATGACACAAAGTTAGGTGGCATTGTGGACAATGTAGATGATAAAATTATAAAGGGATATTGATGGACTAAGTGAAAAACTATGGCAGATGGATTTATTTATTTTAGATCGAAAAAATATAGATCAGAAGAGTACTTCGTACATTATATAAAGTTAAATACAGTGGCTGTCCAAAGAGATTTAGGGGTTCAGGTGCATGGATCTTTAAAATGCCAAGAACAGGTGCAGAAAATAATCAAGAAGGCTAATGGAATGCTGACATTTATATCTAGAGGACTGAAATATAAGGACACAAGTTGTACTGCAACTATACAAAACTAGTTAGACCTCACTTGGAGTACTGTGAGCAGATCTGGGCACCACACCTTAGGAAGGATCTGTTGGCCTTGGAGGGAGTACAATGTGGAGAGTTGTTTACCTCAGTTGGCTGGACGGTTAGTTCATGATGCAGAGCAATAACAATAGTGCAGGTTCCATTCCCATACTAGCTGAGGTTATTCATGAAGGCTCTTCTCGACCTTGCCCCTCCCCTGAGGTGTGGTGATCCTCAGGTTAAATCACCACCAGTGAGCTCCCCACTCAAAGGGTAGAACAGCCTGGGACTATGGCAATTTTACCTTATAAGAATGATACCTGGATTTCAGGGGTTTAATTATGGGGAGAGATTGTACAAATTAGACATGTTTTCTCTAGAATTTAGAAGGGGTGATCCGATCAATGTCTTCAAGATACTATCAGGAAAAGACAGAGTAGATAAAAATAAACTATTTCCATTGGTTGGAGATTCTAGAACTGAGACACAATCTAAAAACGAGGGCCACATTGTTCAGGAGAGATATTAGGAAGCACTTCTATACACAAAGGGAGTTAGAGAGTTGGAACTCTCGTCCAGAAATGCCACTTGATGCTAGACCAGTTCCTATCTTTAAATCTGAGATGGATAAATCTTTGTTAAGCAAAAATATTAAGGGATGTGGGCTAAAGGCAGGCAAATGGCATTAGGCCACAAATCAGACATGATCTCACTCAGTGGTGGAACAGGCTTGATGGGCTGAATGGAAAATTTGAGAAAATAATTTGAGGTTGGAGGCTGAAAGCACTTTAGAACTCTTCGTATGTCGCATTTTCTGAGGGTGAAGTGAAATGGGATAACAAAAATTAGAAATTAGTTGTTTTTTTCCAAAACCTCTAAGGCAATCTACTACTATGTTTGCAAACTCTTCCTTGATTCTAGTGAAGAGAAACAAGTGTTCATCAACAGGTGCTCTAATTGAAGAAATGTTGGAAGAGATATTGCTGATCATGAAATTTCCAAGGCTAATATTAAAGCTATATGTGCCTTCATTTAAAGATGTAAATTATCTGAAATAATTGATTCTGTGTTATCAACTCGGTTTGAAAATAAGTGTTTTCACCGGAGGAAAGTGCTGTTGCCAGAGTCAAACTGCTGTCTTCACTAAGAGGACAGGATGAGTCATCATTGTCAGCTCAGGTAATTTTTTTAGCCTACTTTGGCTATCTCAGTGAATTTAATAAACTTCTCAAAAAGCATTTGAAAAGTTATCAAAGCTGCCTCAGGCAAGACCAACTTTCAAATGCACAGAACCTAAGATGACTTCATCACTATAATGGTGGAGCAGCTCAGAAACCAGTTCAATAATGAAATAAAAGATGCTAAATACTATTTGATAATAACTGATTCCAAACCAGAAGTGAATCATATGAACCAAGTAACATTAATTTTAAGATATGTGGTTAGTGAAGGTGAAATTGTAGAACAATTTCTTTGTTTTGTCCAGCGACAATCCTACACTTCTGAGTGTCTGGAGACAGCTGCTTTGGAAATAGTTGCGCATCTAAGTTTGGACATCAAAAGAGATCCTTCATAATGCCACAAATATGGCAAGAAAATATTCAGGTCTACAGGCAAACTGAAAAATGCAAGTCCCTGCCATTTTTCATCCCATGTTCTAGTCACTGCTTGAATTTGATCTGCAATGTTGCAGCTGACTCCTGTGAGGGAACTACAGTTGTTTTTAAATTTTGTTGAAAACTTGTATGCCTTTTGTTCAATTTCCACATGTCGGAATATATTGCAATCATGCTTGGAGCAGGCACAAGGAAAACTTTTGGGAGTCTAAAGAATTTGTGTTACCAGATGGTCTGCTCATGAAGATGCTGTTTAGGCCTTGAAAATAAACTTTGTTGATGTAAAGGAAATCTTCCCAGACATAGCCGCATCAAATTCAGAAAAACTTTGTGTGAAAGCGGAAGCTAAATCTTTAGCACATAAGTTTGAAAAGTACGATATTGCTGTTTATACTGTTTTGTGGAATCATTTGCTTCTAAGAAGTAATGCCATCAGCAAGTCACTGCAAAATGTTGATACAATTTCATTGAATGCTGCACATTTGTTACCTTCAGTTAAAAGTGTATTTTTATGGCTTGTGTCTTTGTATTTTATGGGCCAACAAGAGCAGGCAGGGTTGGGAGGGCGCGATGTCATTGGTAGGGTCCCAGAAATGTATGTGAGCGCGGTTGCCTCACAAAGTAAGTCGCCATTGGTGTTGGTGGTAATAAATCATAAGATTTAGATTAGCTGGGAAAGAACAAAGAAGACTAATTTCATTGTGGTGAAAATGGACCTGTCCTAGATAAATAGGGATCAAAGGTTGGCAGGCAAAACTATATTGGAACAATGGGCTGTCTTTAAAGGCACATGGTTTAGGTAGAATCAAGGTATGTTCCCGTGAGGGGAAAAACTAAGCTAACCAGAGCCAGAGTTCCCTGGATAACGGGAGAGTCAGATGAAGCAGCAAAAGGGGTGAGTTTGTCAGATGTGAGTTGAAAATATGAACGACAACCAGACTGAATATAGAAAGCTCGGATAGGATTTGTAAAAGGTAAAATATAATCAAAGGCAGAGTGTGAGAAGAGACTGACAGCTAAGATAAAAAGGTGACTAAAAGTCTTGCACAGGCATGTAAATAGTCAAAAGGTAGTAAGATGAAAGGTGGGGATCATTAGGAGGCAAAGGTGGAGATTCTATCAAAGTTGTAATGAAAGAAGAGGTAATTGAACTAAAAATTGATTTAAAAATAGAGGTATTCAAAAGGCGGGTTTAAAGTTGATCAATCACCAGAACCAGATGAGATGCATTTAGGAATATTGAGGGATGTAGGAATGGAAATTATCTTCCAATCCATCTTAGATATAGTGCTAGAGAATTGGAGAATTACAAAAGTCACATCCTTATTCAAAAAGGTTATAACGCTAAACCAAGCAACTTTAGGCCAGTCAGTTTAACATTGGTGGTGGGAAAGCTCTTAGAAACGGCAGTGCAGGATAAAGTAAGCAGTCACTTAGAGGGGCATGGATTAATTAAGGAAAGCCAGCACAGCTTGCAGTAACAAGGAGGGTTGACCCAGGAAAAGAGGTTGATGTCATTTACCTGAACTTTCAAAAGATGCTTTGTAAATAGCCACATAATGGGCTTGCCAGCAAAGTTGAAGCCTATGAAATAAAAGGGACAGCAGCAGCATTGATATGAAGTTGGCTGGATGACAGGAAACGGAGTAGTAGTAAACAGTTGTTTTTTGGACTGGAGGAAGGAATGCAGTGGAATTCCCCAGAGCCCTGTACTAGAACCTTGGTTTTTTTTCTGAAATATAACTTGATTATAACTTGAAATCATACCATGTTCACTGTCTAAGACACACAACTTTTGTGCTGTGAAAAGGATAATGATAGACTTCAGGAGGTCATAAACAAACTGGTAAAATGGTTGGACATTGACATGTGATTATCAACTTGGTGAACAGCACTGAATGCCCCTTCCATGGCCTGCAAGTCCTGGTGTTGGATTTGAACCCGAAGCTTCTTGTTCAGCAGTAGGGATAACGGGAGAGTAAGATGAAGCAGCAAAAGGGGTGAGCTTGTCAGATGTGAGTTGTTAAGCATAAAGGTTTGATAATATTTAAATTTGGCACCCTGACTTTGAAAGTCAGGATTCCTGTTACATTGTTGGTGGGCATTGTCGACTGGGGAAATCCTGCTGATGTAAAAGCCGTTTTGGGATTTTCCACCCATGCCATTGTTCCCACCCCTCAAACGGAGGTGAAAAATTCTACCCCATGATTCTAACAGAAGAATTAGCTCACTGAGCATAATTCACTGCAGCAGAGAATTCCAAGCTTCATCACTCTGAGTGAATAAATCTTTCCCAATTTGAGTCCTAAATAGCTGATTCCTTATTTTGAGACAGACTCTCATCCTCCCCAGTTCTTGACTCCCCCCGTAACCCCCCCACCCCTCCAGCCAGAGAAAATATCCACCTAACATCTATGCTGTAAGACGTCTTTCAGATTTTTATATATTTCAATTAGATCGCCTCTCATTCTTCTACATTGTAGTATTAAGGTGGCACAGTGGCTAGCACATGTGGAGAAGCTTATGAGATCTCAGAGGTCTGGAAACCGTGGAAGGAACTATAAGTATAAAACTTGAGATTGCAGGGACTTTCGGCAATGCCGACAGTGGATGCCCAATGGTTCCCTGTAACACCAGGTGGCATATGTGGCCAAATAATTTCCTAGACTTGAGTAATCTTCAGCGACACTTGTTCCATGACATTTCCAGAAGTATGTTAGACACCATTTATAGACTGTGGGTCTAGCAAGCTGCTTTTGAGCAAAGACTCTCTGGGGTTCATCCTCTGTGTATGGAATAGGCTCTGCACCTCCTTTTTCTTAAGAACATAAGAACATAAGAACATAAGAAGTAGGAGCAGGAGTAGGCCATCTAGCCCTTCGAGCCTGCCCTGCCATTCAATAAGATCATGGCTGATCTGAAGTGGCTCAGTTCTACTTTCCCGCTTTCTCCCCATAACCCTTAATTCCCTTGCCTACCAAAAACTTATCTACCCGTGACTTAAATATATTTAGTGAGGTAGCTTCCACCACTTCAACGGGCAGAGAATTCCAGAGATTCACCACTCTTTGAGTGAAGAAGTTCCTCCTCAACTCCATTCTAAACTGCAACCCCCTTATCTTGAGGCTGTGCCCTGTAGTCCTGCTGTCCTTTCTGAGTGGGAAAAATCTCTCTACCTCTACCCTATCCATCCCATTCATTATCTTATACGTCTCTATAAGATCCCCTCTCATCCTTCTAAACTCCAACAAGTACAGCCCCAGTCTATTTAGTCTCTCTTCATAGTCCAACCCCCTCATCTCCGATATCAGCCGAGTGAACCTCCTCTGCACTCCCTCCAAGGCCAAAATATCCTTGCGCAAGTGCGGTGACCAAAACTGCACACACTACTCCAGCTGTGGCCTCACCAGTGCCCTGTACAGTTGCAGCAAGACCTCCCTGCTTTTATATTCTATCTCCCTCGCTATAAAGGCCAGCATCCCATTTGCCTTCTTGATCACCTGCTGCACCTGCAGACTGGGTTTTTGCGACTCATGCACAAGGACCCCCAGGTCCCTCTGCACCGTAGCATGCTCTTGATGGTTCTGCTTCTACCTTTGATGCACCAAGTGCTGCCATTGATGTCACCTTCTGTCTATAAGAGAGAGGAATGACAACAAGATCACCAGGTTCCATGTTCCTTATGCCCTCTATGCTGCAGTAACAAATGAAGGTACTTGATGGTTAGCATTCATCTCCAAGGACCACTGTTTGTCCATTCATCATCTGAATCCACCTCTCAGAGCCCACTGACTTATATCCTAGCCACAATGTTGATGCCCAGTTGTTAGTTCGCATGCTGGTTTAGCGAGACCTCACGTCACCATTGTCCCTCACCACATGACATTGCCGACACCTTTGGCCATTCTATTGCATCCTGAGCTCTCCTCTCCGGTGCAGACATTGTCCTAAGCTATACAAAAGGTTCAACTTGGTCCATGAGGGGCCTTTGTCAATAGACACCTCAGCACACAGCGAAATATTAGGTGTGCTCCCTCAGGCTGTGTGCCATTGCCAGCTTTCTAAGGGGATATAGTTGCTTGCCTAGCCAGACAATGGTTCAGGCGTACCATGACAGTCATCAGTCTTGGAGGTTTGTGCGCTAAAGGTTAAATATTAATTAGCTGTCACACACGTAATTGCATCTCGAGAGGACATAATTGCATGTCTAATTTGACTCCAAGCATGTTAATGGTGTTCAAGCTAAACTATCTCAATTGCAATGGGGTACTGATGATTGACATGTTTTCTACTAGCCTTGCTCTTGTCAACATCCTGCCTCCACACGGATTTATTAGAACCATCAGTCTGTGATGACTCACATCCCCTCACTGCAATGAATCCTGTGCTCAGGCTTCCCTTCCCCCTGCCTGGCCTTTTCAAAAGGCCCCCATGGTCCAGCAATGGAAAACTTCCTCCAAAACACTGCTTTTTATACTTGCCTCTGAACCTCTCTTTTTTCTGATCCAACTCTTGCCTAATTGATTATTCTGGTTCTCTGATCTCTGCTTTTAAATTCACAATGTTTATTTACACAAGATTTAGAGGTTTCAAGTTTCTGCAGTTTCAGTTATTGAAACTTTAAAGCTTCAAAGGGTTTAGGCATTTGACACTTTTATTGTCGTGAAGTAAAAAACGGATTTTTTAAAAAGAGTGTGTAAAGTTATAAATGAATGACTAACTTTTGCTTTGTTTATACAGTCCACTGTCACTTCTATTCTATATAGTTAGTGTTTGGGTCGCATGGGTTGTTTAGGCTTTATCTTGGCATGGGAGGCATGAGTGGCATTGATGGGCCAGAGAGACATGATGGAGGTGAGGACCAGATGCTTTCTGTACTTATTATAACTGGGACAAAGTCCACAGTAACCCAGTTCAGCACTTGTGGGCACTTTCTCCCAAGTCTGAGGGGGGAGTTTTCTGGATTCCCACCACCCATCTTGAGGATGAAAATCTTGGCCTTTGTGTCCTATTCACAACTTGCTTTCCCACCTGTCATTGTACTGTAAGCAAATTTGCCTACAATCCAATCTGTCCTTTCATCGGGATCATTAATATAGATTGAAAATAGCTGAGGTTCCAGTACTGATCATTGTGGCACGCCCCAGTTGCATTTTTGCCAAGTTGAAAATAACCCATTTATCCTGACTTCCTGTGTTCTGCTAGTTAGCCAATCCTCTATCTGAGGTAATATATCATCTCCAACACCATGAGTTCTCATTGTGCATTAACGTATTTTTATGGCATCTTGGTGAATGCCTTTTGGAAATCAATGCTCTGACTGGAATTCTGCAGCTAGCTGTTCATGCTGGTAAGATTCTCTGGTCCTGCTGGAGGTGCACCTCCACTGCTCTGTGGCTTGAGGTGACTTCAATGAGAATTTCCATTGACAGTGGTGGGACCAAAAGATTCTGCCACCTGCGAATGGCACGCGGCCTCAAAAAATGCTGAGGGGAGGCCAGAAAATCTCATCCACTGTATCCAGTCGTTATCCTTTATCCACCCTGCTCACTATATCCTCAAAGAACTCGTAAACTTGTCCAACATAGTTTCCTTTCCACAAAACCCCCACATTGACTCTGTCTAGTTGTATTATGATTTTCTAAATGTCCTGCCGCTACTTTCTTAGTAATGGATATTCATCCAGCAGTAAGTGTAATTTGGTTACAAGCACCAAAAGAACTAACTTTACAAAGTAAACTGAAAAAAAAGGTTTTACAAAGAAATTTCATTACACAACAAGGGCCACACAAGCTCTCCACAATCCCCATCTGCTTTCTATTTATACTGGGTGATCTGACCACCACATCATTTTGCCATTGGCTACATTGCTACTGGATCAGCTGACCTGCACGTCATGTTATCATTGGTTACATTATAACAGATTCCAATGTTATCATTGGTTACATTATAACAATGGATTCCAGTATTTTCCCAACGACACTATTTGGCTAAATGACCTATGGTTTCCAGGTTTCTGTCTTCCTCCTTTGTTGAATAGGGGTGTTACATTTGTGGTTTTCTTATTGGCTGTGACCTTTCTGGAATCTATGGGAATTATGGAAGGTTACAGCTAATGCACTCACCATTATCTGCAACCCTTTCTTTTAAGACCTTAGGATGAAGGGCACCTTTCACTGTTTGGTCCCTCAGTTTACCTGTGTTTTTTCTCGAGAGTCATAGAATCACTACAGTGCAGAGGCTGTTCGGCCCATTGAGCCTGCACTGACAAAAAAACCCACTCACGCCCTATCCTGTAACCCCATGTATTTTACCTGTGAATCCCCCTGAAACTAGGGGGCCATTGAACATGGGCAAGCAATGTAACCCATATATCTTTGGAGTGTTGGACTGCCTAATATTATTCCTTTAATTGTAATAATCGTTTTAAAATTCTACTTCCCTTTTGTCCCAGATTTTCTACTATTATTTGGTGGCTTTTAGTCACTTCTACCACAAAGATGGATGCAAAATACAGTCAGTACTGAAGAGAAACAGGATAATTTATTTCCTAGTAAAGCATCTGAATTCAAATACAGGCACATTTTGTTTCGCTGGCAGCTTCAATTGAGTTTAGGGACTGATCCCAAAATTTCTTGTTGTTCTGATGTATTTTTAATAGATTTTATAATGGTATATGCAAGGCTGACTTCTTCCTGTTTAACAACCATTCTGAAGCTCCCTCAGATGGAGGCAAGCCAGAGATTCTGAATTTTCAAACTGTCATACAAGTTTTGTTAGTGCGCCTGCTTCCAACTCAGTTTATAGCTTTTTCCATTTGTCAAAAAGGAATAATTCTCTATTTACTGTAAACCTGATTATTTTTCATATGGAAACAAAATTTGAAAACAAAGATTTTCCAGATATCTATGTCCTAATGCGCTTAAAAGTCTCAGAATATTGTAAGATTAATTACAAGTAATTGTAGAGTTGAACTTATTCAGAAAAATGGTAGAGGAGAAAAAGAAGAATGAGATGAGTTATGATTTTATTAGCACCCAGTTAAACAATGGGCTTGACAGGCATGGTTGTAGTTTTTATCAGCACTGGAAGGACTGGCTGAGCTGAGGAAAAATAGAAAAACAAAAATGGGGCAAAATATGTTACTACTTTGGACAAAAACACTTCCTATTATTTGAAAAATATTACTTTCTTGACTTTGCTGTATTTTTCTTATTTTTTTCCCACATGGAGGATGATGGTTAGACAGTTTAAGTGATTGCATCGAATGTTGAGTGCACACCAGCATGATAACCACATAGAGAGGAAGTCACTGGCAAAACAGCATCAACTGGCATAAACACACAGCCCAGATTCCTTGGCAAGACCCCAGCCATCATAATGGTTCCTCCACACATTGACAGTGCTCAGGACCCATTCCAAAATTAACTTCCTGTCTAGTCTTAGAGTAACCCAAGGAAATTTGTCTCCACCACCATCACAGACCACAGTGGAGGTATTTCACAGAGAATCAATCTGCATTCATGCTGTAGTTTGAGAGAGGGAGAGGGAGAGAGAGAGAGAAAGAAGGTATTTTCTTAGCTAAGTAGAAGCAAATAGAAAAAGCCACAGTTGAACTTTTTGATAACAGCTTGGACACACTCATGTGCTTGTACAAACTTTTAAATTCACATCTGTCTAAAGAGTTTGAAAATAGTGTCTACCCTGCTATCCCTTCCTCTTTATTACACTGGTGCACATATTGTGTTCTAATTTATGAGTTTGAAATTGAAAATGCCTTTGCATGTCAAATTTCAGGATGCTGTTCAGCATTAATACGCAGAAATACACGATTCATGCACAAAATTATGATTATTTATAGGCTAGTAAGAACTTGAAAGTCTGGAATCCGGCAGTGTAGCCTCCCATGGGGCATTGTGGTGAAATCTAGAATTCTTGGATTGGTGCACAGTAAAACTCTATTAAAATGCCATTAAATCCAATTAAAGGTGTCTTAAAGGTGTCCAAATTTAATATAGTTGCTCCTGTTTATGAGCCTAAAATGGAAAGAGTGATGATAATAAATTTAGCACTGTAGAGCCTGGCGACCAATCTTGGGATACTGCTGAATTGGTCAGATCTGACAATTAACTAGTTTAGATGCAAGGTTTGTTACAATTCTGAAATCAGGTTACTGTGTTCATCTTTTTGAACCATGCTATATTAGATTGCTCTGTTTAGAGCTTATTCTCTGTACATTCCACTCAAAATTTCTGGGTTGTGAGCAGCCTAACCAGGGTACTTAAAGTGATAATTAGAAAATGCTGATGGAGGCCCAAAACCTAGCATTCTGAGTTGGAAGGAGTAAGAGTGTTTCTCTTGGCTCCGTGAAACAACTGTGAGCTGCAACTAGTGCACACATGGCTCCTCCCAACCTGCTCACCATCCAGACTTACCTCATGTAATTCAGTAGGGTGCAATTCCATTGGCTTCTACAGGTAATTAGTGTTATGATGTTTTAAGTGGTTTCTGTAACGTGTCTTATTTATAGGCCTGGGAATGAATTTCCTTTGGCCTTTGATTGTTGTCGCCTGCTGTCAGTATTGTGCTGGATTTTGGACACTAAAGAACTTAGGCCAGAACTTTCTGCTTTCCACCCCACTTCCCGCAGCCAGGCTACGAGGTGGGGTGGGGGAATGTAAATACCATGGATGGGATTCCCACCATGACCCTGCTCGTTCCGAGGCAGACTTCATTTTGTGGTAGGGTGGACAGAGCCCTGGATGAGGAGCCAACACATGCACCAATTAAAACCCTTAATTAGCCACAATAAACAATTAAGGGCCTATTCCTCTCCTGTCTCAATTTTAAGCTGGCAGGCAGCCGCTGATTGAGAGAAAGAGAGGGCCTCTATCAGAAGGCCCTGTCTGACACTTGGTATCCTCCCTTCACAGATGGGAGATCTCAAGACATCCTTCCACTCGAACAGTGAGATTGTACCCTTGAGATCCCTGGGCCATCCTCCACCCTTGCCACCCTGTGACCCTGCTAATTTTCCCATCCTGGCCACCATACGAATCATAGTAGGTGGAACACAAACCATGCAAAGTTTGTTGACCTCAGGCAAAATTTTTTAGTCTTGTGGTGAATATGGCCAGAAAATCCTGCCCTTAGTCTCAGGTAAAGTTGTGCAGTATCACCTCTGCCCACTGCAGCGCTATACCTGAATGGCCTGGGGAGTTGTCGGCTAGTCAGAGAGGGATACCATTCAATGTCCAAATAGTCTGTGACCACAGCAGCATGTAATGCATATGTGTACAATGTACCTCAGGAACATCTATGATTTGTACATGGTAGGTGTAGGCTGGTTTAATGCACCTGTGGTTACTGGGTGATAAGTGGTTCATGACATCTGTTCAGTGTCTCAGGACTGAACCTGAATGACAGTACAAAGGGAGCCATGGCACAACCAGATCCTTCACTGGGCAGACCTTTGTTCTGCTCAAAAATTAGATTTAGATGCCTTGGCCGATCTGACAGCTTTCTGTAGTACATGCCTTTGAGAGTGTCTCTCATGGTTGTTTGCTGTGCTCCCTTCTTCAGAGAGCAGATTCCCCCATTGGAGGAAGAGACATGAGAGATGATGCATTCCTTTGCTAAGGAAATGGAGGAAGAAAAGAGGGAAACGCCTAGCTAGACGTGTCAGGTCCTGCCAGGGTGGGCATGAGATGAGGGAGGCTTTAATCCTGCAAATATATTAATAATTCGGTCCATCAAAACATCTCAACGTTGTGGAAAATGCTCTCTTCTTTTCCCTCCTCTCTCACAAGAAAACCAGTTTGTAATCTCTGGCAACCACAAACATCCAATCCATGTCACTTGTGCTTACACATGAAGACACATTCAAATAAGACCATGAGTGAAAACCATCTCATTATGTTCTTACACTATAAATAAATCAGCGATCTACATGAGGATGTTAAAATATAACATCATTTATTACATAGAATGTTAGCAACATTAGCAAATAATACAGCTTATAATTTCACTCACCTGTACTAAAATGCGACTACTGTGGGATTTTAAAAATTCTTTTCCAGTGCTGCAGTATAGTTGTCCCTCTTGCAGTGATGTGCTGAGTTTGATCCTCCAAGACAGAGGCTAGTTTGTTAATGGGAGAAAAAATATGTTCTGCTGAGTGAGTGATTGCAGCACTCATGGTCTCTAAAATCCATGCCAGAACCCTCATTGAGCATCTAGCGTCTGCTGCCTTATGGATGAATCCAGAGACTTATCATTTGACTGAGATTTGGCATCTGCCTCCCCTCCAGCGCTCCTCCAACTGCCCGCGGGCTGTTACAATTCAATCTTTGGCAACTGCAAGTGCGGCTGTGATGTGTCCTTACCAGTTTGTGGTTCTGTTACTTCTCAGATGTGGATACCCACTGAGGTTGTAATATCTGTGCTGCGCTGGGTGCAGAGCAAAGATGTGAAATTACACCCTCTGAGGCTTCCTTTTGATCATCAGAGGGTAGTGAGGGACCGCTGAGGCTTGTAGCAGCAGCAATCAATGGTGCATTTGTGCAGAAAACAAAAATAGGGAAGTTTATGGCTATCTTCTACCTCCAAGGAGAGCGCACTTACAAGCTTCCACATTGGTAGCATTGTTAGTTATTATCCTTTGTTTGCACTTCACAACTTCCAGCATGGAGCCACTCTTCTCCCAATTAATAAGAGCCTACAAATTCACAAACCATCAATGCGTCATTCAAAGCAGCATACCAGTCATCATGCATCCTCCCCTTAGCCCTCTTAGCAAAGCTCTCTTCTAATTGTAAATCATGCTTGTGCAATCTCTCCATCCCGGGGCCTTCCTCCGATGTACCAGTGGACCAGCTCTACTCATTGGCCACAAATTCCAACACCACCTCCTCTATGCATATGTCTGAGGATGGCCAGGTTCGCCATATCCCCTCCAGTTCTACTCCTCTCCCTGGCATTGTATGCCTTCTTCTCCTACAATAAAGTGTGACATTATGATGATTTTGAATCTCCTGTACAATCATTCCTTTGCACATATGGCTTATGGGAATCCAGAGGTTGCACAATCTGTACAAAGATAAGTGTCCAATTACGAGTGTGTCTTTCACACTTCCACACGCCTCCCTCAGCGCTGCAATCCTTCACCTCTTGAGATCTCAACCTCCATGTGATAATCCTGGAGATTTTTCATTGGGTGAAAACATGAAAGTCACCTTAAATCTCATTTAACAATATTTGTCATTTGATTAACCAGACCCTCCCATTCCTGAAATATGTCATATAACAGCAATTTTATTACACATGGAGCTTCAGGCTGCAGGATCTCCTTTTTCAAGTAGCTGTCATGAGGACCTCCTGCTTGTCACTTACAGCTTGGAAGAGGGCTTGAACTTTGGGGGCCAGCTTAGACCTCCTTTTCCTATCACCTGGCTCACCTCCCTCAGCTATCTCATTATATTCATCAGTGTCATGCATTCCAAGGCTTTGTCTTCCCTGCCAAAATTCTTGAAACCTTCTCTTCAGTGCAGTCAAAAATAATGAAGATAATTCGCTCACACCTGCCAGTGTTACAAATAATTATATTCAGCACAAAGTCTTCGTAATTCAAGCAAATGATGCTCCCAGGCATAATTGATACAGTATTATGGCAGGGATCTCTTTGAATGAATGATGTGAGCTCCTTCCAGGACATGACCTGGCAGTTTGCCCATTCTCAGTAGCCCATTGGGTGAGGAGCCCAGCTTGGACTAATGGTACTGGCTGGAAACCCACCAGGTCACTGTTAATTGGCTGATTACCATATCATTAGCCATTTTTGACAGATGGGGGAAAGATTGGTGATCTTTCAGGTGGGATTCCTGTCCACTGCCAAGGGCTGTAAAATTCAGTCCCTTGGATTGGGAAAAGTAATAGATGAGGTACGTCAGAAAGTGGCATGATATCAAGTTTGTGTTTTAAACTCCTGAAGAGACAATGGAAAGAGGTTAGGTGTTCCACAGTTTTAAGGATCTAGAAAAGAATGGCCAATTAGTATCATGGAAAGGACAGAGTGAAACAAGTATAAAAATATTTTAACCATTCCTTACTTGTATTAAATAATTTTTCAATTACAGTTTCCCAATGAGATATGTTTGGAAAAAGCAAAGGCCTATTGGACTAACACCAGGCAGATCAGACTGCACAGGAAATGCTTCGCATTTATCTGTTTGTATCTCTATACCTGCAACTGCAGCCAGTCTCTCTGAAATAAGCCACTGATGACACCGATGTCAAAAAGTTTTGAGAAAACCAAGAGCTAGGAATACTTAACATATATCTCTAATCTATCTCTAGGGGATTTTCACAGAAACTTCATTGCAGTGTTAATGTAAGCCTACTTGTGACTAATAAATTAACTTTTAATCAATAGTTCTAACTATCCAATATTACAGATTATGATGAGACATTAATTTATATAGTCTTGTTGGCCTAGATATTGGATAATGCCTCATTTTGGGTGTGACCCTGGTGCTGCAGACACATCTGAGGAAGCCAACAGAAGAACCATATAAATTAGTAGTTTCATCTAATTTGATTATTATTGGCAAGCTGCGGGAGTACATCATGGCTTCTGAGGCAGCTTTGTTGGTTATTAAAGAAGAGGAATTTTGGCAGCCCAAAGTTTTCAGCAGTGAACTGGTAAGGATCAGGGACGAATGTTTGTCAGTAATAGATTTAATGTGGTTCAAGCCAGAAGGAGCTTGTCTACTCCTGTTCCTATCCATTCCACAATAAATGCAAACTTGCCTTTCTGGTGACAGTAAGAAGTCTCACAACACCAGGTTAAAGTCTAACATCTTTATTTGGTAGCACAAGCTCTCGGAGCACTGCCCCTTCATCAGATGAGTGGAGGATTGGGTTCACAAACAGGGCATATATGTACACAGACTCAAATACAAGGTAATGGTTGGAATGAGAGTCTTAACAGGTAATCAAGTCTTTACACATGCAGACAATGCAGGTGGAGAGAGGGTTAAGCACAGGTTAAAGGGGTGTGAATTGATAATTAATGAGGTTTTTGCAAACCCAGGCAAGTTATGGGGGCTGCAGGTAGTGTGACATGAACACAAGATCCCGGTTGAGGTCATCCTCATGTGTGCAGAGCTTGGCTATCAGTTTCTGCTCGGCAATTCTGAATTGTCATGTATCTTGAAGGCCGCCTTAGAGAACGTTTACCTGAAGATCAGAGGTTGAATGTCCTTGACTGCTGAAGTGTTCACCGACAGGAAGGGAACACTCCTGCCTGATGATTGTTGAGCAGTATCCGTTCATCTGTTGTCATGGTGTCTGCATGGTCACCTCAATGTACCATAGCTCGGGACATCCTTTCTTGCTGCGTATCAGGTCGACAACGTTAGCCGAGTTGCAAGAGTACGTACTGTGTACTTGGTGGATGGTGTTCTCACATGTGATGATGGCATCCGTGTCGATGATCTGGCATGTCTTGCAGAGGTTGTTGCTGTGACAGCGTTGTGTGGTGTCGTGGTCACTATTCTCCTGAAGGCTGTGTAGTTTGCTATGAACAATGATCGGTTTGAAGTTGCACGGTTGTTTGAAGGCAAGTAGTGGGGATGTGGGGATGGCCTTGGTGAGATGTTCATCTTCATCTATGACATATTGAAGGCTCTGGAGAAAATGTTGTAGCTTCTCTGCTCCAGGGAAGTACTGGACGACGAAGGGTACTCTGCTGTGTCTGGTGTTTATCTTCTGAGGGGGTCAGTGCAGTTTTTTGCTGTGGCACATCGGAACTGTAGATCAAGGAGTTGACGTTGTGGTCCAGGATGAAGTGGAGTGCCACTCTACACCAGCATCCCCCATGATGACAGTATTGCTGCAACTGTCTCAGTACTCAACTGCCTATCTCCAGACGCAATTCTACAACTCATCTTCTTCATCCTGGACCACAATGCCTTCACCTTCAACAACCACTTCTTCATCCAGACACACGGAACAGCCATGGGGACCAAATTCTCATCTCAATATGCTAACATCTTCATGCACAGGTTTGAACAAGACCTCTTCACAGCACAAACCTTCAACCAATGCTATACACAAGATACATCAATGACATTTCCTTCCTTTGGACCCATGGCAAACAATCACTGAAACGACTACATGATGACATCAACACGTTCCATCTCATCATCAGACTCAGCATGGACTACTCTCCAGAATCGGTTGCATTCTTGGACATATGCATCTCAATCAAGCACGGTCACTTCAGCACTTCACTGTACCGTAAGTCCACGGATAACGTCACAATGCTCCACTTCTCTAGCTTCCACCCTAAAAACATTAAAGAAGCCATCCCCTAAGGACAAGCCCTCCATATCTACAAGATCTGCTCATAAGAGTCCTAGATGTTTACAGCATGGAAACAGGCCCTCCAGCCCAAATTGCCTATGCTGCCCTTCCTTTTTTTTGAAACCCCTAAGCTAGTCCCAGTTGCCTGCATTTGGCCCATATCCCGCTACACCCATCCCATCCATGTAACTGTCTAAACGCTTTTTAAAAGACAAAATTGCACCCGCCTCTACTACTGCCTCTGGCAGCTTATTCTGGACACTCACCACCCTCTGTGTGAATAAATTGCCCCCCTGGACCCTTTTGTATCTCTCCCCTCTCACCTTAAACTTATGCCCTCTAGTTTTAGACTCCCCTACATTTGGGAAAAGATATTGACCATCTACCTTGTCTGTACCCCTCATTATTTTATAGACCTATATATGATCACCCCTCAGCCTTCTACGCTGCAGAGAAAAAAGCCCCTGTCTATCTAGCCTCTCCTTATAACTCAAACCATCCTAGTGGCATCCTAGTAAATCTTTTCTGCACTCTTTCTAGTTTAATAGTATGCTCAGATGAGGAGAAACACAACAAGACACTTATAGACACTGAAAGATGCCCTAGTAAGGAAAAATATGGCACTCAACTCATCAATCAACAGTTCCGACACAACGCAGTGAAAAACTGCACTGACTTCCTCAGATGACAAACAGTGGACAGAGTACTCTTCGTCATCCAGTACTTCCCCAGAGCGGAGAAGCTATGACATTGTCTCCTGATCCTTCAACATATCATCAATGAAGATGAACATTTCACCAAGGCCTTTCCACACCCCCACTACCTGCCTTCAAACAACCGCACAGCCTCAAACAGACCATTGTTCACAGCAGAATACCCAGCCTTCGGGAGAACAGTGATGATGACACCCCACAACCCTGCCACAGCAACCTCTGCAAGACATGCCGGATTATTAACACAGATGCCATCATCACACATGAGAACACCATCCACCAGGTATATGGTACATACCCTTGCGACTCGGCCAACGTTGCCTACCTGATACGCTGTAGGAAAGGATATCCCGAGGCATGGTACATTGGGGAGACCATGCAGATGCTACGACAACGAATGAATGAATACTGCTCAACAATCACCAGACAGGAGTGTTCCCTTCCTATTGGGGAACACTTCAGCAGCCAAGGGCATTCAGCCTCTGATATGCGGGAAGGCGGCCTTCACAACACATGACAACGCAGAATCGTTGAGCAGCAAGTGATTGCCAAGTTCCGCACTTATGAGAATGACCTCAACTGGGATCTTGGGTTCATGCACACTACCTGTAACCCCCATGACTTGCCTGGGCTTGCAAAATCTCACTAACTGTCGTAGTTTGAGACAATTCACACCTCTCTAAACTGTGCTTAATCCTCTCTCCACTTGCATTGTCTGTACCTGTAAACATTTGATTGTCTGTTCAGACTTGCATTCCAACCATTATCTTGTAATTGAGTCTGTGTCTATATACGCCCTGTTTGTGAACCCTATCCTACACTCACTGATGGAGGGGCAGCGCTTCGAAAGCTCATGCTATCAAATAAACCTGTTGGACTTTAACCTGGTGTTGTGAGACTTCTTACTGTGTCTACCTAATGCTGGCATCTCCATATTATTTCTGGTAACAGCTGTTAGTGGTTCTTTTGAAACTGATTTAGCTGCCAAGTGCCTGAAGAAATTCATTGTGTATATGCATGCAGGTGGTATGATTGAATTTAGCATATGCAAAGCGAAGATTGTGGTTCTCTGTTGAGGGTACCATTACCAAGATGGCATGTGGTATATCCCTGTCACTGAATGTGTATGCACATAATGCCTGCCATATTGGGCTCCGATTTAGTTTTTTTCTATTCCATTTCAAAGCAAATGTGGCTGATCATCCATTTTATTAGGAGTTGCTTCAGCTATAAAAATTAATCTCTGTTTCAAAAATCTGGATATTTCCAATAATCTAATCTGTAACAATTTTGCTCTAACCATAAAGGATTAGGAAGTAAGGTTGGTATTCTAATCCAAAAACAACTACAACTGAGAAGGATTAACATGATTCTAAGATACTGAGAAAATACCACCTCTTGACAAGTCTGTGAAGATCATTCAAAGAAACTCATCTGATTTATTTGTCTGTTTGTCATTTTCATTGACTATTTTAAAACACTCATACCAGTGTAATAATTGCTTAAATTAGTTTGTACAAGTTTTTTGCTAAAATGTATACTTTGGATCAGTTTAACTAATAATTATGTTATCTTGTGAAAACAAGATCGCCAGTATTAATGTTCCTTCATCAGAATGGCACCTTTATCCATCTGAAACATTCTGAGCTAATTAATTGGAAAGGAGCTTCAGTTGCTGTGTTTGTGCCACTTCAATGAGCATTCCTCTCTTCTCTGCTCAAAGCTCTCTTGTTACTTCTAAAATTGTTTCTTTTCACTCCTCTTTCATCCTTGGGTTCAGCAAAACCTGACTTGCCTAATTTTTCCCCTCCCATTCTAATCTTAGTTAACCTGATCCCAAGACACAGAGGTAATGATTGAATCTAAATTACTCAAACCTGCGATATGCTATCCGCTCTTGTTCTTTCAATGCACTTCCTGTCTCAAAGGCGCCTAATGCAGAACTGCAGACAGCATTGATATAAGCCAGGCTATCTGTTGTTCTAATGACGCTTCCCCCTAAACAACTGCACTTGCCAAGCAAATTGTAAAATCAGCATTCTTGTGGGAATTCTGGATAATAAATTGCTTCCTTGTAATAATTCAGAGCTTGCTCTATTGGAATATTTGTATTCTTAGTGATGCACAGGAAGCTTTGGAGCAGAGTTCCACCTCATTCCACTGAAACATTGAACCTAGTGAGATGGTCCTGGTCTCCAGCTTTCACCCATCTTCAAGTCTACACTACCTACATGAAGCTTAGATGTATGCAATGTAACCAACCAAAATAGAACCATAGAAGAATAACAGCAAAGAAAGAAGCCATTTGGCCCATCTTTTCCATGCATGGCTGAGGATACCCAGGTACCCTTTCTAATCCCACCTTCCTACAGTAGAATCATAGAAAAATTACAGAACAGAAAGATGTGTACTACTTCTCCTCCTTTTGAACTTTGGAGTGGAGTTAAACAGAATGAATTCTTAAAAAAAATAATTATTGGGGATGGATGTTAGCACCAATGCCAGCAGTTATTGCATTTCCTTAATTGCCCATTAGAAGGTGATGGTAAGTTGCATTCTTGAACCTCTAGGCCCACGTCGTCAATTTGCTTCCGCAGTGCAGTTGGATATAGAACTCCAGGATTGTTGGTCAACGACAATGAAAGGATAGAGATTGGAATTGGAGGATAAGTAATTGTAAATGTAGGACAAGTCAACTTTTTGCAAATCAGATCAATGTAAAACTCATGGAGAATTTGGAAATTATGGTATTATTCTCATGCATCTATTGCCCTTACCTGTCTGCGTGGTGCTGATTAAAGATTTGAGAGATATTAATGATCTACAATGTATCTTGTGGATAACAAATACATCATCGAGTGTCAATGGTGAACGGGTTCAATTTTTAGGCTAGTGGGTGAAATTCCAATCAAGTGCTAGGTTTATAGATTTTATTTGTTTAGTTTTTCCCCTTTGTTGAAGGCAGAAAGATAAACTGACAGCAGAGGCAGCATGAGCTCTCTTACAGCAGAGGCAGGTCCTCATAATTCCAAGATTGCAACATTTGTCAAGCATCCAATTCATTCAGCATGAACAGCCTTATTAAAATATTTAACTGTGTCACAAATTTCAGTTTTATATCCTCAGATGAAGTGTTGTCCAGGTGTGAGACTCAATCACAAAGGAACAAAATTCCAGGTGGCTAACCTGCTTAAACAGGCTTCTTAAAGAAGATATGGTCAATTATTTAAAAAAATTTTCCTTTTATGGAATTTCCTTCATTCTTTGTCTGGTTTTCCTTGGTAACTCTCTTTTGCCAGTAACATTCTTCATTCTTCTTCTTTGTTGTTGACTTTTACCAATCACCTTACAAGGAGATGAAGACAGGAATTCCATTGTGGCACAGAATGCTCTGCATAGTTTAGATGATGATGAGAAGCTTATGAAGGTACAACAAAAGAAAACGCAATGATCCCTGAAATGTTTTGACCATACCCGTTACAATCCCAATACTTGCATCTGGTCACATCTGAGGAATGCTGACTTCACTGACCGTTTCATTAGACAAGCTATGCCGGAATTATGCCATTACTGCAGAATGACCTCCTCATAACATCTATATCGATGACAGTGACTCTTTATGTAAAAACAGAGGTTGCCATTGCATTATTTTAACAATTTTTTATTCATTCGTGGAACTTGGGCGTCACTGACTGGCCATCATTTATTGCCCATCTGTAGTTGCCGGAAGGCAGCTTAGAGTCAACCACATTGCTGTGACTCCCGAGTCACATGTAGGCCAGACCAGGTAAGGAAGGCAGATTTCCTTCCCTAAAGGACATTAGTGAACCAGATTTTTCTTTCTGACAATCAACAATGGTTTCTTGGTTGTCAGTAAATTCTTAATTCCAGATTTTTTTTTATTGAATTCACATTGCACCATCTGCCTTGGGATTTGAACCAGGGTCCCTGGAACATTAGATGCGTTTCTGGATTAATTGTCTGGCGATAATAGTACTAGGTATCCTCTGAACACAACTGCTACATCAGTTGGACAGGATTGACAGGATTTTCATTGGGTGCAGAATCTTTCATGTGCACAGAATCACATAGGCATTGGTGTCCTTATGTATCCATCGACTTCATGAACTAAAGGACACTTCACCCATAGCCCATTTCACCCAGGTGGTATGTAGAATATTGGGTGGATGACATTTGAGAGAACAAGAGAACAAAACCTTTCCTTTTCTCTGATACCAACAACTTCTTCCTTATTTGTTAACAGTGGATAACGTTTCCTGCCTGAAGCACAAGTTTGTAAAACTCAGTTGCTCAAAATTATGAATATCATTATGGTTTGCAGCACAGCTGCTTTTTTGTGTATGACTTTTGTTACAATCAGATGGAAGGGTAGTCTAGTTCCTGTCTTTTCAGACTCCTCATTTGACCATAACAAGTTTTTTGAAGGATGTACTTGCCAATTTAACTGTTCACATGGCTGTAACAGTAGAAGAGACATGCAGGGTGGCACAGTAGCTCAGTGGTTAGCACTGCTGCTTCACAGCTCCAGGGACCTGAGTTCAATTCCCAGCTGAGGTCACTGTCTGTGTGGAGTTTGCACATTCTCCTCGTGTCTGCGTGGGTTTCCTTTGCGTGCTCCGGTTTCCTCCCACAGTCCAAAGATGTGGGGGTTAGGTTGATTGGCCATGCTAAATTGCCCCTTAGTCTCCTGAGTTGCGTAGGTAAGAGGTATTAACTGGTAAATGTGTAAGGATATTGGGGTAGGGCCTGGGTGGGATTGTAGTCGGTGCAGACTTGATGGGCCAGATGGCCTCTTCCTGCACTGTAGGATTTCTATGTTTCTAACCAGATTTTCTTTCATATTTTTACAAATAAATGAGAATAGTGTTTATTGTATTTAACACCTGGTTTTATTAAAAATGCACCAGCTTTCACACACATGCTTGGTGGAAATGATTGAGTGGGGATATGCTGGGCTATGAGGGTTTGTTCAAGATCTATCCCATATAACATCGTGATAATGCCACACAATATGATGGAGGATAGCCTCAATATGAAGACAGGACTTTGTCATTCCTACCGGTACTGTCATGGACAGATGCATTTGTGGCAGATAGGTTGATGAGGATGAGGTCAAGTATGTTTAGTCTAGCAGCTATGTCCTTAAGGACTTGACCAGTTCTGTCAGTAGTGGTGCTACTGAGCCACTCATGGTGATGAACATTGAAGTTCCCCAACCATTTTGTGCCATTGCCACTCTTAGTACTTCCGCCAAGTGGTCTTCAACATGGAGTACTGAATCATCAGCGCTTGGGAGTTTGGGGCTGCGGGGGGTGGGTACTTGTTAATCAGCAGGAGATTTTCTTGGCCATCTATGTCCTAATTATATGAGACTTCTTGGGGCCTGGAGTCAATGTTAAGGACTCCCAGGGCAGCTCCCTCCCAGCTGTATGCCATTGTGCCATTCCACCACCTGCTATGTCTTCCTTGCTGGTGGGAAATGACATAATGTGGAGATGCTGGCGTTGGACTGGGGTAAACACAGTAAGAAGTCTGACAATACCAGGTTTAAGTCCAACTGATTTATTTGATAGTAAACTCGCAAGCTTTCAGGGTTTGCCCCTTCGTCAGGCGAATGGAGTGTTCTCCATTGGAATGGAATGAACTCTCCATTTGCCTGAAGAAGGGGCAAACCCCGAAAGCTTGTGAGTTTACTATCAAATAAATTGGTTGGACTTAAACCTGGTGTTGTCAGACTTGTTACTGGGAAACGACATACCCAGGGATGGTGACGGTGGTGTCTGGGACGTAGTCATATTCACAGAAGCATTTCTTATAGACAGTGTCAGGCTGTTGCTTGAGTAGTCTGTGTGCCAGCTCTCCCATTTTTGGCACAAGCCCCCAGATATTAGTAAGGAGAGCTTACTAACTAATCTTTGGCCATCTTTGCAGCAGTTGTTTTAAGTTACTGGAATGCTGTTTCATTCATTTCAAGCTCAATCAGTGGTTTTCAGTTCAATAAATCATAAAGTCATTTTCAGTATAAAGCATGCTTTATAATACTTCTTATGATGTGCACTGCCATTAAACATCTTGTTCTTTTGTTGAGGCATCTTGGTATTACCATTGGGGAAGGGACAGGGGAATGATTGCCCATGTTGGATAGTGCAAAGAAAACAAATCTAAAGCAGAGAGAATTCATAAAGAAGGAAAAGAAGTGCAGATTGTGAAGCAGCTGTAGGGAATGCGTCTCCTGTCAAAACCATCCTTTCATGACTGGAAGAAGCATTGCAGTGTGAGCAAATTATATAATCGAGCACAAATTACTTCTTTCATTGCCTTGTTTCTGAGAGTCATACACAGTTATGTCATTCTCTGCATGTTTCACTGCTACAGATCTCTCACCCCACCCCAAATTGAAGGTCCTATGTTATCGGTGACCGTGTCTTATTTGGCAGCAACAACTCTTCTTAAAAGTAATTGTAGAAAACAGCTTCTTTCAGAACTGTTTACTTTAAAAATTATGCACTGTGATGTAATTCTGAGCTTGTGCTATATCAGAAGCTCATTTATCATTGAAATCTCGTCAATCATGGTGTGTAATACCACTGAAAACATACACCGAGGCTGACACTTCACTTTTAGCTTGAAGTTTAATCAAAAATGACATTTCTAACAATGTAATTACTCACAATCAAGTGGAATAAACTTATTTTATTTCACTAATGTAGGTTTTGAGAAAAGCTAATTAATCTGAATGGAGCAGGACTTAACTGAGGGAACATTAAAAATGGTCTTCTATTGATTAACTTTTGTGAATCTACTTATCTGTGAGGATCTAAGTAACAGAAATATGCAGACTATATTTTAAAATGCCCCCCTGAGTATAAGAAGGTAAATTCTGAAAACTTGTTTTTTTTTCCCTATGTGGGCACATATGGGCATTGCTTGCTGGACCAGCATTTATTGCCCACCCCTAATTGCCATTGAATTGAATGGTTTCTCGGTCATTTCAGAGAGCAAGAGGGCACTTTTAAGAGTCACCCACATTACTGTGGGTTTGGAGTTACTTGCAGGCCAGATCAGGTATGGACAGCAGATTTCCTTCCGTAAAGAACATTAATGAATCAAGTTGGTTTTGACAATTGACAATGGTTTCATGGTCATTATTAGACTTTTAATTTGAAAATTTGTCAAATTCAGATTTCTCTGTGTGCTGTGGTGGGATTTGAACTTGGGTCTCCAGAATGCTATCCTTGGTCTCTGGATTACTAGCCCTGTAACACTGCAACTATGCCATCTCCTCCCCAGTTTTGAAAAAGGCTAACTGTCTATAATTCTTGGAATTATTACTGAAATGAGTTGTCTTGTTTGTCATCATCTCCCAATTCAGGGGATGAGTTGTATATTGTGACCTACACAGCTGAAAAAGGCAGCTGATGGATATTGAGTGTGAGAGAAATGTATGTTTTGTTCCTGGGATTCCCTTTTCCCTCTTGCTTTTGACCAACTCCTTGGTTGAGACCATGAGATCTGTTGCCTTTGCTACTTCACTCCCTTTACCTATCCCATTGAGCCAAATTTTCTCAAGTTCATCCTGCCCTAGCTGTGAACTGAATTTGTTCTCTTGATTCTCTATTCATGTCCTTTCTAAGCGCAACTTATTCCTGAAACACGTACATCAAATCTATTTCCAATAACCCACGGACAACCCAACTTCCCTTCGTAGCTCTATCATCCAGTTAAGTGGGACTACATTTTGTTTTATATTTATCCTTCTAACTGAAACCAGAGAATCACCTATAATGACTTCTCTTCCCAGTAGGACTTTATTCCCTGGAGCATAGAAGAATGAGGGGAGACTTGATAGAGGTGTATAAAATTATGATGGGTATAGATAGAGTGAATGTAAGCAGGCTTTTCACACTGAGCTAGGGGAGAAAAAAACTAGAGGACATGGGTTAAGGGTGAAGGGGAAAAAGTTTGAAGGGAATATTCGGGGGGGCTTTGCACACAGAATGGTGGGAATGTGGAATGAGCTGCCAGATGAAATGGTAAATGCGGGCTCATTTTTAACATTTAAGAAAAACTTGGACAGGTACATAGATGAGAGGGCTGTGGAGGGATATGGTCCAGGTGCAGGTCAGTGGGACTACGCAGTGAAATGGTTCAGCACAGCCAAGAAGGGCCAAAAGGTCTGTAATGTTCTATGGTTCTACTGCATCATTACTGTGGGTATCTTCCAAGGATCTATCCTTGGCCTCCACCTATTTTGTATTCACATGCTGCCCCTTTGCAGTGTTATCTGAAAACACATCAGTTTTCTTATGCATGCTATCACCAACTCTCTTGACCTCTTGCTGTTCAAACAGTTCCTCCAACATCGAGTACTGAATGAGCAGAAATTTCTTCCAATTAAATATTGGGATAATCAAAGCCATTTTGGCACTCTCCGGTTTCTGTTGCAAAGTCACCGACTGCACCTTTCTCCCTGCAACTGGGTGAAGCAACGGTTCGCAATCTTGATGGGAAAGGTTTCTGGACCTGTATCTGTATCATTACCAAAACTGTCTACTTCCATTTCCATAACATTGCCATACTCTGTCCTGCCTGAGCTTGTCTGCTGCTGAAGCCCCTGTCCATGTCTTTGTTACATCTAGACATGATTATTGCAATGCCCTCCTGACTGACCTCTCTTCCATGTTCTGTCTGCTGTAAACTTGAGGTCATCCAAAATTTTGCAGTCCATGTCCTAACTCGCATCAGTTTGCAACTTCACACATTGCCTCTGTGCCTGCTGACCTACATTGGCTCTGGTTAAGAAACATCTCACTTTTAATATTATTATCCTGGCTGACAGATTCCTCCAACTCTCCACCCCTCCCTAACCCAGTAATCCTCTTCAGCTACACAGCACTCCAAAATATCTGTGTTCATCAAATTCTCATATCTTGTTTATCCCTAATTTTGTTTGTTCTGTTGCTGTCAAGACCCTAATTTCTGGAATTCTCTCTCTTTGGAACGAAAGTATTGAACTAACATTTTGCAATTTATGTTCACTGCAATCTCTAAAATCCATGGTAATGCATTCTCCTCACTGGGTTAAGCTGTCTTTCTCAACAATTGCAAAATGTTAGGATTATAGTCAGTCTAGCACAGTGTAACCTGTATAGCTATGAATTGTAATTCTTCGTATTCTGCTGTTAGGAGATATCTGATAGAGTTTGGACACTGATGGGAAAGTGGCCAAAGGAACTAGTATCTGCAGGAAGGAATGAAGGAAAGGAGGAAGCAGCAGGCAGAAGAAGATGGGGAATGGTGGGATGATCTTCTGAGTTTTGGGTTAGGTTGAACAGTGGAAAGGAGACTTTACTTTGAATCCAACCAGTGCTGGGCCTTGATGGGAAACAAAAGAAGGAGCTGAATAAACATACAATCTATCCTGTACTAACATTTTTTGACCAGGATAAAAAAAATCGTAAAATGTTAGTTTTTGAAAAAACACAAAGCAGTTCTACCATTCAAGGCAAGGTAATTTTTATGCTGTAGGACAATGCTGTTAGGACACTATATTGGGTTAGCCCAGGTATATTTCATGTTACCTTTTACACTTAGCACATAAAAGAATCTTTTCCCTATTGGACCAGGTCAAATTTATTTCAAGTCTGAGAAGTGAAATGTGTGTGGTGATTTCCTATACTATCCTTTTTAACGTTTAAATATTCGAGAGGGGAGTCCACCTCATATTCCTGTTGTTATTCATAAAGGATGCAGAAAGAGTCCTTAGTTTTGACTTAAGTTGGACTGTATTCATGCAACCTCCATAAGACAGCCTTTGTCCCACCTCCTGCCTAAGTATCTTAATTCCAAAGCTATAATATATTGAGAACTTAAGTATGCAACAAACACAAAACATATGCCTTCAGATCCATGACTGGTTAAAAATGCATGCAGCAGACGAGGAAGTATTCCTAATGGATTTGATTGAGTAGTAGCTGCTTTTCTTGTATGGGGAGGTCTTGTTGAACCAAGGAGAGGAAGCACTGAGGCACTGAGATCAGGTGACAACTGTGAAAAGAGGCAAGGCTAATCAAATAAGGTGAGAAGGTGAACTAGTAGATGGTAGGTGAAGCGTGATAGTGGGGAGATCAGTGATTATACAGGTAAGATCAATGGTGAGATCCTTAGAGGTCAAAAGAGGTCAATGATATTAGAAGGAGGGTCAAGGATGCTGAATGACAAGTCAAGGCTAAAGGGGGCCAGTTACAATGTGACAGGGGGCTGATTGAAAATGTGGAGGTATGATGATGTTGGTCAGCAGTAATGGGGGTGGGGTGTAGAGTGACATTTGCCAGAGGCAAGGTAAGGGCAATGGAGTGATGCATCATACAGACCCCGAAACCTTCGTTGTACCTAAATTCCAGCCAGAATAAGGACTCTTCAAGATCTCTTGGCCTCCTCATGAAAAGTTGCTGTGTAATTATGATCAGATCCAAGGATTACCAACTTATTGCAAGCAGCCAGACTGATGCTGGTGGATAGCAAAGAGTGAATGACTATCCAGGTACCATTCAAATATGATGTCTGGACTTTAACCTCTTGAGGTAATGATGGGTCATTTTCTGCCCTTTTCCTGTCATAAGTTCAGCTGGGACCTTGGCATATCTAATTTGTTGCCTGGCAGGTGATTACTTTTAGTCCTACCATCGGGCCCCGGGATGCAAAAGAAGATTCTACCCATTGGTTTTTGAGGAATTTGACATATATTTACCAGTATAATATTTGAACTTAGAATGGGACAGTAAGGAATAGAGAATTGGAAAAAAAATGGCTGCTGAACAGCAAATACAGAAGTTTGTCTTCATTTCCTGCTCTTGCTGTTTTCTGTGGAACTCTGCACACTGCTGTTTAGAAGTTGCTGCTACAATTCTGGAAGTGGTATTTAAGAACTTCAACAATTGTCAGCAAGTTGGTTGCATTTTGGAATCCTTCCTGAATCATACCTGCAGAGTGTAGGCATGAACCATTATTGAAGCTTCAAAGAATATAAAAGTTGTTTAAAAATTGTGTCACCTTCTTTATCAATCATCTACTAATGTCAATGATGACAGTTTTGAGATTGGGAAAGATAAGTGACCATTAAAGCTAGTACTGTTGAATGAAAGAACAACATCGTAGAAGAAGAAAAGTCTTCTGAGGCATTGGAATAGATTATAGACTGGATAAGGTGCTATTCTGCATTGTACAATATTGAAAGACTAACCCAGCATGAGGTCAATGTTTAATCTCTCGCCATTACTATAATTCACTCTTTGCAGAGAAGTTCAGTGACCTGTTTGGCTGTTGAATGCTTTGACTAATGTCCTATCTTTTGTTCTTTGCAAAAAAGCTCAGCCATCTCTTTTCTGTTTGAAATTTTTAACAGACGTAGAAGATTTTAGCTGCCACCAAAGGCACTAATAGATTCTGGACTGCAGGGTTTGTGTACACAACTCTCCAGGGGAATGTTAGTATTATGGCTTTTACAGATTTATGAGCTTTTCACAAACTTCCAAAATGTTATTATAGGCTTAAGTTCTGTTTATAAAGTGGATAGTGTACGAACAGTTTAGCGAGGGGTAAGGGGTGTGAGTAGAGATAGGAGGTGAACTGGCTAGATGGTGGGAAGTGAGATTGGGAGGTTTTAGTGGTGAGGCTGGGGGGATTTGGCACTAATCTGAAGAACTGGGCCAATGTTTATGTGAATTAAGGTGGATCTTTAAACTGGCATTTTGCCATTGGCCCGTCTCAGGATGTTGCCTGTGACCAACTTGCCCTTCAGGAGATGAAACCCTGGGTTTCTGGCATGCTCGCCCGCCCTGATTTTGGGGCGGGTATGCCAGAAACACAGGGTTTCATCTCCTGAAGGGCAAGTTGGTCACAGGCAACATCCTGAGACGGGCCAATGGCAAAATGCCAGTTTAAAGACCCACCTTAATTCACGTAAACACTGGCCCAGTTCTTCAGATTAGTGCCAAAATCAGGGCAGGCGAGGCTCGCAGAACGGCATTCTCTGTTGGCCTCGGGTGGGCATGCTGGTAAAATTCTGGCCATGATCACAATGTTGAAAAAATTCCCAACTCCCGTTTCCTCCATAATGACATCCAGCCCCAGGATGACAAGGGTTAAGTCGCAGAGTTATTACAAACAAGGCTTGTATAATCTCGAATTTAAAAGTTTGATGGTAATTTGATCGAAGTTTACAAGATATTATGAAGACTAGATCGATAAACAGAGATAAACTATTTTTGCTCTTTGGGTTGTCCAGGACTGGGGGACATAGTTTGAAAACTGGAACCAGATCTTTTCAGGAGTGTGATGAGGAAACAGTTCTGCACCCAAAGGATGATTAAAATTTTTGAACTTTTTTTCTGGATCAGTTATAAATGTTAATTCTGAGATTGAAACAATTTTGTTATTCAGAAGTATGGGAGGATATGAAGCAGAGGTGGTCCATGGAGTTTGACCCCAGATGAACTATGATCTTATTAAATAGTGGAACATGCTCAAGGAGCTAAATAGCCTACTCTTCTTCCTGTGTTCCCTAAGATAATTCCAGTTTTGTGCTTTAGGGACAAATTTATATCATCATCCTGAACGTTTTCATGATGAGATCCTCCAGAAAGGTTTGCTAATAATGGATAATGATTTTGACTTAATTTGGAAATATATCACTGTTCTTTTATTACCATTGGATCAAAATCCTGAAATTCCTTCCTGCCAGCATGGTGGGTGTACCTACAACACATGGACTGTAGCAGTTAAAGAAAGTAACTCACAACCACCTTCTTGAGGGCAATTAGAGGTGAGCAATAAATATTGTCCTAGCCAATGACATCCACATCACATCAGTGAGTAAAAAATAAATCTTTTGGTGTGATAGCCCATTTTGCCCCTATGTTAAGTCAAAAGCAGAAAATTCTGGAAAACATCAGCAGGTCTGGCAGCACCTGAGACCTAGGGTTGTGCAGCTTAGTGTAGTGCTTTTATCCTCTGATGCGTTAAATGAGTTAAAATCTTGGATTTTGACTGAAATTTAGAATTGACCTTGTCATTGGTATCTCCACATCTGATAGTACTTTTATGGGAAAGTGCATTATAAACATTGAGGCATAGAATTGAGGTCAAGCTAATAGATTGTGGGCTTCCCAAGGACTACTTAAGTGTTTGTTTCCTCTTCACTTTTTTAGTCATTTGTACCAACATTACATATATTAGTGAAAAGGACAAATTGGCAATTTCCTTATCAGTATGATAGAAACCAGGCAATCGGCATGACGTGGCCTTGCTATTTATCATCTCAGCACATGCTGTGATTTATTTCATTGCTGGCTGAGACAATCTATCAGAAGGCAATAACATAAACCCAGGATTACCCAAAATGCACAAGGCTGAACAAATAGAATTGGGACCACTGTGGAAGCAGGGGGATTGATTCTTTTGAACTTTTATTTTTCTTCAGGCTTTTAGTAACTTTACAGGAGTACAGCCCAGGAAAGTAAATTTCCAGTCATGATCGTTCTTTGGCTTGATTTGACAGTCAACTCCATACGCTGCTGATGACTTTGTAAAGTGCTGCAGTGTGTGAGAATAGGCCACTTTCAACTGTGTAATCGAATGCTGCTGTGAGGCAGAATTTCAGAAAGCAATGTGCTGCATTGGACTTTTCTTAATCCTTTTCAGTCTGCTTGTTTGTCATTTCATTGATTGGTGAACTTCAACTAATAAAGATGCTGAACTCCTGAGAATAGTAAAGTAATGCTAAAGCTTTGGGAACCTCCAAGCGACAATTATCACAATATTTTCTGAAGATGGATCAAAATGAGAAATTAAACAACAAATTATCAGCCCACTTGGAAGAAAACAACTCATTTTGTTAATATTATTAAACAGAAACCCATTTGTTACATTGAAGCATTTGCTGCTTTACATGAATGACTCACATAATGGCTCAGTCATTACAAACATTCCAACAGAAGCTGCTGCTGCCTTCATTCACTTTAAGGAGGCTGGTAAGATTGAGACTGAAGTTCCAAGTGCTGCTTATTGCCATTATGGAGGTATATTTGTGAAAGAGTTAATGTTTTAAAAATAGATTTTATCATTTATTTGCATTGTATGTTGATAAAATTACTTGAGTGCTTTGACATTACAGTTAGTTATAATCCAAATCATGGAATTGTCATTATAGTGCATATGGTGCGATGTGTGCGTTTTGCTGAACCTTAAGCAAACTTTTATTTCTCTGGCATTGAAAAGCACCAGCTTGCTGTCCTGGCAATGTGAGATAACATTGTTGCAGCTACACTTTTCAGAGTCTCACAGTTGCTCTGGGCTGCGTTGTTGTGAAGAAACTCATGGGAAGGAATCTCCTTTTTCTTATGTATGACATCTTGCAGCTTTACAAGTCTAAGTTGGAACAGTCCAAGTCAGAACACTCGTGTTGTTATGTGAATTACCTTTTAATGCTGCAGAAAACTTTTGTAGGCTGCATTCATTCACAATGTGATGACCAGTCTGATTGAGCTGACGACGATCACATGCTTAGCTGTCCTTGAAATTTCATTTGGGGAAGAATTGTGATGTCATTACAGATTCTGTTGCATGTAGATCACTGTTAAAGAGGGGTTGTGGCTTTTAACAAAAATAATGTAGTTTGCACACATTGATTCAAACTAATATACAACGGGTTTTATTGAAAAAGATGTTCTCTGTACTGCACACAGTACAAACTGGAAGTAAAACATCAGCCTCTGCAAACATTCTAAAGACATAACTTTCAAATCATGTGATCAGCTCTTAAAGCAACCTGCATCCCTTTTAAATATATTACACCCCTCTCCCTTTATTTCTGTGGTTATGACAACAAATTACTATGATATATATAGAATCAATAATCCTCTAGAAACAGAACTATGCATCATTAATCATTACACACAGTCAATAGGAAAGCTGATCAGGAGGACATCTTTTCCTCTTTCCTTCCACATGATGTTCTGGAACTTGGCTGTCCTTGATCCTAGAAGAGTAATTTGAAACATCAGTGGACATTTCTTCTCTTGGAGCCAATTCTATAAAATTCATGTGATATCGTAGCATAGACACAATTAACAGGCAATATAAATTCAACTAAGTCTTCCATAATAATATTCATGACACTAGGGACTAAAAAAGTTGGTGCTTCTGAAATTGATTCTGAAAAATCATTTTGAAATGACAACAGTTGGTCAGCATGATATTGCCAAGCTAGTTTGCTTTCGGTTTCAACCATGTAAGGAATTGGACCTGTCTTTGCAAAACTATGGCTGGCTCCCATTTCTCATACCCAATTTCCTTGTTGAAATGAGTATAGTTTTGCCCTCAATTCTCGTCTAGCAACTTGAGATTGTTGTTGGCATTTTACATTCTCAAGCTTTTTTGACATCTGTGGTTTCAAATCAGGGTGTGAACGACTTGTTCCAGCTAGTGTTCTTTTCAATATCATATCCATCAATTTCCCCATCATAAGATTATTTCTGGTCTGTGTCTGAACTTGAGAAGCTGTCACAGGCAAATAATCAATGAGCAAAAAATAAAGAATTTAGCAAAACTAGTTGGTGACGTCTGCTCAGTCAGTAAAGGTAAGTGTGATAATACAGCAGCATTAGCGTGGCACCCTGATAGATACTTTATATTGTAAGAGTGTGTAGATAAGATCAAAGTTTATTTATTAGTATCGCAAATAGGCTTACAACACCTCCGCAGTGAAGTTACTGTGAAATTCCCATAGGCACCACACTCCGGTGCCTGTTCGGGTACACAGAGAGAATTTAGTATGGCCAGTGCACCTTACTAGCACGTCATTTGGACTGTGGGAGGAAACTGGAATGCCCAGAAGATACCCACACAGACATGAGGAGAACATGCAAACTCCGCACAGACAATGACCCAAGCCAGGAATCGAACCTGGCTCCCTGTGCTGTGAGGCAGCAGTGCTAACCACTGTACCACTGTACCACCGTGCCACCTTTAAAGTGAACATCTTTGCAATTGGTTAGCAGCGAACAACAGTATGCTTTTAAAGGTTGATGATCAGTCAATAATGTGAAATGATGACTATATAAATAATGATAAAACTTTTATTTGACAAAAATTATATTTGTTGCTCCTTTTCCTCACTGAGCATAATTAGATTCAGCACTTGTTAGAGTATGTGAAGCAAAAGCTATTGGTTGTTCTTCTCCCAAAGTTGCTCCTACTCCATAAGTTGAAGAATCACAAGCAAGCACTAATGGTAGCTTCAGGTTAAAATGAACCAATATTTCAAATTTCTACAAAGTATCTTTGACATCCTTGTATGCTTTTTCACATTCTTTGGTCCAGTCCCACAACTGTTTCACACAAAGTAAATTATGCAATGGCTCAATAATGTAGCTAAAGTAAGAACAAAATTTAGGGTGGCATCATGGCACAGTGGTTAGCACTGCTGCCCCACAGCGCCAGGGACCCAGGTTCAATTTCAGCCTCAGGTGACGATTTGGAGTTTGCACATTCTCCCCATGTCTGCATGGGTTTCCTGTAGGTGCTCAGGTTTCCTCCCATAGTCCAAAGATGGACATGTCCCTGATGTATGCTAAATTGCCCCTTGGTATCAGGAGGATTGCAGAGTAAATACATGGGGATTATGGGGATAAGGGCCAGGGTGGGATTATTGTTGATGCATGCTCAATGGTCTCTTTCTGCACTAGGGATTCTATGAAATTTGCATTAATAATTTACTAATCTGAGAGAGAATCTTAATGGCATGACATTCATTGGATGTGGTGCTTCTAAAGTAGCCTTAATCTTTTTAGGTACTTTATGTAGGCCTTTACTCTCAATAACATGACCCAAATATTGGACTAGCATCTGGAAGAAGCCACCTTTTTCTTTCTTGATACACTGGCCATGTGCTTGAAGTTGTTCCAGTGTTGCTTATAACTTATTCAAGTGCTCTTTGTTCACTGGACCCTATAATTAGAATGTCATCCAGGTAATATTATACATCAGAGAGACCACTAGGGCTGGTGCGTATGTTATTCCAAAAGTCAATCTTTTACAATGATAAAGACCTTTCTGAGTAAAGGTAAGCCATGGCTGTGACTCAGCAGCTATATTTATCTGTAAATATGCTTGTGAAAGATCAGTCATGCTGAATTTCTGCACACCTGATAACCCACCAAACACATCTTTAATTAAAGAAAGTGGATATTGATCAGCGCACAACACCAGATTTATGATTGTTTTAATATCACCACAAATCTGAACTGAAACATCTGATTTCATGACAGCTCCGATGGTGGTAACCCAGTCACTCGTTGTAACTGATTCTAATACACCCGTGCTAACAAGTCATACTAATTCTTCTTTGACTATGAGACAAATTGCATATGGCACTGTTCTTGCTTTGAGACTTTTTGGTTGGCTTTACTTTGAGTTTCACTTGAGCCCCCTTCATTGAGCCAAGTGTCTCTTCGAATACGCTTTTGCGTTTATCTAGATTGTAGGTCTGTTTTGGCAGTGACCAATGTGTTGATAACACTCCAACTAAGCTTACTCTTCTCCAGCCATGATGTCCAAAATAGAGCTTGAAAATTAGCACAGATCACATGGTGAGACAACTCCAATGTTTATTCACTTAACTCTGCATTGACAATGTCATAACCTTTGAAAGACACAATCTTTTCTGTTTATGGCCTTAAAATCCAATCGGTTGGTTTTAAAGGAAGACGCTTCAAATGAAGCGAGGTGTGTAGTCTCAGAAATTAAATATACAGCAGCATGAGTATCAATCTCCATCCTAATAGGTTGTCTGCTTAACTTGAGAATTACCCATAATCTATGTGGTTCACCCTGTATGGATAAGACGGTGTGTTGGAGGTCTTCATCATATTTCTGGACATTCTTTTCTTCATAGTCTCAATTCTTTTCCAACAGCAGTAAATTATTTTTGAGAATATAACTTGTTCTTCTTCTTGAAGGTTCCCAGACTCACCTTCTGAGCTGGTCTAGCCTAACATCTTTTTGCAACGTGACCCCTTTTGCCACCATTCTTCAATTGACTATCCTTGCTCCACCATTCACTCACAGGCCCATTTTGGCACATCTGTCACATGCTTCTTGCTGTTTTGACTTCTTATGGGCAGTTCTCAACTTGTGGATCTTCATTCCTGCATCAAACTGTGAAACCTCTTTGGCAGCCAGTTTCATCAACACTGCGATATTAGCGACTGTCTTTAAAGTCAAAGCATGTTCAATAAGCATCTTCTTTGGATAGCCTCATTTTGAAGGCCACAACCTCGATGATCTCGAACAGCATCTTCTAATGACTCACCAAAGTCACAATGTTGTGCCCGTGTGTTTAAGGTTGCCACAAATTGAGCAATGCTTTGCCTTTCACTTGATTCTTTTGGTGGAACCTGAACCTGATCAGTGGCTTTGAAGCATAATGCTCTTGAAGAATCTTTGTCAAATCATCATAAGTTTTGGTTCCTGGCTTTACTGGATGAACCAAGTACCAGAGCACATTGAATGCTTTACTTCCTATTGTATGGAGAAAAACTGGTATAAGCAATTCATTTGCAATTTGCAATTTTATTCGCTTGTAGAAGGTACTAAAAACATATGAGCTCCATGATTCATTTTCTTCATTGAAAGGATTCATGGAATCCAATTTACCCGCCAGTTTCCAGCGACTTGACTCTGCCCATTATATGTATTTGTTCTGTCTTCCCCGCACTCCTCATTTTACCCTGGAGACTGTTGACTTGGTGTATTTTTTTTCCAACAACCCCAGCTGTACTACAAAGAGTCCCTTCTTTTCAAATATAGCAGATACTGACTGGAATCTCACCCTTCTCTGATTGGAAAAACACCCTCTTTTAAAAAAGCATAGAGCTTTTTTTTAAACTTGGCTTCCTGCGCTGGCACTTCAGTCTTTAATCCTGTTGTTGCTTCTCCCCAGCCTTCTAATATGTGAAGTGCGAGGACCCACTTTTTTTTCTACTTAGGAACTTTTCTCAATGTTCTCAATGAAACGGAATCCCGACATGCTGCCAATTTTCTTTCTGTAATGTCCCAACTATGGTAGTGGTTTTGGGATTAAACAAAAAGAAAATAATGTTGTTTGCACATACACATTCAAACAAGCACACAACAAATTTTCTTTAAATAGATGTTGTCTGCACTGCACAGATCACAAACTGAAAGTAAAACAGTAACCTTTGCAGACATCCTAATCAAATCATGAGATCTGTTCTGAAAGCAACCTGCAGCCCTTCTAAATTTTTTTTATTCATTCGTGGGATATGGGCATCACTGGCTGGCCAATGTTTATTGCCTAGTCCTAGTTGCCTGAGGGGGGTGGGTGAGGCAGATCGTAGGGGAGGGGACAGGAAGAGGTAGAGCGGAAGGGGTTGTCTTGGACAGTGGGAGGGGGTTGGGGTCTGAGCAGAGGCTTTGGGTATTTAGATAGCTATTCTGAAGTTAGAAATGTTTCTTGTCCTTCTAACTCTTTCAGAGTAGCTGTTAGAATAAAACTGGCAGAACTATCTGAAGTTTTGTCAGATAGCTCCCATCCTGGATTAATTGTTCAGATGAAGTTAGCACTTCCGGAAAATTGCCAGGTAAACCCTTTTGTAGGAATGTTCTAGGGGGATTCCCCAGCACATTATTGGGGTACCACACCCAATTGGACGCTGGGGAACCAAGAAATTATGGATCATTATTTATCAAAGAACAAGGCCTGCATGGTACCTTCAGCCTGCTGTGCCATGGATTACCCAAATAGCCTTGTGGCCTTGGAATTCATGTTGTAACAATTGTTCTGCAAAACTCCTGCACTTCTTAAAAAAATCACTTTTAATGTGAGGTTAGTCAAGCTCAGAATTTGTTAGTCAGGTAAATTGTCACTTACTGGTGAATGAAGTATGGCAGTTGAAACAGCCAGAAAAGAGGCTCGTATTATATTGTTTCAGCATTATGTTTCTCAGGTCAGAAGATCAGGCTGTGCTTTTTTTTGATTTGCGGAACTGCACAGGCAATAAAGAATATATTTTATTTTCACTTTGTTACCTGTTACTGGCATTGGGAATGTCTTGAATATCTAACAAAGCTTTTAGTGGGGGCTGTCAAGCCAGAATCACAGGAGCTTCAGTTCATTCTCCTCCTTTCAGTTTCCGTTGCCAATGGTAACTGCTGTAAATAGTGCTCATTTAGAGTCTGTTCTTTGCTTTTTTTTGTCAGTAATGCTCTTTATTTCCTTGGGAAAAAAACCTTTTGTAAAAAGAAAGTCTTGAGAAGCCAGGAGCCAGACGTTCAGCTGGAGAGCATGTTGCTATTGCAATAGGTTAAAGCTACTTAGGAGAACTCCACAGGCAGTAAAGGAGCCCATTATCAGCCAGGCTCCTTCCTCTTCTCCTCCCCTACCCCCACCCCCACCCCGACTCCCATTCCACCTCCCCAACTAGCTTATTAATTCACCTTCAACTATAGTGAAATCAGGAACGCACCAGAAGAAGTTTTTCTTTTTAAAAGAACATACAATGTCCTCTTGCTCCTTCCTCCTGCTTGTCATTTGCAAATTATTGAGAGTTGGCCAGCGTGACATTCCCTATTCAAGTCAAATTATCAAGATATTAGTTAATAGGCAGGAAAACTAATTCCAGGAGAATGGCCCCCCTGTGCTGAATAGCCAATTAAAAGTTCAGCCCTTTGGCTCCAAAGAACATTTCTTGAAAATTGCCTTTGGTTGGAGTGAAATGTTTGGATAATGACTTTTCATGGGATTTATAGATTTTTAAGACTTCAGCTGCATTTGTTAATGTCCGCATTTTGTGCACAGTGTGTTAATCATGGGAAGGTTGATAGGAAATTGGATTTGTTTGACCTAATTGACATTCAGGGTGGAGGCAAGTTGAAGAAGTGGGACTCCATTTGCAGCTCGAATAAATGTTCTGAATGAATTTGAGGGTAAGTGCAGGTTTTGGTGTGATACTTGGTGGTCAAACATTGTGCTAACTCAACTAGATGGCTTATGATAGTGTAAATGCATCATATTTTTATTTTTGTCTGTATTATTTTCTGTCCTTCCCCGAGCCAGAATTTCTACGTATTATATGCTGTATGTTACCAAGCACAAAATTTGAAGATCTGCAAATAGATTGTGCTGGATAGGTTCTGGGAAGAGGGTAGTTTTAAATCATTTCAGTGTGCATTTTGTTTCCATTTCACTGTGTCAAACACCCAGTCAGTGGGATGCACTGTGCTGCCTGCTGCTTCCAACATGTCTCATATGGAATGCCTTGTTGAGAACATGTGTGGCATCCCCTGCATGTGCTGGAAGCAGCTGTTTTGGTATTTTCTTGACTTCACACAGCCCTGCCAATTGATGTGATTCTGGTCTTCCTAATTGGACATTGCAGGTCCTTTGAAGGAATTTGCATCTCATTCTACAAAGAGCAGGCATTGAGTTGCATGATATGTCCTGCACTGGTGTTATTTAAGGGCCAGCATCCAACTTGCAGGTAATTTGATTTTGATAAACCTCTGCTATTGCTAAATGCCTGGAAGTACTCAGAAGTATTTTTATGGAAAGCTCTTTGATTTAGCAACAAATGTTGCAGCATCCTCACAGGGAGAGCAGGGGACCAAGTGACCTTCCACACAGGTAAGCTGAAGCCAGACTCCTCCATGTTCCTATGCAATGGCAGCAGACTATCTGAAGGACATCCAATGCGTCCAGCATTTCCCTGTGCATGCCCATTTATACTCTGTTATCTGCTCCCCCTCCTCAAATTCCTCAGCTGAGTCCTCTGCAGAATGACTCATCTGCAAGCTTATTGAGCTGGAAGATAAGAACATAAGAACATAAGAAATAGGAGCAGGAGTAGGCCAACTAGCCCTTCGAGCCTGCCCTGCCATTCAATAAGATCATGGCTGATCTGTCGTGGCTCAGTTCCACATTCCCGCCCTCTCCCCATAACCCTTAATCCCCTCTCTCATCAAAAACCCATCAACCCGCGTCTTAAAAATATTTAGCGGGGCAGCCTCCACCACTTCAACGGGCAGAGAATTCCAGAGATTCACCACCCTTTGAGTGAAGAAGTTCCTCCTCAACTCTGTTCTAAACCGCCCCCCCTTTATCTTGAGGCTGTGCCCCCTAGTCCTACTATCCTTTCTGAGAGGGAAGAGTCTCTCCACCTCTATCCTATCCATCCCATTCATCATCTTATATGTCTCAATGAAATCTCCCCTCATTCTTCTAAACTCTAACGAGTACAAGCCTAATCTATTCAGCCTCTCCTCATAGCTCAACCCCCTCAACTCCGGCATCAGCCTAGTAAACCTCCTCTGCACTCCCTCCAAGGCTAAAATATCCTTGTGTAAGTACGGCGCCCAAAACTGCACACAGTACTCCAGCTGCGGCCTCACCAATGCCCTATACAGCCACAGCAAGACCTCCCTACTTTTATATTCAATCCTCCTCGCGATGAAGGCCAGCATCCCATTCGCCTTCCTGACCACCTGCTGCACCTGCAAGCTGGGTTTTTGTGACTCATGCACAAGGACCCCGAGGTCCCTCTGCACCATCGCCTGCTGCAGTTTTTCTCCACGTAAGTAATAATCCTTCCTACCATTATTCCTACCAAAGTGGACCACCTCGCACTTGCCAACATTAAATTCCATTTGCCATTTCCTGGCCCATTCGCCCAGCCTATCTAGATCCTTCTGTAGACTCTCCACACCCTCCGCACAATTTGCCTTTCCACCAATTTTGGTGTCATCAGCAAATTTCGACACCATACACTCGGTTCCCTCCCTTTATATAGATCATCTATATAAATGGTAAATAGCTGAGGCCCCAGCACCAACCCCTGGGGCACTCCACTAGTCACCATCCGCCAATCCGAATAGCACCCATTGACCCCCACTCTCTGCCTCCTATTTGACAACCAGTCCTCTATCCACGCTAACACCCTACCCCAACTCCATGCCCCCTGACCTTCTGTAATCACCTCTTGTGAGGTACCTTGTCAAACGCCTTCTGATAATCCAGAAAGACCACATCCACCGGCTCTCCTCTATCCACCGCCCTAGACACATCCTCATAGAACTCCAGTAAATTTGTCAGACACGACTTCCCTTTAAGGAAACTGTGCTGCGTCTGCTCTATCAAGCAATTCCCCTCAAGATGCCTCGCTATTTCCTCCTAAGATAAACCATTCTTTACCCCATGTCTGGCCCTGCCCAGTTTCTCACCATGTGCTGATCTTAACTCTGTAGTAACTTCCAAATTAAATGCAGTTTCAGTATCTGGGCTGGTGGCTGCAAATGTCAGATCAAATGACAAGGCCTTTTTATTAATGCTGCATTGTTTTTCTTTCGCTTGTTCCTTGAATTGCAGTTCTGGGCAGGTAGCAGTTATTGAAATCAGAAGGGAAATTTTGGGGCAAGAGAAGGAGGGGGGCAGTGTGAGAAGCAAAATGTTCATTGTCACACCATCTGCAGCTTGGCTCGAATTGTTCAGGATATGTGAATTGGAACTCAGTGTCTGATCGAGGTACTAGGCATTGGGAAGAGAGTGATGGCCCACTGAGAGCCAACACCCCCACCCTTTCTTGACCCTCCTTCATCTCCCCACATCAACCAACCCCCTGAACTCCATCCCGTGAAACCCCATCTACTATTGGTTCCCTGTGGCCTGGGTTGCTCTACAATTCTGGAACTCCAGTGACTGCCATTTCAGCAACATCCACCACCTTACCAGTCATACTGATTGGCTGGCATCTCTCAATACAGAGGACTTTTTTCTTAGGGTCCTGCTGCTGGGGAATGGCCCACCACTGATCTCTCAACTGCCTGATTGGCTTGTGATTTGGCAAACTTTGCCTAAAGGATGCAAATGAGATCCCTCACTTGCTCTTCAACTGGCAAGTGAGAGCCCTGCCACTGCCCTTTGTAGCAACTCTATTTTCTATGCCTCTCCACCGTTGTCCATATTCCTCAATTCTTTCTCTGTCAATCTTACTCCAAACTTGTTTTGAATCTATTGTACTGTGTGCTTTATTGACTCTGGTAGTGTTCAACAGCTGTGTTATACTTCAGTGAAAACGTTCCAATTGATGTGCCTTTGTACTCCTACCTTTATCTAATACTTTCTGTTAGTTGAACCTTTCTCCACAATGGAAATCAGGTGAGGTTTAGAATGGACTGTATGGTGCCGTAATCCATAGAACAATATCCCATCAAATCTCATTCATAAAAATATAGGAAAAGGATAGAAGCAAGAGAAGACAATTTGGCCCTTTGAGCCTGCTGGCCATTCATTATGATCGTGGCTGATCATTCAAATCAATAACCTGTTCCCCCAGTATCCTTTGATTCCTTTAGCCCACAGAGCTATATCAAACTCCTTCTCGAAAACTGCTTTCTGTGGTAGAGAATTCCACAGGCTCACCACTCTCTGGGTGAAAAAATTTATTTTCATCTCAGTCCTAAATGTTTTAGTCTTAGACTGTAGCCCCTGATTCTGGATTCACCTGTCACTGGGGACATCCTTCTTGCATCTAAATTGTCCAGCCCTAAGAGAATTTGATAGGTTTCTATGAAATCCCCTCTTCTAAACTCCAATGAATATAACCCCAATTGACTTAATCTGTCCTCAGGTCAGTCCTGCCATCCCAGGCATTGGTCTGGTAAACCTTCGCTGCACTCCCTCCATAGCAAGAACATCCTTCATCAGATAAGGAGACTAAAACTGAACACAATATTCCAGGTGTGGCCTTACCAAAGCCCTGTATAACTGCAACAAGACATCCCTGTTCCTTTACACCATAGAATTCTTACAGTGAAGAAGCAGGCCATCAAGTCCCCACCTACTTTCTGAAAGAGCATCTTACCCAGGCCTAACCCCACACATTTACTATGGCTAATTCAACTAACCTACACATCTTTGGACAGTGGGAGGAAACTGGAGCACCCGGAAGAAACCCACACAGACACGGAAAGAATGTGTCTCCCAAACTCCGCACAGTCACCCAAGGCCAGAATTGAAACTGATTCCCTGGTGCTGTGAAGCACTGTGCCACTGTACTACCCATTATCAAATCCTCTCACTATGAAGGCCGAAATACCATTTGCTTTTTTCACCATCTGCTGCACCAACACGCTTACTTTCAGTGACTGGTGTACAAAGATACTTGGGTCTCATTGCACATTCCCCTCTTTTAATTGATAGCCATTCAAAAAATAATCTATCCTCCAGTTTTTGATACCAAAGTGGATAACCTGATATTTATCCACATTATACTTCACCTGTCATACATTTGCCCACTCACTCAACTTGTCCAAATTGCACTGAATCATTTCTGGATCCTCTTCACGGTTCACGCTTCCTTCCATAAGAACACAAGAAATAGGAGCAGGAGTAGGCCATCTAGCCCCTCGAGCCTGCCCCGCCATTCAATAAGATCATGGCTGATCTGTCGTGGCTCAGTTCCACATTCCCGCCCTCTCCCCATAACCCTTAATCCCCGTGCCTATCAAAAACCTATCAACCCGCGTCTTAAAAATATCGAGTGAGGCAGCCTCCACCACTTCAACAGGCAGAGAATTCCAGAGATTCACCACCCTTTGAGTGAAGAAGTTCCTCCTCAACTCCGTTCTAAACCGCCCCCCCTTTATCTTGAGGCTGTGCCCTCTAGTCCTACTGTCCTTTCTGAGTGGGAAGAGCCTCTCCACCTCTATCCTATCTATCCCATTCAACATCTTATACGTCTCAATGAGATCTCCCCTCATTCTTCTAAACTCTAACGAGCACAAGCCTAGTTTATTCAGCCTCTCCTCATAGCTCAACCCCCTCAACTCCGGAATCAGCCTAGTAAACCTCCTCTGCACTCCCTCCAAGGCCAAAATATCCTTGTGTAAGTGCGGCGCCCAAAACTGCACACAGTACTCCAGCTGCGGCCTCACCAGTGCCCTATACAGCTGCAGCAAGACCTCCCTACTTTTATATTCAATCCCCCTCGCTATGAAGGCCAGCATCCCATTCGCCTTCCTGACCACCTGCTGCACCTCCAGCTTGGTGTCATCTGCAAATTTGGAGATATTACATCTAGGTCCTTCAGCCAAATCATGAACATATATTGTGAATAGCTAGGGTCTGAGCACTGATCCCTGTGGTAACCCACTAATCACTGCCTGCCGCTTGGAAAAAGGTTCATTTATTCCTATTCTTTGTTTCCTGCCTGCCAACCAGCTTTTATCCATCTCAATTCAATACCCCCAATCCCATGCACTTGAATTTTACACATTAATCTTTTACATAGGACCTTTGAAAGCTTTCCAAATAAACCTCATCCACTGATACCCCCTCATCAACTCTACTTGTTGCAACCTCAAAGAATTCCAGTAGATTCATCAAGCATGATTTCCCATTTGTAAATACAATCCTGCCATTGTTTTCCAAATGCTCTGCTATTAAATCTTTTATAATGGACTCAAACATTTTCTCCACTACTGATGTCAAGCTGACTGGTCTATAATTCCCTTGACCTCCTTTTTTAAATAGTGGGGTTGTATTAGCCACCCTTTAATCAGTAGGAATTGTCCCAGACTGTGTCTTCATCAATAAAATTCAATTACTGATACTTTAATGGTCTGCTTGATTGGCATTTTTATAGGGTTGTAGGAAAAAGGAGAGAGTGCAGATTAACAAGCGGCAGCAGAATTCTTACAGTGAAGAAGCAGGCCATCAAGTCCCCACCTACTTTCTGAAAGCGCATCTAACCCAGGCCTAACCCCTGCCCTAACCCCACACATTTACTATGGGTAATTCAACTAACCTACACATCTTTGGACAGTGGGAGGAAACTGGAGCACCCGGAAGAAACCCACACAGACACGGAAAGAATGTGTCTCCCAAACTCCGCACAGTCACCCAAGGCCAGAATTGAAACTGAGTTGGTGAGAGAGAGAGGGTTTCATTTACATAGATAATTGGAGCACATTCTGGGGAAGGTGGGACCTGTACAAATAGGATGATTTGCACTTGAACCAGAGGGACAGCAATATCCTGGGAGGGAAATTTGCTACGGCTGTTGGGGCGGGGGTGGAGGGGGGGGGTGTTTAAAGTAATTTGTCAAGGGGATGGGAAAATGAGTTGTAGTTCAAAAGCCAATATCGAGGGTTGTGAGGTACTGAGGAAGGTATCAAGGTCGCAGGAGTGTACAGGCAGACAGTGGGTTGAAGTGTATCTACTTCAATGCAAGGAGCATCAGGAATAAGGTTGGTGAACTTGGAGCATGGATTGATACTTGGGACTATGATGTTGTGGCCATTACGGAGACATGGTTAGAACAGGGACAGGAATGGTTGTTGGCAGTTCCGGTGTTTAGATGTTTCAGTAAGAGTAGGGAAGGCAGTAAAAGAGGTGAGGATAGCATTGTTAATCAGAGATAGTTTTGCCGCTGCTGAAAGGCATTTCGAGGGGATCTGCCTACTGAGGTAATATGGGCTGAAGTTAGAAATAGGAAAGGATCGGTCACATTATTAGGAGTTTTCTATAGAACCCCAAATAGTAATAGAGATGTGGAGAAGGAAATGGCAAAGCAGATTATGGATAGGTGTGGAGGTCACAGGGTAGTTATCATGGGTGACTTTTACTTTCCAAATATTGATTGGAACCTTCATAGGTCGAATAGTTTGGATGGGACACTTTTTGTACAGTGTATGCAGGAGGGTTTCCTGACACAATAAGCTGACAAGAGGTGGGGCCACATTGGACTTGGTACTAGGTAATGAACCGGGCCAAGTGTTAGATTTGCTTGTGAGAGAGCACTTTGGAGATAATGACCACAATTCAATGTCCTTCATTATTGCAATGGAGAGGGATAGGATCACATGGCAGGGGTAATTATGATGTGATTAGGCAAGAATTAGGGAGCATAAGATGGGAACAGTAACTGTCAGGTATGGGCACAAACGAAAAGAGGAGCTTGTTCAAGTAACAAATACTGCATGTCCTTGATAAGTGTGTCCCTGTCAGGCAGGGAGGAAATGGCCAAGTGAGGGAACCATCCTTCACAAAGGAGATTGAATGTCTTGCCAAGAGGAAAAGGGAAGAAGTGAGGTAAGGATGAAAAAACAAGGTTCAGTTGGGTCGCTTGAGGGTTACAAGGTAGCTAGGAATGAGTTTAAAAAAAGGGCTTAGGAGAGCTAAGAGGGGGCATGGGATGTCCTTAAGTCCTTGGTGGGTCGGATAAAGGAAAACACCAAGGCTTTTTACGTTTATGTGAGAAATAAAAGAATGACCAGGGTAAGGTTAGAGCCAGTCAAGGATAGTAGTGGGAACCTGTGCATGGAGTCAGAAGAGACAGGTGAGGTGTTGAATGAATACTTTTCTTCAGTGTTCAGTAAGGAGAGGAGCCATGTTTTTGAGGATGAGAGTGTGATACAGGCTGATCAGATGGAAGAGCGAATAGATGTTCTGAGCGAAGATGTATTAGCAATTTTGAAAAGTCTGAGGGTCGATAAATACCCTGGGTCAGATGGGATACATCCTAGGATATTTTGGGAGACAAGGGATGAGATTGAGGAGCCTTTACCTTTGATCTTTGATCTTTGAGTCGTCACTGTCCACAGGGATTGTGCCAGAGGACTGGAGAGTGGCGAATGTTGTTCCTCTGTTCAAGAAAGGAAATAGGAATGACCCTGGTAATTATAGGCTGGTTAGTCTTACTTCAATGGTCCGTAAGTTAATGGAAAGGGTCCTTAGCGATAGGATTTATGACCATTTGGAAGGATGCAGCTTAATCTGGGATAGTCAGCACGGTTTCATGAGGGGCAAGTCCTGCCTCACAAATTTGATTGAATTCTTTGAGGAGGTAACTAAATGTGTAGACGAAGGTAGAGCAGTTCATGTCGTATACATGGATTTTAGTAAGGTGTTTGATAAGGTTCCCCATGGTAGGCTCATGAAGAAAGTAAGGAGGTGTGGGATAGAAGGAAATTTGGCCGATTGGATAAGTAACTGGATGTCTCATAAAAGACAGAGGGTGGTGGTGGAGGGAAAATTTTCAGACTGGAGGCCAGTTACCAGCAGTGTACCACAGGGATCAGTGCTGGCTCCTCTGCAATTTGTGTTTTTTCTCAATGACTTGGAAGAAGGGGCTGAAGGGTGGGTTAGTAAATTTGCTGATGACACCAAGATTAGTGGAGTAATGGATGAGATGAAGGGCTCTTGCAGGCTGCAAAGAGACATTGATAGATGCAGAGCTGGGCCGAAAAGTGGCAAGTGGAGTTTAACCTTGATAAGTGGGAGGTGATTCATTTTGGTAGGACAAACTTGAATGCGGATTACAGGGTCAACAGCAGGGTTCTGAGGAATGTGGAGGAACAGAGAGATCTTGGGGTTCATATCCACAGATCTCTGAATGTTGCCACTCAAATGGATAAAGCTATGAAGAAGGTGTTTATTAGCAGGGCGTTTGAGTTTAAAAGCCGTGGGGTTATGCTGCAACTATACAGGACCTTGCTGAGACCACATTTGGAATATTGTGTGCAGTTCTGGTCACTTCACTGTAAGAAGGATGTGGAAGCATTGGAGAAAGTTGAGCTATGAGGAGAGGCTGAATAAACTGGGCTTGTACTCGTTAGAGTTTAGAAGAATGGGAGGAGATCTCATTGAGATGTATAAGATGATGAATGGGATGGATAGGATAGAGGTGGAAAGACTCTTCCCGCTCAAAAAAGACAGTAGGACTAGGGGGCACAGCCTCAAGATAAAAGGGGGGGCGGTTTAGAACGGAGTTGAGGAGGAACTTCTTCACTCAAAGGGTGGTGAATCTCTGGAATTCTCTGACCGTTGAAGTGGTGGAGGCTGCCTCGCTAAATATTTTTAAGACGCGGGTTGATGGGTTTTTGATAGGAGAGGGGATTAAGGGTTATGGGGAGAGGGCGGGAAAGTGGAACTGAGCAGCGACAGATCAGCCATGATCTTATTGAATGGCGGGGCAGGCTCGAAGGGCTGGATGGCCTACTCCTGCTCCTATTTCTTATGTTCTTATGTTCTTAAAGTGCAGAGGACATTTACCAGGATGCTGCCTGGTTTGGAGGGTAGGTCTTATGAGGAAAAGTTGAGGGAGCTAGGGCTTTTCTCTTTAGAGTGGAGGATGATGAGAAGCGACTTAATAGAGGTTTATAAGATGATGAGGGGGATAGATAGAGTGGATGTAGCTGTTAGTAGGGGACATAACTTTAAGGTTCATGGTGGGAGATATAAGGGGGGTGTCCGAGGTAGGTTCTTTACTCAGAGAGTGATTGGGGTGCGGAACACACTGCCTGCTGTGACAGTGGAGTTGGATACTTTAGGAACTTTCAAGTGGTTATTGGATAGCACATGGAGCACACCAAAATGGTAGGGAGTGGGATAGCTTGATCTTGAGTTTGGACATAGCTCAGCACAACAGCGAGAGCTGAAGGGCCTGTACTGTTCTAAAAAAAATTTTTACAAAATGATGAATGACTATTTTCTTTCTAAGTAGTTTCAAAAATGCAGTTGTTATTGTTGGGGGTCATTTCTTCCACACACAGTCTATACTAGATGTAGGGGCTGAGAGTTGACATGGAAGATATGAAAAGCCCTTGGGATTGGTAATGTCATGAGTAGACATGGGAACATCGACGTGGCATGGGTTGGATGTGAAGGGTGAGGTTTGGAGGGCCAAAAATATACGCACATAACTTAGTCTTTTAACCAGCCTGCCTTGGCACTTGGCCACCGCTGTAGCCAACTCCAATCAAGTCTTTGAGGGCAGCGGCCCCTTTCCCCACCCCCTGCAGAGTGAACTTGCCACTTGGGCTTTTCTACGGAGGCATAAGCCAGGACAAGTAAGCAACCTGCCTCTAATGCTGAAGCCACAAGTAAAGTAAGGTAGGAAATTTCATGACCTGAAGTACCATCTCAGTTGCGAAAATTCGGCCCATTTAAAAGAGAGATTGTTAAATAGAAAGTTAATATTAATTTTGGTTCCCCCCCACCCCCGTTTGGTCATTGAATATTAGACTGAGAATAGATTGACCCTGACTGGGATGCCTTTCACAAATGAATAGCCTTTTGAATCTGTCTGTGCTTATACATGAAGAATAGCTATTTTGGGTGACATATTGGAGAGTGAGTGCTGATGTCAGTGAGACCTTCCTTCAACATGAGTCACTGGCTTCAGAGAAAAGAAAGGGAGGAAACCACCACCCCCTCAAAAATAGAAAGCGCTGGGTGCTCTCAATGTGACACACTTTGAAATATGAACTTGGCATCAAAAACAATTACGTTTTCTTATTTCAAATGACTCGCTAATGCTTCATGTAACACAAATAAAATTTTCACTTGTACTTTGCCTCAGTGGTCAAACTTTCATTTAAAGAAAGGCAGTCATGTTAAACTTGGATGTCAAGGATCATTGAAAAGGAAGAGAGATTAAGTGAGAATGACAGGAAGTTAGTCAACTTCCTGAAGGAAAGGTAGAAAATTATTTAACATGCTCATTATAGCTAGAACACTGCTTGTGCGTACAACTTAGTGTATTTTAATAAAAAGTCAAAAAGTTGTCAGATTCTTGTTTTGTTTCATTCCTGTGATAGGGATGTGTGGGTTGGGTAGATTGGTCAGTGCAAAAAGCATTTGAAACCATCTTCAGCTCGAAGTGCCAAGCGTATGATCCTCCTCAGCATCATAGATCCCATAATTCTGCTAATTTGATTCATTCCGCGTGATAATTAAGAAACGGCTGAAGGTATGGTCACTGCAAAGGTCATGAATCTTGGCAACATTCCAGATACAATACTGAGGACTTGTGTTCAGGAACTAGCTGTGTCCCTAGGAAAGCTTTCCAAAACATCTAAAATACTGGCATCAAGCTGACAGTGTAGAAAATTGTCCAATTATGTCCCGTTTACAAAAAACAGTCTGGACAAATACTGCCTCATCTGTTTATTCTTAATCAGTAGTAAAGTAATGGAAGGTGATGTTGACTGAGCAACCAATTGTCACTTATTCAGCAATAACCTGCTCACCAGTACTCAGTTTGGGTTTCCCCACGGCCACTTGGTCCAAGACTACATTATAGTCTTGGTGTAAACAGGGACAAAAGAGGTAAATTACAGAAGTGAGATGAGAGTGACTGCCCATGTGATCCACATAGCATTTGACTGAATGTGGCTTCAAGAAGCCGTAACAAAATTGAAGTCAGTGGAAATCAGGGTGTATATTCTTCACTTGTTCTAGGCATATCTAGCATAAAAGAGGATGGTTGTGATTGTTGGACGCCAATCAACTCAGTCCCAGGACATTGCCACAGGAATTCCTCAGGAGAATGTCTATCTTTAGTTGCTTCATCAATGATTTTCTCACCAACATAAAATCAGAGGTGGAGATGTTTGCTGAAGAGCGCACAGTATTCTGCTTCATTCGCACACCCTCAGATAATGGAGCAGTTCATGCTTACATGCATCAAGATGTGAGTACATTCAGGCAAATAACGTTTGTGTCAAATCAAATTGAATTTGACATTTAAAGGCACGATTGTGGCTGCATTCTTCACCATCAACAAAAAGGAGAGCTAACATTGACTAGAAACTTAACTGGACCATGTATGTAAGCACTGTGGCTACAGCTTGAGAATTCTTTGGCTAGTGACTCTGCAAAGACTGTTCAGCATCACACAAATTAGGAGTGTGATAGAATACTCTTCAATTGCCTGGATGAATGCTGTTCCAAAAATATTCGAGAAGTTTTGGCAGTCTCCAGGACAAAACAATCCACTTGATTGGCACCCCATTCACCCCCTTAAACATTAATTCTCTTAATCATCAGTGCATAACCATTGCAGTGTATGCAATGTGCAAGAGGCATTTCTGTAACCTGTCAAGTCTCCATCAACAACATCGGCCAAAACCATGACCACTACCACCCAGAATAACAAGGGCAGCAGGCACATAGGAACACCACCACTTGCAAGTTTCCCTCTCCAAGTCGTACATTACCCAATGGAACGATTCTCTCCTTAATAGCAAAGTGGGAATACCTACACCATGGGCGGGATTTTCCAGTTGCTTTCGCCCCAAGACCGGAAAATCCCACCCAAGGTCAACAGATCTTTGCATGGTCTGCCCCACCCCCTACAATTCCTGTGGTAGGCAGGATGGGAAAATTCCGCCCCCATCTGGATTGCAGCAGTTCAAGGAGGCAAATTGCAGCAATTTTTTCAAGGAATGGGCTGTAAATGCTGGCATTGCCAGTAATGCTCACATTCCACGAATGGAGTGAAAAAACTGTAAACGCATGTAACCAGTCAAGCTCTGTTGCATAGATATTTTCTGCTATGATATATTCTCATGCACATACGTGCATTGGATAGTTTTCCAGCAGGTCTGCCAGCACCTCTCAGAACAATATCTCCTAATAGATGCTGACAGACCTGCTGAATTTTTCCAGTGTTTCTGTTCTTGGTTCCTGCGTCTGCAATGTTTTCCTTCTTTCAGTGATTTTTCTCACGGTAAGGTTATGACCCACAGTGAATCACTTGCAGTTGCTCAGTTATTTCTGCTGTTCCCACGTTGCCAGGAGTTTGGCATCCAGGAATCATGCTCATAAATATCTAGGGCTACATTTGTAGACAGGGCCCATTACAAACCTGCCTTGATGCTGTAGAAACAGCAAACACCTGAATCAAGTGGTCAGAGGATGGGAAGGGAATGTTCCCTGGGACTCATTTTGGAGAAGCAGCTGGCACTGGCTCTGCCAGTGGCCGTAAAAGTCACCTGAACTCCTTCGCTCCTGGCTCCTTCCAAGGGTCAGCTGTGGACCTTGATGACATCTTGCAAACAGAAGAACACCACTGTGTCTTGCAAGTCACTGATACCTTATTTGCCAGAGCTGGACAGTATATTCAATTCCAGACAGATGGGGCGTTGCCAACACAGAGAGATTTTGGTTTCACCACCATCACCGAATTCCCCCAGGTGGAGGGTATCAACAATCGCACCTGTTGGCCAACAATGCATCCAGAAACCGCCTACTCAGATTCATTAGCAGGGAGATCTTCCAGTCTCTCAGTATAGAACTGACTCTTTTTGTGCTCTTGCTTGACAGTTGGCATGACTCTTCTATCCGCAGGTGCTGCAGCTCTTCAAATTGCTGCTCAGAAAGCCTGTGCTTGGATTCTAAGCTAGTCCCAATTGCCTGCATTTGGCCCATATCCCCCTATACCCACCTTACTATGTAAATGTCTAAATGCTTTTTAAAAGACAAAATTGTATCCGCCTCTACTACTATCTCTGGCAGCTTGTTCCAGACACTCACCACCCTCTGTGAAAAAATTGCCCCTCTTGGCCCTTTTGTATCTCTTCCCTCTCACCTTAAACCTATGCCCTCTAGTTTTAGACACCCCTACCTTTGGGAAAAAACATTGACTATTGAGTTGATCTATACCCTCATTATTTTATAGACCTCTAAGATCACCCCTAAGCCCTCTACGCTCTAGGGAAAGAAGTCCCAGTCTATCCAGCATCTCCTTATAGCTCAAACTATCAAGTCCCGGTAGCATCCTAGTAAATCTTTTCTGCACTCTTTCTACTTTAATAATATCCTTTCTATGAGAGGGCAATCAGAACTGCACACAGTATTCCAAGTGTGGCCTTACCAATGTCTTGTACAACTTCAACAAGGTGTCCCAACTCCTGTATTCAGTGTTCTGACCAATGAAACTAAGTATGCCAAATGCCTTCTTCACCACCCTGTCCACTTATGACTCCACTTTCAAGGAACTGTAAACCTATAAAGGATAAGTGATATCCCTTGAATGGATGGCTGTTTGATCTTTTACAAAAGCCTTAGACAGAGGTAAGGATGATATGAATGAAGCCAGCTATTTACCAGGACCACTATTCATCATGCCAGGTGCTGAAGGGACAGAGCCCATCAGAGGAAGAGGAGGACGAATCAGAAGCAAAGATGTGAAACACTGGAGTTCCGGCTGCACAAGGAGGTGACTGAGGACAGCATATGGCTTGAAGGTCTGTTCAAGATGCCATGATGCCAGGGATCACCTTATTCAGCAACACTTCAACTTAGCTTCTCTGACCCAGAATATGGTATGGAACTGCCTCTGCTAAAATTTCCATTGAAGGCACAGCCTGGAACATATGAACTTATTGCTAATGAAGGAAGCACATCTGCCCAGAGGTTTTACTGTCTTGTAACCTTGCTTTCCTTCATTACCTCGTATCTGTTGTCTCACCATTAAAGGAAGAAAGCTGTCAGATCTGGCATCAAGTGTCAATATTTACGAAGTGTTCAACAAGGAAAATAGGGCATAATTACAAGAAGAAGACATTTTGGTGATACATTCAGCACTCTGTGTAAAGTAGTGGCTTCCATGCGATGCCAATTCTATCCAGTGCTTTCCTTGTGGCTTCAGCATTAGAGGCAGGTTGCTTACTTGTCCTGGCTTATGGCTGGAATACATGTAGTGATCGTCCTTGTCATGAAGATATTATTGACGGCATCCTGAGAGGTATTATACCTGATTCGTTGCAGGGGCAACCTCCATCACTAGTCCCAGCTCCAAGGAGCCAAGGAGGCCAAAGATGATGGTGACGGCTTTTAAGATGTAGTATCCTCGTCCTCCTTGTATTTTGTATAATTGGATGGATGCAACTGGCATCTTTGTACTACCAGCACAAATGACCACTTGATGCTAGATAATGTGGGATACATCATGTATGCATTAGTGCACAGTTCCTGCATATACATTGCAAGTGTTGCTGCATATGGTTGTCCATGAGGTTGGCCACTTCCTCAAAAGAGGAATTCACTTAAAGATCTGAGCCAAGATGACGTGCATGAACTGGATTCCCCACACTTTGCTATTACTTTGCACTGTCCTAGGGAACTCCGACATGTAGGAGAACATCTGCTGCGGGTTTAGATAGAGACTCCTTTCCAATGACTCCTGAGGCTTGGCATCAATACCCAGCTGAGCAAAGCTGTGTCTGTCCTTTCTGTGAGGGGCACTGCCCTCAGCTGCCTCTACCACTGGCACTTGGTCCTTGCAGAGGGACCTCGGGGTCCTTGTGCATGAGTCGCAAAAACCCACCTTGCAGGTGCAGCAGGTGGTCAGGAAGGCGAATGGGATGCTGGCCTTCATCGCGAGGGGGATTGAATGTAAAAGTAGGGAGGTCTTGCTGCGGCTGTATAGGGCATTGGTGAGGCCGCAGCTGGAGTACTGTGTGCAGTTTTGGGCGCCGCACTTGCGCAAAGATATTTTGGCCTTGGAGGGAGTGCAGAGGAGGTTTACTAGGATGATGCCGGAGTTGAGGGGGTTGAGCTATGAGGAGAGGCTGAATAAATTAGGCTTGTACTCGTTAGAGTTTAGAAGAATGAGGGGAGATCTCATTGAGACATATAAGATGATGAATGGGATGGATAGGATAGAGGTGGAGAGACTCCTCCCGCTCAGAAAGGATAGTAGGACTAGGGGGCACAGCCTCAAGATAAAGGGGGGGGCGGTTTAGAACGGAGTTGAGGAGGAACTTCTTCACTCAAAGGGTGGTGAATCTCTGGAATTCTCTGCCCGTTGAAGTGGTGGAGGCTACCTCGCTAAATATTTTTAAGAAGCGGGTTGATGGGTTTTTGATGAGAGGGGATTAAGGGTTATGGGGAGAGGGCGGGAAAGTGGAACTGAGCCACGACAGAGCAACCATGATCTTATTGAATGGCGGGGCAGGCTCGAAGGGCTAGTTGGCCTACTCCTGCTCCTATTTCTTATGTTCTTATGTAAAGCTTCTCACTCATCACCACCCTGTCTAAACAAGCACAAAGACCCACAAAGGTGACTAACTCAACTGGGCAGTATGCTTAAGCTAGGGAGGAGGCAAAGCTGATCTTCTTTATTCCACTGACACAGTAATTAGCACTGCTACCTACAGTGCTAGGGAGCTGGGTTCAATTCCTGGCTTGGGTCACTGTGCAGTTTGCACGTTCTCCCCGTGTCTGTGGTGTTTTCCTCCGGGTGCTCCAGTTTCCTCCCACAGTCCAAAAGATGTGCTGGTTAGGTGCATTGGCCATGCTAAATTCTCCCCCAGTGTACCTGAACAAGTGCCATAGTGTGGCAACTAGGTAATTTTTACAGTAACTTCATTGCAGTGTTAATGTGAGCCAACGTTTGTTACGAATAAATTTATTTAAACATAAATTTCCTTACTCTGCGTTCATAAAGCAGAGGTGTTTTGACTTTTGAAATAGACTGGTATGTTTTCTCAAACTATCTCTTTTGTGAAGTAAAATTTTAAAGTGACTCGCAACAAACTCTCTGTAGTGTTAAATCAGAAATATTGTCTATTTGCATATTCAAACCCGCAAAATCGTTGCAACTTCGCACATATGCACACAATAGGAAGATAGAAAAGAGTTTATTTTACAACTATGAATAACAACTATTTTACAACTATGAAAAAGCACAGAGTCCAAAAAATCAGAGTTCAGTGTGAGCTCCTTCACGGAAGAGCTACAGTTCAGCTCGCTGAAGTGGGATTTTGCAGAATTCTTTTTAAAGTTGATGGTGCCACAGCAAGGTGAAGTTGGTATTTTGAGACTTGGCTGCTCTGTAGGTAATGACAGGAATCTTCCATAGATCCAAGGTTTGAGAAAACTTAGACTGGATGCAAGCTATTGGTCAGCCAGGAGTCCTGTTTTGATGTTTTTGACCTGGAGTTGTGAATCTGGAAATGTAATATAAAAATTTTCCAAAAGCTTAGATCATATGATGCTGCCCATTAATGAAAATGTCAACATGACTAGACAAAGTCAACATGCATTCCTGAAAAGGAATGTTTGACAAACCTACTGGAGTTTTCTGATGATGCAACTAATAGAATAGATAAGGGTGAATCAGTGAATGTGTTATGTTTAGATTTTCAGGAAACTTTTGATGAAGTCCCCACGTAAGAGGTTAGTGTGCAAACTTAAAGCACATGGGATTGGGGGTAATATATTGGCATGGATTGAGAATTGGTTAGCAGACAGACAACAAAGAGTAGGAATATATTGATATTGTTTTGAAATTGCAAGCAGTGACTGGTGGGCTCCAACTATTCACAAGATAAATCAATGATTTGGATGATGGAACCAAAAGTGATATTTCCAAGTTTGCTGATGACACAAAACTTGGTGAGAATGTGAGGAGGGTATTAAGAGGCTTCAAGGTCGTTTCCATAAACTGAGTGAGCGGGCAAATACATGGCAGATGCATTACAGTGTGGATAAATGTGAAGTATTTATGAAAAAAAATAGATTTGTAGACTCTAGGGATATGAGGAGAGTGCATGGGTATGGTGTTGAGGTAAAAGATCGGCCATGATCTTATTAAATGGTAGAGCATATTAAATGGACAGCAAATGGCCTCTTGCTCCTATTTCATATGTCTCTATATTTTTAATGAGTTAGTTGGAGGCTAACAAGCTGCTGCTATGCCTCTGGTCAAAATGCATTGCTCATCTTGAGGGATAAGTGGAGGCTTTCAGTGCCTCTGAAGGTATAATGAGTTTCAGTGGATTTCCCTTTGTTGTTGTCCAGGCTGTGGGAACAAATTGTCTCCTGGTCCCTCGTTCATGGATTTCAATGTGTCTTCACAATGAGAGACGTGAGATTCCACGAGGATATGGGCTGAACTTTTGTCATGTAAATGCTGTTAAAGGTTTCCAGAAACTGTGGCTGACAGATGACCTGTAGCAGTCATCTTTTGATTCAATGAAGTCCACTTTTTCAATAAGCAAAAAGGTAAGGTTTCACTTAACAGCTTCTGATCTTTTTCACGTCTTGGGTCATGACCTTCTTTCTGATGATGTCAACGATATTTATCCATACCTGCTTTATATGGGCCAATGATTCCCTCCTCCCAGTGTCCTGAAAGAGGACCTTCCTCCACTGTCTCAAAGTTTCCAACATAACTTTCAAGTCCACACCTGAGAATTGAGGGGCTGCCTTGCCCCGAGACCAGGTTTCTAGCTGTCTTGGGACATTGTTGGATTCAAATTTTCTGTCCTCTTCCAATCTATAGGAATAGTACTCAAGCAGCAGCCACAGTAATGGCAGCTGAGTTGTGTTTAAATTGGATCGCAGTTCGGTAGTCTGCCCCTGCAGCAGCTAATTGGCTGTCACATCTGCCTCCACTGGGACCGAGCAGGGCCAGAAAATCGCAGGGGAAGGGCTGAGTGTGTTTAGATTAGCGTATTTAAATCTCCATTAGATTAGTATGTCTAGATGACCCTTGTTCATCTGGACTCCAAACGTTGGCTCTATTCTCTCCCCACAGATGCTGTCAGACCTGCTGAGATTTTCCAGCAATTTTTGTTTTTTTTTGTTTCTTTCTTCAATCTGTTGATTGATTCTCCAGTGCACTCTGAGGCAGAGAGTTCCACAGATTCACAACTCTCTGAGGAAAGTAGTAACACCTCATCTCAGTTTTGAACTTCTCACTATATCTATGATCTCTTGTTCTAGACTGTCCCACAAGGGGGAAACATCTATTCAATCTCCACCTTATCAATCCCCTGTAGCATTTTATATACCTCAATCAGATCCCCCCTCATTCTTCTGAACTCCAGCAATTACAAGCTCAAGCTATCCAACCAATTCTCATACAACAGCCCTTTCATCCCTGGAATCAATCTGCTGAACCTTCTTTGATCTGCCTCCATATCCTTCCTCAAATAAGATGATCAAATCTGGACACAATAACCCAGGTGTCGTCTGATCAACACTCCATGAAATGAGAGGTCACTAGTTTATGACCAATATTTCTGCAGTGGTTTCTCTCCCTGATATATACTGCCATGATATATATTTTGGAAAAATAAAAAAGTTACACGCCTTGAGTATTTCTTCAGAGCAATGCTCCCCATTTAGTTTTAATTGAAAATCTGAATCCTGGACTGAGTCTTATTTGAGGAAGGGTCTTACAGTGCACTGCAATGTAGAGTTTTGTGACACAAATTTGTGCCTGCTATTCCTCCACAGGGTGAGGGAGCAATTCTATTTACCGTACATATTATAAAGACAACAAATTGTTGCACCTACTATAAATATTATGAAAGAATGCATTTGCAATTTTTTAAGATTATAGGTGGAAGAAACCTTTCTCCATTGTATTTCCTGACTTCAATCATGACACTTCAGCTACTAGCGACAGATGATGCTCCATGGGAATAGTGTGCCTTGATCTCGTTATTTTAAGGGGCATTTTCTCTTGCTGTCAGTGTCTGAAATATTCAGACTTTTTGCTTTTCCCTCATTGGAGACCAAGAAAAAAAGAAACAACAGGCAAGATCCCAGAGTTGGGTAAGTACAGCACATAGCACTGTGATTAGCACTGCTGCTTCACAGCTTCAGGGACCTGGGTTCAATCCCGGTTTGGTCACTGTCTGTGTGGAGTTTGTACGTCCTCCTTGTGTCTGCGTGGGTTTCTTCTGGGTACTCCGGTTTCCTCCCACAGTCCAAAGATGTGCGGGTTAGGTTGATGGGCTATGCTAAAAATTGTCCCTTAGTGTCCTGAGATGCGTAGGTTAGAGGAATTAGCGGGTAAAATATGTAGGGATAATGGAGGTAGGGCGTAGGTGGCATTGTGATCAGTGCAGACTCGATGGGCCGAATGGTCTCTTCCTGCACTTTAGGGTTTCTGTGATCCCATGAAGTGTTGAATGGAGGTCTAGATTCACATGAAACAGCAAATAGGCTAACTGAAGGTCACAATGATGAGGTGGTAGACTGCTCATGACCCTGTAGTGCCATATTGTACCCCTGTTTTAGATGGCAAAACAATGAACTCCTATTTCCTGGGGTGACAAGTGAAAACATTTCTATTCCTGGAACATTTATTTAGCAATTACAGAGACTGCAGCTACAGTTTATTCTGGAGCCTCTGGGTGACCCTCAGTCAATGCACAGTCAGTATGATTTCAGGAAGCTATACTCTGTGGTATCATAGTATTGTGAATTTTCGTACGGTTTAAACATGTCAAATCTTTACTTGTTATTTATTTTTATAAGTTATCTTTGAAATCAATTAATTATTACCACTCAAGCTCACTTACTGTTAACTGATCTGTAAGATACCATTTAAAAAGCAAATGTTGTTTTTAGTGGCTTATGACAGAGTGACATTGCACACGCCCAGGAATAGATTGCCTGCTGCATGTTGTGGAGAAGGAAAGGGCAGAAATTAACACCTTTAAAATAACAAACCAAGATGGTCTTTCTTCTGGTCCTAATAAATGTCTGACTTTGTTTTTTCTTTCTGAGTCTCCTCTTCTCCATTTTCTGTCTCTGAAATATCTTTCTCTCTTTCCTGCTCCCCTCTTTTCAGATTGCGCCTATCTCTGCACCTTTCCCGACTACATGTGTTTGCATTTGTATAACTGCCTCTTTTTTCTGCATCTTTCTATATCTTTTCATCTGTTGCTGATCTCTCACTGTCCATTGACATCTGTTTCTTTGTGCATGTGTCTCTTGCCCCACCTCTTTCATGTCTGTCTGTGTCTTTTTGTGTGTGCGTATCACTGTTCCTCCCTGTTTCTCTGTGTCAGATTCTTTATTCAGAACTGAGACATGCGCACAATTAAAATTCACAAATCAATATTCAGACTGAGTACTTCAGTAGCTTCACAGATTATTCTATAGCTGGCCAACAACATTGATATGGATATTGCTTGTGTACTGGGGAATAGAATATTCCAATATTGGAAACACATAGTTTACAAAAAATAGAATGGATAAAAAAGTCTTATTCTTTGTAATGTTTATGGGGGAAAAAATCACTTCTGTGTCACTTGTTCAAGTATGATGAGACTTTATTTTATTCCCTACATATGGCTGCATTGGAGAATGCTGGCTTAAACTACATCAAATAAAAAATGAATCCAAAATTGTTTTGCAGCTGAAAGCCAAACACGTTACTAAGTGTACTATAAAAATATTATTGGAAGTTCTGAATGAATTTTAGCAGTTTGCATTTTTATTGGATTGTTTGTCCGTCTGACCACACATGTTGATCTTTTCTCCCACCTCATCAGAACTGGGGTGGGGGGGAGGGGTCGCAAGAAACAGCAGTCTGCCACTTCACTGCGGCTGTGCTCTGAAAGAAGAAGAAAAATGCCTGAAGAAAAGCCTGTGCTGAAGAATTTGCTGCCTGTGTCTTGTGTCTCGGGAGACGAGTTTTTTTCTGTTTATAATGGCTCAGCTAGCCTCTCAATCACTGTGGACTAACCTTCAGCACAGGCATACAGGAAATTGAGATTGATGCGAAGTACTTGGGGAAATAATCTAATTTCAATGAGACCATACTGTTGAAACACTCAGCTTATTGCTAAATAGCACACAACGTTCTGCTCTCATTAACTGGTGCTGATATTGAGAAAGCAGTAAAAAAAAATGCTTCACCTTAGACCAAATGGAATAAAATGAATTCATTTTTTTGCACCTGTGTCATTTTTATTTTATTGCTGTATCCCTGTCATAGTATTGTAACATTTTGGTACAAGGGAGTCTGTACCCAACACCACTGAATTCACTATCACCTTCATCATTCGTCTTAGCGGCTTAAACTTTTGCCATTTGCCTTGTTGTGACACCAGGGATGTGAACAGCTTCTATTTGAAAAAAGTGATGGTTGTTAGTGCAGAGTGCACATTTGAACAAGCTAAGCTCAGTTGAAATTTTAAAAATGATTATGGAAATTATCAAAATTTATCTAGGCAAATTATTAACTGTAAAGTTGCGTTCAAATATCATGGCAAGCCAGTAAAAGATGGAGGAATTAGAAGCAAGAAGATAAATCAGACAGAGCTTTACACCCACAGAGTAATTGAGTTGTGGAATAATTTCCCAGCAAAGAACATTGAAGAGTATTAAATTCTAAACAGCGAAGCAGTGTACAATACTGAAAGCAAAGTGATCCTAGAACCAATTTACAGTTCTGAAGAGGTATGACAGAGTAGACACTAAGGTTGTTTCTGCTGGATTGGGAATTTAAAGCATGGGAGCACAGTCTCAGGGTCAGGATTGTGAATCTTTGGAATTTCATACCCCTTATGGTTGTGGATGGTCTATCATAGAATATATTTAAGGCTTGGATGGATAGATTTTTGGTCTGTTGGAATCAAGGAATATGGGAAGTGGTTGGGAAAGTAGAGTTGAACCCCAGTATAAACAGTGATTATATTGAAAGGTGGAGCATGCTCAGTCTGTATGGTCTATTCCTGTTGCTATCTCTTATGTTCTTGGAATCAGGTCAAAGGTCTGCAGTCCTGCAACTTCCAGTCACAAATGGTGATGGACATTTAAACAACTAACCGAAGGAGGCAACTCCATAAATATCCGCATCCTCAATGATGGAGAGCATAGCATATCAGTATCATATTTGCAGCCATCTTCAGCCAGAAGTGCTGAATGGGTCCATCTCAGCCCCCTCCTGAGGGCCCCAGTATCACAGCTACCAGTCTTCAGTCAATTTGATTCATTCTGGTGCCTGCATGTGGCGAAACCTACAGCATTAAACACCATTTAAAAGAAGCTCTGCAGGTAGCAAGGGGACAGAATTTATTCTCTGTGGAGTCTTTAGTATTCACCATCAAGAATGGCTTAACAGCTCCACTGTTGATTGAACTGACTGAATTCTGAGGGAGATATCTGCCAGACTGGGTGTGCAGCAGGTGGTGAAAGAACTAACAGATGCTTGACCTCGTCCTTTCCAGACTACCTGCTGTAGATGCATCTGTCCTTGACTGCATTGGCCGGAATGACCACCACACAGCGCTTGTGGAGATGTAATCCCATCTTCACACTGTGGGTATTAACAATTGTGCACGTGGCATTGTTACTGAGCTAAATGGAATAGATTCAGAATAGGTCTGGCACTCAAAACTGTGGTTTGTCAGCAGCAGCAAAATTATATTCAGCTACAGTTTATAACCTCATGACCTTGTATGTCCATCTCTACCTTTACCACCAAACAAAGGGGTCAACATTGGTACAATGAGGAATGTGGGAAAGCTTGGAGCAGTATCAGGCATACCTAAAGATGAAGTGTCAACAGAACAGGACCATATGCATGCCAAACAACAGCAGTAGCATGCAATACAGAGTACAAAGCGATCGCACACCCCAGATCACATCAAATCTCAGCTGTCTGATCATGGCCCAAATGGGGTACCCAGGTGAGCACTCAGATCCTGCGCGGATCAACTGCTGGGAGTACTTGCAGACATCTTCAACGTCTCTGCTTCAAGAAGACGACTGAGGTCCCGGTACCAAAGAACAGCCAAGCAGCATGCCTTAATGACTATCGTGCAGTGGTTCTGACATCCATCATTATGAAGTGCTCTGAAAGGTTCATCATGGCATGAATCAAATCCATCCTCCCAGATTGCCTGAATCCACTGAAGTTCGCCTACCACTGCAAAAGGCCCACAGCAGATGCCGTCTTCGTGGCCCGGCATTCAATCCTGGAAAACCTCGATAACAAAGACACCTATGTCAGATTCTTATTTATTGATAACAGGTCAGTCTTCACACCATTATTCCTAAGAAACTTATCTCCAAACTCCATGCCTGGGCCTCAGCTACTCCCTCTCCGGCTGGATCCTGAACTTCCTAACCCACAAATCAAAATCAGTAAGGATAAGCAACAATACCACCTCCATGATCATCCTCAACAACAGTGCCCCGCAAGGCTTTGTCCTCAGCCCCTGACTATACTCCTTATACACCTATGACTGTGTGGCCAAGTTTCCCTCCAACTCGATTTTCAAGATTGCTGATGATATCGCTGTAGTTGGTCAGATTTCAAATAATGAAGAGGCAGAGTAAAGGAATGAGATAGAGAATCTGGTGCAATGACAATAATCTTTCCCTCAATGTCAACAAAATGAAGGAGATAGTCAAAGCACAACACAGCATGGGAAACAGGCCCTTCGGCCCAACAAGCCCGCGCCACCATTTTAACGTAATGAGTGACCTCCTCTACCCATGACCTTTGTCTACACCTACTGGGGAAGATTGAGGGAAGACTAATTTAGGGACAATTTGCTACACCAATCAGCCTAAGAGCATGTTTTTTGGGATGTGGGAGGAAACCGGAGCACCCGGAGAAAACCCACACAATCACAGGGAGAATGTGCAAACTCCCGCAGACACCAGCCCAAATCCATGTATTGGCACAGCAAACAGTGATAGTCACTGAGCTGTCATGTTGCCCATCAGATGGTCCAGTTTAAGCATACACTAATGATGTGAAGCACTAGGCAACTCTTGAAGCAACATCCAAGAGCAGCCGCCGCACGACCCACCGCGTGTATGCCCCTTGTTGGTCAACAAGGCGGACCGAATCACCTGTGAAGTAAAAGAAAAGACATCAATAAACATGCAAAACTTAGACAGACATTTACGGAATCCCCAGAAGCGCAGAAATAAAGCAAGTGAGCCATGAAATATTTTGGAAGGTCCAGAGGAATCAATTGATTCCCAAGGACGTCCCAAAGCTCTTGATCTTTATTTAGAAAAGTCTCCTGTATCCCTCCACTAGAGAGTGGATCTCTAGTCCACTCATGTGCCTGTCTAAATAAGCCTTAAACAACCCCAGCGTGCCTGCCTCCACCATCCTACTTGGCAGTGCATTCCAGGCCCCCACCACCCTCTGTGTGAAAAACCTCCCTGTAACATCTGAGTTATACCTTGCCCCCCTCAACCTAAGCCCGTGGCCCCTCGTAATTATTGTATCCAACCTAGGAAAAAGCTTACCACTGTTCACTTTATCTATACCCTTCATAATCTTATACACCTCTATTAGATCTCCCCTTATCCTCCGCCTTTCTAAGGAGAACAGCCCCAATTTGCCCAATCTTTCCTCGTAGCTCAGGCCTTCCATACCAGGCAACATCCTGGTAAACCTCGTCTGTACTCTCTCCAGGGTCTCCACATCCTTCCGGTAACAAGGCGACCAGAACTGGACGCGGTAATCCAAATGCGGGCGAACCAACGTTCTGTACAACTGCAACATTAGACGCCAACTTTTATATTCTACACCCCTCCCTATAAAGGCAAGCACACCATAGGCCTTCTTCGTCGCCTTCTCCACCTGTACTGCCACCTTCAAGGACTTGTGTACTTGCACCCCCAGGTCCCTCTGCATTTCTATACTCTTAATAGGCCTACAATTTATCGTGTAACTCCCCCCTACATTCTTTCTTCTGAAATGCATCACCTCGCATTTATTTGGATTAAATTCCATCTGCCATTTCTCTGCCCAATATACCAGCCTATCTATATTCCGCTGTATTGCCTGACACTGTTCCTCACTATCAGCAAGTCCAGCCATCTTTGTATCATCTGCCAACTTGCTGATCATACCACTTACTCCCTCTTCCAAGTCATTTATGTATATTACAAATAACAAAGGAGTCATCGACTTCAGGAAGCATATTGGAAGACATGCTCCTGTCTACATCAATGGGGATGAAGTAGAAATGGTCAAGAGCTTCAAGGTTTTAGACGTTCAGATCACCAACTACCTGGCCTGGTCCCCCAAGCCAACACTATAGTTAAGAAAACTCACCAACCCCTCTCTTTCTCAGAAGACTAAGGAAATTTGGCATGTCAGCCAGGACTCTCACCAACCTTTACAGATGCACCATAGAAAGCATTCTTTCTGGCTGTATCACAGCTTGGTATGGCTCCTGTCTGTCCAAGACTGCAAGAAGATACAAAGGTCATGAACATAGCCCAGTCCATCACGCAAACCAGTTTCCCATCCATTGACTCTGTCTACACTTTCCACTGCCTCAGAAAAACAGCTAGCATCATTAAGGGCCCCATGCACCCCGGACATACTCTCTTCCTCCTTTTCCTGTTGGGAAAAAGATACAAAAGTCTGAGGTCGTGTACCAACCAACTTGAGCAGCTTTTGCCTGCTGCCATCAGACTTTTGAATGGACCTACCTTGCATTAAGTTGATTTTTCTCTACAAAAATCAACTACATTCTGCACCCTCTCCTTCCCTTCACTATGTATGGTATGCTTTGTATAGCATGCAAGAAACAATACTTTTCATTGCATACTAATACATGTGACAATAATAAATCAAATCAATAGTGGTTGACAATTCAACAATTCACCGGAGGAACAAGTTCCACAAATATTTCCATCCTCAATGATGGGAAATTTCAGCATGTCAGTGTGAAAAACATGGCTGAAGCATTTGCAACCAGCTTCAGCAGAAATGGATGGTCCATCTCAATCTCTTCTTGAAATTTTCAACATCACAGCTACTGATCTTCAATCGATTCACTCTGCATTATCGAGAAACAGTTGAATGATATAGCAAAGACTACGGGTTGTGAAAACACCCTGGTTGTAGTACTGAAGACTTGTGCTTTAGACCTAGCCATGACCCTGGCAAGCAGTTCCACCATAGCTACAACATTGCCAGCTACTCAAGAATGTGGAAAATTGCCCTAAGATGTCCTTGTCATAATCCAGGTCAGAAACTCCAAGATGTTTTGCAAAGTCAGCCTGGACCATGAGTTTTGTACTTTGAATTTGGCATGGGTGAGCATAAGATGTTTAGCTCCAGGTATGATTCAAGTGGCCCACTCAGGAACTTTTATCAAACAAAGTTTTGTTAAGAACACAGTTAACATATAATAAATCGGCATAATTTTTACTAATTGCATAAAAAGAACAACCAAAATATTGAATAAACCTTATCAGCTAAGTATACTGTACCAATCTAAACAAAGCTGCTCTAGGCTTAGCTCAGAAAGCAAATATGCTCACATGATGCTGGATGTTGCAACTTTCTGACACCAGCTGTGGATTACTCTTTTGAATGTTGATTGAAAATGCTGAAACCTTCCCACACTTGGAACTTCTAGCACACATTGAGAGACACTAAGATACTGCTCGCCTTTAGCTTCAAGCTGCTCCTCACAAACGTCAGAATTTTCACTCCCAAGAGAGACAGCGAACACTGTTTTCAGTCTGCAGTCCAAACAGCTTCTCTCAAATTGAAACTCAAACCTTATATTACCCCGTGGGCAAAAAAAATAACTGTCCTAAAACATCCGACCTGTCAATCATTTTTCACCTAACAATTCCAAAAGGGCCATAAAACCACCAGGACACTGCATTAGCCCAAATTAAAAATAAACAAGGTGCCCATTATAATGCTTCAGTAACAATTAGAGGACATTAGCTCAGACATGACAGAAAAAAAACAAAACAGCCAGGCCTGCTTGAAAAATCTTACAGAAACATGATTAAAATACATTTCTTAAAGGTACAGTATCGTTACAGCCCTGTCTACAAAAAGTAAGACAAATCCAAACCTGACAGTTATGTTCCTATCAATCTCCTCAATCATCAACGAAGTGTTGGAAAGTATCTTCAACAGTATTGTCAAGCAGCACTTGCATGGCAATAACTCACAGACCTTCGTTTGCATTATGCCAGGGCTACCAGGCTCTGGATCTCATTGTGGCCGTGGCCCAAACATGCACCTAAGAGGTGAGGTGGCTTTTATATCATTGCAGCATTTGATCAAGCTGTGGCATCAAAGAGCTCCATTGACATTGAAATCAATGGAATTTGGAGGAAGAGCTCCCCACTACTTTGTCCTTATCTAGCACAAAGTAAGATGGCTGTGGTTGTTGGAGATTTATAATCTCAGCGCCAGGATGTTGCTGCAATAGTTCCTCAGAGTAGTGCCCTAGGCCCAACTATCTTCAGCTGTTTCATCATGGTTTTTCTTCTATCATAAGGGCAGAAATGGAGAGGTTCACTGATGATTGCACAGTTTATAATTACATTTGTGACTCCTCAGATACTGAAGTAGTCCATATCCATATGCAGCAAGACCTGAATAAGATTTAGACTTGCAATAATAAGTAGGAAATAACATTCACACCACAAAAATGCCAGACATTGATACTCTCCAACACTCAACATTGACACTCTCTAACCGTCACCCCTTGGCATTCCCTTGACATTCAATAGCTTTACCATTTCTGAACCCCTCACTTTCAACAGAAACTGAATCGAACTGGACCAGCCATGTAAATACTGTGAATGCAAGAGCTAGGAATCCTTCGAGTAACTCATCTAGCTTCTCAAAGCCTGTCCACCATCTAGAGGCACAAGTCAAGAGTGTGATGGAGTACTCTACTTGCTTAGATAAGTGCAACTCCAACAACACCCAAGAAGCTTGACATCTTCCAAACAAAAGTAATCCTAAGACATTTACTCCCTCCACCAGCAATACACAGTGGCAACAATGTGCTCATACACCCATTAATTATTACCATTCTGGCTGATCTACATTGACTCTCTGTGGGAAGTGTGTCCAAACTAACATCCTATTCTCACTTGCAAATGCTTCCCAGTAACCTCCTCCAGCTTTACATGCACTCTTGGATCCTTGAGTTCTCTGATTCCAGATTCTTGGTCACCTCCCATTCCTTTGCAACCTTCTGATTAATTGGCAGGCTATCATTCATTTGGCTATTACTCTCTTGAACTCCCATCCTTCCTTTTCACTTGTATGCTCTTAATGTCTCACCAATCACTTGGTGTTCTTTCCTGTTAATTATTTATTTTGAAAGTGTCTTGGGATCTTTTATATATTAAAGGCACTTTGCAAATGGAAGCTGGCATAAGTGCCTGTCTAGTAAACAGCAGATTCTGAGTCCAAATCTTAGCAGTGCCTCAGTCCACTTGGTCAACGAATGAGTTTTAAATTGAAACTATCCAAAAATATCATCGGCAAGAATGTAAATGAGGCAGTGTTAGCTCACATAAAATAAATCAGAATCACAGAAAAGGAAAGAGGCCATTTGGTCCATCATGTTTGTGTGCTGCTTGAAAGAACAATTCATTTTCCTCATCATTCTGCCTGCAAATTTTTCACCTTAAAATCCTCCATGAAAGTTACTATTAAAAATAATATGGGGAAACCATAACATAGATTGAGACCTATTTTGTGCCAAACCAGTACAGGAGAGTCAGAGGATACGATTAGGAATCAAGGAAACTAAGGGCTTAGCAAAACATTATCATGTTTGCAAAGCATTTACTTGTGGAACAGACTGTCATGTAGTGCAATGGATACTGTCCCAGTGTAAGCTTTATCGGGAAATTGATTTTAGCTCCTGATTTAGCAGAGTTGTGGTTGGTGGGTTTGGGGTACAGAAAAGATTAAAAATTGAGTCCTAAAACTATAAATTAGTGCTGCATTATTATAAATCCTCATTTCTGTGATATGCTACTTTTAAGCTTACATTAACTCATGAATTGATCTTTTGCTCTTTGAAGGTTCTTTTCCTTTTAATTTATTTTGGAATTATCTATGGTCATCACTTTTTTATTTTTCTTGATGCTTTTCTTCTTGAACCAACCAGTATGATGCCCACTGTATGAGGTTCAGCTTAGCCTCCCTTGCTTACCATCTTTTTGACCCGTTCTGTCCATCCTCTCATTCCACAAGCAGCCACCAAGCTCCTTGGCTTACTTTAAAATTATACCTGCATAGAAGTGGTAAAACACTAGTTTATCAAAGTTATCTCTCCCAGTATTCTCTGGGGATTGGGGAGGGTCAAGGGAGAAAGAAATGGCTGAGGAATCTGGTGAGGTTGTCGGGGGGAGGTCCTGCTGCACATTAGAAATTGTTATAATTTGCCACGTGGCAGCCAGATGGAAGGGAACACCAGTGGCAGGAGACTGCAGCCGGGGATCCTTAAAATTAATTCCTGCCAATCAGTAGGAGGGATGTAACTCATGATTGGGAGAGGAAGGGAGCCCACAATCTAGAGGGATGGTGGGGGAAGAGAAAATCGCCATCAAGCAAGAGAGAGAGTTTGTGATCAGGGTGAGAGGCTTCCTTGAGGGACCTTGGGGCAACACTCCTGTTCTGACTAATAAGGAAAGACACTTCTGCTTCATTTACCTGTGTTCTGTGAAACTCGCATAGAAAAGGTAAACTTGAAATTGGACTGTCAGTTGCACAGTTTATTCGGGTTTGGAAATGTTAATTAACCTCCTACTTCTCTGTGGTGAGGAATTCAGAGGCTTTAATATCATCACTGAAAAATTCATCCACTCAGTGCTATTGATTGACTGGATGTATCAGCCAACAGGGGACCACTATTTAAACTAGCCTGCACCACCAGAAGGGGCAGTTCATTGCAGCTGAAACAGGTGTTGGCAGTCATGCAGGAAGTGACTCTAACCTGGAAAATGTTGAATGATTGCACAACATGGGAGCAAGTGAATGTCAAGGCCTGGATTGGTGGGGAATTGATGCACATGTGATTTGAAAATTATTTTCCCAAAGGGTGATACTGGATCTCTCTGCCTCCGAGATGGTTTGCAATTTTCAAAAGGTCAGCAAAAAGGGAGTGAACAGGGAACTATTCACTGTCAATTAAGTTCTCATTCCAAAGGAGCATGTTCAGAGGCCACAAATGAATTCTGTTGTAGAGGACTCAGATGAGAATACTGGTGTGGCTGCATACAGAAGCACATTGATAAGTATGCACAACAAAATTTTATGTATTGGAAAGCCTGTCCATGACCCCCAAATCCCCTTTAAAAACATGCATTCAATTTCAAGGAGCATGGAGAAGAACAAAACCAACTTGACACAGGACTTTTGCAGAGTTTGGAGTCCATTGTTTCCAGTGTGGTAGTGATGATCAGTTCGCGCACATGGACTCAACCATGGTGCAGCACGATGGACAATGTACCAGGTACCATTGCAATACAAGCAGGCACCTCACACTTCATAATGTAGTGGAAGCACAGACTGCTGTTGTGCATCATAGCTGTGGGTTATAGTGGAAAACAAGGCTTTCAGTCCAGTAATTTATCCTCCAATGGATCATTTGGATTACTGAGGTTCTTCCCCAGGGGAATGACAGTTGCATAAACCAGTTTTCCTTTATTGGGAAGACAAATTTTCCTATCCTATCATTCCTCCGGTGCCCCTACTCTTGCTCATCAGCCAGCCATCACAGCTTGATTTTCCCATGACAGGATTGTGTAATCCTGGGGCAAGTTTTCTAAGACCTATAGCTGCTCAAGGTTGTCCTCCAAGACCATTCCCAGTCTCTTTCAGTGAAAGTCAGCAGCCTTCACTGACCATGCTGCAACCAATGGGATAGCACTATGAGGGAGCACCAATCCAAGCAAAGGCACTTGGAGGACAAGACATTTATGGATTACACAAGGATGATGAGTTGATTTCTGTATGCAACACAGCATAATTTTATTGAAAATTTTTGTTTAGAATATTTATTTCATAGTGGCTTTTATTTTAGCATTGTGACCAATAGACACAGTCTGTAACAGAGAATAAAGAAGATCTAATACGTTCAGGGACTTTTGGTAAATGGGGAATTAGGCCAGAAAAGTATGGTCCAGGTTGCCTTCTCCATTCTTCCTCCTCCTCCTTTTCTTTTCCCCTTCCTCCTCCTCATGAATCTGTTCCTGAACTACCCACTGTATAGCTAGGGGTAGGAACTGTCCAACCATAATACACAGCATAAAGGAGACCGTCCTGAATATTGATATCTGTTCTGCAGGTCTCCTCCCGTTGTCCAAAGCATAGTAGCAAGGATTTCATGGCTCTGCATGTGGTGTGAAGCGTACATTGGAATTACCATATCATCAGTGGTAAGATCCCATTTGGTTTGCTGTGGTTACTCAAATTCAAATGGCACAGCAGACTGCGCCAGAATGAATGCATGGTGACTATCTCCAGAATATTAGGCATTGACCTCCAAGATTTTCTGTCTTTGGTCATAGAGTAGCTGGATGCTGAGTTAGCACATAAAGGTTCATGGTCATAGTCCCCTTCACAGCCACTGGCAATGTCGTCATGTGCTGATTTTGTAAGTGCAGCAGGTGATAGATTTCATGAGGTCATTATTTCTAAAGGGTAGAAGTCTCACATATTGTTTCTCACTGAAGTTCAGGTAGGAGAATTACACCCTGAACACCCTTGATAACATGGGGCTGGAGTCTTGAACTCCAAGTAACATAGTTGGCATCAAATCAGCTTTGCATACTAACGTATATTATGATCTGTCTGCTCTTAATACTTCCAGTGGCCATTTACTGTACATCGTTAATGCTCTTAACATGGGCAGCACGGTAGTACAGTGGTTAGCACTGCTGCTTCACAGCACCTGGGACCCAGGTTTGATTCCCGGCTTGGGTCACTGTCTGTGTGGCATTTGCACATTCTCCCCATGTCTGAGTGGGTTTCCTCCGGTGCTCCAGTTTCCTCCCACATTCTGAAGGACATGCTGGTTAGGTGCATTGACCTGAACAGATGCTGGGCTGTGGCGACTAGGGGAAGTCACAGTAGCTTCATTGCAATGTTAGTGTAAGCCTTACTTGTGACTAATAAATAAACTTTATTGAAGTGATATCATCCAAAAAGTGTGCTTGTGCTATGGAAAAGCTTACATACGTAGCTTCCACAAAAGGACAAAAATCACAATCTTTTATTCAATGTTTTCTCCAAAACTCATTGCGGTGTTAAGAGTCCTGTTTCTCTCCACATTCCTTCCAAACACAAACCAGCCATGCTAGTGATCAAATGCTAGAAGTTGCAAAAAAATGAGAATGCTGCAGTCGGTTGGCAACATCTGTAAAGAATAAATACAAATTGACATTTTGGATGAGTGTCTCATTAGAACTGTGGTTAGATACCTAAATAATCAACCCAACTATTAAGGGCCTCTTCCATCTTTATTTAGGTTTGCTAATTTCTGCAACATTTGTAAACAAAAGAAAAATATGTCTGCTGAGGAGATAGATATTTACTTACATCCACTCATAGGCATATAATAGACAAGGAAGTTCTCATGAGGATTTATGAAACATTGGTTTGGCCTTTGGTGTTGTTTTGAATTTTGGGCACCATATTTTCAGAAGGATGTGAAGGCTTTAGCAAAGGTGCAGGAAAGATTCACGTGAATGGTTCCAGGTTGAGTTATTTGGATAGATTGGAGGAGTTGAAGTCATAGAATCCTTTCAGTACAGAAGGAGGCCATTCAGTCCATAAAGTCTGTACTGACAACAATCCCACCCAGTTCCTATCCTCACAATCCTCCTGATAATCCCCCTGATGCTAAGGGGCAATTTAGCATGGCCAATCAACCCAACCCGCACATCTTTGGAGTTTGAGTGGAAACAGGAGCATCCAGAGGAAATCCACGTGGGGAGAATGTGCAAACTCCTCACATATAGTCAACTGAGGCCAGAATTGAATTGAAGTCGTTCTTCTTAGAGAAGAAAATATTGAGGGGAGGTTTGATTGAGATACTCAAAAGCCTGAGGAGTCTGGGTAGAGTACAGAGGAAAAAGCCTGGGACTGGGATCAATTGATTTGCTTTTGCAGAGAACCAGCATTGACATGATGGACTAACAAGGCTTCTTCTGTATTCCAATCATTCTCTGATATTATGGATACATTTGATATGCATTGAGTAGATTTTGTAGGTGGATGTGCAAGTGGGGTATCTTCTGCCCAGCCACATGGCCAGAATGTACAAGGAAGCCCCAGTAAGATGGCTGACAGTTTTTTAGTCCCAGCCACAAATAAATGGCAAGTGCATTTAGAGAGAGAGGCAGATCTTTCTCTTCCCTGGAAGATCTATTGGGCTATATGCACCACCTCATTCAGGGTCACCATTATTTACTTGCCTTGCCAGCAGTCAGTTATGTTGTGAATTTAGAGAAATCTGGCTTCTGAAGTGTAGCCTTTCTTTAATGGCTCTGATACATGGCACAGGGAGACCTAGAAAAGCTGAAACTGGAGAATAGTGGCATACAGGATGAATAAGACACACATTTCTTGGCCATTTCAAAAAAAGCTCTTGGAGATACCGTACAAATACTTTACAGTAAGCAGCTTAATGCCTCAGTTAAAATAGAGGAATTTGGCAAGAGCTCTTTACAGTAATTTCTAGACTTGGAGCTGCTGAGCAGAAACAGCCATTTTGTGTAGCATTGCTCTGATTGTGACGTCATACAGTTTAAGTCCACATTCTACAATTTCCCCATTCCTAATGTTATTGGAACTCAACTTTATAATGTCACAAAAAAAGATGCTGGAAATACCAAAGAAGTCAGTGACCGTCTATATATAGAAGAGAAAAAAAATAACATTTTGGGTGTAATTCTTTGCCAGTTCTCAGTGATCTGCTTTTAATTTTCAGCATTTTCTGTTCTTGTTTCATTTCCAGTTTTTGCAGTTTATGTATCACCCTGGGGAGTTTTAAGAGAACATTAGCGGCAGCAGCTCTAAGATATAAAACAGAGTAACGAAGGGTGACGAAACAACACTGGCAAATGCACAAATACAACATTTAGGATTATTGGGTAATTTAGTAGATTATATTTCTCCTTTTAATGTAGCAACAATGATGGTTCAGTGATCGCACATCAAGATTGACAGATATGATTAGCTGCTGTGGTTAGAGTGTATTCGTCACTCCCATCAGGCCCAAACATGGTGGTGGTGTGGTTAACCTCAGGACTAACCGTGGATATTTCCTGCACGAGTTTAATGACATGAAGTCAGTTACTGTTGAGTTGTTTATTTTCAGAGAGTGTTTTACATAACCTCTGATCCTTATTTTGATTCTCTTTCAAACTCACCTGTCCTTATTGGCTCACTCTTTCCACCTATCATATTAATTGTGAAAAGTTCTGTTCTTTGCCTTTGTCGTTTTCATAAATACAGCATTTGTTTCCAGTTGAATCCACTCACTCCTCACCATTATTTTTGTTGATTATGGTAAAAGTCCCAGACCATGTCTATATTCTGGAGTTCTGCTTCTACAAGCATTTTTCCCTTCAGTTGGCTGAGGTTATTCAGTCCCTCCTTCTTGATCCAATTAGCTTTCCCCTTTAACAGGCTAATCCATATCTCGGGAATGCTTTTTTATCTGTTCTGTATCTCAGGAAACTCCTGTTGCTGGTTGTTGACCTGTACCAGGACCTTTCCCTGAAGTCTCACTCTGTAACTGATAGCTGGTACAAGCACACAAGTATCTTGTACTATTTATTTAATTAGCTTTTGGTGTGTCAGTGTCATTGACTGTCTGGGAGGCTGGTTCGATCAGTTACCTGGATGACCCATTGTGGATCAAATTGGTGCCGACAGCACATGGTACCATCACTATGATTCGGTACCTGCCTCCTTGCACAACCCATGGAGTTAAGGCTATGACTCTGTGTGTTGGACCTACCCTCAGGCAGAGAACTGAAGAAGAAGAAGGTGCTACTGACAAGTCCAGCTTTTATTTCCCATTTCTAATTGTTCCTGAAAGGTTGCTATTGGATGGGAGTTTACAGAATTCTGAACCAATAATGATGAAGGAACAGCTGATGTAAGTGGAGAAGCAATTGGGGTCAATTGGCCTCCATTTGTCTTGAATGAATAAACTCAACATAAGGATTCATTTGGAGAAGGGCAGTGAAGATTATCTTACTACTGCCTGGCACAGCATCCAATTAAATTGTTCTAATACTAAATTCTGGCTGGACCACAGAATAATATCACAGGCCATTGGTGGCACCATGAGGCAGACTGGGCTCAGCGCTTTGACGCTCATATAGAGAGAGCATATGGGTAGCTGTGGGAAAGTATTCATTGAAGGAAAAAATATCAACTGATCACAAATCAACCTTGAAACTGCTTGTAGAGATGGACTTAACCATTGACTTGAACTTTAAGGGTTGATTTTATGAGAGGTTTCTGTTGGTGCTGGAGTGTGGCTGAGCAGAAACATTTATTTTAAAGTTAAATGAGAATCCCCAACCACACCGTGCCATTCATGTTGCACCTTCCAGCCTATCTGCTGGAAAGACTGTGTGGTTTACTGTGGACATCCCATTCCAGGCCCCACTAACAGTCACAAGCACCTGGCAGCTTTCGCTGCAATCAAGGGAATTTGGCAGGTGTTAACACAACTCTGCGCAGTGCATGAACTCTGCTTTGCACCCTACAATGGGCATCTGTCACATGGACATCAGGAGGATGTTTCCCTACCATCTGTCTGAACTGCACACCATGTCCAGAAGCTAGTTTTCACCAAATATCTAGTTGGCTAAGAAACAGCAAGAAGCCACCAAACAATAGTAGTAACATAGGGCATGGTTTAAATCTAGAAATTCAATGCTTATGTAACAAGGTAATACTGTAATCGTTGGATACTTCAATCTACATATAGGCTTGGTAAATCTAATTAGCGCTAATGCTGTAGAGGATGAATTCCTGGAATATATATGAGTTAGATTTCTAGAACAGTATATTGAAGGACCAACAAGGGAACAAACTATTTTAAATCTGATATTATGTAATGTGAAAGGGCTGATCAATAATCTTGTAAAGAAGACTTTAGGGAAAAATGACCACAATGTGTTAGAATTTTTCAGTCAGTATGAAAGAAAAATATTGCAATTAGAAACTAGAGTCTTAAACCTGAACAGAGGAAACTACAAAGGTATGAGGGACAAGTTTGCTATGCTAGATTGGGAAATCAGCTACTCTTAATCTATACCAATGATTTGGATGTGGGGATCAGTGGTAATATTTTGAAGTTTGCTGATGACACGGAAGTAGAAAATGTGAGTTGTGAGAAGAATGCAAAGAGGCTTCAAGGAGATTAGCTAAACTTATTGAGTAGCAAGAACATATAGGTGAATTACACTGTGGAAAATGCAAAGTTGGCCTTTTGGTAAGAAAAACAGAAATGCAGAGTATTTCTTAAATGGTGAGAGATTGGGAAATGTTGTCCAAAGGGACCTGAATGCTTTTACTAATGAGTCACTGAAGGTTAACATGTAGGGGCAGCAAATTAAGAAGGCAAATGGTACGTTGATCTTTATTGCAAGAGGATTTGAGTACAGGAGCTGCAATTGTATTGAGTCTTGATGATACTGCATCTAGAATATTGTGTACAATTTTGGTCCCCTTACCTAAGGAAGGATAAACTTTCTATCGTGGGAGTATAGTGAAGGTACAACAGACTGATTCCTGGGTGGCAGGATTTCCCAACGAGAAGATTGAGGAGAATGGCCTGTGTTTTCCAGAATTTGAAAAAATGAGAGATTGAAATGAGAGATTGAATAGACTGGGCCTGTACTTGTTAGAGTTTAGAAGGCTGAGGGGGGATCTTATAGAGACTTACAAGATAATGAAGGGGCTAGATAGGGTAGAGGTAGAGAGATTCTTCCCGCTTAGAAAGGGTAGCAGAACTAGAAGGCACAGCCTCAAAATAAGTGGGAGGGGTGGGGGAGCAGTTAAGAACAGAGTTGAGGAGGAACTCCTTCACTCAAAGGGTGGTGAATCTCTGGAATTCTCTGCCCATTGAAGTGGTGGAGGTTACCTCGCTGAATATATTTAAGTCACGGGTAGATAGATTTCTGACAGACGAAGGAATTAAGGGTTATGGGGAGAAAGCGGGAAAGTGGAACTGATCCACTTCAGATCAGCCATGATCTTATTGAATGGGAGGGCAGGCTCAAAGGGCTAGATGGCCTACTCCTGCTCCTTGTTCTTATGTTCTTATGATTTAATCAAATGAAAAACTTTTAGGGGAAATGGTAGCACAGAGGTATTGTCGCTAGACTAGTAATCTAGAGACTCAGGATAATGGTCTGCAGACTCAGGTTTGAATCCCACCATGGCAGATACTCAATAAAAACTCAATGAAACATCTGGAATTATAAGTCTAATGATGGTCATGAAACCATTGTTGATTATCAGAAAAAAAAATCTGGTTCATTAATGTTTTTTAGGGAAGGAAACCTGCCGTCCTTATCTGGTTTGGCCTACATATGACTCCAAACCCACACCCAAAGCAATGAGGTTGACTCTTAAATGCCCTAGCAAATCACTCAATTGTATTAAATTGCTACAAGTAAAACTCAAAGGAGTGAAATTGAATGGATCACCTAGCCTTGACCGCGGCAGTGGAAATGACAACTGGCAGGACAGACCCAGCAGAAGTGGCGGCACAGTGGTATACAATCAGGAGGGAGCTCCCTGGGAGTCCTGAACATCGACTCTGACCCCATGAAGTTTTATGGCACCAGGTCAAACATGGGCAAAGAAACATCTGATGATTACCACATACCGTCTCCCTCCTCAGGTGATGAATCAGTTCTCCTCTGTGTTGAATACCACTTGGATTATGTATTGAGGGTAGCAAAGGCACAGAATGTACTCTGTGTGGGGACTCCAATGTCCATCTCCAGGAGTGGCTTGATGGCACCACTACAAACCTAGCTGGCACGTAAAGGAAATAAGTACTAGACTTGAACTGCATTAGGTAGTGAACCAACAAAAAGGAAAAACATACCTGACCTCCACCTCGGCAACCCGCCGCTGCAGATGCATCTGTCCATGACAGGATCGAAGAAGTGACTTCTGTACAGCCCTTGTGGAGATGAAGTCCCATCTTCACAGTGAGGATAACCTCCACTGCAATGTGTTGCACTACCACCATCCTAAATGGGATGGTCTTTGAACAGATCTAGCAACGAGAATGTGCACGAGAACTGTGGGCTACCAGTAGTCACAATCTGCAATTTCATGGCCCACGATATCCTCTACTCTACCATTACCACCAAATCAGGGGATCAGAATAAGGAGTAGGCCATTTAGTACTGAGAAGTGGAGAAATTTATTTATGAATGTACAGTGAATTTTTGGAATTCTCTACCCCAAAAGGCAATGGAACTTCTGTCATTGAATATGTCCTGGAGAGCAATAAAAATGTGGGGCTAGGGTGGGGAAATGACATTAAGGTAAAAGATCATTCATGATCTAATTTAATGGAAAAGCAGGCTCAATGGGCCCATTGCCCACCTCTGTTTTTATTTCCTATGTTCTATTCTTCTGATGGGGTATGTTACTGAAGGCTTTGTGAAAATCTAGATAAATTGCTTCTGCTCCATTATCATTGTCTACTTTCTGGTTACCTCTTCAAAAACGTCAATAACTTTGGTCATTGAACTTTATGCTGAGTATTCATTATTTTGTTTAACATTTCTAGATAATCTTCTATTCTCTCTATCAGTAAGGTTTCCATTAATTTTCTTAGTATAAATGTTAATTTGACTGTTCTACAATTCCCTGGCCATGTTCTGTTATCCTTTTTAAACAGGAATTACATTAGCTATCTGTCATACAGCTGGCACGACTTCTATTCTAAAAAAAAAATGAGTATTAATGCCTTTGCTATCCCTTCCCTGGATTCTTTCAAAATAAGTGAATGGAATCCATTTGGGCTTTGTTCCCTTTGATTTACTTGTTTTATTCAATTTAGTTTTTTCCCCTTTTTAATTTTGAATTGGCTTATCTTATTCTTTGTTACATCATTCAATATCAATTCTACCCTTTCTGTCTCCCTGGTAAATACCTGGAGTGTAGGAGACTTAGTGGTGATCTTATAGAGGTCTATAAAATAATGAGGGGCATAGATCAGCTACATGGTCAACATCTTTTTCCAAAGGTAGGGGAGGCTAAAACTAGTGAGCATAGGTTTAAGGTGAGCGGGAGAGATACAAAATGGTCCAGGGAGGCATGGTGAGTATCTGGAACAAGCTGCCAGAAATAGGAGTAGCAATGGGTACAATTTTGACTTTTAAAAAGCATTTAGACAATTACATGGGTAAGATGAGTGTAGGCGGATATGGGCCAAGTGTGGGCAATTGGGACTAGCTTAGTGGTTTAAAAAAAAGGCAGCATGGACAAGTTGGGCCAAAGATTCCATGCTGTAAATCTCTATGTCCCTATACGCGAGCAAAATAATTATTTAATATTCATGCCTTTTTTTATTCATTTGTGGGTCATGGATGTCACTCGCTGGCCAGCATTTATTGCCCATCCCTAGTTGCCCTTGATAAAGTGGTGGTGAGCTGCCTCCTTGAATTGCTATAGACCATGTTCTGTGATTGACCCACAATGTTGTTGGAGAGGGAATTATGGGATTTTGACCAAGCAACTGTGAAGGAATAGTGATATATTTCTAAGTCAGTATGGTGAATGGCTTGGAGGGGAACTTGCAGGTGATGGTGTTCCCATTTATCTGCTGCCCTTGTCCTTTTAGATGAAAGTGGTCGTGGGTTTGGAAGGTGCTGTCTAAGGATCTTTGGTGCATTGCTGCAGTGCATCTTGTAGGTAATATACACTGCTGCTACCGAGTGTTGGTGGTGGAGGGGGTGGATGTTTTGTAGATGTGGTGCCAATCAAGCGGGCTACTTTGTCTTGGATGATGTCAAACTTCTTGGAGCTGCACCGATTCATCACATTCCTGCCTTGTAGATGGTGAATGTGTTTTGGGGAGTCGAAGTGAGTTACTTGCTGCAGTATTCCTAATGCCTGACTTGCTCTTGTAGCCACTGTGTTAATGTGGTGAGTCCAGTTGAGTTTCTGGTTAATGGTAACCCCAAGGATGTTGACAGTGGGGGATTCAGTGATGGTAACACCATTGAGTGTCGAGGGATGGTGGTTAGAGAGTCTCTTATTTGTGATGGTCATCGACAAACATCCCCACTTTTGACCCTATGACAGAGGGAAGATCACTGATAAAGCAGCTGAAGATGGTTGGGCCTAAGGCACTACCTTGAGGAACTCCTGCAGAAATGTCCTGGAGCTGAGATGACTGACCCTCCACAATCACAACCGTCTTCTTATATGTCAGATATGATTCCAACCAGGGGAGTGTTTGCCCCCGATATCCATTGATTCCAGCTTTGCTAGGGCTTTTTGATGCCCCACTCCTTCGAAACAGTTGTCACTCTCATCTCACTTCTGGAATTCAGCCCTTTTATCCATGTTTGAACCAAGGCTGTAATGAGATCAGGAGCTGAATGACCCTGGCAAAATGCAAACTAGGCGTCACTGAGCAGGTTATTGCTGAGCAGGTGCTGCTTGATAGCACTGTCGATGACCCCTTCCATCACTTTACTGATGATCAAGAGTAGACTGGGCGGTAATTGGCCAGATTGGATTTGTCCTGCTTTTTGTGTGCTGGACCTATTTGGGCAATTTTCCACATTGTTGGATAGATGTCAGCGTTGTAACTGTACTTGAAGAGCTTGGCTAGGGGGGCGGCAAGTTCTGGAGCACAAGTTTTCAGTACTATTGCCAGAATGTTATCAGGGCCCATTGCCTTTGCAGTACCCAGTGCCTCCAACCACTTCTTGATAGAATGTGGAGTGGATCGAATTAGTTGGAGACTGGCATCTGAGATGGTGGGGACCACTGGAGGAAGCCAAGATGGATCATCCACTCGGCATTTCTGGCTGAAGACTGTTACAAACACTTCAGCCTTATATTTTGCACTGATGTGCTGGGCTGCTCCATCATTGAGGATGGGGATATTTGTGGAGCCTCCTCCTCCAGTGAGTAGCTTATAACATATTACCTCATCTGTCCCTTAATGGTTCTATTCTCATCACAGACTTTTTTAGTGATGTGCCTGTAAAATATTTTATTCTATTTCATATTCATTAATCATTGAATTTTATAGTTCCTCTTTGCTTTCTTTTTTTTAAAATTTCTCTCCTTATCTCTTTGCATTCTCTCTTATTGTGCTCTCTTCTGCTGTCCAAAGATAAAATCACCATAGCCTGTTCTTACCTTTCGGCGAGGGGCAAGGTTGAGAAATTTATATCTCAGCCAATTTGGGCATTGAACCTGCGCTGTTGATGTCACTCTACGTTACTAACCAGCTGTTCAACCAAATGAGTTAAACCAATCTGCTGTTGAAGTACCACAGTGTGGGTTCAATTCCTGTACCGGCTGAGGTTTTTCATCAAGGCCCAGATTCTCATTCCATATTAAATGATGAGATAAAGAATAAGATAAGTCCACTCAAAATTAAAAATGGGACATACTGAATAAAGTAAAAAGCTCTTCCCTAATCCTCAATTGTTTACTTATGTCTTTCTTCATCATGGGGTCTCAGTGGTGTTTAGTTTGTTCTTTTAGCAAAATATAGTTTTCCTACACTCTGTTAAGCACCGTTTTAAACATATTGTTGTTCTACTAATTTATTTTCATAAATTATATTCTCAGTTCCTCAAAATCAATCTATTAACGTGGTTTCCAACGTACTTATACCCTTCTCTAGCGTCATCTTAAATCTATTGTATTGTAGTCGCTAGTGCCTGGATGTCCCCCTGCCTTCTTCCCCTGCCTTCTTCCCCTACCTGTTCTGGTTCATCCCCAATTACTAAATCCAGCAGTGAATCTTCCCTTTTTGGGCTTCTAACATATGGGGTCAAAAAGAAGTCTATAGAAATTAAGAACATAACATAAGAAATAAGAAATAGGAGCAGGAGTAGGCCATCTAGCCCTTCGAGCCTGCCCCGCCATTCAATAAGATCATGGCTGATCTGTCGTGGCTCAGTTCCACATTCCCGCCCTCTCCCCATAACCCTTAATCCCCTCTCTTATCAAAAACCCATCAACCCGCGTCTTAAAAATATTTAGCGAGGTAGCCTCCACCACTTCAACGGGCAGAGAATTCCAGAGATTCACCACCCTTTGAGTGAAGAAGTTCCTCCTCAACTCCGTTCTAAACCGCCCCCCCTTTATCTTGAGGCTGTGCCCCCTAGTCCTTTTATCCTTTCTGAGTGGGAAGAGCCTCTCCGCCTCTATCCTATCCATCCCATTCAACATCTTATACGTCTCAATGAGATCTCCCCTCATTCTTCTAAACTCTAACGAGTACAAGCCTAGTTTATTCAGCCTCTCCTCATAGCTCAACCCCCTCAACTCTGGCATCAGCCTAGTAAACCTCCTCTGCACTCCCTCCAAGGCCAAAATATCCTTGCGTAAGTACGGCGCCCAAAACTGCACACAGTACTCCAGCTGCGGCCTCACCAATGCCCTATACAGCCGCAGCAAGACCTCCCGATTTTTATATTCAATCCCCCTCGCTATGAAGGCCAGCATCCCATTCGCCTTCCTGATCACCTGCTGCACCTGCAAGCTGGGTTTTTGCGACTCATGCACAAGGACCCCGAGGTCCCTCTGCACCGTCGCCTGCTGCAGTTTTTCGCCACGTAAGTGATAATCCTTCCTACCATTATTCCTACCAAAGTGGACCACCTCGCACTTGCCAACATTAAATTCCATTTGCCATTTCCTGGCCCATTCGCCCAGCCTATCTAGATCCTTCTGTAGACTCTCCACACCCTCTGCACAATTTGCCTTTCCTCCTTGGTGTCATCAGCAAATTTCGACACCCTACACTCGGTTCCCTCCTCCAGATCATCTATATAAATGGTAAATAGCTGAGGCCCCAGCACCGACCCCTGAGGCACTCCACTAGTCACCATCCGCCAATCCGAATAGCACCCATTGACCCCCACTCTCTGCCTCCTATTTGACAACCAATCCTCTATCCACGCTAACACCCTACCCCCAACTCCCTGTCCCCTGACCTTCTGCAATAACCTCCTGTGAGGTACCTTGTCAAACGCCTTCTGAAAATCAAGAAAGACCACATCCACCGGCTCTCCTCTATCCACCGCCCTAGACACATCCTCATAGAACTCCAGTAAATTTGTCAGACACGACTTCCCTTTAACGAAACCGTGCTGCGACTGCTCTATCAAGCAATTCCTCTCAAGATGCCTCGCTATTTCCTCCTTGATGACGGATTCTAATATTTTACCTACAACAGACGTTAAACTAACAGGCCTATAATTCCCCGCCTTTTGCCTGGCACCCTTCTTAAACAACGGCGTAACATTAGCTGTTTTCCAATCTTCCGGCACTTCCCCGGAATCCAGCGACGTCTGGAAAATAACCACCAAGGCATCCACTATCACCTCCGCCATTTCTTTCAGGACCCTCGGATGCATTCCATCCGGTCCTGGGGACTTGTCCACAATCAGCCCCCTCCAGTCTGTCGAGCACCACCTCTCTAGTAACAGTAATGTCATCGAGACCCTCCAGTCCTACCACCTTTCCATCTCTAACATCCGGCAAATTATTCACGTCCTCCTCCGTGAAGACCGAAACAAAAAAGTTATTCAAGACCTCAGCCATATCCCCATCCCCTACCACCACGTCCCCCTTCTCATCCTCTAAGGGACCAACGTTCACCCTAGCCAGCCTCTTCCTTTTTATATATTTATAAAAACTCTTGCTATCCTTTTTTATATTAAGCACTAGCCCAGCTTCATAGTTTCTCCTACCCTTCTTTATCAACTTCTTTGTCAATCTTTGTTGACATTTAAACCTCTCCCAATCCTCTTCTCGCCCACTACTCTTAGCTACTCTAAACGCCTCCGCTTTTAATTTAACACTTTCCTTCACCTCCTTCGTTATCCACGGCTTATTACCTCTCCTCCTACGGTCCTTTTTGACCATCGGAATAAATTTCTGCTGAGCACCAAGAAAGATCTCCTTAAAGATCCTCCACTGCTCCTCAGCAGACCTACCTTCCAACGCGCTCCCCCAGTCCACATTCGCCAATTCTTCTCTCATCCTACCGTACTCCCCTCTGTTCAAACAAAGGACGCGTGTCCGGGAACCCACTTTCTCCTCCTCCATCTGCACCAGAAACTCCACCATACAATGATCACTCTCCCCAAGAGGATCCTTCACTGCAAGTTCCCTAATTCTACCCGCCTCATTACATAGCACCAGATCCAAGATAGCTCGCTCCCTCGTCGGCTCCAACACGCACTGTTCAAGGAAACTATCCCGGCAGCATTCCAAGAACTCCTCCTCGAGCCCACCGTGTCCAACATGGGTCAACCAATCAATATGCAGATTGAAATCCCCCATAACTACGGCCGTCCCATTCCTGCACACCGCACTTATTTGCGCGTTAACAGCCCGCCCCACCTCCAGATCATTACTCGGGGGCCTATAGACGACACCCACCAGCGTCTTCCTCCCTTTGCTGTTCCTAATCTCTACCCACAACGATTCCACGTTCTGCTCCTTGGCTCCAGTATCATCCCTTGCTACCACCCTGATGCTATCCTTAATCAGCAGAGCTATGCGCCCCCCTTTTTCCTCCTGCCTATCCTTCCTAAACACTTGATACCCCTGGACATTCAGCTCCAGTCCCTGTCACCTTGCAGCCACGTCTCTGTAATGGCCACCAGATCATATCCATTTGTGTCGATCTGCGCCACCAACTCATCCACTTTATTCCTAATGCTTCGCGCATTCAGATAAAGCGCCTTCATCCCAGCCTTCACCTGGACCTTATTTGCTGGAAAGCCACCAACCATACACACGCCCCTTACTCCCTCTATTATTGGGACATCCTCGGCCTCTATCCTTACCTGTACCGTCTCCTTAACTTTAGACCCAGTAATGTCACCTACCCTCACACACACACCCGCCCCCCCAATTAGTTTAAAGCCCTGTCTACAGTCCTCTTTACACGATTCGCCAGCACTCTGGTCCCAGCACGGTTCAGACCAACCCCATCCGGCCCGAACAGGTCCCACCTACCCCAATACTGGTGCCAATGCCCCATAAATTCAAACCCATTCCTCCCACACCAATTCCTGAGCCACCCATTCACTTCCTTAATCCTATCAACCCTACGCCCATCTGCACTCGGTTCAGGCAGTAGCCCAGAGATGACCACCTTGTCAGTTCTACTTTTTAATTCCATTCCCAGCTTTTCATACTCCCTCCCCAGATCCTCAGTTTGCATTTTGCCTACGTCGTCGGCACCCACATGAACCACAACGACCGGATTCTCACCCTCCCACTCCAGGTTCCTCTGCAGCCCAGATGCGACGTCCCGGACCCGAGCACCAGGCAGACAACACACCCTTCTGTGCACTTTGTCATTGTGACAAAGGACAGTGTCAATACCCTTAACCCCACTATCCCCAATTACAACTACGTTCCTTTTCCCCTTCTCTTTGCCTATGTCCTTCTGCATCACTGTACCGTGTGCAGTCTGCTCACCGACCTCACCTCCCTCGTCCTCGTCCAGACTGGAAGCAAGAACCTCAAACCTGTTATGCAGCTTGAGAGTCTGAGGCCTCCTCTCCCCACCCTCCTTCCTCCTCTCAGCAGCCCCCTCTTGTTCCTGACCCTTAGAGTTAGCCAGTCTAGGGGGGGTGGATGTCTCTTGCACCCCATTGACAATGACACCCTTTCTCCCCCTGATGAGCCTCAGTGTCTGTAGCTCAGAGGCCAGCTCATCTACCTTGAGCTGGAGCTCGTCCAGCAACCTGCACTTACTGCAGACATGGTCACTGGGGAGGACCCTGGGGTCCACCAGTTCCCACATCATACAGAAACCACACATCACATGCCCCTCCATTATTCACTGTAGTAATGTTGAAAATTTCCACACAAACTCACCTGGCCCTTTTTCTCCCAAGCCCTTTTGATATTAAGCCCTAATTGCTCACTCTACTTCCCTCTCACTCCGCTGCCCGCTGCCTACACCAGGCCTCCTTTTAAACCTGGCGCTGATTTAAAGCTGGCTGGCCCACAACTCCTTCTAACCACTCCCTCAGAATTCTTAAAGCAGTAAATACAATAAATGCTTTAAACAGTTCTACAAAGAACAAAGTGCTTTAAACTTATTTAAACAGGTAGGAAAATTAAATTGTTGGAACTCTATTCCCTTATTTCCTTTATAAGGGTAGTTTAAATCCATCATGATTTTTTTTTCTCACTTCCTTCATTTGTCTGCATAGCTGTTCCTCCAACTCCCTTCCAGTATATTGGTGGACTGTAAACTACACCTATTTGTGTGACTGATTCTTTATAATCTTTTATCCCTATCCATACGGTTTCTATTTTTATCTTACTTGTAGCTCAGCATCCCTTTTTCTGCTGCCAATATTTTACCCCAGTTAACTACACCTACTCCATTCCTCTTTGTCCTCTTGATCGTTTCCAAATATATTATATACACAGCAATGTTCAATTAGTTGTCATTAATGTGTTCCCTGATTTAATCCTTTCCTATGTTCTCGTTTTTCTTTAACATTTAGGCAGCTTACATTTCTTGTAGATGCTTCCCTTTATCTTACTACTTTACGCCTTTGTCACCTCCTTATTTACCTTATTTGATTGGATACAAGTCTCGTCAAGGTTCAGGTGGAGCCCATCCCATTGGCACAGTACCTTCCTGTACCAGAACTAGTACCAGTTTCCCATGAAAAGGAACTGCTCTTTCCCATGCTAACCCTTTAACCACCTATTAATTCTTGTCATCCGTCTGTTCTTATGCCAATTTGTGCATGGCTCTGGCAATAATCCAGAGATAAATACCCCTGGGGTTCTGCTTTATAATTTGGAGCTTAACTCCTGATGCTCTTTCAGCAAGACCTCCTCCCTTTTCTACCTTTGTTGTTTATTCCAACATGAAACACAACTGGATTCATCACCACACCCTCCCCACCCTCCTTTCCAAGTTTATCCCAACTTCCATGAGACATCTCTTGTCAGGGACTTGATAGGCAGCATGTCCTTTGGGATTCTCATTCTTGGCTCAAGAGAAGTTTCACAGCATAAGAACTACAGAAATGCATGTGTTCATGTGATTTCCAAAGTCCAAAGAAGAATTCTTTCACGTAGGATTTCAAATTCAGCAGGCTGAAAACAAGAGCTGTAGGTTCACTTTGCTGTTAATATGGATACCACAGATGAGTAGGTACATAGATATTGTGTCAGTTCTGCAGGCAAGGTTATAAACATATTCCCTGGTTCTAGGTTTAGCACAGAAAATAAGTATGCTTATGTGATGCTAGATTTTGCAGTTTTCAACCCTTGCTGTGGATTACTCTTTTGGATGTTGAGTTGAAAATGCTGAGGCCTTCTGGCCCTGGAACTGTCAGCACACTCCTTGCCTCTAGCTATTGACTAGCCAGCTACCAAGAGCTAAACCTAGTATCAGAGAGAGGGACAGAGACACACTGCTTGCAGCCTGGAGTCCGAACAGCTTCTAACTGGCTAGCAACCAGCAGAAATTCCAATACCAGGGAGAGAGACCCAAACACTGTTTTCAGACTGGAGTCCAAACAGCTTCTAACAAAACTGAAAGTGACTCATGGATTTTCCCTGTGAAGCAACCACCTGACATTGGCCTGTCAATCACTCTCAAACCGGACGAGTCAAAAGGGTTGTAAACTCCAGGACATTGCATTATGCCCAGATTAAAAATAAACATTGTGATAGTTATCCTGCTACAGGTATAGACAGTACGGCAACAGTCCCAAAAGACCAGGATCTCTTAAAAAAAACTGCAGAGAAACATGATTAAAATACATTTCTTAAAAGCACAATCTGCACCAGGACGAGAAGTTTATTCATTGGTATTTCATTGTCAACAAGCACAGCCTGATTCATGCTCCTCCTGGCCCAGTACTAACTGTAGCACTTTCAACAACTGACTGCACGTTCTTTTTACATATCAAATTCAGAGAACTAGAAAACCACCTATTAGGGCAGCGCGGTAGTACAGTGGTTAGCACTGCTGCTTTACAGCCCCAGGGTCCTGGGTTCAATTCCCGGCTCGGGTCACTGTCTATGTGGAGTTTGCACATTCTCCTCGTGTCTGCGTGGGTTTCCTCCCACAGTCGAAAGACGTGCTGGTTAGGTTGATTGACCATGCTAAGAAATTGCCCCTTAGTGTCCAGGGATGCATATGTTAGAGGGATTAGTGGGTATAATATGTAGGGATGTGGGGGTAGGGCTTGGGTGGGATTGTGTTCGGTGCAGACTCGATGGGCCGAAGGGCCTCTTTCTGCACTGTAGCATTCTATGATTCTATGATTTTTAATATATTTAAAAATTTACTCTCTCTCTTCTATTGAGCAGATGTGCTTGTTCAATAATAGTTGATGGAAAGGTCTGAATGCCAGATATAAGCTGCAACATTGTGCAAGGCCTGAGCTAGCCTAAAGCATGGCTACTCCATGTTTCTGGGCTCTGAGTCAAACATCCTTCATCACTATGACAATTGGAAGGTGCTAAATCCAATGCAAATCCAGATGAGTTACTATGGTACATAATAGCCATGGAAGTTGTCTGGAACCATATGCTTGGTGCAAACAGAAATTTAGATAAACCCAGCTCAAATAAATTAACTCATTTTGATTTATTTTCTATTTTTAATTAAATTTATGAGACTTCATAACAGACACTTCATCTTAATGATACATCTGCTTACATCTGTGTCAGGCAGCTCTGTGTGGTTTAATAACTTTTTCTTGAAATTTTGTGTTTGTCATCCTGAGGAATGTGAAAATATGGAATGAAACACTTCATTTTGAGCATCCAGACAGGTACAGTTTGGATTAGATATAGAATTACACTGCTTCTGTGCTGTCTCTTAAAACCTTCTCAGGGCAAATACAGCACAGATTAGATACAGCGTAAAACTCCTTCACTGTGCCGTCAAATACTGTAAAAAGTCTGACAACACCAGGTTTTAGTCCAACCGATTTATTTGATAGTAAACTCACAAGCTTTCGAGGGGACTCCCTCTTCGTCAGGTGAATGGAGAGTTCTGGCTTCGGACAGAGCATATAAAGCACAGACAGTTTAGAGATTACTGATTAGAATGCGAATACTCCCAGAGCAGAAGCTGGGTTCAGATTGTCCAGGATCTGACAATCCATACAGGATTGTATAAAGGCAATAAATTATTCTAATGTGTGAGATATCACAGCTGTGCCCAGTTCTGTTCTACATATAGTGGGAGTGGGATAGCTTGATCTTGGATTCAAACATAGCTCGGCACATCGAGGGCCGAAGGGCCTGTACTGTGCTGTACTGCTCTATGTTCTATTTCTACACATCTACATTTCCATGCCTACACTTTCCAACAGGCAGTCACTTGCAGCAAGGCTAAGGAATTCTGGTTGAATGTTCGTCTTCCTTGCCAAGGGGCACAGAGACCAACTAGAGCACTCGAATGCCGTATTGGTGGAACAGCTAATCCAGTACTGACTTGACTTGAACAAAGAGCCCTTCTGTAATCAGGTATTCATAGGAATTCTTAGAGCGCTCTCCATTTCATCCCTGCAAAATTTTCAACCTTTCAGTCTTAAATATTTTATTTGTAACCTTTTCAAGATTTCCAAAAGTCTTGAAAGGAAAAGTTTTGATGCCTGGATGGACCTGTTATTTTCATTTACATCCTTTGTTCATGCAGGGATGCCACAATTGTTAATAACAGCTGTTTCTCAGTTTGTGTAGGAAGTTTTAGGATTTGTCGGTGAGAATGTCAGACTTGTATATATAACCTTCAAGGTCCCCAATGAAATGTCTGAATAACTTTCAGAATTTGAGAAACCTCTAACGGTCATATGATTCCCTTTTTTTATTCAAACCTTTCATTGTGAAAGAAGATAATTTGTGATAATTTTTTAAAATTTGTAGGTTTTTTATCAATGATTCAATCATATTGTCAGTAATATCTCATTACCATTACTAAAGCGATGCATTTCTCTGGAGTCCACATACAAAGAGACTGTCGCTTTGTCATGGAATATTGGAATGAATAATAACCCTGCTGCTGATTCTGCTGCTGTATTTCTCTGGAGGCTGGTGGCTGTGTCACATTTCATTGTCTTAGTGCTTCTCTTTCCTTGATTTCTTTAATCCAGAGTCATAATTAGTACAGACTCTTTTGCACAGATTTTGCATTGCACTCGTATTAAACATTCAGTCTTGCCAATTACAAAATGGCAGTTGAAGGAGTCTGGTGATCCACTTTGGCTAAATAGAGCATTAAACTGCTGTTAAAGGGGACAACAGGAGATGCCAAACTGACATGGCTCTTTCCAATTTGATTCAAACCTCAATCTTAAGAGAGATGGTAGTAGAGTGATAATTTATTAGACGAGTCACCCAGAGGTCCAGGCCAATGTTCTGGAGGTATGGATTCAGATCACACCATGGAAGCTGGTGGAATTTGAATTCAATAAATAAATCTGGAATTAAAAGCTAGTCGCAATAATGATGACCATTAAAACCAATGTTGACTGTGGCAAAAACCCATGTGGTTCACTAATGTCCTTTAGGGAAGGAAATCTGCCACCCGCACCTGGTCTGGCCTAGGTGTGACTCAGACTTACGGCAATGTGCTTGATTTTTAAATACTATCTGAAATGACATAGCTGACCACCCAGTTATAGCAACGTGCTACAGAGAAATCATTCAAGAATGTAACTGGCATCAAGCTAGGCACCAAAAATAACAATGGCATTCCCACCCCTTTTGACATTGCAAAGACCTCCTTTACAGCCATCAAAATTTGTAATTTTGCGCCAAAAATTGGGAGAACTATCCCACAGGCTAATCAAGCATAATAACCTGATTAGTTCTGACAGCAGCCTGATTCATGGAAACATAACTTAAAGACACCACCACTTAATCTTCACTCTGAGGATACTCTCTATTGGTTATATGGCACCACCGCTGTGCCAAATGGGATAGATTTTGAATAGGTTTAGCAACTCAAAACCAGATATCCATGAGGTGCTATGCGCTATCAACAGCAGCAGAGTTATACTTAAACACAATTTGTAATCTATAATATCATGAAACAGCATATCCCCCATTCTACTATTACCATCAAGCCTAGCTCAATAAAGAGTGAAGATAGGCATGCCAATAGTAGCACCAGGCATACCTAAAAATAAGGTGATAACATGTTGAAGCTACAAAATGGGAGTACTTGCATATTGAAAAACAGATGCAGCATGCTGTACAAATAGAATTAAGTGATCCCACAATCAATGAATCAGATTTATGCACTGTAATCCTACCATATCTAGTTATGAATGATGGTGGAGAATTAAACAGCTAACTGGAGGAAGAGGGTCTACAATTGATCCCATTCTCACTGACCGGGAAGTCCAGCACATCCATGCAAAAGACAAGTCGGAAGGATTTGCAGCTATCTTAAACCAGAAGTACCGGGCTGATGATTCATCACAAATGCAGGTCTACAGCCAATCTGATTGACTGCATATGATATCGAGAAATGGCTGAAGGTACTGGACACTGCAAGGGCTTGTGACCCTGGCAGCATTCCAGCAATAGTACTGAAGACACATGCTCCATAACAGCTGCTCCCCTAGCCGAACTGTCCCAATTCAGCTACAACACTGGCATCTACCTGGCAATTGGAAAACTGCCAAGTTATGTCCTGTCCATTAAAAAGCAGGATAAATCCAACCTGAACAATTACTGCCCCTTCAATCTATTCTTGATATTCAACAAAGTGATAGAAAGTGTTATCATCAGTGTTATCAAGCAGCATTTATTCAGCGATAAGCTGCTTACTGACACTCAGTTGGGTTACGTCTGGACCATTCAGCTCCTGATATCATTACACCTTGGACTAAACATGGACAAAAGTGTTGAACCCAAGGCCACATTTGACTGAATGGCAACAAGGAGCCCTCACAAAACTGGAGTCAATGGGAATTAGGGGGGAAAATTCTCCACTGGATGAAATCATTCCTAGCATAAAGAAAGATAGTTGAAGTTGTTGGAGATCAATCATCTCTGCCCCAGGATATCGCTGCAAAAGTTCCTCAGGGTACTGTCCTAGAACTAATCATCTTCAGCTGCATCGTTAATGATCTTCGTTCCATAATAAGATCAGAAGTGAGGATCATAAAACCTCTGCAGTGCAGAAGGAGGTCATTCAGCCCATGGAGTCTGCACTGACCACAATCCCACCCAGGCCCTATTCCCATTACACTACTTATTTACCCTGCTAATCTCTGACACTGGGGTCAATTTATTATGGCCAATCGACCTAACCCGCACATCTTTGGACTGTGGAAGGAAACCAGAGCATCTGGAGGAAACCAACGCACACATGGAGAATGTGCAAACTCCACAAAGACAGTGACCCGAGGCTGGAATTGAACCTGGGTCCCTGGCACTGTGAGGAGCAGTGCTAACCACTGTACTACTGTGCTCGCTGATGATGATTATGCAATGTTCAGGACCATTTGTGCTGTCTAAGATAATGAAGCAGTCTGTGTCCATCCGTAGCCAATACCGAAGCAACATTCATGCTTGGACTGATAAGTTGTAAGTAAAATTTGCACCACACAAGTGTGACCATTTCCAATGTTAGAGAACCTAAGCATCTCCCCATGACATTCAATGGTATTCTGATTGCTAAATTATTTTGTAACATGATTCTAGGAGTAACCATTGACCAGAAACTGATCTGGACTAGCCACATAAATCTGTGGCTACGAGAGCCGACTAGAAGCTTGGAATTTAGCAGCGAATAGCTCACCTCCTGACTTCCAAATACCTGGCCATCATCTACAAGCCACAAGTTAGGAGTGTGATGGAACCCTGTCCATTTGCTGAATGAGTTTGTTCCAATAATACTGCAGAAGCTTGACATCACCCAGGACAAGGCAGTCCATTTGATAGGCATTCCATCCACCATCTTAAACATTCATTTCCTCCACCACTTGCAGACAATGGCAATAGTATGTACCATCTACAAGATATACTGCATTAACTCATCAAGGCTTCTTTGAAAGCATCTTCCAAACCCACAATCTCCACCGCCTTGAAGGACAAAGCAGCAGATACATCAGAACACCACCATCTATAAGCCGCCCCCCGCTCCAAGCCACACCATACTCACTTGGAACTATATAGCCAATCCTCCATTATTGCTGGGTCAAAACCCTGGAACTTCCTTCATAACAGTATTGTGGATTTATCTGCATCGCATGTATTGCAGCAGTTCAAGAAGACGGCTCACCACCACCTTCTCAAGGACAATTACAGATGTGTAATAAAGCCTGCAGCAGCGCATACACTCTAGAAAATAGAAAAAAATCACTCATAAAAGTGCAGGTGAGGAGTGCCAGGGAGCCAGTTTTTCCTGAGAATTTAAAAATGAAGTAGGTTGTATTCTAAGATTGGGACTGAAGAGCATATTTGATCCAGATGCCAACACTGACTGTGATGAATGAATTGACAGCACGTAGGATACACTGTGAAAAGCTCTCTGCAAAGAGCCTCAGAAAGGTTCTCATGCAGTTCTGAGTGACCAACCCAAAAGTATCAATGACCATGGTTTAAAACCAGAATATATGGTCACCTACTCAATTAAGAATTATAACAGATGTACAGCATATTGTTGTATGTTGGATAATGGCAGATCTGAAGTGTCTTACATGCAGAATTTTAGTGAATTGGACTGATCTATATTTGGGAAGATGGGGATGTTACTAAATATTTAGGATTAGTAGAAAACAGCATCTTTGGAGAATATGTTACAGTACAGAGTGGTTTATAAATTGATATAGTTTGGTGTGATATATTGTAGTTGAGATGTACGTCAAAAAGGCAATTATTTGAATTGTTGTATTCAGAAGAGCATTATTGTATGGCGTTAAAGATAGTTTTAAGAGATTTTGAATTGGTGAATATTAGAAATAAGGTGTCATTTTAGGTGGGTTCACTTTAATATTTTCTGTGCCTGAAAGAAACCTATAGTTAGGTTTCACGCTCGTCAAAAATATTCGTATGTGTGGGGGTTTGTTCCAATTCAAGCTGGGATTCTATTGTGTTTAGAGAGCTGTGGTGTGAAAGGTAAATATGGTTGCTTGTCAACTAGGGGCTCTTGTAAGGAAAAGCAAGAAGCTTTGGTTGTTCTTTCATTTTAGCTGGAACCCAGGGCAATTGCAAGCAGGTCATAGTGAACGAACAGCTTTCTCTTAACTCAGGGAGAAGAAGCTAGAGAGAGAGAAAGGCCAGCAGTCTTAGCTTTGCTGGAAGAAAAGCTGTGCAATAGAGTAATATGCAAGAAAGCAAGCTCCAGCGGTACTAAGGAATAGGTAAGTCTGGAAACCTAGAAATAAAGCAGAACCCAAGACAAAGCTGAGAAAGAATCAGTTGGTGAGAAAGATTTAGAAACCTTTCTAAACCTAATCCTAAAGTTTGGAATGTCTTACTACCCTTTGGGAAACAAATCTTAAAATAATTGAGAATAAAGTATTGGTTGGGTATCAGAATTTGTATAACAGTTGAAGACAGTCAAGGCAAAGAAATCCTAAAGGTGTTGGTACAAAAGCCTGGAACAGACTCACTGTTAAATGTGGAATGGAAGCTTTGTTTAAAAGTGTCATTTGTAAAATCTGGCCTGGATTCTAGATTGCAAACCACCAAGTGAAAATATTTCAAAGCGTAGTTTGGGAGTGGAGTTTGGAAATTCTTGTATGGCAATCATTTGGGGAGATTCTGAGGCGAAAGCCACAAGTATTAACTCTATGTGCTAATGAGATCATTGTAGCTTCAAATATACTTTTTCATTTGTGTTAATCTTAAAACTTGTGTGTATTTGTCAAGCTAAGGGGGAAGTAAAGGAGCATTGAGATAATGGGTGAACAAGACTTGGGGTGCAATTTTACTGTTGCACCCCACTGGCTGGTGGGCAGGACAAGTCAAGAAATCAGGTTCGCACTGGATTCCTCGCCCCTTGTGAGCTTACCAGCACCGGATATCCGGTGAGTTCAGCCTTTCACCTATTTGCGGTGCGAGGCTGAACAGATTATTTAAATCCTGCTTTATGTTTATTTAATGAGCTGGAGACGATATCATCTGGGCTCATTTGCCTGTATAACTTTGCCAGGGAGGTTCTCTCTGGTGAGAGTCAGAGCTGGCCCTTAGCAACAGGTTGCCATTGAGGCCTCCAAGAGGAGGTTACGAAGGTGCCTCTTGGGCAGTGCCAGCCTAACATCCTGGCACTTCTGTTGGGTACTACGCAAAGCCTAGGAGGTGGGGCCTGAAGGGGCAGGGACCTACTGGGGGGTTGGGGGGGCAGACCAAGGGTGGCTGGTTGGTCGTAGGGGGGTGGGAGGCACTACGCACTCTGCATTGGGATCGCTATGGGGTGGGAGGGGGAATCTGCTGGCACACTGCATTGAGATTGGTGTTGGGGGGGAGATGGGATGGTTGCTACTTGTCATTGGGATCTGTTTAATAGAAACATAGAAATTAGAAGCAGGAGTAGGCCAATTGGCCCTTCAAGCCTGCTTCACCAATGACCTTGATCATGGCTGATCATCAGATTCAATATCCTGATTTACCCCCTTCCCCCTTTAACCCTTGATCCCTTTAAGCCCAAGAGCTTATTATCTAATTTTGTCTTGAAATCAGTCGTTTTGGCCTCAACTAACTACATTCGATGGTAATGAATTCCACACATTCACCACCCTCTGGGTGAAGAAATTTCTCCTCACCCTAGTTCGAAATGGTTTCCTCCTTTTCCTCAAACTATGATTCCTGGTTCTGCACTCCCCCACCATTGGAAACATTCTTTCTGAATCTACTTGTCTAACCCTGTTAGAATTTGATAAATTTCTATGAGATCCCCTCTCACTCTTCTAAACTCCTATAAATATAATCCTAATTGACTTAGTCTCTCTTCATATGACAGACCTGCCATCCCAGGATCAGCCTGGTAAACCTTTGTTGTATTCCCTCCATAGCGAGGACATACTTCCTTAGATAAGGACACCAAAACTGCACACAGTATTCCAGGTGTAGCCTCACCAATGCGCTATACAATTTGGGGAGGGAGGGAGTGCCCACTGCCACTCTGCATTGAAATCAGTATGACAGGGGAGGGGGGTGTGATCGGGGCTGACCAGGGGATTGGGGGGGTGGGGGCCAGGCAGCCAGTCCTGTGTGTGATTGGGGGGAGGGAGGAAGGGATCAGTCTGGGGGTGTGCAGGGTGGGGGGGGAGGGGGGGTGTTGTGATAAGCTGCAGGCCCCTGTGGTAGCTTGGGTACTGTTTTTAATCCATGGAGGCTGGCTGAGAGCACCAGCCGCTGAGTGACAGGTTTCTGCTTTTACAGACCTGCACATGTGTAATGATACCGTCAACTGTTCTCAGCCAGCATTCAGGTGACTTAAGCCTCAAACCCCTCTCCCTACAGGCGAAAAACAGTTTCTGCTGGTTTTGGATATGATAGCAGATTTGAACTCGCCCAAAAAGAGGGATCTGAAACTTTTCTGTTTTCCTGCCAGTTCTGGACTTAGAGTTTTTTTGGTAAGATCGCCTCCTTGCTGTAAGTTAGAATGTAGACAGCTGAGTTTTGGTTGGCTGCATTTCAAAAAGTAATTCATTGGCTATGAAGCTCTATGCAGTGTTTGGAGTTTATGAAACACACTGGCTGGAATCTTATCACCATTTACACCAGAAGGATTTTCCCATCCAACTGCAGTAAATGGCGGTTTAGCTGGCTGCCAAATTCTCTGACCTCACTTCAGCGAGAGTATGATGTGAATGACAGGTAAGATCATGCTCACTATATGAATACAGATTCTTTGAGGCCTTGATTTGAACCCAACTTGCACAAACTGGGTGGGCAGTTATAAACCAGGAGTTTATTTATCCAGTCAGATCCAAACCAGTTTTAATTTTCAGAGGCGCATGTGGGGAAACTAAAGAAAATACTTTCCAATCAAGCTGAGGTAAGTCTAGTGACAGAAGAAACTCTTTAAGTGGCCATGAGGGATGGATTAACGGTACCACTGCCACTAACCCCCGCCCTCTGCTCCACCCACCCCTCCCTCTCCACCTCCCATCGTTTGCTTAAAGGCCTCATCCCACAAAAGCTGGGTGAGTACCAGTGGCAGGCAGGTCGGTTGCCACATTGGAAGTTCAAACTACAAACTCTGTTGGGATTGCATGTGGGGTCCCAGAGAGATTCTCTTATTCCAAGGCACTCAGTGCCTGTTTGAGCGATTTGGCATCAGAAAGGGGGTCCCTACAGCGAGCCAACCCACTGTCTTTTGTGCCTACTTCCCTTTCCAGGAGTCCCACCATGTGACACTCATCCTGTACTTGCCCATCTGTGGTCTGGATCCTTTGATGATACTTGGTCTCTGGTGGGTGCATTGCTGGCAGCAGCCACCACTCCCTCCTGCTTGGCCAGCAGCTCAAGGGGGCTGGATTTTCACCCAGCGGCCCTTGATCCTGGGGAAGCATTTGTTATTTATTCTTTTATGGGATGTGAACATCACTGGCTGGGTCACATTTACAATGGGAATTCCCATTGACAGCAGTGAGACCAGAGAATCCCACCTTTAGCAAACAACACGCCATCTCCTGCCAGTGGGAAACATGCAGCTGGCAGGCTCGAGAATCTTGCCCATATTCTCTGCACAGAACAGAAACTGAAAGTAATCAGCAGCCTGTGTAACACACTAACGTGGTCACCATCAAATCATGTGATCAGTTCTTAAAGCAATTATGCAATTATTTAAATATATGACATAGGGAACATGCAGGTGTTGGTGCTCCCATGCATCTGCAATCCTTGTCCTATTATGTGATAGTGGTCATGGGTTTGGGAGGTGCTGTCAAAGGAGACATGACAACTTGCTGCAGTTAATCTTGTATCTGATATACACTGCTGCCATGTGCATCTGTGGTGGAAAATGTTAATTTGTGGGCTTGTCCCAAAGGAGGAAACACTGGCTTTTGCCAGCTCTGCAATCAGTTGCCTTGATCATGTATTGTCTCTAGATTCTTCCCATTCCATCCCATGAAACCCCACCTGAAACCATTTCCTACTACTCATCTAGAAGTTGGCAGGAAGTCAGATGTTGCCCAACTTTCACCTGACTTCTCCTTGTCTGTTGTGGGCAGAGACTTAGATTGGTGCTTTTTAAATGAGATATCTAAAATTTATGACCGTGTGTTTTACACTTTCCTTGCCTGCACCCATCAGGGTTAAAATGAAGACCTCCAATCAGGGTTACAATCAAGTTCATTAAAATATCAATCATATGGTTTTATATTAAATGTTTTGTGTGATATTTTAATGCACAAATGGCACTTATTCCAACTAAACACATCAGCAACCAAATTAAGGGCAGGGATAGCTTGATCTTGGGATTGGACAAAGCTCGGCACAACATTGAGGGCTGAAGGGCCTGTACTGTGCTGTAATGTTCTATGTTATATGTAAAGTAATTCATACTAATATGCTAACCATAGCATTATCCTGAAGTCCCTGAATGGAACAGATTATTCAGTTCCAAGCAGTTTGAACTTGATTTAAAATGAATAAAACTGAAAGGGACAACTGTGCAAAAATGTTCCCGTAGACAATGGAGGAGTCTCCCAGCCAAAGCAGATATTAACGCCGTAATAGGATCTGAAGGACCGAAGGCAAAAAATATATATGGCACAAAGTGAAAAGATTCCATATTACATTCACAGGTTGATCCCTCTGTCATTGGCCTGGGACAAGACATGGAGGACAGTGGCGTACAATTAAATTGATGGGTAATGAGGGGCAATATGTTCTAGAGTTTCTTAACATCATATTTTTGTGGCCACATGTCTGTCCTTGGCCTGCTGCAGTGTTTGGTAAAGTCCAGCGCAAGCATGAGTCGCAGCATCTCATCTTCTGGTTGGGCACATTGCAGTCTTCGGGAATCAACATTAAGTTCACTAACTTTAGATTTTCAGCTTTCTCCTCCATCTTAAACCCCCTTTTCAAACTATCTCATACATGTATTTCCTCAATGCAGACCCCTTATCCTTCACTCACACCAGGCCATCTGTCTGTTGTTCTTAAAGTTGCTATTTTTGTTGCAGTTTTTACAGTTCTAACATATTTTTCCTCTCTTCTGTTCTGTTGAAGTGTCTAAGGACTCGAAATGTTAATTCTGTTTCTCTCCTAATAGATAGGCTGGCAGATCTGCTTAGTTTTAATTTGATTGATTTGTTATTGTCACATTATAAGTATACAGTGAAAAGTTTTGTTTCTTGCATGCTATACAGACAAAGCATAATGTCCACAGAGAAGGAAAGGAGAGAGTGCAGAATGTAGTGTTGCGGTCATAGTTAAGGTATAGAGAAAGATTAACTTAGTGCGAGGTAGGTCCATTCAAAGGTCTGACGGCAGCAGGGAAGAAGCTGTTCTTGAGTTGGTTGGTACATGACCTCAGACATTTGTATTTTTGTCCTGATGGAAGAAAGTAGAAGGGAGTATGTCCAGGGTGCCTAAATTATGCTGGCTGCTTTTCCAAGGCAGCGGGAAGTGTAGACAGTGTCAATGGATGGGAGGCTGGTTTGCGTGATGGATTGGGCTACGTTCATGACCTTTTGTAGTTTCTTGCGGTCTTGGGCAGAGTAGGTGCCATACCAAGCTGTGATACAACCAGAAAGAATGCTTTCTATGGTGCATCTGTAAAAGTTGGTGAGAGTCGTAGCGAACATGCCAAATTTCCTTAGTTTTCTGATAAACTAAAGGCGTTAGTGGGCTTTTTTAACTACGGTGTCGGCATGGGGGGACCAGGGCAGGTTGTTGGTGACTTGGACACCTAAAATTTGAAGGCCTAGACCATTTCTACTTTGTCCCCATTGATGTTTTTCCAGTGTCTCTATTCTAAGTTTTGGAGTTTAATTCGCTTTGGGCACAATTTCTTTGGATAAGTGCTTTTCTTCAAGAAATTAATAGGTAAAGGGAATAATTTAATATAGTTTGTGGACAGTAAGGAAAGGTGCTTTTTCATTTTGTGATCTCCTATTGTCCTATCTAGGTTGGCAAATCAATTCTAATAACACTGAATAGGTATATGATGAATCATGTCTTCTCACACCAATATATTTTCATTTCACACAAAGAGACTAAACTTGCTGACAGCTACTACTTTGATGTCAGCCATGATAGAGCCCTGTAATTCCAGAGGCTGCAAACACTTGGGTATCCTGTAAGGCTGAAGACTGGAGATTTTCAACAATGACAAACAAAAATTGCAGTTTAGATTTTAAAATTGTAGCATTTGACACAGGATGTTGCAACGCCATAACCCCCCGGCTTATTTATGCAGAACTTCCACTCAGAAATGTAGGTAGGCAGGGAAATCTGAGTTTATTGCATAATTAGTGGGGGTAGTGGACTTACTGAGTTGAAGCTCTCTTTTCTTTCATACTGTCTTACGCTTGATTGCTTTCTGTGTCATTCATTCCTTGAGGACACCAGACACCAAGCAAACATGAAAATTGTACAAGAGGAAAACATTTTTGATTTAATAGTCAACAAAAGCTGTAATAATTTGAAGATGTTGCAATGTAAGAGGTTGTAATGCTAAGCAAAAAGCACAAAGCCTCTGCAGGAATTGAGCCTGCAGCTGCCTGATTGTATAATGCCTCGTGTTTGACTGCAGAAGTTGGGGGAGGGGAAGGACCCCACCATCACTACTTGAGGTTAAATCACTGCAGGTACCACAGCAAGTACAAATAAGGACAGTGCTCCTGCGGTTCCTTAACTGTTTAGAAAATTGTTATTTGTTCTAAAGTTGATCCAAAGGTAAATCTGAGCAGTAATCCAGAGCTGTAAGTGTTAAATATAGCCCTAAATGCTGGATGACAAGGAAAGCTGCTAATGAATGCTGGCTATGCAGAGTATTCCTGGCTTCCATTTGGCAGGCATTAACTTCTGAGAGAGTGTGTATGTGTGTCTGTATATGTGTGTGTGTCTGTGGAGGTAGATGTTTGGAATTTGACACCAAACGGCTGACAGGAACCCACTAGGACACAAGAGAAAGTACTGAGTTATGGGGGCTTGGGACTGGGGAGGATGGTGGAGGTCGGTGGTGGTGAGGGGGATTGCGATGATAGTTCACTGTTGGGGTTGATTTCCTCTTGTCAAATCTAACATTTCCCTCCAAACTCTGGAAATCCTATATGTGTTAATTGACATGATTTTATTTGCTGCGCCACCCTGTGTGCCCTCCACAATAAATCAATGACCACTCAACCTGCGAAATTTGCAGGCCTCTGTACTCCCACTATCAGTGGTATCTTTCAATTTGAAGGATCAAACGTCTTCACTCATAATGGTAACACTTCGCTTTCTCTGGATTAGATATCTGGTGTTTTTTTTCTATCTGCTAAGCACTGAGCTTGTTCCATGTGTCTGAGTGTTTCTGTTAGTGTTACAACACTAATTTGATTGAAAATGTACTGCGTTAGTTCCTAAACCTGTCCTCTGCAGTATTGCTAATATTCTTATCACTAAACTGTGTTTACAATTGACCTAGTAAGTTCTCTTGAGTTGTCTGTTGCATTTTGTTATTTGCTTTTGTTTTATTTTATAACGCTGTGACTGTGTAGCATTAGGTCTTTCATCGTTACCGGCAAATCAGTGAAAATCACAGGTGGTAATTTGGTGTTGTGTGACTACTCTAACTCATGATCACGTAATTTTATAAATAAACATCAACATTTAGGTGCTGGGACTTCGTGTTGCTGTCTTAACACCTCTAAACCAACAGAAAAACCCCAAAATTGGGATTCAAATTCCTCTTCTATTATACATTTGCAGCCCTTGGTAAAAGCGTGCTTATTGCATAAGAGTTTTTAAAAAAAAATCAAACACCAATTTTATTTCATCCGCTAGACTGAATGCAACCTCTTAACTGGCACCGGGATGGCTGGAAAACTCCCTTTCTCCCTCCAGCTTCCCTTCTTCCTAACTCACTTAGCAGAAGCATTCGTCACCTACAACAGAGGGGATATTGAGGTCTTGGCTTGTTTGTGGCTTAAATCAAACACTGTCCCTCTGATAGCATTAATACACTAATCAGCACAGTGTACACCCCAAGTAAATAAGTAATGAAGATAGATTGTCCCCATGAAGCGTAGCACGGCGGTGACTCCGTCTTGCTGTGACCACAAACTAACCCCAGCTATGTATGCTTTTTATGCCCATCATGTGCTCAGTACTCCAGGTTTAGTTGGCAGTTGTCAGCTGCTGTTATTTTTTCCACCAGCAGTCGGGAGTATATGTGCATGCTATGAGTTATTTACTGTGAGCTGATGAGCTCCAAAAGCCTGAATCAAATGCTTTCACTTACCATAATATAAAAGCAAATTACTGCAGAATCTGGAATTTAAAACAAGGGTCATCCAGACTTAAAATGTTGGCTCTGTTCTCTCTCCACGGATGCTGCCAGACTTGCTGAGATTTTCCAGCATTTTCTGCCTCCACTTATTACAAAAGCTTGACTTTTGTAGTTGGAAACTGCTGTTTGAGTGGATATGGCACCATTTTTCAGTTAGGGGAGAGAGAGAGTGTATTGACTAAACCATTCTCAGGTCTTTGTGAACCTGTTCGATGGTGTATGGAATCTCTGTTGCAACTTGGGATTTTATCAAGCAGTTCAGATGGCACTGTGGAAGGTGATTCACACAGCTTTGAAGTAAAAGCAACCTCAAACAATCATCACATTCCCCACGTCAACTGGGTTGTGACTTGAGTTGCTCATCTTAGTACATAGCATGTTGTCAACTCATTCAGTCTTTAGTAGCATAAATTTCCATAAAAGACAAAATTAATCTTGTAAATGCTCAAAAGCAGCTCATGGATAAATAATACTTCTAGGAAGCAAAATAATAAAATTGGAGGTAAAATGTAGAGGATTGTAGTGTGATAAGAATATCTGTCAGTAAAAATGGATCCAATAATTCCAAAATCATCTTCTAGCTACATTAAAATATTGGAAGAGCAAATTGAATTATTCTTCAGTGTTTTTGTTGTGGTACACCAAGAGAACTTCCCTCTCTAAGTTAGAAAGCCATTTAAGTTCCACACCAGCAACTTAAGCACAGAATTTAGATTGACTCTTCAATGCATTGCTGAAGGAGTGCCACACTATTAGAGGTTTTAATTTTTTCGATAAGATCTTAAACCAAAGCTCTGTCTGCCTTTTTGGGTGGACTAAAAAGATCCTAGGGAACCATTAGAAGAACAGAATACTTTTCCTGAAGTCCTGGCCAACACATATACCTCAACAACACAGCTAACCTGATTATCTGGTCATTGCTGTTTGTGGGACCTAGCCTTGTGTAAATTGACTGCTGTGTTTGCCTTCAAAACAACAGAGACTGCTCTTCGAAGTGTTTCATTGGTTGTGAAGCACTTTGGAATGTCTTTAGAAAACGTGAAAGGTTATCTATAAATGCAGCTCTTTCTTTCTCTTTCTACTGAGAAAGAGAAATCTAAATTTGATGAATGTTCTTTGTCTGATTGTTTAAGTATTAACAAAAGAAACCACAGAATTTGCTGATCATAGGTGTTGTTTAATTGACTGAGGTAGAAAATTGAAGCACTGTATTAGAAAAGAAACTGTTATTGATATTTTAAATATGAAACTCCCCTGGATTAAAGTTTTGAGAATTGAAACTTCAGTTTGTTTTTTAAAATTTTGGAACAAGAAAATCACAAATCCTTACTTCCACTGGGAAATTTTGCAAATCTGCTGATACACACTGGAAAATTCTGTAAACTGCACATGCTCAGAATCTGAAGATCTGGTTGTTCACTTAACTGGTGAAGAGGTCCAGTAGGGGCTTAGATCTCTGGACAGGCTGCACCTTTTGTGTTAAAGCTTTAATGAAGGGATTCAAAGACATTTTAGTATGTAAATTTAAAAATAGTAATGGGTAGTAAGTAATAATTTGATGTTTCTATTTTCATTAAAACTTTATTCTGCATGTTAGAAATTCCAGTGAATTGTGAAGAAAAATGGCAGGCAAAAAGTTTTTCCATCCTTTTATTATTGCTTTTCAGAAATAGTTCTTTTCATAAATCCTTGGTCGCTACTTACTGGCAGTTTTCTAATTGATTCATACTTTCCTGAACTATTCAGCTGTGATTGGCTCACAAATCATCAGTAAATCAGCCAAGGAATAAAGGTAATAGTGACAGTAAATGTTACTGAAAGCAAGTGACACATTCACTTCCTTCAAATATTTCCTGGATAATATGGACTTCAAAGATTTGGCCTTATTCTACTTTGCATCAGTATTTGGTGTTGTGCTGTTGTTAATTTTGTGGTGGAAGTAGAATGCATTAATTTGTCCCAATGCTACAACATCCTCCGCACATTAAGTTCCAGTTTATTACTCGCCTAAAGTTTAATCACAGAAGTAATTTAAGATCATTTAGTAGTTCATAAGGGATTGGGTAAACATGGCGTAGATTCATTTAAGATTAGGCACAGTTATGTATAGGTATAAGGCTGGAAGGCATCAGAACTGTATGTGTGCTCTACTCAATGCAAAGGTGAAATTAAGACTGGATCACGTGACACATTTCCCTTCTTGTGATGTTAAGCTGATATCCTTTAAATGTACATAACAATAGCAACCATCCCCTCTGCTTTTCTTATTATATACAGAGGTTGGGGCCACAAGGCCACAAAATGTAATACCAGACATTTGAAATATATCTGCTGTATATTCAGACACCGCATGTTTTAGAACAATATGGTAGTATATGCATAATAGAAGTGAATTGACTAAAATGATAGCTGCATGCAGGGGAGGGACACTGCATGCTTCAGAAAGTTTTCTGTTATTGAGTCTGGAGGAGATGGATACAAGTGGTCTGAAAGAACTGGGAGCAAGTTGAGTAGAAAGATAGTCAAAAGACAAAATTAGGCACAACATAAATAAACAGGAAAGGAAATTAGTAATGGAGAGTAAGTGTCAAGGGAACACTGGAAGGAACATTAAGGCAATAAAACAAATGATCAGTTCAGCTACAGAGTTAATTGCAACATTAATCTAACCCACTCATATTTGGGACAAAAGAAATTGGAAAGATGATGTGTGTTGAGGCTACATATATCAGAGAGTATTATAGCAGAGACGAAAAACATGCTGACCAATGTGTAAGGAGTGGAAATGTTATAAGTAAACACTGAATTATTTAATGTTTGCACAGACTTAATGTGATATTTTATAGCTTGGTTAGATTTTTGAAAGAACTGGCAAAGGCACAAAAAGATGAATGGCTGCCTATTATGCTATGAGGGTGACCTCATGAAAAATCTTATTTGGATCCTGACAATTCTACAGCAGACTTTACATTTGTTGTATTACATTTAATAGGTTCCTTTCTGGTTAAAGTGTTGTACATGAGCAATTAATGTGCTTGTGATAATATAGGTAATTTAAGTAAATAAGATAGTATCAGTTACTGGATTATTTGTAATACCAGTAATTAGTTGAATACTAGAATATTTGTAGAGGTGTTTGAAATATTTGGAATAGTATCAGTAACTGGAATGCTTGCTGTTAATACTTAACTGTGGTTCCTGTAAATAGTGTGCTGCAGATGGAATCCTTGCCAGGAGACTTTCAGATGCCATCAGTGTTGGACATTCATATTTTGTAATGGCTTTTGTTTTTTTTCTAAACTTAGTGAATGAATTAAAATATACCTATTCAAATCAAATCAAGTCATACCAATCTTTATAGATCATTGATAAACCCTCAGTAGTACAACTGTGGATAGAAGTATATAACTGAAATGCAGATTGTTTTACTATCTGTTTGCTACTTGCTACTTTGGCAAGTTTTGTATCATCTGAAAATGTATCTGAGTCCAGTTCATCTATATACAATGTTCTTTGTGTGTTGGTGCATCTCCCTCACTGCTTCTCCAGTGAGTCTCTGGAAATCTGAATGGTGGGAAGCTGGATTTAGCAAAGCCAGACCATGAACGATCCTTCTGTGGCCCCACCCTCTGTATATAATAAGAAAAGCAATGGGGGGTGGTGGATATTATTAATATACATTTAAAGGATATCAGCATAACATCACTAGAAGGGAATTTGTCATGTGATCCAGTCTTAGTTTCATCTTTGCATTGAGCAGAGCACACAAACAGTTCTGATGCCTCCCAGCCTTCCTATGCATAACTATTTCAATGTGCCTAATCTTAAATGAATCCACACCATGTTTACCCAATCCCTTATGAGTGATTGGTGCCTTGCATCTTATACCGCAATTAAGCCCAATGTATTATATCATTATAATAACATGACATGTTGATCAGCGATGGTCAGACAGGTAGCAGCAGAATGAAGTACAGTTGTGTCATAGTGAACAGCCTTAGATTGTGCAACATGGCATGAGAAGACACTCAGTGTTTTGGTCAGAATCCAACAAACCTACGGCATTGGCAGGTTTTTAAAGCGCAGTGTGGTGACTGCGAAGACAATCTTTGGAGGCACAACAGGGAGCTAGTGCTCCAATAAAAAGCTGTTAAGCAGACAGATTTCTCATGGTGAGATTGCAACGCGTAGCCAGTTGCTTCCACAAGTGGGACAGTGCTTTGAGAGGACCAACACCAGGTTAGATCAGTCAGGAAAGGTGAGTGACGTGGTTGTCAACCGGATTGGTAGTGGTCAAGGGAGAGTCAAGTGAAAACAAAATATTGTCATAATTATCAGGTCAGATAAGATTGCGATTTTAATGGTTACTGGAGTTGCTGAACAATAAATTGAACAAAAAGTAAAGACGCTATTATTCTGTCATGCGTTTCTGTCACAACTCGTCTTTATGGGTGGAGCTTTGGAAAAGTGCGCAAAAATTGCGAAAGTAACATGCATTCTACAGTGACTACTACAGAAGGAAGGTCAAAGGGGTATTGATGTATTGCCACAAAATTCCGCAGTTTGAATTCCCCAGTCCAAAGATGTGCAGGTTAGGTTGATTGGCCATAATAAATTGATCCTGGTGTCAGGGGATTAGCAGGGTAAATATGTAGGGTTATGGGAGTAGGGCCTGGGTGGGATTGTGGTAGATGCAGACTCTATGGGCCGAATGACCTCCTTCTGCACTGGAGGGATTCTATGATGATTCTAATTGGAATGCGGTTGATCTAATTTCCAAATTCAATATGTTTAAACAGCTTACAGAGCTATGGATTCTTGATTGAGGTATGAGTGAACCAGACTATCATGTCATAAAAATAAGCTTAGCAATTGGGAATGAAGATGTACACAGGCTGAACATGTCAGAATTAGCAGAAGAAGTGCTAATGGACCCCCAAAAGATTGGGGAAACAGTGATAAACATTAAAATACCGATTCAGAATCATGTTAAACGATTGTATTCATGGGTTAGAGTTCATGGCTTTTCAACACAGTCTACAGAATGCATAAACTACTTCATCAGCAGATGCAGAGAAAAGGGTGCAGACTATAATATTTCAAATGCAGAGATAGCACAAAGAATTGTTGTGCTGGTGATTGAATCTATTCCTGTGGAAGAATTCCAGAAAGATCTGTTCGACAAGCCCAAAACATAAAGCATCAAAGAGCTAATCAAGGGTGTATGTAAGTATGAAGCCACTCTCATAAGTTGACAAAGTTTACAGGTCCTAAGTCAAACCCCAATTATTAATGCATTCACTAGATACTCAAACCGAGCAAGACATGCAGAAGGTGTGCACCAAGGTAATTCCCAGCTTTTCATCAATTCTACAGGGCATGTGGCAGAAAGGGCCATTGGCAGTAGCAATGTGTTTGAGCAAATGCATCTTCAAAGATCTGTGCACTGATCCAAACAGACTGTACACAATGGGCACCTTCAACCAATAGGGATAACCATCCAATGTCAGAAACATATACGTGATGTAATTGACAAACAAGAAAATGACGATGACATGCACAATAAGATGATAAACAGTGAGCACGTGTTTAACACTGTCAATCTTGTGGAAAATAAAGATCACACCATACAAGTATTTGCCAAGATTCAAATTAACCACCGAAGAAAGTTGGTAATTATCTGTTATTGCCCAAGATTGACAGAGGGGCAAGTGCCAATCTATTGCCTCTGTGAATTCAAATTAACATATCCACAGACACAGAAGGGCAGAGCAAAACCTGTTGCCGTAAAACATTCAGCATGTTTCTATGTGCCGGATCCATAGTCTTGGAGCATAAACACCATCAATGCTCCTGGATGTTACAGGATGTATTGACAAAACAAGCAATTTCAAGGGAGCTATAACATTAGACTTGCAGGAGAATGCAAGTTAGTCTCTTGATCCAACATGTAATTGCAGCATCCACTTCCAAGACAAATTGAAGATCAAACTAGGAGAAGGAAGGAATATTTAGAAGAGTACAAGAACATGTGGAGTGCAGCTCAATCCCATGCATCATAAAGAAGGTTGAATCATTGAGAGTATGCCTTGTTTCATGACATTTACGCACAGCTTTGAAACATTGTCCTGACAAAACACTCATATTAGAAAACTTCAATCTGATATTTGCAGGTTCAAAATTATTCTCAAAGTTTGATGCCAAGCATGGTTACTGCTCAGTATATCTCACAGGGAAGTCCCAAGAGCTTGCTACATTTTGTACCCAAGTCGGATGATGCTGTTTTCAATGACTTGCTTTTGGGCTCTTTGTTAGTTAGAATTTCTTTCAAGTTTACATGGACTGCTTACATGGTGTACCACAGTGTATAATACCTCAGATGTTATAGCTATTGTGGAAAGGACAAAGCAAGAAAATTACCATAACTTGCACTTTTTGATGCAAGAGGCACATATTGAAGGATTGATGTTCAATAGTCTGACATATGCCCTCAATGTGCAACAGATCAATTTATTTGGTTCTATTTACTCCAGTGCTAACAAATGCCCTGATCCAAGTTGAGTAGGAGACCGTCAGCCTAACTTCTCAACTTAAGGAAAACCTTCAAAAATGTCTAAATCTGTGTAATTCCTTGTCTCCATACATTCCCAAACTCACTTAAAAACTTCAACACGAAAGGAATTGTTCAGAAAGGATGCGGCTTGAAGAATGCCAATGCCTTTTCAAGCACTGAACAGTCATTTTAAGAAGCATTTATGTTGCAGTTTTACAATCCTAAGTAGACAACTATCTTGGAATTAGATGCCCCGCAGAATGACCAGGGAATATGGAACAATAAAAAAGGTAAACTGATTGCATTTGCTTCAAAATCTCTGCCCATATTGCAATCCAACATCTTCAAAATCAAGTGGGAAGCATTAGCTTTAGTATTTAAAACTATACATTTTCATACATAGCTATTTGGCAAGAGATTTGTGGTAGAGACTGACCACAAATCACTGGTGATGATTTGGCAAAACAATTGACCAATGTGCTGCTAAGATTGCAGTATTTCTTGATAAAGGTTTGAAGTTATGACTGTGAGATTAGGTACAAGCCAGGTAACTTGATGATTGCATTGGATATGCTTAGCAGATTGCCTAACCCAGTGAAAACAGAAAATATGTAGTTAGATTTATAAGTTGAATTTATTGACATCGAATTTGAAGATGCTTTCCAAGTTGATCTGGTCCATTTTAAACAATGTAAATGCCAATAGTGACAAGAAAAAATGGCAAAAGATTCTAGTCTATAGAAGCTGTGGAAAACCATTATTGAAGCATGGGCTGATTCAATGCAGCATGCCCATAAACACATGAAACCATTTTGGCCAACTGGGATGAGCCAGACATCTCCCAAGGTGTCATTTTTAAAGGCAGGCAGGTCATTACACTGGACTCTTTGTGACCTGATATTCTTCAACAATGCCATCACTCACACATGGGCAAAGATTGGACGAGAAGACTCACAAGAGACAGTCATTTAACCTGATATGAACATTGAAGTTGTCAAGAAGTGCAAGATATGTCAAGACCATATGCTAAGTCAGTACAAAATAGTATTGATTCAGCATGAAATTCCAACTCATCCTTGGTCCAATATTGGATCTTACCTCTTTCATATCCGTGGCACAGACATCATCATCAATTATTTTACCAAGTACCCCACTATTAAACAAGCGCACAAGCCAAATATAATTGTCCTATGCCAATGTGTTTACCTGATGCATCCCTTATATGTGATTGGTGGTGTGAGTCTTGTATAGTAAATAAACCCAAAGTATTTATATTGTTAAAATACTGCAACAGTTATTGAGGAGGGGAGTAGAACCCTCATTGAATTTGTAATCAATGTAATCAATGTAATCAATAAAACACCTGTTCATCATTTCTCTCTGTCTCCTGTCCCTTAGCCAATTACTTACTGTCAGATTTACACAAAGTGTTTTGATATTTTGAAAAAGTCTATTATGTGGCACTTTATCAAATGCCTTTTGAAAGTCCTTGTGTACATCTGCTGCATTACCTTCATCAACGCTCTGTTACTCAACAAATAACTCAAATCAGGTCAGATAGACATGATTTGCCTTCTACAAATCTGAGTTTGCTTTCATTTATTAATCCATCCTACTCCAAGTATGAATAAATTTCACCTCATCTCAGTCCTAAATGGCCAACCCCTTTTTCTCTGAGACAATGACTCCAAGTTCCAGATCCTATCACCAGGGAAACATTTTCTTAGCATCTACCCTGTCAAGCCCTTGAAGAATTTTATATGTTTCAATGAACTCATCTCTTATTCTTCTGAACTCCAGGAAATATGGCCTAATCAAACTCTCCTCAAAGGACACATCCTACATCCAGTGAACCAGTCTAGTGAACCTCCATTGTACTCTCTCTGGAGCAAGTATATCATTCCTTAAGTAGAGAGATTAAAATTGCGCACAGTATTCCAGGCATGACCTCACTGATACCTCACATAGATATATTTACTCTTAAGCTTTAATTCTGTTGCAACAAATTTAACATACTATTTGCCTTCCATCCCACTGATTTTTTAGTGCAGTGGGCTAGGAAATTTAGGTGACACCCAATCGGCAGGATCCACACTGGCTGTCAGGCCCCAAGCGCGTCTCCTAGCACTAGATTTACAGCATTGAGCTGCATACTTTATGCAAGTACAGATTTTAATCTAATTTAAATATGTTCAGTGGGCCTGGGCCACATGTGTGCCATTGCCGGGAGTATTTCACTCCTGTAGCTCCCCACTTGCAGGGAGCTGGCGGCCTGACCTCGCTGGAGTGAAGGGGGGCAATAGGGGGCCCCCCCAGAGGGTCAGGCGCTGGGCGGATGGTCTTGGGCATTGACACTTGGGTCATGCCAGCCTGGGCCCCTGGCACTGCCCAAGGGGCTAAATGGCAATGCCCAAGAGCCACCTTGACGCTGCCCACCGGGCATGGTGTGGTGCCAAGGGGTGGAACTTAATGGGACAGGACCTCTGGGGGGAAGTGGGGGTGGGGGGATTCCACTACCATTCTGCACTTGGGTTGAGTTATAGAGGGAAGGAGATCAGCGAACAGGGCTGGATATTGGGGTGGGGGGCGGCAGGGAGGAGATGGGGGGATTGGTGTTGGGTCCATGAGGGTGGGGAGGAGGTGGTGTTGGGCCTGTGGGTGGGGGGGTGGGGTGGGCAGAGTTGAGGTTGGCCCGGACGTGTCCGGGAGACCAGCAGTAGGGCTTGGAGGACCGGCACTGCGTGGATTGTGAGGCTGGCCAGCGATCAAGCTGACAGATTGGTGCACATGCTGTGGCCTGCTCAGCGTGAAGCTGCCGGCCTTTCTAGCAGGAATAGGCTCCACCACTGAATTTTTTCATGATTTACACTGGTGCACTCAGCAGTGCACAGAATGTGGAGATTCTTCTCTGAACTGTGAATTCGACACCTGAAATTTTTTTGGGGAGAATTGCAACCCCCCGCCCCCCCCCCCCCCCCCCCCAATTCTGTTTTTTAACTTTTCTGACCAAAGTGGATAACTTCACATTTTGCCACATTGTACTCCATCTGTCATGATCTTGCCCACTCATGCAACCTGCCTACGTCCCTTTTCTATCTCTTTGCATTATTCCTGGTTTCACAACTAATTTTGTATTATCAGCATACTGGGATGTGTTATGCACAGTCTCCTCATGTAACTCATATCGATTATAAATAGCTGATGCTCAAGTATTGATCCTTGCGGAACGCCACTAAGTAAAATCTGCCAACCCAGATCTGTCCCTTGACAATGCTCCTATATTCAAGCATTGCACTGTTAATGTAAGCCTACTTGTCACACTAATAAATGAACTTAAAACTCTGTTCCTCCTCTTATTATACACTTACTGACTGTTAATATCAAGGAACAAGCCCTTCAGCCCTCCAAGCCTGCACCGACCATGCTGCCCATCTGAACTAAAACCCCCTACCCTTCTGGGGACCATATCCCTCTATTCCCATTCTGTTCCCAGTCTGTCCCCTGGCATTGCTCCTGTATTCAAAGATGACTGAAAGATTATGGTCAGATTTTCTTCTGTCTCCTTCCCTCAGTAACCTAAGATGCATTGCAACTAGACCAAGTGTTAGTTTACTTTGACTGGTGCCAACCTATTACCACCTCCTTGATATCCACTTTTACTCAATCCACTGTCTCTCTGGGGGGCAGCACAGTCGTTAGCACTGTTACCTTACAGTGCCAGGGACCCAGGATCGATTCCTGGCTTGGGTCGCTGTCTGTGCGGAGTCTGTATGTTCTCCCCGTGTCTGCATGGATTTCCTCTGGGTGCTCCGGTTTCCTCCCACAGTCTAAAAGACGTGCCGGTTAGGTGCATTGTTCATGCTAAATTCTGTCTCTCAGTATTCCCAAACAGGCGCCAGAGTGTGGCGATTAGGAGATTTTCACAGTAACTTCATTGCAGTATTAATGTAAGTCTACTTGTGACACTAATAAATGAATTTAAAACTTAAAGCTCTGTTTGCGATCCACTTACTGACTGAAAATATCAAAGAATAAAAAAAATTACAGCACAGAAACAATCCCTTAAGCGCTCCAAGCCTGCACTGACCATGCTGCCCATCTGAACTAAAACCCCCTACCCTTCTAGGGACCATATCCCTCTACTCCTATTCTATTCATGTATTTATCAAGGCACCCCTTAAAAGTCACTATTGTATCTGCTTCCACTACCTCCCCTGGCAGTGAGTTCCGGGCACCTACCACTCTGTGTAAAAAAAAACTTGCTTTGTACATCTCCTTGAAATCTTGTCCCTCACACCTTAAACCTAAGCCCCCTAGTAATTGACTGTTCCACCCTGCAAAAAAGCTTCTGACTATCCACTCTGTCCATGCCCCAAGCTTCTCCAACCTCTACTCATAGCTAATACCCTCCATTCCAGGCAACGTCCTAATAAATCTTTTCTGTACCCTGCAACTCACCATCTGCAATGACAAGGAGGGAGGGATTACTATAGTCCAGAGTGGGGTCCTGCTGCTGAAGAAAACTGGGCACCCCAGCAAGATTCATGTCTGAAGGGTTATAAGTTGAGAAAAAGATCCAACTCTGCTTAAACACAAAATGTTAGAATGCATATTTGCCTCATTCCAAGTCAGATGATGCTACATGGCCAAAAAAAAGCCCCAGGTGCAGAAAATAAAATGACATAACCATTTATGTTCTCGCTTTCTCTAAGGAATAGCATGTAAATGCCAAATTGAAATTAATTTGCCTGTGTTCTTGCCTGCCCCAAGTTCTACTGTGTGAATCCTAACCCATGCAGAATCCAAATCTGTACCTTGCATACACTGTGATTTGGCCTGTTGCTTTGCACCGACACTCAGGATGCCACAGGTATGGAAAAATAAAAAGCTATAATTGCAATGCTGAGGGTTTGATTACTGTGAAAACTTGTTTTGAAGTTTTCCTTTTTATTGTATGGCTGGACTTTATAGCAACATTTTGTTAACTGGGTAATATATCCAAGCTTCTTCATTGTTCTTTGTTTTAACATAGCCTTTTTATACCATTATTTTCTTGTATGGAGCTGTCTGTTGCAATGTTTTTGGTCCTCCCATTTCTTCATGCACAAAGATGGTTTGCTTTTTTGGGAAGACAGCTATCTAATGTGTAGAAGATTAAAATAGCAGTTCAATGAATATTCAGAACATATTTAACTAGAGTGTCTGGTTTCTTAATGATTGTCTAGTATTCGGAGGTTTTGGTCCCTCTTGGTTGATATTCAATGGGAAATGTGTGTGTGTGTGTGCGTGTGTGTGTGTGAGTGATTTTTGGTTGTGGGTAGAGTTGATTCAAATGTAATGCTTCTGATGTTGAATAGACCTGAAAGACTAAACGTCCTGCTGTAACTTTGCCGGGACACTGGTGGAACCCAAAGGAAAACCACACGTGCAAAGAAAAACAAATGTTCAACCCATTTCTCTGGGAATTCTGTGCTTTACTCCAAGAGCTAGGCAAGAGAATGCTTGCAAAATTCCAGACTACTCTAGGTTCTTGAAGAATAGTTATTTTTGGGAGGAGGTGATGGTTAGTGGCACATAAGGATTTGTACCATGGCAATAGTCCACATTTTCAGGAGAGATTGGGTGTAGATTGGAAGAAAGAAAGGGAAATTAAAGTATGTGCAGAAAAATTGAATGGTTTTGAAAGCAATCTCTTTAGACTCACGTTGTTCTCTGCCACTGAAAGAGTTAATGTTAAAAGTCCTGCATTTGTCTATTAATAGTGGTGAACATTACAGCTTGTGTAGAATTACCACCTTCATTAATAACCCTGTCAGTTATGGCTCTCTGAGACGGTAGCTTGGAGACTGGCCAAAGGAAAGATGCAATCTCACCCGGAATGTGTTGTGCTTTTGGGTAAAATTTGAATAAGGTGATGTCAACAGTTGGCTGAGCTCTTACAGGTTTGGCTGTCAGAAAGAGCGCTAAAAAAAACCTAAAAACAAACAAAAATAGACCAGAAAATATAAATCCTGAAAAAGGTATCATTAAATAGCAGTAACGTGTTTGGAAGAATGGTTCATGCCAGAATTTGAGGGCACATTTTCCATTAATGGCTGGGACTCATTGCAATAACACTAATTAATATTGACTTAATAGAGGGGAAAAAAATCTCAGTTCGAAATGAGTTTGGTTAATCTACACAAATTAAATGAACTGCACTCAGCGCCCCCTCCCCCATTCCCCATAATGCTAGTCTTTGAGTTATACAAAAAGCCTGTTATAGTGAAAGTGCTTATATGGCTTTCTCTGTTAGTCAGGGAGCCATAAACAGTGCACTATATCAGAGTGTCATAATAAGAGGTATGTTGTAGTGTTTCTGTTACTTAGGGAGACAGAGCTAATGTGTGTTATCTCAGGTATGCCATCCAGGGTACTATCTAATTGAAAGGTTGAAGTGATAGTCAGGACAACACCAGCAAAGCTTGAAACCTTCATGTATCCCGTTTTAATTATGAAGTTAGGCTGGGGTGTTAAATTTCCTGGGAGCTATTTGAAATTACTGTAATATTTTTATTAGAGAGTACATTTTCCTGTGAAATACTTTTCTTGCCATGTTTTGCGAGAAAGACGCCTTGCAGCGGCAAATCCCTTTTCAGGAGCTAATAATTAAATTGCTTATTTATTTTAGGAAAATGAAAAAGATATTTTCCGTGAACTGAATTTAAGTAGTTGCAGTCCAGTCCCAAATGGGCCTAGGCTATTATACAAAACTACTAATAATTGGGCACTAATTGGCAAAGTCATTCACAGGATAGCTAGTGTACAAAATGAAAGATACTACATCAACACAGTAGGGGGCACTCTTCTGGGGATGTGGTATGTAGTTTGAACAACTTAAAGGGAGTGTTGACAGGATTGTGTTGATGGAGCTTTACTCACGGGAAGTGTTTGATGCTAAGCAGTAGGTGCATGAACTGGGAAAATATTCCTTTTCCCACCACTAAAAAGTCTAATATCGATAAGGTTACAATTCACAAGAAGGGAAGACTTAAAATTCTCTGCAATTTTATTTTTTAACTCATCAGAGCAAAAGATGCTAACATTAGTAGATAAAACATGTTGGTGTTCTTGCACTGGATGTCATCAAGGAATCCCAATCAGCTGAGTATAGATAGATATAGATAAAAAATCCCTCTTCTCTGCCGAAACAACGTGGCTCAGCCTTCAAGTACAGCAAAACACAAATAAAAACAGAAAATGCTGGAAATGTTTAGTAGGGTAGGAAGCTTATGTGGAAAAAGAAACAAAGTAAATGTTTTACGTTCCCGAACTTTCATCACAATGCAGAAATGGAATCTCATTGCTTGACTCACCATTGATCTGTATTGAATGATGTAAAGTTGCTGGATTCTGGTGTTAGTTATGAACTAAATACACCACAAAAACTACCTAAAAATAGCTAAAAATAACCTATTACAAATCTGAAGGCTCATTCCTTTAGGTTTTAATTGTTGTTGGAGATTTTAAAATGACAATTTTAAGATTAAATTTTTTCTTACGTTTTCCTTGAGTGCGATTTTGCCCCCATGCTGCTTTGCCCCCGTTGGTCGGATCAGCAGATCTTGCCGTGATCAATGAGGTTTCCCATTCTGTGCAACCCCTACTGCAGGGAAACCCTTTAATTGTCCCTGCTGTACCAGATTTGACCTGAAATTCATGTAGTTTATTGTATTCTTGGGGGTAAATTTTCTGGTCCTGTTCACCACTGGAAGCGTAATAAGTGGGACAGAACATTTGGCGAACCATTTAAAGGCCTGTTGACTTTGTGCCGGAATTTCCATTCTTGTGGCGCATGTGGTTGGAATCTCCCTGCCCCCATCTCTCGCACTGTTAATTTAGATCCTTCATTCTATTTGATTAAGAAGATATCCTGTTGCTTGCCCCTTTTCTCCACAGCAATGGTACCAATTTGCATTTCCAGGAATTTGCCAAACAACAAATTTAAAAAGCTACATGAGCAGGTTTAAAACCAGATACCTTTTGATTTTCGGCCACAGTAAAATCTAACCCATTTCAGGGTACAGAACATGAGTAATCTGAAACATAATGTGGAGAATGTTATATGTTTAAGTGGAATAAGTGACTTTGGACCCATGGTTCCCAAAGCTCTCCTCCACTAGGGGTATTGTCCCCTCATATCTCAGTCTATTGTTGAAACATTGATGGAGATTGATTGCTGCGGGAGTCAATAACTCCATCACCTGACCATCAGGATGGTTAAAGATGAACTACTGGACCTTTTTTTTGTTCAATAATTACTTGTGTTCTTAAGGATGACAATGAATGGGCCAGTGTTGAACACATCTTTGAGGAAAAGAATAAGTGAAAGGAGTAAAGTGTCAAAGTATATTTAATGCCCAGTCCATATATTGTAACATAGGATGATAAACCTTTCAACCTTTACTCTTTAGCAATATTGGAAGCAGCAAAGGAACAATATAATTCAGTTAACCTAATTTGAAATATCAACCCTCCTGATAAAAACCTAGCATTGATCATAGAATCTCGACAGTACAACCATTCAACCCATCGAGTCTGTACTGACCATAATCCCACCCAGGCCCTATTCCCGTAACCCCACACATTTACTCTGTTAATCCCCCTGACATGAGGGTCAATTTAGCATTGTCAGTCAACCTAACCTGCACATCTTTGGACTGTGGGAGGAACTGGAGCACCTGGAAGAAACCCATGTAGGATCAGAGAAAGTACAAACTCCACACAGACAGTAAACCAAGGCCAGAATTGAACCTGGGACCCTGGCGCTGTGAGGCAGCAGTACTAACCATTGTGCTGCTGGTTGTTGTGGAAAGATGCTGAGCCTGAACCTTGCCTGCTACATGCTTCTGTATTATCATTGTCCAGGCTGTGTTACCATACTGAGAAAACAATTTAATGGATCCCTGTCTGTTGTGAACCCCGCTGTCACGCTGAAATGTGGCTAGAAATCTGAAAAGTATAGGCAGCATTGTGATTGTTGCTGGAGCAGACTTTCAGAACAGCAACAGGATGCAGTGGAAGGTAAGTAAGCAAAAGGATGGCTCCAAACGTAGGCACACACTGTCCAACATTTTAAGGTTCAAACTAAAATCTGACTATTGCAACCTGGTCTTCACCTTGAGGTAGGAAGGTTCCCTAACTTGGTCTTTATGCCTGCCTGAAACGCTGGGGCCTCAATTTGTTGCCAGAAGACCACCTCCAGGTAGTTAAACTACCCCATGCTGCCTGTGAGAAAGGGAGGCTGACTGGATAACATTAGTCAGCCTCAGTTAACAGGTATTAATTACTTCAAACAGCTACTCGTTGCGTGTGGGAAGGTAGACCTGTCACCATCCCAACAATTCTACCTTCAGGAAAATCCCTTGATGGTGGGATGGAACCAAGGAAGTGGCACACACAGGCTGGTGGCATGATTTTTATTGTTGGTCTGTGTCTGATCTTGGCCATCATAAGGCTTAAAATCAGGTTTAATGTGTTTGTGAGTGGAGGCCATAAGTAGATTTAGATCTGATAAACTAGTCCAAGATATAGACATCAGGATGATCCACAATAAAAATAATCTGGAGTGTCCTGTCAGTTATCAGTTGTATTGAAATTCTGCCAGAAGAGGGCAGATTTTTGAAATCCTTACACATCGCACAGATTTTTAATCACATATCACAAGTGCCTACCAGGATGTTGCATCATGGGTGTGGATTCACAAAATAGATTCAGGTCTCAGTAATGTATGCTGTGATCTCTCCAATTTGGAAACCCAAAATCTTGAAACACCAATTGTCTGGATTTTGTTTTGAGCAAGCTCACACAACTCAGACTCGCCAGTTGTGACACTGCAACAAATCTTGAAATACTGAATGTGATGGCCTTTATAATTACTCAATTAGTTTTGCTTCTACTGAAGATAAGTTTCAGTGGGAAGGCTACACGAAACAGAAAAGATAAATGAAGAAATGTTGGCTGATTAGGTAGGAATTAATAAAATTTGAAACTGTTCATACTTGTAGTACATTGCCAATCTTTCTGGGAAAAGAAATTGTTCTCAGTTTTCTATTTTGAATGTTTCGTAAATAATTGCCATACTTTTCCCAGCCTGGTCTGTTAGTTGTGCTAATTCTGGGTAACCTGGTATCACCTGCTCCTTTGACACCATCACAATTATTTTCATACTTGACAGTACATGGGAAAGATGAAAGATACAGTTTTTGGATTAATAAAACAATTTTTATTAGTGTTTTATAACATGTTGTCACTATTTTATGTCTCAGATCATTTATATCCAGTTCTAAAACTGTGGTTTGGCTTTCTAATGTTATTCCATGATCCAGAAAATTCCGAAATTCAGAAAGGCGTTGGTCCCAAGCATTCTGGACAGGACAGATTACCATGCTTTTGGTAAATTCTATACAATACATGGTGTTGGTAATACATGATGGACGTGTCAGACTCAATGCTTCCTTACTGCACCAAAGCTTGATTCTGACTTCTCAAATCAGAAATAAAATTGTATTTGGATTCCATGTCCTGAACTTAAGAACAGTTGCAACTCACTGTCTCTCAGCTGGAACAAAATTCTCTGCTTGTTCCAAATGCTGTGACCTCTTGGTTGCACAGTGGAATTTAACTATAGTCCATATTACCTCATCTTCCCAGATGCAGGATATGTGGTTGTGAATGGATTAGATTATCCCAGTGTCCCAGATGGAAGTGGTTTCAATGGTTTTTGTGGTCTTGCCTTCTCACCCTAGGTATATGTGGTGAAGATCTGCCCACATTGCCCCCGCAACTGAAAAGCATGCTATTGGGAGGCTTTATATAGGGAAAAGATATAGGGAGCAAAAATTAGTGAAGTAGGCTTTTATTTATTTTCCCTGCCCATTCATGTCTATTCTGGTGGTGCAATGTCAACAATGTCACCATTATTTAATGGTGGAACAGGATATGTGTCTATCTTTATCCTCTAAATTTCTCCCTTCTTTTGAAGATATTGGGCGGGACCAGAAATTCCTACCAAATGTCAATGGAGGTTTTGCTGAGTCGCCAAATTCTCCATCCCATATTCATCCCGGCCACTATATTACAGATGCACCAATGTGAATTTTGGGACTGGAAGTGGTGGTATTTTCTGTTTTATGCCCACCTCTTTAGCCACATTTGGCTGAGTGAATTTTGCATATGCCATTCTCTAATTTAGGCTGCTACCCAACTGAGAAAAAAGGCAAATAAATTGTTTCAAAGTAAATGCAGATTACTGGAATAGCCCAATGGAGTGTACAATGGCAACTAGCCTGGTGTGTTGTTAGAGTCACATTGTTCAGTACCTTGGGGAAGAAAGTGTGTAAAATATCATAGCAGGACAAGTCCGATCCTCATCTCATAGAGTCCCTACTGTGCAGAAGACACCAGTCGGCCCATCAGGTCTGCACTGACTCTCCGACAGAGCATCTTATCCAGGCCCTTTCCCCTTGCCCCATGTAACCCCACACATTTCCCATAACTAAGCCATCTAATCTTCACATCTTGAGGCAATGAAGTGCAATTTAGAAGACCAATCCACCTACCCGAACATCTTTCAACTGTGAAAGGAAACTGGACCACCCAGAGGAAACCCATGCAGACACAGGGGGAATGTGCAAACTCCACACAGACAGTTATCTAAGACTGGAATTGAACCCAGGTTTCTGGACCTGTGAGTCAGCAGTGTAAACCACTATGCCATTGTGCTCTGCAGCAGTGCTAACCACTGTGCCACAATGCCCAACCTCCCTTGGAGCAAGGAGATTGAGGGGAGAAAAACTGTTCCTATTAACTGATACTACAAAGACGCAGAAAAAAGTCTGACAACACCAGGTTTCAGTCCAACCGATTTATTACTGAAACCTGGTGTTGTCAGACTTTTTACTGTGTTTACCCCAGTCCAACGCCGGCATATCCACATCAAGGACGCAGACACAGATTTAACGTTTTACGCAAGAGATGTAGGAGGGATGTGTGGAAAAATCTTTTTACACAATGAGTGGTAATGACCTGGAAATCACTATTCATGGCAGGTATTGGAAATGGAGGCAACAAATGATTTCAAAAAGAAATTGGATGGGCACTTGAGGGAAGTAAGCCTGCAGATGGATAGAGTATGGGAATGGGACAGTTTGTATTGCTCTACATGAACTTGATGGGCTGAATTACCTCTTGACAAATATCCTCTCCAACAGGGAACAGTGGATAAGTATTGGGAATAGTATGGCTGATTTGCTTTCCTTCACTTTGTGGACCTGAGAATAAATGTTGCCCTCCTACTGGCATTGTGAAAGAGTTGAGAGGCCTTTACTGACAAGCCAGACAGTTCCTCAGCATTATGTTTAAAAAAACTAGTTATTACTATTTCCAAAATTAAAGTCCGCCTTTTTGCCTGTTTTTACTGGGATTGATAGTTTTAGTGAAGATGTTGTGGCAGCTCAAAAGCCACATGTAAACAGAGATTTTAAAATATTTTGTAAGTATTTCTACATCCCTTAAAAATCCTGAAAATATTTCACCAACAGATCATTTTATCTGCAAATCAGCATGCTGTGTAATTTGATGTGTGAAGTAATAATATCCTCTTTTTAATTAATTAGGTAGAATGATTTATGGTGAAAAATGACAGAAAGTGTTACTGTATAAACTGTATGCCATGTGTCTAGACTGTGGCTTAATATTGTTTTTTATCTCCATCTTATCTGAATGCCAGTCTCCCCGTCTTTAAATCTCACAAAGTGCATTCAGTAGTTTCTCCGAGCCTCTTATATTCTGACATCCATTCATAGGGGGTTTTGTCTTTTAAAATTTGATTCAGAGACCTCGCCGCCTGGCAGGCGCCCAGCAACACCAATGAATAATGCAGCCCTTCATCTGCATCCTCACTCAGATGAAAAACACTACTGGCAAGGCCACAAGAAACTTCACCCAGACCATAGACACAGCAACAACAATTTAGAGAGGTTTGGGACGAGGGGTGGGGGGTGGTGTGAAGGTGGGGGCTACCATTTGCTTATTAGCAAGTACTTGAGATGTTTCACACAAACTCTGCTGTATATCTATTTTGTATGTAAATAAATACATTCAAAAATGTGTTTAGGGAACGACCCAACACTCTGTGAAGGGCTCAAAGACTTTGTAAATTCCACAACATCAAAAATCTTGGCTTTTACTTTTTTCTTTGCGAGCCAGACAAAATAAATTTAAACCAGATACTGTGTATTTATAGCTGTTCTTCAGCCAAGAGACAGAACTAGTTATGTTTTCGATTGTTTCAATATTACCAGCAAAGTGCCTTATACCTTAATATATTACCTACAACTGGGCGCCATGCTTCAGGGCAGTACAGAGAATAATTGATCAGTATGCTATATTGTGTCTGAGGGTGCATAATGGTAGCAAAGACCTTGCATTGATCTATCCAAGTGCACATACTGCATTTATTGTTGTAAAAACCGACAAGGCACACTCAAACAAATGAATTGGAAACTCAGAATTGCTGCTTAAAGTGATAGCCACCAGAAACTTTTCCTACCCAATTCTGACCAGAACTCATAATTTATGACGAAAAGAGAATAACTGATACCTGGGAATGAATTGCATGGTAGGTGCCAACTAAGAGGTTGACTACTTGATATATAGAAGAATGGATATTCAGGAGTGAATTACAAGCTGGAATGTAGTCAAGGTTTTGGATTAGTTTATCTATGGAATAACAGGTAGCCTTGAGTGAGTTCCAGCCTGGAATCTAATTTTAGACACTAATTTAAGCATAATTTTTTGTTATCAGTCAAGATTAACTTCAACCCATTGATGAACATGCTAAGTTCAATTAGAGCTAATACAGAATATAACACACTAGCTAACAGCAAAAAAAACGCAACCATGACAAGTAGTGAGCACTAGTCCAGGCTGGACAGAATAGTTGGCATCTACGAATAGCTGCTTGTTTGTTTTTCCCCTTTGCTTATTGGTGGCTTACTTCTCGAACTACCTGAGAGTTTTAGACCAAAGTCAGCATGGATCTACCCTTAGAAGTATCTCTCCAACTCTTACTACAGTGGATCCTTGAAAAAAATGTATTCTTTTTATGGGTGGGCCTGGGTTTTATATTGACAGAACTTAATATAAAGTGTCCATTGGTGCTTTGAGTACTTTGTTTAAACCATGGACTAAAAGTCCACTGTTCTATTATCCCCTCTCCGGCCCTTTCAGAGGGTTCTGGAGCCTTTGATTAGGCAACCAAACTTTGCACGATCTTCCTTTAGCTCATTCTATGTTGTTTTCCATCATCCATTCCAGAACTCAAAACATTCTGGGGGCGATTCTCGCATCCAGATGCACTGCTCTTTTAGTGCAGTGGGGCAAGATACTTGGGCAGAAGCTGTTTCGCGGGCTTCCCCTGGATGCCTAGGCCTGAGCACATCTCCCATTACTGTATTTGCAGTGCTCTCAGCTCCGTGCCAGAAATCAGTGCAAAGCTGCATAATGTATACAGTGCCTAATTTAAATATACTTTAAATCCTATTAGTGGGCCCAGGACTGAAATCGCCGGGCTCACTAGCATCTCCCCCACCCTCTGTCAGGAGTGTTTCACTGGAGCGGGGTTTACCGTAGCTCTCAACTTGTGGGGAGCCGGGGGCCCAACCCCGCTGGAGTGAAGGGGGGCAATCAAGGCCCCCCCAGAGAGTCGGGTGCTGGGGATGGATGCTCCCTGAACTTTGCCACATTAGCAGTGCCAGCCTGGACCCTTGGCACTGCCAAATGGGCAAAGTGCCAATGCCCAGGGAGCACCTTGGCACTGCCCATTGGATGTGGTATTGTGCCAAGTGGTGGGGCCTAATAGGGGCAGGGCCTCCAGGGCAGATTGATGGTTATGGGGGGCCCTGCTGCCACTCTGCACTTTGGGCTGATTGACAGAGTCCAATGATTGGGGCAGGACATCAGGAGTGGGGAGGCGGGTGCAGGTCAGCCTGTTAGGATTGAGACAATGGGGTGGGAGAGATGGCAAAGCTGGCTCAGCCATACTTAGTGTTTGCAGGGCTGGCAATGCAGGGGTCATGGAGCTGGCCAGCAGTCAGGAGACCGGCAGACTGGGTGACTGGGCATGTGCCGATCGTGGCCCTGACAGATCGGAGTATCCGCTATGGCCCGCTCAACATTATGCTGTCAGCCTCTCGAGCAGGAATAGGTCCGTCCACTGATTTTTGAATTGTTTCATGCTGGTGCATTCTGCAGTGCGCAGAGTGCGGGAGATTAATTTTTAAACTCCCACTGAAAAAATCAGCGTGATTTACTCCAGTTTTCATGCAAATTCGGCGCTTAGAATTTTTTGGGAGAAGCACCTCCTCTATTTTTGGCGTTCCGATTAATTTTCAGGGGTTCATTGTTGACATTTGTTTGTTATTAGTTATTTCTACCCAGAGCTGTTTGTAAGGCCTGCTCATAAGCTGTTTATAATGGCTATCCAGTCTAACGGTTCCAATTCCTTATCAAACTATTGAACTTTGGAATGCTTCACTAAATTAACTTCTGTTTTACCTCCTACACTGATAACTTTCTCATTTCATCAAACATCTTAATTTGGCATTGTTAAATGAAAAGCCTAACACAACTTTATAATATAGTTGCCTATGCATTTATCCAGCTATGACCCCTTTTCCAGCTCACTACCTTTTTTAAGTCATCCCTTCCAGCGAAATGAAATTCAGGCATGCTTAGTAAAATGAAACCCCCAGCACTAACCCAATCCTCTATTGATTTGAAGCTTACTACTAAATATATATTTATTCTAAGCAAACTAACAATTTCTAGCAATGATTTGTATACAGAATAACAGATAATCAGAAGTAAGTTACTCTGATTCGAACTCCACTAGAAGTAGGGGGTGATGTAGTGGTTTTGATGTACCAGAAATACTCTATATCCAGCCATTTATTATTGCTCCCTTACAAAAGTACTTTGATCTGATTTCCTTTCTGAGGAGAGAACAGGGTGAGTTTGGGTGGGTTTACTACAGTAGGTTGGGAAACTAGATTAAAAAATATGCTGGTAGATGGGCAAAATGTGGACCAGTGGTGATTAAAAAGAGAAGTTACAGAAGGGGGTTTATAATGTTGCCTAAAAGAAAATAAGGATATAATTAGGAACTGGACTAGACCATAGGACCCCTCAAACTTACTCTACCATTCCATGATCATGGCTGATCTTCAGTGTCAACTGCATTGTTTTCTGCCCGTTTTCCATATCCCTAATTCCCTGGGAGACCAAAAATTTATCTTTTGCACCTTAAATATATTCAATAGTGAAGCATCCACAACCCTCTGGGGTGCAGAACTCCAAAGATTCACTACCCTTTGAGTGAAGAAATTTCTCTTTACCATAGTCCTAAATGGTTAGTCCTTATCTTGAGCTTTGCCCCCATGTTCTGGATATTGCAGTCTGATGAAACATCCTTCAGTGTTTTAATATATTTTAATAAGATGATCTAACCCCCAAAGATTATAGCCCAAATTACTCTTGGAATAAAGATTTGTGTTCCTTATTGCTTGTGTAACTACATGCCAATATTCTATGCTCTTTGGAAACATACCCAAGTCTCTGTCAACATTAACATTTAATAGTATGATGACACTGTGCCTTTAAGAAATGTATTTTTATCATGTCTCTTGTAAAGCTGTGATTACAGTGCTGATTTTTTGCAGCTGGCAGCCCACCTGCTAAGCATGCAGAAGAATAATTGCTCCTAATTATTGGGGTGTTCGTTTTAATTTCCATTCATGCAATTTTGTTGTTTTTAGGGTTGTCACCTAGGCTTTTCAGAGTAGGGATTAATTAGGTTGATTGACAGCATGTCATACGTTAATGGGAAGAACTAGGATTACAGAAGACAGTCAGGCATTTGCTGTTTGAATTTGAATGGAAAGTAGCTCTTCTCTCTGGATATTGATGTTTGAGACTTGCTAGAAAAAGGGTATCTGTCTCCAGAGGTGTGCAAAAGGCAAGAGGTATTTTCCCCCTTTCCCTCTCTCTGGAGTCTGCTGTCTGAAAGTCAAAAGAAAGTGTCTCTCTGTATTTCTATCCAGAGATGTTGAAAGGCTGGAAGACTAGCAACTCAGGTAACCCTGTGTTGTTTTGCTAACTGATCCTGAAGAGAAGTTTATGTCTATGATGAATATTGCTTAAATTGAACAAATAGCTACCGGTTAAGAATACCTTATTGTGTTTAAGTATTTCAATTGATAAAATTTACACTAATTTTTTTGTTATAAACTACATTTTAAAGTTTTGTTTTAGTAAAACTTCATAGTCGGGATGCCAAAATCAAAAATAGTTGCAGTCTAGGCTAACTTCATACTATACCTACGAGTTTCTGAACTAGTCTCTAACAATAGATTCATGCCTTTTAAAAGTTTTCTGTTTTTCTGTTCTTACTACTAAAGTAATATACACTTCCCCACATTATACTCCATCTGACACTTGACAATTAACCTGTCTAATAACAGAATCTTGTGGAGCCAATGGGCTCTCAGCGGAGAGCCAGTGGGATTCCTACATGTCTCTTTTTGAGAAATCCCACTGCATCTCGTGCCAGTGATGGGCTTTCCCTCGGGATCATGGGCCCCAGGAACATTAGTCCTTTGACTGCTGGCCAGTCAGAGAGTGACAGCTCATTTGTACTCTGCATTGCCACCAGGGAAATGGTGACTGCTTCCGGCACTACACCCACCCAAATTGAGGGGGGCTTAAACACAGCTGAGTGATGGTAGGAAGGGACTGTGGGGTGGTGGGTCATTCACAAAGGCAGGGGTTGGCTTTCAGCAGCCATTCTATTGCTGATACTGATTCTTTGATCTGCCATTTGAGTGCCTTAGAAGAACAAACTGCTCCGTTGCATCCCTTCACCCTTGAAACCCACAAGCAATCTTGCCAGCATTTGTTTGTCATGCTCCATGCATGGCAAGTACCCAGCAGCAATATGATGATACCCCTAAGTGACCATTAATTGCTTGCTCAAGGTCCTAATTAGTGGCAAAAGGGGAAAGCCATCCATGGGATTCCACATACTTAATTGGAGTCGCGGTGGGATGACGGCAGGGTCCTGCACCACCCCTGGGGAGGGCACAAAATTCTATCTTACATCTCTTTACAGCCTCTTTATGTCCTCCTCACTTGAATTTCATCCTAACTTTGTATTATCAGCAAAATTAGATATGCTACTCTCTGTCATTATTAATAGCTGAGGCCCCAGCATTGATATTCCACTAGCTACACCTGCCAAATTGAAAATGCCCCATTCATCCCTACTATACACTTCCTGTCTTTTCAGCAATCCTTTGTCCCTGCTGACATATTCAGCCAACTCTGTGAACTCTTATTTGCATACTAACTTTTTATGTGGCACCTTATCAAATGCAGTTTGGAAATCCAAGCATCCTATATCTGCTGGTGCATAATTATCTACCTTATTTAATTAGATCCCCAAAAACTGCTTAAATTTGTCAAACACCATTTCCATTTTGTAAAACCATATTGATTTTGTCTGATCATGCTGTGATTTCCTGGATCCATTGCTAGGGTTTCCTTAATAACAGCATTTTCTTGACAATTGATGTCAGGCTAACTGGTACATGGATCCCTGTTTTCTCTCTCCCTCCTATCTTGAATAGTGCTATTACACTGGCTAATTTCCAATTCCAGGGACCATTCTGGGATCTAAGGAATTTTTGAAAATCGTAACCAGTGAACCCAACATCTCTGCAGCTACCTTTTCGGGTAAATGTTCCCCAGGGCGGCCTTCATGACACACGACAGCGCAAAATCGCTGAGTAGAAACTGATAGCCAAGTTCTGTACACATGAGGACGGCCTCAACTTGAATCTTGGGTTCATGTCACACTATCTGTAACACTCACGACTTGCCTGGGCCTGCAAAATCTCACTAACTGTCCTGGCTGGAGACGATTCACACTTCTTTAACCTGTTCATAACCCTCTCTCCACTCACATTATCTGCACCTATAAGGCTTGATTATCTGTTAAGACTCGTGTTCCAACCATTATCTTGTAATTGAGTTTGTGCCTATATCTGCCCTGCTTGTGAAACAAATCTTGTACTCACCTGATGGAGAGGTGTTGGAAAAGCTTGTGGTACCAAATAAATCTGTTGTACTTTAACCTGGTGTTGTGAGACTACTTACTGTGCCTACCCTAGTCCAATGCTGGCAACTCCACATCACCTCTTTTAATGAAATGTATTTTTAAAAATATTTTGTGTTGCTTCTTTAAATGTTTCACACTATTTGCTGCCCTACCTTTTAGTCTATTTACCCTGGTAAACTTAGCCAGCTTTTCCCTCATATCCATGTGATTAGCCCTAAATTTAAAACTTCTGTTTAGGACTGAGACATGTCACTGAATATGGAATTTAGTTACATTACGAACATTTCTTCCAGAACATCCTTTACTATGAGATTAATGATCATAATCGTTGCACACTACTAGATCTTGAATGCATTTATCCTTATTTGGTTCCATAATGTAGTGTTCCAGTAAACTTTCATGAAAGGATTTCACAAACTCATCCTCGAGAGTTCTTTTGCCAATTTGATTAGTTCAGTCTATGTGAACCTTAACTCTCCAATGATTATCACATTGCTTTTGTTACCATCTCCAATTCCAGTGGCATAACTAGTGTTAGTAGGCCTATAAACTACTCCTACAATTGTTTTCTGACCCTTGTTATTCCACCCACAATGATTCTACTTCCTGATCTTCAAAGCAGAAAATGGCCAAGGAATTGATAAAGAAAACAAGATGTGAAACTAACGAGACATATAAATAGATTACAAAACCTTCTATTGGTATGTGGGTTCCTAGAGGCAGAGACAGGTGGCTTGATCTTATCAGCTCAAATTGCCGGTCAATCAGCCTGATGAGCCGGGAAGATAGCGTGTGAGGCTAAAAACAGCATAGGGCGAATAGAGCTGTGAAATGGGTAGACAAGTTGCAAATGAAATTGAATGCAGGAAAATATGAAGTGATACATTTTCAAATATGGAATCCTAGCTTTGTAATTAGAATGTGGAGATGCCGGTGTTGGACTGGGGTAAACACAGTAAGAAGTCTCACAACACCAGGTTAAAGTCCAACAGGTTTATTTGATAGTAAATGCCACTAGCTTTCGGGATTTACCCCTTCGTCAGGTGAGTGATCTGTTTGTGATCAGAACTCCCACTCATCTGACAAAGGGGCAAAGCCCGTAAGCTAGTGGCGTTTACTACCAAATAAACCCATTGGACTTTAACCTGGTGTTGTGAGACTTTTTACTTTGCAATTAGAGGCATAGAGTACAAAAGCAAGGAGGTTATGATGAACCTGTAGACAATACTGGTTCAGCTGCAACAGGAGTATTGTAACTACTTCTGAGCATTACATGTTAGGAAGGGTCTGAAGTCTTTCAAGAGAATGCCAGAAAGATTTATGAGAATGGATCCAGGGATGTGGTCTTCAGTTACATGGCTGGGTTGGAAAAGCTAGGAACATTTTTATTATGTATACCCCGATGGACTGAGGATGCATAAAGGATCATGAGGTAGGCTGGTAACTTGAACACTGGGAGCTCTTTGCTAGGAGTCTGTACTGCTCCACACTCAGATCTCTGACTGCCCAACAGGGTCCCACACTGGGCAGAGCTAATTGTGGTCACCTGACCCACAGTCTTAAAAGGACAGTCCACACCCCAAATCCCTACATACAATATATACATATATCACAATTTTGATTTGAGAAGAGAAGATTGAGAGGAGATTTGGGAAAGGTGTTCAAATTCATGAGGTGTCTAGACAGACTAGGTAGTGGGAAACTGTTCCCATTAGCAGAGAACACTGTCTTAAGGTAATCGGGAAAAGATCCAATGACGATATGAGCAAAATCTGTTTTGTGCAATGAGTGATTAAGATCTGGAATGCACTGGCTGAGTGTGGTTGTTAAGAGCACCACATATATTACCTGCAAGAGCCTCTCAAGACCCCGAAAAATATTTGAAACACTAGTTCTTAAGTGGTGCTTATTTGTTTCGAATATCTGAGGAACAATGTACAACTCAATGAGGAACCAGTCCAGTCATTGTGTAAACAATTAATAAAGAATATTAATTAAAGTAAAAGAAAAGGAAAACACATGCCAAGAAAGTCTGATATATATTATGATACTTAAGTATATTAATAAGTAAATGCACCGTTTTATCTGAAATTACTTCTTGTTCCCAAAATCTAACCACATTCCCTGAACTCAGAAACTCCTTTTCCCAAACAACATCCATTTTAGTAACTCATAGTCAAATACAACTATTAGTTACCACATATAACAGCTTAGATGACCAAGTCTGAGAAAACATCTTTGCCTGATTCAGCAAAGGCACAAAACTGTGTCTTTTAGAGGAGAATATCTGCAATCTGGCATGGCTGTAAATGTTAGATGGACCAGGTTTCCATATGTCTGACCATGGAATGAACAGGCCTCTATGAAGATAAGATGAAGCTGGCCTGTCTAACTCATGGATTGAAAATGAACCTGCTTCCCAGTGAGGATGCTAGCAGTTGTACTGATCAGTCTCTTTGATATTCCACCGTGTATGTTCAGCTGTTCACATTCCTCAAATTCCTTGTGTTTAGAAGTTATCATTTGTATAACCCCCACTGATCTCTGGTAAACAATTTTTCTGATCATGACAATTTACACACCTAGTCTTGTTACTTGTCTGCTATTTTTGTTTCACTTCCCAAATTCCAAAATGGTGTTAGGAGTTCCTGCAGCACTACAGGAAAAGGATAGGGAATTTGACTGAGTTGCTCTTGTGGAGAACTAGCATGAGCACAATGGGCTGAATGGCCCTTTTCTGCGTTATTACCATTCTATGATAACATGATTGTTTAAGGGCCAGAAAATCAATATGTCACTCTTGGCATTGTCAATCCTGAGTCAGAAGATTCTGGCTTCATGTCCCATTCCAAAGACAAAGCAAATTTATAGATTAGTATTCTCAGTGGAGTGCTGAGGACTCTTGCACTTTCTGGCGGGGCATAAGAGTTCTCTTACCAATATTGTGGAGAAGAAAATGGGAGTTCTTTTGGAATCCTGCCAACATTTATTCCCCAACCAATACCAAAACAGATAATCCTGTAATTTATTTTATTGTTTTTTGTAGGAACTCCCTATGTGCAAATTGGTGACTGCTTTTCCTACATTACAGTGTTGACTAAACTTTGTGTACTTCATAGGTTGTGATACGTTTTGGGATGTCCTGAGGTCATGAAAGGTGTTATATGAGGACAATGGTGATGGGCTAATGAGATTTAGTGCAGAACAAAATAAAGGCAGTAGAACTTTGGACAAGCTGGTATTTATGGAACATAGGAGATGGGAGGCTAACATGGACAACATTAAAATTAGCTGAGTCTGTTTTACAAACGCATTTAAAAGAGTCTTAATGATGGAGTGGTTGAGATGCGGTGGACTCAGGTTTGATTCTCAGTCTGTGCTGATTTAGTCGATTTTTGCCAGGGTGGCAGTAACGGAACTATAACTGACCTTGGGATTATTGAGGGAAAAACATGGACTGTGTTCCTATTCCTGTATGATATCCACAGGGGAGAAAAGAATTTGAACAAGTATCTTTAAAAATGTTGGTAGGGCATTTAATAATATTCAAAGGAAATAACCAATTCCAAAGGCATTTCAAATGATATGCAAATATTAGGATCTGGATGTTTGTACAATTGAGGCAGTGAAAGGGTGAAGTATTTTGTTTTACTGGTAATGCTCAAATGATTGTGTTATGCTTTTTGTCTACATTTGTGCACGCACAATTCGAAGACCGACGCGCCTCCCTGACCCCAAACCTACACGTTGTAAAGATTGGAGTCTTTTTGTTAATTGTTAATTTTTTCAGCCTACACAATGCATTTTAGAGTATCTTTGCTGCCTTGTGGGAATAAGCTTGGGTATTGTTAACATCAACTACTGAGGCAAATGATAAATTAGAGTTTTCAAGTGATTTCTTCCAAGATTAATTTATCGATTTAAGAAGAGCCCTTCTGAACTTTATGATTAATACTTTTATTGAGTCAAGTAGGAAGACAACAGCTTGAAACATATGTGATGGTTGCTATTTCCTGGATTGTTGTTGCTGCTGACAACAAAGACTTAAGGGCCAAAATTTCAATACGTGAGTGGGGTGCGAATGAAAGTGAATGAACCTGCAGTTTGGTGCTGCCAAACACTCTGATGACTTCTGATGTGGTACTGCTGTGTAACAATTTCAAAAACACAATCAGGAAATGAGACCAGCAGCTAACTTGAATACGGCAGATGAGTAATTGAATATGTAAATTGGCTTTTTAACAATTTGTTTGCAATTTTTGACAGGGAACCACAAATGGTTTCAAACATGTTCAACAAATAAGGCGAAGGCAGCAGGGAGCCATTTGAGTCGTGAGAGAAAATCATAAGGCAGCACAAGAGGGGATTGAGGGTTAGCATTTGCACACAGTTTCCACCAAATGAGTGGACTTTCCTGAGCGTTTGGACTGTGGGCACAGAGGCAGTTGTGGTCGAGGTGGTGGTCGTAAGCCTGCAAAGATGCTGGGGACATCAGAGTGAGGTCCACAAAGCTTTGATAGTCAGGTTTACGGCAGGCTGACAACAGATAAGGGCAGACCTAACCGTGGGAATCAGCTGCTCTGGGATAACTGAGTAGACTGCTGGGCATGAGATGTGCAAGGTGGAGCAAGAAGACAATGAAGGCAATACCCTCAGCATATGATGTATCACAAAGGATACGCCTCATTGATATGTCAGACCACCCGTGCCGCAGGAGGCTTTATCTATCCAAGTAGATGATTTCTAACTTGTATTTCTTTGAGGATTACTTCAGGCCTTGCATGTTTTATGGACATGTCCTACCAGTAAGTGTAAAAGTCACAGTGGTTTTGAACTTCTTTATCTCCAGATAATTCCAGGAATCAGCAGCGGATCTTTATGGCATTTCTCAAATGGCAGCACACTGACGCATAAAGCAGGATGCCCTGCTTGAGAGGGCCAGGGAAATGTACAGTTTCAAAAGGATTAAGAAACACAGGACATTGGGATTTGCCTCCATTGTTGGATTCACTCAAGTGCAGGGTATCATCAGTTGCACCCATGTGGCCATCAAAGCCCTGAGTGAGCAGTCAGAGTGATTCATCAGTACTGAGGACTTCTATTCCCTCAATATCCTGTGGCCACAACAAGCACTTTATGCAGTTATGGGCATGCTATCTGGGCAACTGCTGTATTGCCTTCATTGTCTGAAAATTGTAGGTGCTGCAGGTCTTCATTGCAACAGTGAGAATCTGTGATTTGCTGCTAAGGGATAAGGGCTACCGTTGAGGAGGTGGCTTTGCAAAATCTCAATCTTGGGCCCTCTAATTCAATATAAATTATAATGAGCATCAACTTGATTTATACAGCTCCGCATCGATTTCTGACAGTGGAAATCCGGTGGCTGGAAATGCGCGAAGGCCATGATGCCCAGCATTGAGCCTGCTACACGGTCCCCATTTGAATCACCCGCAGAGTTTTGGTGCCTTGACCAATACATCCCAGAAGGTTGTAGCACGTTGTAGTGGTCTACTGTGCTTTCCATAATTTGGCCTTCGAAAAAGCTCTGAATGTTGAAGAGGGAAAAACACTAGAATGGTGCAGTTTTTTGGAGGAGGAGAGGAAACAACATGCAATGGAGAACGCGGGTTCGCCAAGGCCTCCTCAGGAGTCCAGGTACTTATCGGGATGGCAGGCATGTGAGGGCCACTGATTTGGGTATGTTTCACTTGAGCTCTGTTCATCCTGTAAGACATTTGGCTCGTTAGTCACCTTCCCCTGAGAGAGAGAACACATCCATAATGCATATAACTCTGAATGCTCCCATTGTTATCACCCTTGGATGGGATACAAGTCTCTAACAGCAATGCAACCCCTGATCACAGGCTTTTATGTCAGTCCTCCACTTCTTCTCCCTTTTGCCTTATCATAAAAAAAATAAAAATACACAATCTGGATGCAAGCAACAACACACACGTTGTATTGATTCCTTAGTACTAAACACAACTGCAAAAAATGTCACCTAAATGAATAAACCAGAGTGAAATTAATGACATGGTGGGCTATGAGTGTGACTGCTGCTACAGGGCACCTCCCAGTGCCTGGAACTGGGAGCTGGAACGATGTGTTTACTTGTGAGTCAGGACAAATGGGTTATTTTCAGATTGGCATTTGTAACTAATGGGGTACTGTAGTGATCAGTGCTCAGGCTTCAATTATTCAGTCTATATTGATGACAGATGAAGGTACAGATGTATTATAGTCAAATTTGCTGATGATGCAGAGGGGGAAAGAAAATTGAGGGGAGAATACAAAGAAAGGGGCACCGCTCTGAAAGCTAGTGGCTTGTGCTACCAAATAAACCTGCTGGACTTTAATCTGCTGTTGTGAGACTTCTTGCTGTGTTTACCCCAGTCCAATGCCAGCATCTCCACATCATGCCCCTCGTAGTCAGCCTCATCGATGTAGCAAGGGGGGAATGTCCACAGCCTGCTGCACTGGCATCAGTGTTGGGCAGTCTCTGTGACATGGCCTTGCTGCAAAATAGTTAGCAACATAAGAAATAGCAACAAGAATAGAACCTATGCCCCCACCCCTTCCCCAAGCTTGTTCCATTATTAATTAAGATAATGGATTACCTTGATCTTCAACTCCACTTTTCCACCCCCTCCCCATCCCATAGCCCTTGCTTCCTTTAGAAATCAAAAATTTTTCTATCTCAGTCTTAAATATATTCAATGATGGAGCATCCACAACCCTCTAGAAAGAGAAAGCCAAAGATTCACAATCCTTTGAGTGAAGACATTTCTTCTCTTTGTTCTAAATGATCTCCGCCTGGTCCTGAGACTGTTAACCCATGTTCTACTTTCCTCAGCCAAGAGAACCAATCTCTCATTGTCTTGAGCCACCTGCATACTTCCTTCTTCTTGCTGATACTGCCCCCAAAAGGAACTCAAGGAAGCATCTGAAAAAGACAGAGCAACCTTGGCACAGATGCCTGACTTGTTGCTGGTCTGCTGCTCATCTGCCTCCTTGATTTTTGGCATGAAACAGCTACAACAATAATAGCTTTAAATTGTGCCAATTGAATGCAAGTCTCACCACCTCCCTGTGCCACCACCCCAAATTGGAAAGTCATTTTGACATTGGACAAATTGATGGCTTTTTCTCTTAAAATTACATTGCATGTTTAAAGCCACCATGGTGTGGGGTGAGTACCCAGAGGTGTTCCTGCTCTAAGGGTGAAATTCTCAATTTTTTTGCCTCAGTGTGGTAATGGTGACAGTGCCATTCCTGCTAGCCGGAATGACAGGAATTTGTGTCTGATTCAATGCTTGGAACTTCATTAATTACCCACAAGCAAGTATCTCACTGAAATGCTGGTGGGTTGGGAGCTAATTCATCCATTTGGTGGGTTTGAAGGTCTGGGCACTGTATTTAAATGCCTACCCAACACACTTGTATCAATTTTTCCAGCCCACATGTTTTCACAAGACCACACAAGATGTGTAGAACTCAGAGGCAAAAAGCTAGCAACCTCAAAAAGAGGTCTGCACCCCAATTCAACTGCCAGGTCCTCAAGGCCATGATACTCAAGGATTGGTTCCAGAAAGCACACCAACCTCATCTCTCCAGCCTGGGAGGCCATTGCCCAGTAGGCCAGCACAGCTGGCAATGAAGTACCATGCAGTGCACAAAGTGGATGAATGATATGTGTTGGGCTAAGTCCTTCCTCTGTTCGCTCCACTATCAAACTCTCATCATAGCATCATGTACTGAAATGATGACCCTCTTCATGGATCTCACACATCCATTAGTAGGAGTCACATTAACATTCATTCTCTCATGGGCACTTTTACATCCAGGTGACTCCATCTCTTGCAGGGGTTAGGCTGGGTTGCTCTGGCACTGACAAAAGGTCCCAACTGACCAGGGACCTCATCTCAGGAGACTCCAAGGGTGTTCATCTTCTCAGAGACCCCTCTGCAATGCCTGCACCCTGTCCGGTAGTATAGAGCACTGTCGGCGCTTCTGCTCCTGAGCAGGAAACCTTTATCAGTCCCAGGCCCTCTAGGCCTCACGCCACCAGAGGACATCCATCAAGATCATCACAGGCATCAGGATGTTGCAATCAGCAGGCTGTCTCTAATTCTGCTACGGATATTGGGGCTACAACAAGGCATAGTGGTAAGGTTAGGGAAGTTCAGAAATTTTGATGCCACTCATGGTTCATGGGTGTGCTATTGTTGTAGATAAGTCACAGTTACTGAAGTTCTTTGGATGGGTTTGTGGATGCTCTCATCAACTGGAAATGTTTTGATTTTGTACTTGAGAATCCTCTTTTCTCAAGGTTCAGTCATCTGTCACTCAGAGCGTCCCATTTTAAGATTAACCATCATGTGATATCAACTCAGAATAACTAGTCTATAGACCCTGGTGAGTTGTCAGGGAGATATGTTTAAATCTTTATAAAGAATGTATGATGGGAAAGTTTTAAATTCTTATTCCCCACAGGGGACAGCAATGGTTTAGGACAGCTCATCAGCAATGATACTGATCTGGGACTCCTCACTATTGGTGTCTGAACCCAAGACATGCACTTTAGGATGAGTGCCCTAGGCTGATCTGCATCTCATTTGTGGCAGCATTTACAATGTTAAATGGAGGGGAAGATGTCAAGCAATGTCTTACATCGTTGTCATTCCTCAGTGGAAGTTTACAGAGCGAGTACATTAGCAGGTCACCGATAACCAATGCTAAGGTCAAATCCTAGCAAGTCATGAAGTCAGATCATCCAAACCAATCTTTGCAACGATGCTTTGGATATCCCCTGAGATGTCAAGAAATTACTTAATTTTACTCCCCCGGAACCTGTTAGCTATTAAAGTATCACGGGCATGTCTCGCACATATTTCCTCCTCCATTGAATTAGTGCACTTATACTGTCCCTCTACAGATCCCTGGGCTTCCTGAACTCCTGAACTTCATCTTCCAAGGTGCTCTCATCTTCCTTCAGTTCACCATCTGGCAAGGGCTTGCCTCTTTGTGAAGCCAGATTGTGAAGGACATAGCAAATTGTGATCATGCAAGGTATCTTCCATGATGCCTACTGCAGAAAACCACCTGTGCTGACCAGGTATCTGAATTACATGTTCAGAAGCCCTATGGTCTGCTCTGTGAGGGAACACGTGAAGGTCTGAGCAGTATTCTACATCTTCTTGAAATGGGTTTGCAGATGAATCACCAGAGCCATCAGCTAGTGTATAAATGGATAGCCCTGTTCCCCAGAAAATGTTGCTACTGAAGTTCTGGCCCCTTAAAAATTCCAGGCACCTAGGAGAGACTGAGGAGTCATGGCAACTTACAAGGTAATGTGCACACACATGCAGGATGTGCTTGTGATGGTCACACACTTGTTGCATGTTAATGGAATGAAAGCCCTTGTGGTTGATAAAAGTACAGGGCTGCTGTCAGGTATCCACATGGATAGCCACACGGGTGCAGCCTGTTGCACCCTGCATCTTGGGAAGCCAGAGATAACAATGATGCTGATGAACCTTTGAGCCTGGCTGACCTTATCCAGAGCCATAGCATAATGATGAGCTTTCCTGTAAAGGACATTGGTCACTTCCTTTATATAGTGATATGTGGCCAATTGAGAAATGCCGCACATTGATCCCTGGAAAGTCTTATGGGCAAAGAAATTGAATGCTGCTGCCACCTTCAAGGCCACTGGCAGGGGGCAGCCTCCATGTGGCTTCAGGTATTCATGAAAAACATGGCATATGTGATGTACAATTGCAGTCATGCCTGACACTGCCTGTCACTCACATGGAAGCAGGAGGCTCCTATTCATGCTCAGTCCCTGTCTGGCCATGTCCCTCATAGTGCCTCCTGCTGGAGCTGCATGTGCCAACGCCTCTGCCTCTTTCACCTCCTCTGTTGATGAAAACTCTGAGAGAAACTGCCTGGAGCTCTGCCTTTATTTGCACTTTTGCCATCTCTTTGCAAAGACTTCAAAAACAACAATAATTAAAGGGTGCAAAAAGGAAAGCTGTGATTGAGACCACAATGGGAGATGTGGGCTGCTCAGCTTTGGGAGGCTTGAATGCATTGTGCCTGATGCAACCCCTGAGGCTGCAGTACATACACACAGAGATGAGTGACTTTCCATTCCAAAATGTGACTTCTGGAGTCCTGTTGGGGATGATAAGGTGTGAATAAAATGATTAAGCCAAAATAGCTCTGCACACCATGCTTTGAATTGGCATAACCATAACCTTTCAGTTGCTCATTGTCAGTGAGTGGAATCCACTAATGAATTGTGTTTATTGTTAGCCCATGGTTTCCCCTTCATTAATGGGATGGCAAAAATGATGCAGCTGTGCCCCCAAAGCTACCTTCCACTCTGTCAATGTTGAAACTTTGAGATGAGGCTGTTGAGTTCTGCCTTTCCCTTTAATGGCGCAGAATAAAATTAATGGCTGTCTGTTGCTTTCTGGGCAATCAGGTCTCTGTCCTGGATGATTGACTTGGTTCCTGTCCACAGTAGCACACCAATAAGTGTGTGTATCCAGATAAAGAACCCCATAGCCCAGAGTAGCAGGCCTCCCACAATGCCTCATATCCCTCACGACAGAACTGATCTTACTTTTAGTTTTGTACAATACCACTGTTGGGACTTCAAGATGATGGTGCCTCACATTTGCTTTAGAATAGAGTTTGACCCTTCCTCCCTCACTGTCCACATGCCTCCGATTTATCTGGAGTCTCACAATATGCAGGTAGAAATGCCATCTGTTATTCTCCAGCCTCTGCCACTTAATAGAGGATGCCATTGTTGTTGTGGTGGACATTCTCACCCTCCCCCAGAAGCTCACCACATTCAAGATGCCCACGCCATACCCAACATGAACCTCTAATTACACCATCTGAAGGCTGTGTTTACAATTTTTTTTAGGCCAGCGCATTTCCCAGTGGCATGACGCAAGATTAGAAGACCTGACAAGATTCTATGGGTAGCTGTTCTAATGAGCATTCATGAGATGCAAATGAATGCAAATACCAATCATGCCACCAGGCAGCAGGAAAACTGACTCATTGGGAGAATTTCAGACTTTTTTTTACACTGGCAGATTCCTGACTTTTCGGCTTCCAATGGACTCTTCGCTCCTTCTTATCACCAACTCGCCATATACGGAATGGAAATATTCTTCCCTAAGTCTCCATGTGCTTAGTTGATAAAAATATATGAATATTGATCTGTGTAGTTGTTTTCAGCTTTCCTGTTCATAGATTGGATGGTCAGAGTCAAAAGTGTGCCAGACTGGGCCGTAGAATACTGAACAAGCTTGGAGGTAAATCTCTAACTGCCACCTAATGGAGAGTTTATTTTCAGACATAGTCAGCAGGACAGTCTTGTTTGCATAACAATTAATTAAGCTGTTTTCTATAGGCTCAGTAGCAGCTACTGTGAGGACTGAGGTAAAGAAATCATCAGGAGATTCTTCCTTTGCCTCAGGATGTTATCAATGTATCTTTAGAACCAGCATTGATTGATGTGTGGGTGATCAGCAAGTACATTGCACGATGAACGACTATTGAAATACAGTTATTGAAGGTGTGTAGGCAAATTCTGCAGCCATTCAGCACCAGCAACATCTCACAAATAGCAATGAGATGAAAAACTGATTAATCAGTTTTAGTGGTACCTAGTGTTATGATCTGCTTATACTTGGAGGAGTCACCAGAGTTTCCAGTATTATAGAAGGAATTACCACAGTGATTCCACAGCACTGCAGGGTGGCTGCAGGGAAAATGGTGTGGTGATAGTGCTATAATAAATATTTAGCTCAAAATTATGTCAATAAAGGGAAACCTAGGCTTAACTGTTTAACAGCCATTCTATCATGCTCTGATTCTGTGTATAGCTACACCCACTTGTGCATTCTTCAACGAGGGTCATTTTTTTAATTCCTCAAGATGCTGGCAATGAATATCCATCTGTAAATGAGAAGCTGGGCTGCCTTCCTGAATACAACTCAATCATTTGTTGGGCTGCATTAAAGGGAAGTTAAGAGTTAACCTAAGTCAAACTTATTTGGAATGAAAATAGTCCAGACCAAGAAGAAGATTTTTTCCCCTCTAATGCGGGGTGCGAAGGCTGTTTTTAGGATTGTTGCTGTTATCTTGCATGAGATAATTTAACAGTACAAGTCTTGGATCTGCTTGACTTAGTGTTTTATAGAATATTTCTATTCGCAGTAAATGTATTTGTAAATATTTTCAAAAAACTGGGATTCTGATTTGCACAGCACTTGAGATCTTCCTTCTCTGCAAAACACATGCACTCTTTCATTTAATGACAATATTCTCAATATAGCAAGTGCTCACTAGAAGCTGATGATAAAAAGGTTACAAACGGATTGATTGCCTGGCCGTACTGATACAAGTAGGACGGGGGTGGCGGCAGGGGGTGGGGAGCTCTGGTTCATGTTAACCCCTTGGAGTTTGCTAATGAAAAAGATGAATTCAAGGAAAACTTTAAAAAACTATATTAGAAACAATTACATTAGAACAATACACAATCAGTAGCGAATACTTCAACTGGAAATTAATTCTGAGGCGTTGGAATATTTTATTAAATTTGATCATATTTTGAAAAAATATGGTAAGTGCAGATGTTTTTCATGTACGGCAGTTCAGCCTCCCTTTTCAGAGTCTTGCTCCTTTCAGCTAAGAAATGGTACACACCATTATGGAACAGTCTGGATTGTGAGATCCAGAAAATTACACTCGATTCCCAGTCAATTATTCCTTGTGTTTTTGTATAGATAAATTTGGGATGATGCACTTTGGTAGGAAAGGTAAAAAGGGCACATACACAATAGAAATTAGGAATATAAATGGTGTAGCCAAAGAAAAGGATGCAGCAAATGTTGTATTGAAATCACTAGAAGTAGTTATACAGGTTAATCAGGTTGTAAAAAGAAACAAAGCAAATATTGGGGTTCATTTCTAGAAGATTAGCATTAAAATTACATTAAACTTGTATTGAACCTTGGTTGGGATATACATGGGTACTGTGAACTCTTGTGGATATAAGGATAGAGCACTGGAGAAGGTGCAAGAAATATAAACAAATGTGGGGGGTAATTCTCCCAAAGAAATTCTAAGTGTCGAATTCATGTAAAAACCGGAGTAAATCATGTTGGTATTTTCAGTGAGAGTTTCAAAATGAACCTCCACAGTTAGGTATGGGTGGAGCCTATTCCCACTGGAGAGCCGGCAGCATAGCATTGAGCGGGCCATTGTGCACGTGCTGATCTGTCAGCGCGAATTCAGCGCATACGCAGTGGTCCCTGTCTGCCAGCCTCCCAATTTGCTGGCTAGTTTCATTGCTGGCCAGTCCACGACTCCCATCCCCATGTCCAAATTGCTGGCTTGGAACATGCCTGGGCCAGCCTCACCAACCCTGCCCACCCCTGCAGCCCTGATCTCCAGATTCCCTCCCCCAAGCAGGTTGCTCCCCACGCTGATGGCCAGTCCCAATCGCCGCCTCCCTTCCTCTGTCCCAAAGTGCAGTGTGGCAGCGGGACCGCCCACTGCCACAGATCACCCTCCTCATTAGGCCCCACCCCCTTATCACTGCCAATGCCCAATGGACAGAGCCCAGATGCCCCCTGGGCATTGGCACTTTACCCCTTGGGCAGTGCCAGCTTGCCACTGCCAAAGTGACAATGCCCAGGGTGCACCTTCCCTGGCGTTCGACCCTGTGGGGGGCCTCAATTGCTCTCCCCTTTGCTCCACCGGGGTCGGGCCACCAGCTTGTCACAACTGGGGAGCTACACTAAGCACCACTGGAGTGAATCACTCCTCGCGGGGTGGGGGAGAGGAGAACAGGCCTGGAGATTTCAATCCCGGTCCTGCCAATGGGATTTAAATTATATTTAAATTATATTTAAATTAGGTCTGGAATATATTAGGCAACTCCATGCCTCTATTTCTGGCGCTGGAAGTCCAATGCTGGGAGATGTGCGGAAGCCATGGTGCCCAGTGAGCCCATGAAATAGCACAGCGAGATGGGGGAATAGCTCCCATAATCTCAGAGAGAGATTATACATTTCAGAAGAGACTGAACAGGCCGGGACTGTTTTCCCTTGTAAAAGCAAAGGTAGATGGGTGACCTAATAGAGAGCTTTAAGATTATGGGAGTATTTAATAGGGTAGCAGTGAAGAAGCTGTTGAGACTCGTGGGGGGCCAGGCAGAAATATTAACCACTGATAAATCTAATTGGGAATTCAGGAGGAAATTCTTTGCTCAGTGTGGTAATATTATGGAACTTGCTGGCCCCAGGGAATAGTTTGGACGAATAGTATAAATGCATTTAAGGTAAGATAACTATATCTGGGACAAAAGAATATAGAAGGATATACTAACTGGGTTAGAAGAGGATGTGGAGCATAAGCAGTACCAGCCATTTGGATTGAATAGCCTGTTTCTTTGCTCAGTTTTTTATATTCCTGTGTCTGTGTATTTAATGGAAAATAGCTACCTTTGTACTTTTCCCAACCTTTGGCCAAACAACTATTTGTTCTTTAAAATTATATGCTATTAGGTGAAGGAGAGTACTTGACATACACCAATCTTAATATATAAAAAAATTCGAAAGTGATGCTATCCTCTTTCCACTGATCCACTTGGCATTCTGAAGGATGCTCAGGTGCTGACAGGCTTGCTGTAGCAGATGGAACAACTGTTTCCTAATGTTCAACTCTTGGATTCCCTGCTCATTTAATTCAAGTGGCATGTGATCTGATAGCTGTATGCAAGAACCTTGAGTGTAGATCTGATCCATATCTCAGAATTAATCACACATCCTGTGGAAACAAAATAGTAAATATAGAGCATAAGAATTTTTATGAACAGGAAATTGAATGATCAAGCCAATTCCTTATCAATAGATCAACCATATCTATCTGCTTTGACACAATAACCTTTTAATCCTTTCCGCATTAAACATATCCACTTATAGCAGCTATTTCCGTTTCTTCTGTTAATTTACTGTATCATCTGACTTACTGTTTGGATGAGAAAGATCTATCTGACTTCCCTTCTTCCTTCTTAATTTTTAACTCATCTACTGGCTGTGAAAATTTGCTGCAAGATGAACAATTTATTTCCTAAAAGGCAGTATTGTATCTAATTTGGTACTGATTGATAAGTTCACTTGAGTGAAGAAAACAATGCTTTTCGATAATACCTTCCACCATTTCCAGATTTCCTAAGCATTTTACAACCAATGAAATAATTTCGATTTATAATCACTGACGTAATGTAGGAAAAGTGGCAGCCAATTTGGCACAGTAATGTTCTGCGAACATTAATGAGATAAATAACCAGACAATTTCCCCTTTTATTGATGTCGGTTGAGGAATATTAGCCAGGACAGCAAAGGAATACAAAATAAATGGTGAGATGCTGAATTGCCCCAGAGGAACCTTGGAGTGTGTTTACAGACCCTTACAGGTAGCATGACAGGTAGACAAGGTGGTCAAGCAGGCATACAGAGCACTAGGGGCCTAGAGTATAAGAGCAAGGAGGTTATGCTTGAACTGTGTAAAACAGAGAGGTAACAGGGGATTTACAAGGATGTTGCCAGGAATGGTAAATTTTAGCTGTGAGGAAAGATTGGAAAAACTGAGATAAAAGCAAACTACTGTGGAAGTTGAAAATTTGAAATGAAAATAGAAAAGGTTGGAAGAGCTCATTTGGTCTGACAATATCTACGAAGAAAGAAACAAAGTTAATATTTTTTAGTCCAGTATGACTCTACTTCGAAGAGACAGGTCACTTTCTTTGGAACGGAGGAGACTAATGAAAACTTGTATTGAGAAGTATAAAATATGAGAGGGGTCCGGATAAGTGGTTAGAAATAATCTATTTTTATTAGTTAAAAGGTCATCAGGGAATGTAGATTTAAAATAATTGATAGAAGTATTGGAGAGGAGTTGTGGAACTTTTTTTTCATTCAGAGGGTGGTGGAGGTCAGGAACTCACTGCCTGAAAGGATGGTAAAAGCAGAAACTCTTATTGCATTTAAAACATTTGAGTATGCACTTGAGGTACCATAACCTGCAGGGCTACAGACCAAGAACTGGAAGTGAGTTTGAGACCGAGTAGCTTTTTTTCCAGCGGCCACAGACACGGTGGGCCAAATGGTCTCCTTCTGTGCCATAAATCTTTCTATGTTTATTTGACTGTGCAAACCATTCTCTGTGCATCACTCTTGCCCATATACAGAATGGTGGTTCTGTGGTTTATGTATATAGCACACATGTATGCATTGGAATGGAGTAGTGGGTGCTATAATCTGTATGTAAACTGTACTGCATCTACTTTTAAATGTTTGGTAGGACAATAGATAGGAAGTTTTACTGTGTATCCAGCCCATGATATTCCAGCTCTTTGATGGGACATGGCAGAAGGAGCTTTTCTCTGTATCTAACCCAGCTATACCTATCCTGAGAGTGTTTGATGGGATCATATAAATGGAGCCTTACTCTGTGTCTAATAAGCAGAGAGGAAAGTCAGGCAAGTTCCTTTACACATGCTCTAGCCTGTTATATTCCAGAAAGCAAGATGGTGAAATATGAAACTGAAAGCATCCTTTACACATTTTTTATACTTATTTAGAGTTCCAAGTTACCAGCATATACCTTCCAAGACTTTAGTCTGTGACTATTTATAGGAAGTCAAGTGAATCATCAGTAACTACCCATCACATGCACCTAATTAAACACAATTAATGTACAATTAAAACAACCTGCCCAATTTTCTGAAGGCGGCCCAATGGGTCCAAGCGCACACCCAGGAAGATCCCGCCTAAAAATATATCTCGTATTATCTTCCCACTAGTCATAGAATTGCAAATTTGTACGTTTTTCAAGCATGAAATGCTTTACTTTGGGAAGTATTGAGCAGAACATTGCATCTTTTAAGGAAACAACAAATAAATATTTGAAGAGAAAAATAAATGACTGAGGAAAAATCAGTGTTGTGGAATTTATTTGATATTACTTGAGCAAAGAATTGACACGAACTCTTGGTAGAGTCAAGACTTGCCGTCTGTAATGCAAACTTTCATGGAAAACAGTTTTTGCAACAGAATAAACCAATAATTTACAACGTTGTGTTTTATTGCTGAAAGGTCTAAATGCCAGATAATTTGACCAAAGAGACTTGATAACACTGCAATATCTGTGCAATCTCCTAGACTCATTCAGATTTGCCATGATGTTTTAGATATCTTCAGAAATGCAAAAATAATATTGATATTATGAACCAGTATACATTTTCTCTCTCAAGCTCACAACTGATTGAGTCAGAGAGCAATAAAACTCATTAGACTTGCCATGATCTTTTTGATATCTTGAGAAATGCAAAAATAACGGTGATATTATGAATTATGAATATTGTCTTTCAAGATCTCAGTTGATGGAGAGCAATAAAAGAACAAACTGCTCCATTAAATTAATCATACGTTGCCTCTGGGATGAAATGAATTTTCCCCTTCACTGAAGTGTAGATTGATGTGCAGCAGCAGTTCTCCATAACTCCCTCCAGTTTGAGTTCTGATTGTGAATGTAGTGAGTTTTTTATTGTCAAAATTGAAGACATGAAGACCTTTGCAGTTTTTGGACCACCAAATCAAGATTAAGTCAGGGAGCTGTGGAGACCAATGGCATGCTAGATTTTAAAGCTGTCGCCAGAATTTTGAGTTTCGTTCTGTGTCGTAGATCATTCCTGTAACGTAGTGTCCTTGGTTATGATAGAATCCATACTCACTAAAAATAAGACATGGAATGGAGTTTAATTCCCTCCCATTGTTGAGCTGTAGTGATGGAGGGGCATTTTTTCTGTTTAAAGTTTATTTGTTAGTGCACAAGTAGGCTTACATTAACACTGCAATGAAGTTGCTGTGAAAATCCCCTAGTCGCCACACTCCAGCACCTGTTTGGGTACACTGAGGGAGAATTTAGCATGGCCAATGCACCTAACCAGCACATCTTTCGGACTGTGGGAGGAAACCAGAGCACCTGGAGGAAACCCACGCAGACAAGGGGAGAATGTGCAGACTCTGCACAGACAGTGATACAAGCTGGGAGATTGAACCCAGATCCTTGGTGCTGCAAGGCAGCATTGCTAGCCACCGTGCCGCCCTAGCAGGGGGTTGTTGAGTGGTGATCCATCCTTTCCCTAATTAAGCCCCAGGCAGGAAGTCTTGTGGACTGCTTTCCTCCACCGTCACCAGTTGAGCCCCTTATGTGAACAATCAAAACTCAGTTTAGAACCTGATGTCACTGGTAATGACCCAGTAGTGGGTGGGAGGCACTGCAGGAAGCCTGAAAAGCAAACCCTGTTGGGGTTGCTTGCAGATTTCTGGAGCTATCCTTTGTTCAAAGCCTGCCACAGGAGATAGCTGAGGCAAAAAGCGTATATGCTTTCAAAAGAAACTGGACAAATATATGAGAGAAAGGGAATAGAAAGAAAAACTGAAAGGTTGAGAATTGGTAGAATAGGAGGAAAGTCATGTGAAGTATAAAAACCATTATAGACTATTAAGGTTAAATGGCCTGTTTATGTGCTGGATATTCTATTTAATAATTCTGTAGGCGTGGCTACAAAGTGCTATGAGTGAACATTTGGTGCCCGCAGGGAGTATCGCAATATTTATGCAATATATGGTACAGTAGTAGTGTCTAAGCATTGCACTGCGGTAGTTTTTCTGAAATTGATATATGTTGGATGGTGTCCTTCTAATTTTCAATAACAGAAGAACTAACAGTTGTCGATGATTTAGGCTATTAAATATGACCCAAACTTTATACTTCTGATTCCCACCCTATAATTTCCCACCATTAAGGTAAATGGACAGCATCCCCCAGATCAAGAATTGAATTTATTACAAATACTGATTAAATCACAACAGAAAACAATTGCAACAGATTTTATTTGGGTATTTTAGGAAAAGAATTGGGTAGAATATATAATAGAGAGGTGATCTGATATCGCTTTTTTACACTCTGCTGATATTGAAGATTTCATCCAGTATCTTAGACCTGTTTGAATACAAAATCATAAAAAATGATGGGATCAGAATTCATTTCAGTGGTAATATAAAACTGATATCAGATCAGCTGTCAGTTATACAAAAAGCAATATTCAATTCCATTGTGGTCAATGGAATTGAATATTGTGTTTAACAGATCGTTGCTTTGACATTGCCAGTTTTCTGTCACATCTTGGGACAAATGTTTACCAGATCGGGAGCAGCATTTGCGGCATTAGTTAATCATTTGGAATCTCCAGGCCTTGACAGGTTGCAGAGAATTGACAAACTGGGAAAGGCTGTACCATTTCTCCTTAAGAATCACTGGTGCATTTAAAATTATCAGGTCCATCTTAGCAACTGGCCTTCAGCCAGCTAAGGTGACAAACTGATAGTCAAATTCAACAGCAAGATATAAAAAAAATGTCGAAGTGCTTCTGCTAAGATTCATACTCTGGCTTTTCATTTATGATCAATATAAATCAATTAATGCCATGGGAGCCACATATAGCTTAACAAATGTGGATCTTGTGTTGCCCGAGCCACCCCTACAGAGTTGGACATTACTTGGGAGTTACACAGACTTAAAATGACTAGTGAGACCTAGCTAGATATTAAAAATAAACTTGTTTGAATAAGCTTATTTTCCAAATTATGACAGAGCTCCTGTTAATCAGAATCATAATCTGAGATCAAAATCTTGTCATTGTGCAACAAGCGCATCTTCCAATTGAGTGGTCAGTGGAAACAATCTATGTAGAAACCTTGGCTGATTTTTCCCAGACCAGAAAGATTTTGGGTTCAATTGAGAACCTGCTGAGTCAATACACCCTGCCCAGTGACGTGGCATTGATAAAGAGGCCCATTTAATTAATGTTTTGTATGATTTGACGGGTTCCTTTCATTGGCTGAAGTTTGCCACTTTTTCGAAGACAGTGCAGTGTTTGAATAACCTGGTCATGAACAATATTGAGTTTTATTGTTGATCAAGTAAATTCTGAACATTTTAGAAATATAGTAATTTCAAGTTTTTTTATGCATTTTTTTCTTGATAACTGATTATTTTGAACACATTGTGCTTTATGTTAGTGTTCATTCTTTAGTGCAAAATCTTTAATCTCATCATGTAGGTTTATTTTTATTACCTCAACAAAACAGGAAAGGCAGCAGGGGGAGTAACTTTTAAATGTTGTCCCCGTGTCTGCATGAGTTTCCTTCAGATGCTTCGGTTTCCTCCCACAAGCCTGAAAGACATGATGATTAGATACATTGGCCAAGCTAAATTATCCCTCTGTGTATCCGAACAGGGCCGGAGTGAAGATGCTGAGGATGTTGGTCTTTTTTTTTGCACCCTATCCCAAAATCACTTCCTAGTTGATCATATTTCATTAATGATTCTAAAGAGCCAATTAAGGAAATCCTGTCCTCACTTCATGTTTGTACACATGCTCTTTCCAACAAAGGTCACTGGATAGTGACAGCAGTAAGAACCCTGGCTGTTCTGACTTTGACTGTAGGACCCTACCTGTTTCTCTATGTGAGATCAGCTAAGTCAGTAGATCCCTGCCTAATTGAACCTGGGACGTTATTGGCCTGCAGGATCTTAACTGGCTGAACAAGTGAAAGCATCAGACCAAAATATATTTTGATATTGTACCACACATCAGATGAGCCCAGATTTTCCTTGTAGCAGCATTCGTCACTGGCTGCCCAAGAAAATGCACACACACCTTGTCCAAATCCTGCAGCAAACATTTCCTATTCTTTCTGTAGTGGGGCCTAGCCTCTGAAAAAATATGAGGACTTTTAGCATGGCATATTTCTAGTGAAGCCACACCTTCTTTTGACGGAATGAGATGAAGACATCCACCTTGACTTCTCCCCCACCTGTACTCCTAGCACCTTTGGCTACCCCCTAACTCCTTACCAGGGCACAACAGCTCCTGGAAAGCAGCATGAGTGAGCTTGCCAGAAGTTGTGATGTCATTACGTCCCTCAATCATGACGTACTCTTCACCGTTTGCCGCTACTGAAGAAGGAAAGTCTGAACTATTATGTACTGAATCACGACAAAAGATAATCAATAGTAAATCATAGAGGAAAGACTCAGAATTGCGAGTAATGGCAGTATGTAGCTGTGAGATGTGCCTACTTAATTTTAAAAAAAGTTGTTAATTTTTTTTACCTTTTTGGCATGAAAGGGATGTTAGGGTTAAATTAAGGAAAATCACATGGATTATTGTCTGACATTCCTGTTATTTTCGCATTGTGTCTTACATAAACCAGACTAGTTTGAGAGATAAAAGAGTCAATCAAGCGATAGTAAAAATTGCAAACTTAGAATGGCAGCCATTTATCAAGCATTTTAAAAATCTTAGCCAAATTGGCAATCCAGATGCTATGACTTCCACACTTCAAGAGATTCGTTATTGGAGATTATAGTTTTGATTGGTAGGTCAGTAAACCCAACTTTCAACACAGAAAGCTAGAGAAAGGGCAGAGGTCACATTTTTAGCACATTCCCTCTATGGAGAGACTGCGGTTGGAAAGAGATAGAGAGGACACAGTTTCTAAGTTAGTAATAGCCATTTGGGTGTTACTGACTTGTAATGTGAGGGAAACCCATATTGCGAGGACAAAGTCTACATTTATTATTTCTCGTTGTCACAAGGAGCCTTCGGGAAGTGTTTAAAGCTCACTGGCTATCTTTGAGTCAATCGTATGTTCCACGTACAACTAAATCAGTTTTGTTTCATGTTTAAAGAGAGCTGAGAATTTTTATTGGTGTACATGTCTGCTTACAAAAAGTGCCAATGGTAGTCATGATGTGGAGATGCCGGCGTTGGACTGGGGTAAACACAGTAAGAAGTCTCACAACACCAGGTTAAAGTCCAACAGGTTTATTTGGTAGTAAATGCCACTAGCTTTCGGGGCTCTACCCCTTCGTCAGGTGAGTGGGGCTCATAAGAACATAAGAAATAGGAGCAGGAGTAGGCCATCTAGCCCTTCGAGCCTGCCCCGCCATTCAATAAGATCATGGCTGATCTGTTGTGGCTCAGTTCCACATTCCCGCCCTCTCCCCATAACCCTTAATCCCCTTGCCTATCAAAAACCTATCAACCCGCGTCTTAAAAATATTGAGCGAGGCAGCCTCCACCACTTCAACGAGCAGAGAATTCCAGAGATTCGCCACCCTTTGAGTGAAGAAGTTCCTCCTCAATTCCGTTCTAAACCGCCCCCCCTTTATCCTGAGGCTGTGCCCTCTAGTTCTACTGTCCTTTCTGAGCGGGAAGAGCCTCTCCACCTCTATCCTATCCATCCCATTCAACATCTTATACGTCTCAATGAGATCTCCCCTCATTCTTCTAAACTCTAACGAGTACAAGCCTAGTTTATTCAGCCTCTCCTCATAGTTCAACCCCCTCAACTCCGGAATCAGCCTAGTAAACCTCCTCTGCACTTCTCCCAAGGCCAAAATATCGTTGCGTAAGTGCGGCGACCAAAACTGCACACAGTACTCCAGCTGCGGCCTCACCAGTGCCCTATACAGCTGCAGCAAGACCTCCCTACTTTTATATTCACTCGCTTGATGAAGGGGCAGAGCTCAAAGCTAGTGGCATTTGCTACCGAATAAACCTGTTGGACTTTAACCAGGTGTTGTAAGACTTCTAACTGTACAAAAAGTGCCTCATGGTGGAGACCACATGACTATATCAAACCAGATATGTGCTACTGTAGTATTTCAAAACCCTGCTTTTCAATAACAAACTAATACACAAACATCTGTTGGGGACCAGATCAGAAACTGCGAAGTATATTATGAAGTGACACTCGACCCCAACTTCTTTTTGGCATTAGTGTGAGGATACGGTGTTTCACTCCAAGTATGATTCTATTGACCTTGGGAGCTCTTCTCAAAACAAACTTTATTTGACAATGCAGTTTAATTATAACAAAAAGAATGAACATAGCTTTTACCAGCTAAAATACTTAAGTATGATCAGATACAATTCCTAATTGCTAGACTATTCGTTCTGATTCAAGCAATGTTCCTCATAGAATAAATTCCTCTTCAAAATCAGTTCACAAACAGCTGGCTTACATGCTTGCATACAGACTGCTAGTCTTTAAACCTTCAGAAGACCTCTAGAGAGAGATGCCTATTTTCTAGCAGGTCCCAAAGTTTAGTCTTCAGAAAGAGAAAAAAGAAATAGATCCAAACAAAAACTGCCTGCGTGTGTCTCTATTAGCATAACTCCTCCCCTTAGCACATGATATGGCCTCTGTTAATCAACCTAATCAAGCCCTATTTTGAAACCCTAGAGGACAACTCAAAAAACAAAACAAACTGCATTAACTCAGATTAAAACAAACACCCCAATATCTAGCATCAATTATGCTTCTGCATTCTCAGCATGTGGGCTGCCTAGCTATCTGATAGCATTGTAAACCAGAGTGGGGTTTCAAATATATCTCTCACAAGAAACATGACACAAATACATTTTTTAAAGGCATAGTATTATACATCCTCTTTTTCCTAATGAACAAAGGACAAATTTGCATGCACAAACGTATGTAATTGTGAGTTACCCAGGCTTCCCACTATTTACCCACTGTTCTTGTGCATTAACAGCTATTTGTTCTATGAGTCAATCATTGCATCATTGCATCTGCATTGCATATTTAGTCTTTAAATTGTGCAGATCTCTGGTACAGATGTGCATGGTGATTGGGTGATGTTCCTTGTCTGGACAGTCATTGGCTCTAGTTTATTTATTAAATCTGTTGCAAACTTTGCCACTGCAAGTGGAAAACTGCCAGTTCTGCCACATTTCACCTTTAATTCCTACCAGAACAGTGAGGGGAAAGTTTACGGCCAGTACATTTTGCAGCCTTCAATATGTGTTTACTTTTCCTTGTTCTTTTTCAGCAGCTTTTAAGAGATTTGAACTTTTTTTGTGCTTTTTCTGAGGCATTTCCTGGGTTTAAAACTCTATTTAATTCCACTCCTGACACCATGTTTCATGTTCAAAGACAGCAGTGCTTTCTCAGTGAGACTCTTTATTGAACTGATGTACAATGGCCACACATGACAGATGTCACATGATTATAGTAAGCCACATAGGACATGTAGTACAGTTGCATTTCAAAAGCCAAACAAGTTTTTTTTTAAATTGGCCTCATTTCACTGCTGTGCTCATTAATTCACCTTCCAAAAAATGGAGAAACGTAAAGAAGGGTGTGCATGAAATCACAAAGATCTGATGTAAGGTTATTGACCTGAAACATTGCAGACAGAATTTTTCTGATGACTTGGCAGAAAACCATTATGCAAACCGGCTGCAGGAGGCTTGTAAAATTCTACCCATTAAACTCTATTTCTCTCTCAGCAAATGCTGCCTGACATGTTGGGTATTTCCAACATTTTCTGTTTTTATTTCAGTTTTACAGCATACACAGTATTTTCCTTTTTATTTGTATGAAAGACTATATTGTTAAGACTCAGTTGAATTTGGACAGGAAAAGTATACTGCAAATGAAAAGTTATGTTGGATCTTCTTACAGGACTGACTAGTAATGCTCAACACAAGACAATATCCAGCGCAGAATTGAAATTTGCACCGGTAGTTTAGTAACTGCGTACATGTGCCAACAAAGAATATGAATCCTTATCTTAACCAGTTTCCTGTAATACAGGAGTTCCTTGGAGAATTATTACTGTATAGATATAGATTGGTAAGTGAGGAACAGGGGAAGAGAGACAGCAACATGTTCAGAGAGAAATAGAAACAAGGAGAAAACAAAGTGCAGAGAGCAAAGGAAACAATAGAAACATGCACGTTTAAAGACACATGCCGAGAAAGCACGAAGCAGAGATACTTTGAAAGGAAAAGTAGAGAGTATTTGCTACTGCGGAGAGTCTAGAACAGAGTTATCTTGAAAGGAATGCATCTGAGTGTTAATATCAGGAATTTGGTGCAAGTGGGATCTCAAGTATTTTTTTCAAGTTGAAATTTAGTTGAACATTGAGAATTTGAATTAGAACTTTAAAGGAAATTGTGAGCCACGTATTTACTGGACTAAAAGATACAGTGACCATAACAGGCACTAAGATTTTAAAGGATTTGGGAAAATAATGTTTCAGTGCATGTAGGTAGTTAATATTAGTGTTTACCATTATGTGACAAAGCCAATAATGCAGCACTTGTAGAAGTCAAAAAATCCTCATTACTGCTATCACACTGATCGTACACTTGCTTAAAATAGCACATTACCTTCACTGCCATCTAGGGTATTACTACCACATTCCTTGAATGACTTCTCAATTGACAGTGTTTCACTAATTACCATAGATTTTTCACCTGCTTACATACCTGCAAAATGGTGGGCTGCTCCATCTGCCCTGTTGGTGTCAAATGGTATTTTGGAGCCTCCATCTATTCAGTCCACTCCTCATGCATGAATGCTTTAAGTGACTTGTTTTTTGAAACCTTCAGTGCCTGTAATTAGGTAGAAAGATTGCCTGGAATCATAGCTAGCTGTGTCTTAATTTCTGCAACCTTCATTTTTGTGGCTTATGACAGGCCTGAAACTGGTCACACATTAATGGGGTTGTTTGTATTTTGAAGGCCACCTTGATGTTTCAAGCACTTTCTGCAGCCACAATTTCATCCTTGCTGCATTCAACCATCCCCTAGCATTAGCTTGAACAAGAATTTTGGTGCAGTTTTCTCTTAAAATCAGTAATAGCCTTTTGCTGTTAGAACAATATGCCAAAAAGATAGTGTAGTGGGTTTTCTCACAGCCATTGTTTTATTCACACATGGGATGTAGTGTTGCTGATTAGGCCAGCATTTAGTGCCCATCCCAATTATTCTTGAGAGGGTAGTGACATCTGCCTTCTTGAACCACTATTTATTTTTAGTGGTATAGTTTTAATGCCTTTAATGACCACAGTCTTCGTAGGATCATAGAATCCCTACAGTACAGAAGGAGGCCATTCAGCCCATCAAGTCTGTACTGACCACAATCCCACCCAGTCTTGTTTGATAGATCATCAAAAGTTAGGGGAACTTCATCTTTGTTGCCTATTTATGCTACTTCAAAACACATTGAAGGGAACTCTCCAAGCCTGCTAGCTCTAATCGTAAATTGCAATGGCCTGAAGAATCAGGAGTCGGTGGGAAAGTGGATTTGGTGCTGGCCTATTGTGACCCGCCCAGGATGTGCCGTTGGCCCCAGTGCATATTCAAATCCACACATTTCAATATAATTAGCGGCTTGCAACCTGAGTCAGATTGCTCTTGCTATTCATTCACCCATCTCCCCAGCAGGATCTGCATTGGGTATGAATGAGGACTTGGCGTGTTGGACCCTGAGAGTCAAGGAAGCACCACTGACCCTTCAGCAATGAGAGGTACCCACCCCTCCCCCCACACCCCGAACACCACACAGGCACCAGGATTATTTAACCTGATCCCCCACTCATGTCCCTTTCCACTCAAAGATCCCTTTCAGTACGTTTCAGGCCACGCACCATGCTAGTGCCAACAATGCACTGCACCCTGGTGCTAACACTCTGGCCTGCTGAGAAGGGAGGTCCAGTGGCTATTTTCCCCTCTGCTGCTGCCAGGATGGAGATGAAGGACCCCTCAAGGGTTCTTAGGATTGGGTGGGCTAGGGCTGGGGGCTAGGGGTTGACCTCACCACTCTCCACTACAATGAGTGTGTTGTAGTTGGACTGCCTCCTTTAGCCCAAATGAAGATCACCCCTGGCATAGTGATTTCAGGCAGCTCTGTGATGGATTTCTGCATTCCTGCTTGTCAGCTGTGCAAATTGGGAAGTGGCTAGGTAACGTTAATCTCCGTGCCCCCACCCCCAGTCACCTGGCAGGATTTTAAATCATTTCAGCACTCCATTCTCAGCAGAGATGTTCCTTTCTCCCAGTCAGAAGCTGCAGCTGTGCACATAGCTTTGATTTGAAGTTGCTGAGGCTTCCCAGCAAGCAGAAATTGTTGAAACCCTCTCCATTGCACTTGGGATGTGTTAATGTTTGACATAGATGATGAAATAATCCTTTATACTATACTTCCGCCCATAAGTTTGCTTTCCTACATTTTAACAACACAAAACTGGGTGGGATTTTATGACCCTGTTGGTGGTTGGCATTATTACAGGTGAGCCAGGAAAATATGGAGAGTGGCCAAAAGTCTTTTATCTGATGATATGTTAACAGAAGCTCCAATATCAATTTTAAAGTAAGTATAAAAACCTTGAACTTGGACTGTAACTGACCAGTAGTCTGGATTAAGACTATCCACTTCCTCTAGGGTTATAAGAACATAAGAAATAGGAGCAGGAGTAGGCCATCTGGCCCCTCGAGCCTGCTCCGCCTTTCAGTAAGATCATGGCTGATCTTTTCATGATCATCATTTTCTGCACTTTCCTTTTTTTTTGAAGAAATGTGTTTCGTAAGTCCTTGCTGGACCTTTAGAAAGCTGTGGTTAGACTATATTGAGCCCAGTTAGCTGCAAGGCCTGTTGGTGAAGATGGGTGCGTTCTCCTTGGAACAAAGATGGTTGAGGACAGCTGAAAGAAGTGTACAAGATTAGGACAGGTTTAGATAAGACCAATAAAGAAACATCCCAATTAGCTGATGGCATAAGGGATGAGGGACACTGGTTTAAGTTTTTAGCCAGTTAATGTTGGGGATTGTGAGGAAGAGGTTTTTATGCAATGAGTGAAAATGAAGTGGGGCTTGTTGTCCATAAAGATGGCGTAAGTGAAGATCATCAATGATTTCAAAAGTAAATTGGACAGGGACATGAGGGAAACAGAAGTGTAGAGCTATAGATTAGAATGGGGGAATGGGACTGACTGGATTGCTCTACAGAGAGCTGTCATGGACTCATTGTGTAGAATGGCCTCCTTTTCTGGCAGCGCAGGAACGCTCTAAAGTTTACGCGTAGGATTGAGATGGATTCCTCAAGACAGAGGAGGCTGCTGGAAACCATAGGGAGAAGGCTATGGCAAGGGGGGAGGTGGGATCAGATGTGAGAGTGGGATTAGCTTCCAGCAGCCCTCCCTATCTTGATGCCAGGTCTCTCAATCAAGTACTGAGTGCTTTTCAATGAGGGACCAACTCCCCATGAAACCATAGGCAAACATGGCAGGATAACTCCCTCCCCATGACCTCTATCTAGCTCTGCTCGTGTCCTCAGGGATTTAGCCTCAATCCATGGTTTAACCTTGGAGCATTACCGGTAGCAGCCACTGTTCCTGGTGACATTGCCAGCAGCAAGGGAGAATGGTTGGTCTCTGATTTGGGGCATTTGCATTGCTGGAACTAAATTCTATCCATTGAGTCTGTTTCTCTGCTGACTGACCTGCCACAATCTAGTTCTTGGTAGTTGTCAAAAAAAATTCTACAATCTCATATTCTAGACTACTTTTTACTATTTAATTTGTCTGGTCTAGATAAGTATCAAAGTACTTCATGTCTCCTATATCGCCTTTTTTTAATGAGAATTGATTTATTTAATTGAGTCAAAATACAAAGTGAAGACATGCATCTTGCTGAATATGTTCCCAATAATTATTAGCTGTGTGTCGGTTAGATCCCAGCCTAATCTATAACCACAGCTCTCATCATTAACTGCTGGTAGATTACTACTGTTGAAGAAGTATCATCCAAGTTACAGTTCCCAGTATTTCATCAGCAGTTACTACTGTGTCTGTTTACACTGATGGTAGTCTGGTGAAATTTTAACAGAAATGTTGCTGCCAGTGGTGCTTCACTAACAATTTATCACTCCTAGCCTGATTCTGTATCCAATAGAATAACTACTGATATTGGAGCCACAGGAGACCCATGCTAGTCCTGTTAAGTTGTTACACTACCACTAAATTTCCCTGGGGTCAGCAATAATTAGGTTTGAGGCTAATTTATGAGCATAATTGGCATCCCACTGCTAGCAGGTGGGCTTTACACATCTACAAAACTGGGGACAATTTTTCCAAAGTTGGCAATTGGATATTCCTGCCTGATTTGCTTCAGCCCCCCAATTCTCTCCACTGCACCCCCCACCCAGATTTGATGTCCTTTCTGACAGACTCCACTAAATCTAATCCTGTGTTTCAGCTTTATAATCTGATGAAAGATAACAGACCTGAAACTTTGGCCTGGAGTTTCATCCTCAAGGTTGGTAGTGGGAATCAGAAAAATTCCTGGCTCAGCCTGCAAACATGTGAGAAAGTGCTTACTGAGGCAGGATCTTTATTGCTGGGGATCAGATGAGAACTGGAGTCAGACCAGCAAAGCAGCCACAGAGGTTCCTGGGTGCTGTGAAACTGCTTGAGTTATGTCAACACACATTGTGAAACTAACCACAGAGATCACAGGCCTGAACTGTCAATCGGACAATGTTACCTCTGGAGTGCAGCTGTTCTGCTATTCTAACAGATGCCTGGACTGTCAGCCAATTATACATAATGAGAGCAGAGGCTGGAATGAAGATCTGAGAGGGATCTTTTGAATTTACTTTTAAAAGATCACCTCATTCACAGGAAGGTTTATGACTCCTTCAAGGGGCCATGAACCACAACTATTTAAAAATTTGGCCCAACTCCAAGAAAAGTGTGGAGGCATAGAAGATACCTATCTTCAAACTGGAGTTGGTCATTTTATGAGTGTCAGATGCGGGCTTCTGCATGAAGTAGTCTGCATTCTTTAACAGCACTCCTGAAAATTACACTGGGTATGGGGTTGGGAATCCTGGAACCAGGTCCTGTGCACCATTTTTCAAGTGCTGCCAAGTGAACCTGACTCATTAAAATCCAAGCCTTTAGCTCTGTTTCTCTCTCCTCGAATGCTGCCATTCTTCCTCAGTATTACCAGAATTTTTTATTTGTATATTAAATCAAGTATTTTGTAATGAGGCAAGGTTGATTAGTAATCTCATAATAAAATATTCTCTAGGGTATTGCATTTCATAATAACTTTGAAAGTGACAGTCCAAAACAAGAATCTTTAATTTGAACAAAACCAGGTACATTGGTATGAGGGCAGAGCTGGCTAAGTTTGTTGGGATAAATAGATTAAAACTTAGTTAGGCTTAAAGGTGGTAAATTAACACTGGGAAAGTTTTTTTTAAAGTTTCAAAACGTCCAACAAAAATACATTCATTTACAACTAAGAACTCTGAGAACGGACCAAGTGTGGTTTTCTAGGCAAGTTAAAGATTATATTAGATTAAAATAGGAGGCTTATAATGTCCAGAAGAATAGTGGCAAGTGTGAGAATTGAGAGTTTTAAAAACCACGAAAGGCTGACCAAAATGTTGATAAAATGAAAAAAAAATAGAATGAGTGTAAAGTAGCTGGGAATGTAAAAATTGATTTTTGAGAACTTCTGTAATATCTAGAAAGGAGAGTAGTTGAAGGAAACTATAGTCCCTTAAAGGTGGAGACAGGAGAAATTATCACAGGGAATGAGAAAATGGCAGACATTCAACAAATAGTCTGTATCTGTCTTTGCAGTAGAGAAAACCAATTAAATATCAGAAATAGATGATAACAGATGATCCAATCAGAGTGAGTAAATAACATTAGCAGATCGAAAGTAATGGGGAGACTTAAGAGACCAAAAGATGAGAAATCCCCAGGATCTGATGGCCCACATTTGAGGGTTCTAAAAGAGGTAGGAGTTGAGATACTGGAGGCACTGGTCATGATTTTCCAAAATTGCCTAGATTTTGGAACAGTCCCAGTTGATTGGAAATTAACAAATTTAATGTTGCTATTCAAGAACAGAGGGAAAGACAAAACAGGGAATTGTAGGCCAGTTAGTCTGACATTAATCATTGAGAAAATGCTGAAATCTATTATGAAAGCATTCTTAACAATGCATTTTGAAAATGATTAGACAGAGTCAACATGGTTTTACAAAATGGAAGTTGTGTTTGACAAATTACTTAGAATTACATATGATGTATCGCATCAAAACAGATCATTTGGTGCACCCATTCTGTGTCATATTCATGTTCCACTGGAACTTTCTCCCACGTTTCCTAACCTAAATCAATTAACAAAATCCTCTATTTTCTTCTCCTTTATTTGCTTGTTGAGCATCCCCTTAAATATATCTATATGCACTAGAGTTTTTGAAGATTTAACTGGTAGGGTGGATAAAGGGGAACCTGTAGTTTTCAAAAAGGCATTCAATAAAATGCGGCACAAATGTTTAACTTGCAAGATAAGGGCTCATGGAGTTGGGGTTCAAAGCATGATTGATTGAAGGATTGATTAACTGACAGCAAGCATAAATGAGGCATTTTCAAGCTGACAGGCTGTAACTAGTGGTGTGCTGCAGAAGTACTGGGGTCTCAACTATTTATAATATGTATTAATGACTTAGATTAAAAAAAAACTGGGAGTAATTTATCCAGATGCAAATGTAAGCTGTGTGGAGGAACAGTTAAGCGAATGGGCAACAAGGAGGCAAATGAAGTATTATGCGCAGAAATATGAGGTTTTTTCACTTTGGAATTAAGAATCGAACAGCAAATTTTTAAAAAAATATATAAAACTTGAAAATGTTGATGTTCAGAGAGACTTGGGTGTACTTGTATAAAGAACACAGTAAGTTAGCTTGCAGATGAGTAAACAATTAGGAAAGCAAATGGCATGTTGACCTTTATTGCAAGGAGGAACTATGGTAAGAAGCAAGGAAACCTTGTTACAATTGTACTGGTTTTGGTGAGGCCATAGCTGGAGTACAGTGCGGAATTTAGGGACTGAATTTTCATTTTGGGGGCAGGACCACAACATCGAGTTGAAACCGGGCCCCAATCCTGCACCTAGTTGGAAATAGCCATCTGACATGATATTCAACGGAATGGACAATGAATGGTAGCGTGCACACTTGCCATCTAATTAAGGCACAAAATCAGCTAAGGAAGCTGGAAGGCCGATAGGAGGCTCTCTAGCACTCAGAAACCGTAGCTTGCCAGAGCAGGTAAAGGAAGGAAAGCTTCAAAGTGGAGGAGCTCTCTAAGCACTTCTTACAAACGTTGAGAAATGAAATGACTATAGCTGCTGCACTGCCATTATGGAGGGATATGGACGTGGTGAAGATTTGGGCCTCAAATTAGTCTTGGATCTCTGTCCTCCGGTCTTCAACCTGGTGGACACCTTCAAATATCATCAGCAGCTCGCAGGCTGATAGGAAAACTCCAGTTTACCACTGATCATTGGCCTTAATAGGCCTTTTGATTAGGTTAAAAAGGGTATTTGTAACCCTATTATCCTACCTCCTTAAAAATGATTTGGATCCAGGAAGATGATGGTAAGCTGAAACACCGACGGCAATGGGAAATTCCAGTCCTCATAAGAACATTAGGAGCAGGAGTAGGCTATCTGGCCCCTTCTTCCTGCTCTGCCATTCAAAAAGATCATAGCTGATCTCTTTGTGCACTCAGCTCCACTTACCCACCCGTTCACAATAACCCTTAATTCCTTCATTGTTCAAAAATTTATCTATCCTTGCCTTAAAAACATTCAGTGAAGTAGCCTCAACTGTTTCACTGGGCAGGGAATTCTACAGATTCACAAACCTTTTTGTGTGAAGAAGTTTCTTCTCAACTTAGTCCTAAATCTGCTTCTTCTTATTTTGAGGCTATGCCCTCTAGTTCTAGTTTCACCCACCAGTGGAAACAACTTCCCTGCTTCTATCTTGTCTATTCCCTTCATAATATTATATGTTTCTATAACATCTCCCCTCATTCTTCTGAATTCCAATGAGTATAGTTCCAGTCTACTAAGTCTCTCCTCGTAAGCCAACACTCTCAACTTCGGAATTAACCTAGTGAATCTCCCCTGCACCCTCTCCAGTGCTAGTATATCCTTCTTCAAGTAAGGAGACCAAAACTGTGTACAGTACTCCAGGTGTGGCCTCACCAGCATCTTATACGGCTGCAACATAATCTTGCTGTTTTTAAACTCCATCCCTCAAGCAATGAAGGACAAAATTCCATTTGCCATCTTAATTACCTGCTGCATCTGCAAACCAACTCCTTGAGATTCCTGCACAAGGATACCCAGATCCCTCTGCACAGCAACATGCTGCAATTTTTTACCATTTAAATAATAGTCCATTTTACTGTTATTCCTACCAAAATGGATAACCTCACATTTACCAACATTGTACTCCATCTGCCAGACCCTTGCCCACTCACTTAGATTATCTATATCCCTTTGCAGACTTTCAGCATCCTCTGCACACTTTGCTTTTCCACCCGTCTTAGTGTCATCTGTTAATTTCGACACACTTCACTTGGTCCCTAACTCCAAATCATCTATGTAAATCATAAACAATTGCCGTCCCAACACTGATCCCTGAGACACACCACTAGTTACTGATCACCAACCAGAAGAACATCCATTTACCCCCACTCTTTACTTTCTGTTAGTTAACCAATCCTCTATCCATGCTAATACATTACCCTTAACACTGTGCACCTTCATCTTATGTAGCAGTCTTTGGTGCGGCACCTCGTCAAATGCCTTCTGGAAATCCAGATACATCACATCCACAGGTTCCCCATTGTCCACCGCACATGTAATGTTCTCAAAGAATTCCACCAAATTAGTCAAACGTGACCTGCTCTTTATGAACCCATGCTGCGTCTTACTAATGGGACAATTTATATCCAGATGTCTCGCAATTTCTTCCTTGATGATAGATTAAAGCATTTTCCCTTCTACAGAAGTTAAGCTAACTGGCCTATAGTTACCTGGCTTTTGTCTACCTTTTTTAAACAGTGACATCACATTTGCTGTTTTCCAATCTGCGTGAACCACCCCAGAGTCCAGCGAATTTTGGTAAATTACCACTAGTGCATTTGCTATTTCTCTCACCATCTCTTTTAGTTCCCTGGGATGCCATCCATCAGGACCAGGAGATGTGTCTATCTTTAGCCCCATTAATTTGCCCAACACTGGTTTCTGGATTGAGAAGTAAATATGGCATATACTCTCTGGAGTTTAGAAAAATGAGAACTTATCTCAGTGAAATTTGTAAGATTATAAAAGGGCTCGACAGGTTAGACATTGAGAGGTTCACTTCCTAGAGGGAATCTAGGACATAGGGCAGAGGGGTCAATCATTTAGGACTGAGATAAGAAGAAATTTCTTCACCCAAAGACATATGAATCTTTGAAATTCTCTATCTGAGAGAATGCTGCACCATTGAATATGTTCAAGGCTGAGGTAGACAGATTTGATATTGTCACTGGAGATGCAGTGAAAACAAATGTTTCTTGCATGCTATACAGTCAAAACATGCCATTCATAGAGTACATGGGGGAGAAGGAAAGGAGAGGGTGCAGAATATAGTGTTGGAATCATAAACAGGGTGTAAAGATAGATCAGCTTAATGTATGGTAGGTCCATTCAAAAGTCTGATGGCAGCAGGAAAGAAGCTGTTCTTGAGTCAATTGGTATGTATTTTCAGACTTTTTCTAACGGAAGAAGGTGGAAGACAGTATGTCCGGGGTGTATGGAGTCCTTGATTGTGTTGGCTGCTTTTCAGAGGCAACAGGAAGAAGTGTGGATTTAGTCGGTTGGTGAGAGTCGTAGCAGACATGTTGAATTTCCTTAGCTTCCTGAGAAAGTACAAACATTGGTGGACATTCTTAACTATAGCATCAGAGTGGAGGGATCAGAACAGATTGTTGGTGATCTGGACACTTAGAAACTTGAAGCTCTCGACCATTTCCATTTCACCCCTGTTGATGTAGACAGGGGCATGTCCTCCACTATGTTTCCTGAAGTCGCTGACTATCTTCTTCGTTTTGTTGACATTGAGGGAGAGACTATTGTTGTTGCACCATTTCACTAGATTGTCTGGCCAGGATTCTCCCAAAAAAACCAAGTACCCAGCAGACAGGAAAATGGGAGATTTTCCCCACCCATTCTTTGGGCATATTTATCTGATTGAATCTCCAACACTTTGTATACAGAGTGTCTCAGAGGGGTTCATGCTGGAAAGTGGAGGATGGGATCTCATCCCACTGGAGAAGCCAGAATCAGTGCACTGAGCAGGTCACTGCACATGTCAGTGGGGAAATTGGCACATGCACACTGGCCCCCCCGGCAGCCTCCCAAATGCTAACCTCCCTCTCCTGATCGCTGACCTCCCAGCAACTCCCCATTCCCCCCATCACCAGGCTTCCCAGCCCCCTGATCGGTGGCCTACCAGACACCATCACCCACCCATCCACTCCCCCTTTCCCTCCACCTCCGCCGCACTACCCCCCTCTCCCCCCTCCCCCCCACCCCGGGCCAGCCCCAATCAGCCCCACACTCCCCCAACAGTTCTATTGCAGAATGGCGGTGGCTGTCTTCTCCCCCCCACCCTTTCCTCCTCCCCACCACCAGCACTGATCACCTGCCCTGTAAGCCCAAACCCTCAGAATGCCCCTTCCCCTTTGGCCCCACTCCTCCTTTCCACTGCCTAGTGCCTGATGGGCAGTGCCAGGGTGCCCGTTGGGTGTGTGCCAGCCTGGCACACACCCAAGGGGCAACCCCCTGGATCTGACCTTCTGGAGAGGCCTCGGTGGTATCTGTCCTCACCAGCGGAGTGGGTACGTTTCTCCCCATTGTTGGGGAGCAGTTGTAAATCCTGCTGGTGGGAACTGTCCTGGCCCTGGGGTGTGGGTGGCGTCACCAGTCCTTCTAAAGGCCTTCACTGATGTTTCCCAACCTACTGCGCTGCTTGAGCAGTGCAATGGGCTGGGAGAGGGAAAATCCCGGCTTCTAGCTCTTTGCTATACTTCGTCTTGGCGTTGTTTGAGATCCTACCCACTTCGATGGTGTCATCAGCAAACTTGAAAACAGAGTTGGAGTGGAATATGGCCACATAGTCATAAGTGTATAAGGAGTGTAGTCAGGGGCTGAGAACTCAGTCTTGCAGGGCACTGGCGTTGAGGATAATCGTGGAGGAGATGTCGTTTCCTGTCCTTACTGATTATGGTCTGAGGCATAGGAAGTCGAGGATCCAGTCGCAGAGGGAGGAGCCGAGCTCCTCCACTTGGAGATGAGTTTTGTTGGGATAATGGTGTTGAAAGCTGAGCTGTAGTCAATGAATAGTCTGACGTAAGTGTTCTTACAATCCAGGTGGTCCAAAGTTGAGTGTCGGGCCAGGGAGATTGCATCTGTTGTGGACCTATTGCGGCAATAGGTGAATTGTAGTGATTCAGGCAGTTTGGGAGGCAGGAATTAATTTGTGCCACGACCAACCTTTCAAAGCACTTCATAATGAAAGATGTCAGAGCCACTGGACAATAGCCATTACGGCACGCAGCTTGGCTTTTCTTTGGTACAGGGATGATGGTTGTCTTTTTAGTCATTTAGGGAATCAAAGAATGTGGACAGCACATGAGAAACTTTGGTGGAGGCAGAAGGTCAGCCATGATTGTATTGAATAGCATAACAGGCTTGAGGGGCTGAATGGCCTACTGCTGCTTCTATTCATGTCCGTAAGTTAAGGAGAAGCTTGACTAACATGTAGGGGAGTAGGGAATAGTGGATTACGATGATAGATTTAAATGATGAAAGATGGGAAGCTACTTGAATAGAGTATAAACACCAGCATGGACCAAATGGCCTGTTTCTGTGCTGTATATCCTATGTAATTCTATGTCATCCTTTAGGCAGAATGAACCACAGACACAGAAGGAGAGATGCAAAAGATGATGACTGGTCATCAATGAACAAAGATTTTGTAGGGTGTATAAAATAGTAGAAGAAGATGTACATTTTCTATATAAATGTAACCAGTCATCACAAGCCAGCAATTTTAAATTTGAAGTGTGCTGTCTGAACGTGGCAGTTGTGATTCAGCTGCAAGATGGAACTATTGTACTTGTTTACTATTTGATATCAATGCCACAACAATTTCAGTACATGTATACTTTTTTAGTATGTTATTCTTGTGGCCAGAGGGAGCAACACAACTCTAAACTTACAGACTGTTACAACAGTTAGGTTACGATATGAGAGTACTGACCCAGACACCACGGTGAGGAGTAAGAACACCGGGCCACTTGCTCACACAGTCTGAGTTTCACACAGTCGTCTTTCACCAAGTGAAATATCCTGGCGTCCGTGATGCAGTGTTCATTTATCTCTCCGACGGGGGTCGGTTGTGGGGGGGGAGGTGGAACAGGACATCGCTGCAAATGCCCCCATTGAGCCAGGACATGCCACCCACCGACTGCAGTCGAGACAGTGAAGCTGTTTATTGGGACTGGGGACTCGCAACGAGTGCTACCTTGGGACCTCCTGGGAAAATAGTCAGCCTCTATTGAGCTGAATGCAGGAGTCTTTTAACTATGTGCTGCCTGGCTTTGGAAAGGCTGAACAGAAAGGTAGTGTCTGAATTTCTGAGGGTTTTAATCACCTTTAAAATCCTAAAATATCGACTCATTGAGCAAGACAAAAAATATTTAAATGCCACAAGAATTTCCAAATCACCTTTTTGATTTCTTGTAAGCCTTTTTGGGTGGATTTTGGGTTCAGCAAGGGTATCTGTGTGGGTGATAGGAACGCTTTGAGGTGCAAGGGTCAGAAATCAACACTTGCAAGTCAAGTTTAGGAACGTTAGATGCTCTGTTCTTAAACTGTGTTTAAATCCTAACTTTTGAAGAGCATCCCTGACTGCAGAGGCATTAGTGGGCTGGTGTAGCTGTTTTCCTTGGAGCCTCGAGGGCCATGTACAAAGTTTAAGTTGATCTTCCCATTATTTTGTATGTATCTCAAATTTTTCAACACAACAGATATTGCTGTTTAAATAAGGTTTTATCAAGCAACAACAACAGTAATAAAGTATCTCAAAGTACCTCACAGGCAGCATAAAATAAAATATGACACCTAGGCCCAAAAGGAGAAATAAAGTCAATGACAGAGAGATTGAAGGAGGGTATTCCATCACTTAGGGCCAATGCAATTGAATTTTAAAATTGAGGTGTTGCCTAACAGGGAGTGTAAATCAGTGAGCACAGAGTTAATGTGTGTTTAGTGTGAACTAGGACAACAGATTTTTGGATGATGTCTGGTTTTCGGAGGAGAGACCACGAAAGGCTGGCTTAGTCATGGCTAGAGGTAGTGAAGGAAAGGATGAATGAGCTGATGCCTGAGTGGCTGGCATCAGAGTGCTCAGGGGTAACTACATGTGCGCCAGTTCACAGTATACTGGGAGGTCAGTTACATACATCTTTCCAACACCCCGATGGCCAGCCCTGACCCCATCCCTGATGGCTGGCCTGGTGACAGATGTCTCCAGCCTCAGAGCGCCGGCCCCACCTCTATGCAGAGACCTTCCCTTCCTCCTCTCCTACCTCCCCCCACCCCTTCATCTGGCTCTGCCCCTGTCAGGCCTGGCTCCCCCTTGGCACAGCCTGATACCCACTGGGCAATGCCAAGGTGTTCAGTGGGCAGCGCCAGGGTGCCAGGCTGGCATTGCCCAAGGGGCACCCTTCCCCATGCTCCGAACTTCCAGCAGGCCTCAATGGACTCTGGTACCACCGGGGGGTATTGTGACTGGTCCCATTGCTGGGGAACATATTTGATCCCCGCTGGTATGGACCTCCACCATGGGGTCAGAAATATTACTCTCTGGACGATTGCATCCCAGGCTTGTGAAATAGGTGCAAATCACGATTTGCATCTTGTAATCAGCTATGCGCTGTTCCTAACCTGAAGCTGATTACGTTGAAAAAAATGGGCTGGGAAGATTGTGACCAGCCAAACGCCCATCACAATTACTATTTTTGGCCACCCACTGACATTTCCCGGTCCCTACACTACTTGGCCACCACAGTCAGGAGAATTGTGCCCCTTCTGTTTCAAAAGAATCACAGGAGCAATTTGCTGACCCAGCTGCACCTGACGCAGGTTATGCCAATCCAGAAGAATAGCATGTAGAATCGTAGAACCCGACAGTGCAGAAAGAGGCCCTTCGGCCCATTGAGTCTGCACTGAACACAATCCCACCCAGACTGTACCCTCATATCCCTACATATTATACCCACTAATCCCTCTAACTTATGCATCCCTGGACACTAAGGGACAATTTTTTAGCATGGCCAATCAACCTAACCTGCACATCTTTGGACTGTGGGAGGAAACCGGAGCACCCGGAGGAAACCCGAGGAGAATGTGCAAACTCCACACAGTGACCTGAGCCAGGAATTGAATGCAGGACCCTTGAGCTGTGAAGCAGCAGTGCTAACCACTGTGCTACCGTGGTTCTAAAAATTGTTTTTGTGCCTGCTGCCAAACAGTTTGGTGTGAGGCTGATTTGCATATTTAAAGCCCGAGTGCTCTGAAGCTTGGCTCACTAGTGTGTTTTGCCCAACCCCCTGTACCAGCATGAGACTCCCAACTCTCTAAAAATATGGCTGAGTATGGAGTGTGGAGTGTGCCTGAGAGACTGGCACGGGTTACTCCATTATTCTTGCCATTATGAAACTTTGGGCATGATCTTACTGGTTTGATGCACCAATCAGGGCTGGGGGTGGACTCTGCAGATGGGCTGGTGATTGACAGGGGAGGGGAACTCCGCAGATGTGGGTGCGATGCCTATAGGTGTAGCAGGAGTCTCCTAGTTCACTGGGCGATCGGGCCACCTACACTGGATTCACTGGCAAACTTAGGCTCCAGCCCCCCTACTGGTGATGATTATACTTCTGTCTGACTATTCTTACCTTTTATTAAGTTGATCTTTCTCTCCACCCTAGCAATGACTGTAACACATCATTCTGCACCCTCACCTTTCCTCCTCTATGAACGGTATGCTTTGTCTATGCAGTGCGCAAGAAGCAATACTTTTCACTGTATACTAATACATGTGACAATAATAAATCAAAATTAAATCAAAAACCCTCTCATTCTTCTACATTATTCTCCATCTGCCAAATTTTTGACCACTCACTTGATTTATCTAAATCCCTTTGCAGACTCTTTGTACCCTCCTTACAATTTGCTTTCCCACCTTTTTTTATTGTCAGCAAATTTGGCTACAAAATACTCAGTCCCTTCATTTAAGTTCTTAACATAGATTGCTAATAGTGGACGTCCCATTATTGATCCTTGTGGTATCCCTCCAGTTAGTTTGCCAGTCAGAAAATGATCTTAAACGTGTATCATTTTTGTTTAATTACATGCAAGCGGAGGACTTTGATTCAGCTTTTACTTGAGCACATATAAAATCATGGTGATTGGTTGAACCAACATGGTATAAAGTTATCATGTAAGTTGTGGTGTGATTGAGTTAGGAGGTATATGCATGCAGTGTTTCACTCTGTATATAAACATAAGACTGAGTAAAGATTGGCTGCAGCATCATCCTTCACCACCTGGCTTTCTGGATTAGAGCAAACATCTCACATACTCTGACTCTGTTTTCTATCATTAGCCAATCTTCTAGACATGCAAGTATATTAGCTCCAACACCATGGGCCAGATTTTACCAATTGGAGGCTAAGTGCCGGATCTGGACATAAAACGGATCCGAGCCCGGAATCCTCATTCCAGCGCGCCCATATGCTTTTTCCCAGCTCCAGTCTGGTCCGCACTGTGGGCGGGCCTTAGTGCTGCCGGAACAATCGGAGCTCTGAACTGCTCATGCGCAGTTAGAAAAAAGTCTGAAACAATGTGCCCGGGCGTGAAAGACAAAACGGAAAGAGCTGGCGTCGTGGTGGGGGGTGCATCTGCCAGAGGAGGGGGCGGTCTCAGATGGATCTCTGGTTTGGGGAGGGAGTGGAGATTCTCCCAAGTCCATCCATTTCCCCCCCCCACCACCAGAGATCCATCTGAGCCCACCCCCCTCCTCCGGCAGATGCCAGTGGAAGACCAGGAAGGTGCTGCAGGCTGTCCAACGAGTGCAGTAAGAAGTCTCACAGCACCAGGTTAAACTCCAACAGGACTTTAACCTGGTATTGTGAGACTTCTTACTGTGTTGACCCCAATCCAACGCCGACATCTCCACATCAACGAGTGCAGGTCAGAAAAACCTTTGTCACCCTGCTTGTTACATTCTTGAAGAACCCCAATAAATTTGTCAAAAGTTATTTCGCTTTCATGAAACCATTTTGAATCTGCCTGAGTGTGCTATCATTTTCTAAATGTCCTGCTGCTACTTTATTAACGATGAATTCTAATATTTTCTGAATGGCAGGTGTTAGATTAAATGGCTTCTTTTTTCTGCTTTCTGTCTCTCTCTTTTCTCGACTGGGGTCTTACCTTTGTGTTTTTCTAATCTGCTGGGACTTTTCAAGAAATTAGGGGATTTTGGAAGATTACAGCCAATGCATCCACTGCCACTGCAACCACTTCTTTTAAGGCCTTAGGATGCAGACCATCAGTCCAGAGAAAGTGTCAGCTTTTAGTCCCATTACTTTGATACCTTTTCTCTATTGAATTTGAGGTGTGTCTGAAGACACTGGCTTGTATCTTGCCAGTATTTTATAGCAGAGCATTTTGCTCATCCATTACTGGATATTGAAAAATCAGCCTAATAATTTTGAGACAGTGGAAGGGTTGAGAGAGCTGATAGGTAGAACTGTGTGTAATCCAAAAACCCAGATAATGTTCTGGGGATCTGGGTTCAAATCCTGCCATGGCAGATGGTGGAATTTGAATTAAATTTTTTAAAAATCTAGAATTAAGAGTCTACTGATGACTTTGAAACCATTGTTGATTGTCGGAAAAACCATCTGGTTCACTAATGCCCTTTAGGGAAGGAAATCTGCCATCCGTACCTGATCTGGTATACATGTGACTCCAGAACCACAGCAATGTTGTTGACAGCCAACTGCACTCTGAAATGGCTTAGCAAGCCACTCAGTTGTATCAATTGCTACAAAGTCTTAACAAAGAAATGAAACAGGATGGATCGACCCAGGTACCAGAAAAGACAACTGTAAAACAAACAGCCCTGTCGACCCTGCAAAGTCCTCTTTACTAACATCTGAGGGCTAGTTCCGCAATTAGGAGAGTTGTCTCATAGACTAGTCAAGAAACAGCCTGATATAGTCATTCTCATGGAATCATACCTCACAGATAACAACCCAGATATCACCATTACCATCCTTGGATATGTCCTGTCTCACCAGCAGGATTGATCCAGCAGAGGTGGTGGCACAGTGATATACAGTTGGAAGGAAGTTGATCTGGGAGTCTTTAACATCGACTTCGGACCCCATGAAGTCTCATGACTTCAGGTTAAATGTGGGCAAGGAAACCTCTTACTGGATACCTCCTTTGACTGATGAATCAATACTCCATGCTGAACAGCACTTAGAGGAAGCACTGAGAATGGCATGGGTGCAAAATGTATTCTAGGTGGGAGATTTCAATTTGAATGTCCACCACCAAGAGAGGTCGGCAGCAGCATTACTGATTCAGTTGGTCAGGTCCTAAAGAACATAACTGCTAGACTGGGTCTGCAGCAGATGGTGAAGGAACCAACAAGAGGAAATAATGTACTTGACCTCATCCTTACCAATCTGCCGGCTGTAGATGCATCTGTCCATGACAGTATTGGTAAGAGTGACCACTGCACTGTCCTTGTGGAGATGAAGTCCTGCCTTCACACTGAGAATAACCTCCATCGTGTTTTGTGACACTATCACAGTGCTAAATGGGACAGCCTGATCTAGCAACTCAAGACTGGGCATCCATGAGGCGCTGTGGCCATCAACAGCAGTGGAACTGTACTCTAGCACAATCTGCAACCTCATGGCCTGGCATATCCTCCACTCAATCATTATCATCAAGCCAGGGGATCAACCCTGCTTCAATGGAGAGTGCAGGAGGGCATGACAGGAGCAGCACCAGGTATACCTAAAAATGAGGTGTCAACCTGGTGAAGCCACCAAACAGGACTACTTGCATGCCAAACAGAAAAAACGCTAAGTGATAGAGCTAAGCAATCCCACAACCAACGAATCAGACCTAAGCACTTCAGTCCAGTCATAAATGTTGGTGGACAATTAAACAACTCGCTGGAGGAGGAGGATCCACAAATGTCCCCATCCTCAATGATGGAGGAGCCCAGCACATCAGCGAAAAATATAAAGCCGAAGCATTCGCAGCAATCTTCAGCCAGAAGTGCTGAGTGGATGATCTATCTTGGCTTCTTCCAGTGGTCCCCAGCATCTCAGATGCCAGTCTCCAGCCAACTCAATTCACTCCATGTGATATCAAGAAACAGTTGGAGACACTGAATACTGCGAAGGCAATGGGTCCTGATAACATTCCAGCAATAGCACTGAAGATTGTGCTCCAGAACTTGCCACTTCCCTAGCCAAACTCTTCCAGTACAGTTACAATGCTGGCATCTACCCAACAATGTGGAAGATTGCCCAGGTCTGTTCTGTACACAAAAAGCAGGCCAAATTCAACCCAGCCAATACCGCCCAATCAGTCTATTCTCGATCATCAGTAAAGTGATGGAAGGGGTCACCAACAGCGCTATCAAGCATCTCCTGTTTGGCAATAACCTGCTCAGTGATCTCAATTTGGGTTTCGCCAGTATCATTCAGCTCCTGACCTCATTACAGCCTTGGTTCAAACATGGATGAAAGAACTGAATTCCAGAGGTGAGGTAAGAATGACAGTCCTTAACATCAAGGCCACATTTGACCGAGTATGGCATTAAGGAGTCCTTTTAAAACAGGAATCAATGGGTATTGGGGGCAAACACTCAGTTGATTAGAGTCATACCCGGTACATAGGAAGATGGCTGTAATTGTGGAGGATCAATCATCTCAGCTCCAGGGCATCTCTGCAGGAGTCCCTTAGGGTGGTGTCCTAGACCCAAGCATCTTCAGCTGCTTCATCAATGATTTTCCCTCTGTCATAAGGTCAGAAGTAGGGGTGTTTGATGATGATTTTTCAGCACCATTTGTGATGACTCAGATACTGAAGCAGTCCATGTTCAAATGCAACAATGTCCAAGCTTGGGTTGACAAGTGGTAAGTAACATTCGTGCCACACAATTGTCAGGCAATGACCATCACCAATAAGAGACACTCTAACCACTGTCCCTTGACATTCAATGGTGTTACCATCACTGAGTCCCCCAATGTCAACATCCCTGGAGTTACCACTGACCAGAAACTCAACTAGACTCACCACATAAACATAGTAGCTACAAGAGCAGGTCAGAGACTCGGAATAGTGTGGCGAGTAACTCACCTCCTGACTTCCCAAAGCCTATCCACCATCTTAAAGACGTAAGTCAGGAGTGAGATGGAATACTACTCCCTTGCCTGGATGGGTGCAGCTCCAGCAACATTCAAGAAGCTTGACACCATCCAGGACAAAGCAGCCCGCTTGATTGGCACCACATCTACAAACATTCAATCCCTCCACCACCAACGCTCAGTAGCAGCAGTGTGTACTATCTACAAGATACACTGCAGCAATTCACCAAAGATCCTTAGACAGCACCTTCCAAACCCAAGGCCATTTCCATCCAGAAGGACAAGGGCAGCAAATAAATGGGAACACCACCACCTGCAAGTTGTCCCCAAAGCCACTCATCATCATGACTTGGAAATATATCGCCATTCCTTCACAGTTGCTGGTCAAGATCCTGAAATTCCCTACCTAATGGCATTATGAGTCAACCCACAGAACGTGGATTACAGCGATTTAAGAAGGAAGCCCACCAGCACCTTCTCAAGAGCAACTGGCCAGCCAGCAATGCCCATTTCCCATAATTGAATAAAAGGTGCAGAATTTAGGTAAGAAATAGGAGCAGACCAATGTGTAATTGTGAAGAGGAGTTGATGTGGTGATTTTATGGCTGCAATTAAGTAGATGAGATCCCCCGCCCCAGTGAGGTTGATTTTGCCGGTGGAACGAGGCCTGTAACATCATGAGAGGTGAGAAACGTAGCATGAGCCCAATTTTTTGCCCCTTGCCTGAACTAACCACTCGAGCAAGCTGGTAAGATCACTCCCCCACCCCTCCCAAATTTAAAGTTTGTTGGTGTCACAAGTAAGCTTATGTTAATACTGAAATAAAGTTACTGTGAAAATCCCCTTGTTGCCACACTTGATCGGGTACACTGAGGGAGAATTTAGCATGGCCAACGCACCTAACCAGCATATGTTGCAGACTGAGAGGAAACTGGAACACCCCGGAGGCAACTCACTCAGACACAGGGAGAAAGTACAGACTCTACACAATGATCCAAGCTGGGAATTGAATCCGGGCCCCTGGCGCTGTGAGGTAACACCACTGTGCCACCGTACCATCGCATTTGTGGCTGTAAATACTACACTACCACAAAAATTCTTCAGTGGAATAAAAGCACATCAAGGAACTGCACTTCTGACTTCTGTTATTCAGTACATAAAGTCCTGAATTCTTCAATTTGATTCCAAACTGTAACTCACTCCAAAGAACATGTTATTCTGTGTTTACAAATTATTTGATTAAATTGTAGCCTGCACCCTGTTTCCAGGTATCTTTTAGTCTATATATCGATTATTAAAACTCCGTTCACTTCATTCCATCTGCAACTCATTCCCATGTATTCATTTTTTCCCTATTTAAATCATCTGAGTTTCTTGTTTAGAGGCCAGCCTGAAACTTCTTCCATATGTCTGCTTTTCTAATTATCAGTCATCAAAATTTCTTTATCAGATTCCAACTTGTATTAACAAAATCCGTGTAACATAATGTAACAAGCCAGGTGCTTTGTCAGGGAAGAATTCACTGAGCAGTAGTTGTGAAAAGGGTGATGGCATGGTTGACGATGGTTTGAGGAAGGGCATGGTGAATGCAGAGGGATAAAAAGGAGTATACTGCAATGCAGCAGATTTATACATGGAATAATCAGATTGCCGGAGGCAAACAGTACATCAGGGTTGGAAGAATATTCAAATGCTCAGTCTCCAGAGTTTGGAGGATGGTAGATGGAGTAAATTGCTTCTTGGTGTCCAAAGATATGAAGGTTAGGTGGATTAACCATGAAAAATATGGGATTTGGGGAAGGGGAATGGCTCTGAGTAAGATGGTCTTTTGGAGACTCGATGCACTGAAATGGCCTCCTTCAGCATTGAAGAGATTGTATGAATTCTAATCTCAAGAGCTCCTCTGCTATGCAAGAATGTCAGGACATTTCCTGTATCACCCATTTGTACAGGAAGCGTTGTCAATAGCAGCTTGAGCTCTGGGTTTTGAAACCAAGACCGGAAAGGAATCATAAACCGTACATTCTTGATTGTTTAAAACGTGCATTTGGACCAAAAGATGGTCTCCACTGGTCACATGATTCATGAGCTGTCTACAGTTTGTGAAAATTTCCAACGGCAGTTACAGGACAAAAGCCCCATCCTTGCAGAATCTTGTATCTCTTATTGTGAGGGCATATTACAATCAACAAAACAAGGGACCAAGAACAAGCAGTCTCCCCAGCTTGGTTCTTTAACAAAAGAGCCATTAAAACTTGTTATACTGCAACTGTGCTAGTGGCCCCCATCTATTTCCTAAGGTGAATAATGGATTTTGAAGAGAAGCGTAGAAACTGCTGTTAACCTGCAACTCATTAATGGGCAACATCACATGAGCTAAGCTTCTGGCCTTTAGAAGCTTTTAATATTACATTTCTGGACATAACACCCAGTCTGCTGTTTAACCTCCAATCTGCAAACATCACAGCAGGACTCCCGGTGACCAATAACCTGTATCAAGTCTAAGCCTCCCCTCTCCCACCCCCCCCGAAGCTTGTTTCTCTGGAAATTGCATGCCGTTGTCTGTCAAGCAGACCAAGTGTCTCTATATCAACCTTGTCTTGCTGTGTTGTCACCATCAACTAGCTGAACCTGCTTAAAATGTAACTCCTCCATGAAGGAACTCCCACTGGACTAGATTTTCTGGACTCTGACAATCAATTGAACTGATATCCATATCTGTGTTTGTTTTCTTTCAGGTTATTCATAGATGTAACAACTTCACTTTCCTGTTTCCTTATTGTGTGTTTTTATGTGTGCATGTGAAGTTGCGACCATCTCCAGGGTTTGAACATATAAATAAATTATACTTCTGACTTAGCCCTAAAGTGAGATTGCTGTGTGTCACTTTCAAAATTGATCTCACAACCAGAGGGTTTGGGGAAACATACCATTGCCAATTTCAAAAATTAACCTGGAGAATTGGACCAGTTCTAGGGATAAATCACCAGGGCTGGATGAACTGTGTTCCAACCATCTTTTTCCAATCCTCATGGAATGCAGATGTGGTGCTGGAGGATTGCTAACTTTGTACCTTTATTTATAAATGGGGTGAGGGAAAGACTGAATAATTACCCGCCAATCAGTCTCACCTCAGTAGGAATTATTGGAATCAATTCTGAGAGATAGAATAAACTGTCACCTAGATTGGAACAGTGTAATCAAGGACCATCATCAGGGATTTGTTAAGGGAAGGTCATTTCTGACTAACTTGATTTTGAGGTGGTAACAAGGAGAGAGAGGGTAATGCAGTTGATGTGATCTGCATGGCACTTAGCAAGGCTATCGCATGACTATTCCTAGTTTCTCTAAATACTTAAAAAGGAAGGATGTGCAGGAATGTGGGGAGAGGATGGAAGAGTGAAAACACATGAATTGCTCAGGAAATCCAGCAACAGGCACAATGAATTGAATCACTTTCTTCTGCATTGTAACAATCCTATGATTCAATGATTTAACCCACTCAAAACCTATTCATTTATACAGAGTTAAATTTGGATCCATTGACCAGGAAAGGATTCTGATGAGGATGAGTCAAAGTACATGTTGAATAGAGCTTGGTTACTATGTGAGGAGGATGTTTACAAAATTGGTCTAAACAGCAGCTGGAGTGAGGCACAGACAAGAAAAGCAGCATACGTGATAGAAAATAGTCTTGTTAATGAATATAATGTGGAGTTCATTACCCTGAAATATCATGATTCTGTTTGAAGTCATTTAGAATATGGACTTACTCTGTTGTTCACTGGGTATAATCATGATATGCAATTCCCATAAAACACTTTTAAATAAGCTCAGTAATATTGTACTCTATTTCATTGTAATACAGTACAATATTACCAACATCCAGTAATATTATACCAAATGACTCACATCTAGTGATATTGCCCATGTGATCAGCACTGTGTTTTTTATTTCAGTGAACTTAGAAGAATATATAAAAAAACACTAAATATGCTATCCACTCTGTCTGTAATGCAGTAAATAATAGGAGGTCCAGGAAGCGTGAGGGGAGTGGGTGTCGAATGAGGCAGGGAATGCTTTTTATATAGGGATTCAAAAAAAAGTTACCACGATCTGGATTATAATATAAAAGCCCATGGGAACCTGGTTGTTGCTGTGAGTTAGATCCTGGCCTCTTCTGGTTATATGACATTGAAGTGTAAATTTAGTACTCCCTCTTGCAGTGTGGCATCAGTTGGAGAATTACAACTACATTGGGCAAGTGAGCCCCAGGATGCTAGCAGAAATGCTTCGAGGACACTCTCAAAACCTCCCTGAAAAAGTGCAACATCCCCACTGCCAAGACCGAAGAAGCAGCTGGGAAGGAGCTGAACACCTCAAGTTTCATTGCCTGGAGCAAACTGAAGCCAAGTGTCGTCAACAAAAGGAGTATGTTTGGCAACCTGGGCACCCCACCCACCTAATCCTCCAATCACTGCCTGCGCCACTTGTGACAGAGACTGTAAGTCTCAAATTGGACTCCTCAGTCACCTGAGAACACATTTTTAATGTGGAAGCAAATCATTCTCGACTCTGAGGGACTGCCTAAGAGCTGTAGTTCATATGGCCAGTGCCTGGAACTCATTGCCAGGGGAGGCAGTGGAAGCAGATATGATCGTGATTTTTAAGGAGTGTCTTGACAAATACATGAATAGGACAGGAATAGAGGGATATGATCCCTGGAAGAGTAGGGGGTTTTAGTTAAGTTGGGTAGCATGGTCAGTGCAGGCTTGGAAGGCCAAAGGGCCTGTTCCTGCACTGTAATTTTCTTTGTTTTTTGTCTTTAAAAATCACTTTGAAAAAAGTGTCATTTATGCTCAGAGTGTGGCATACTTCTAAAGTCATGATATTTCCTAGAAATCTTCAGAGATCAGATGAGGAACAGCAGAATCTCCTGTATCACAAAGATAATTCTGTAAGCTCTGTCCCACGGTCAACTTAGTTCATCGTTCCTTGATTTAGTTCAAATAGAAACAACAGGAAGTGCTGGAGAACATCCTGAAGACTTCTGAAAAGAATGATTAGGTGTCTGAAAATGACCTGACATTTCTGGGTGGGAATAGCTTGGCACGTGACTGGATGCATTTAGTGTGTATACATTAAAACCCAGATCATTGGGGAAACAGTCTATCCGCAGTCAAGGTTTTGTATTTAAGTATTGTATTTGGATTAAAGATTCCACACAACAGGAATGAATGGGTTTGGGGGAGGGGAGGACTGCAAGCTTCCATCTGAATTATGCTTGGACAGTGTCTGAGTTCATGAAGCCAGCCAAAAATAACTTTGTTCCATTAAAATATTTCTTATTTCAAGATATTATTGTTGGATTTTTCTAACTTTTGGGAAAAACATTTTCAGAAGTTAAACCAGATTTTGTTTCCACAGCCCTAATTAAAAGAAAAGTAAGGCCTATCAAGAAGCTGGTTTAAAAAAAAATCTTGATGTGTGTGCATTCGTTAGTTCCAATTATTCTCAATTGCGGCCTATTTCCCCAAATTTTGCCTTTTTAATTTCCTAAATGCATTAATTTCTGGTGTGGCACAGGTCTGTTGGCACTGTCAATACTGGAAACAAGTGGCTCTTCTTCACATGTCAGCCTTGACACTAAACGTTGTTGGTCTATTCAGTTGTAGACAATACAGAGCCTGAGCCTGTTCTCAGTCCCAGACCTAAATATTTTGAAATGAAGATTACTGTGCAGTGATCAAGAGTGGAAACACTAGCTAATTTTCTCTTTACTAATCCAATGGTGCTGAAGTAAATTTTAGTATTCTAACTAGAAATCTGTCTAAGGATAGGTAACTCAGCACAGGCTATGAATTGAACCTAGAATCTTCCTGATTGACATGTTCTTTGGTCGTCTAGAGAGCTGGTTAATTTGACTGCATATCTCACTATGTCACACGTTCCTATGTCAGGCGTTCCCTCAGTAAACAAGTGGGTGAGATTTGTAATTATTTTTTGATTTTATTTAAGGATAATATTTGCATATTTGTTTTTCAAGTTTTCCTCACTTTCTACTGTATGATAGATCAAATTTGGCTGGCCTGTACACAACCTCTGTGCTCTCAAGTGTCAGTAATAGGTATGCAACAGGGCCCCGATGTTGTTGCACTTGTACGCCGCCTTTTCCCTTCTTAACTTGTCTGAGTTAGGAACTCAGTAATATTTGGGAGTGGGATATTGGCTGCTATCACGGTGCTGGAATGATTAACCGTTAAAATGTACTCATGCATTTAATTTATTTCTGCTGTGTTGCATTGTTGCTCTTGACATACTGTGCCATTTATCTGCATTGGATTAATGTAAATATATTCAAATCTATATTTAGGTTCTAATGTGTAAATTGGAATGTTTGATTCACAGTGGTTTATAGCCGTGTATAATAAATCAAAAGCTCCTCGTATAATCTATCAATCTTTCCATTACAAATCCTCATGTTCCTATTTGTAATGGGAATTGCCTACATAAACATGTCATGCTGAAAGTATACTCTTTTACCTACAGTGATGCTGCAACACCTCAGCTTCTCCAGTGCTGTAGAGAAACAGCTGCTTCCCAAGTTACTGAAAGTTTTTATATTTCTTTAAAATATAACACGAAATCAAAAACTTCAGTAAAAAAAAACTAGGGTTACAAAATTTGGCTCAGCAACACTCATAGTTTTGGCATAATGGGTATTATTCTGGCACCAGAATGGTGTGCTAGCCGTTTGGGCTCAATCCTATGGCCCCAGCTGGGCACCAGCTTGCTGAGGCTGTCAGTACGAGCATTAAGAGCATGTAGTGAATGTATTCAACGTAGGCAGATTGGGACATCAGTCAACATGTAACACTGTTTTGATGGCAGTGCTTCTGTTTTGGCCCTCCCCATTCTAGTTCACTTGTTCTCTTATCCTTGCACTGTTGAATATGAATTCAGTAGCAGGAAGAACATCCTGCCAGTGATTTCAAAATGCATAATCAACCACATTCAGATTATTTGCTGATTATACTCTACTGTCTTTCTTTGTGTTTATGGAAGAGCACGCTCAAAGGGCCATATGGTCTACTCTTCTATTTCTTATGTTCTTATGTTTGATTGCGTTCAAACTTTACAATATGGCTGACAATAATGGTGAGAGGTGATGTGATGTACAGCAATATCACAGGACATGTAGGGCATTTGACTGGATGTTTAGGGAGTCCTTTATTATATTTTAATTCAAGTGCAAGTTTTATTGGTGTGGTTGCTTTTCTCCATCAGGCGTGCATTCAAAATGTTAACATGTCTTTTGTAGATGCTGTGTGATTGTCTGTACATTTCCACCATTTTCTTTCTTTATTCATTTATCCAGCACCAAAATTTTTCAATTTGACTTGAAAGAAAATAACTGTTAGTAATTGTTATGTAACTCTTCTGTATGTTATGAAATCCTGAGGCCAGGAGCTTTAGGGGAACTTTCCACTGTGGTGACTGAAAGCATGATGGTTTCCCCAAGTAATATATGTGTTCAGCATGTTGTTGGTGCCTGCCTTCTTATTCACTGTTGGAGATTGATCGTAGTTGGCAATTATCAGTTGATGTAATAACCACTGATAGCTGTAAAGGCACCTGAACAAGAGGAAGACAAAGGAAGCCCTTCGAAGACATCCTGAAGGCTTACTTCAAGAAATGCAACATAGACATCAACCTCTTGAAGACCCTTGCTCAGAAGAGACCTAGTTAGAGGAACCTCCTGATTGAAGGCAGACAGTTCTTTGAGGACATCCGACGGCAAGAGGAGGCCTGGAAAAGGAGCCTGAAAAATGAAATCCAGCCATCTAGAGTCCATGGACCGAATCCACCTCCTGAAAACACCTCCTAGTGTGCAGTAAAGATGCAGCTCTAGGATTGGACGCAACAGCCACTCGAGGACCCAAAGAATCTATGACCAGTAACATGGAGTCTCTCAGGTGGACAATCATACTCATTAGCAAGTGATCATTGAAGAAAAGGAGTGATAGTTACCATGTTTTTATAACTACTTATCACAAAGAATTAATCTTTCTCATCAAGGTTCAATTATTAAATTTATTGAATTTATTCAAGGCTGAGTTGGTTAGATTTTTGATCAGGGAGCCAAGGATTATGGGGTGGAATTGAGGCCACAATCAGATCAGCCATTATGTTATCGAATAGTGGAGTAGGCTCGAACGGCTGTATAGTCTACTCTTACTTCTAACTTCCTATTAAGTACATTGCTCAGTGAAACCCAGGGAGGCAACAGATTTGAACAGAAGATGGAAGTGTATGTGTGGGAAAAAGGACAAACACGATTGAGACTTGCCGACAGTGCCCACGTGGTGGAACGGCTACATTCACTACCTTGGCCGATATGAAGCTTCTATAATTTGATGTGGTGGCATAGATCTTCCTTTTGGTGGAACCATCTTTTAGTAGGAATCACTGGAAGGTTGACAAATAAACAAACCCCTCAAAAAGTCTTACAATGCGACAAGTCATTTCCTTTCCTTGGATTGTTTCCAAACTATGTGTGTGGGAACTGTCTGTGCATCACACCATGCATCTGTAAATGTTATTTGCTCAAAAGTTAATTTCGCCAAAGTTGATAGCTAACAAAACATGGCTAATCAGTGCCATGTGACATTTTGGGTGAGCTGGAAACTGCCCAATATACTTGCATTTATAGTGCTCTGTGGCATTAGTGAGTTGCTGCATTTTCTTTCCTTTCCATGTTCTATCACGACTCTTGTTGGTTTGATACCAGATGCCTTGTTGTATTTAGTTGTATGAAATATCTGTTCATAGTATTTGAATTCATACAGTGAGTAGTGCCAAGTTACTTGACTATAGAGAAGATCACTCTCTGGAAGTAAGAATCTACTAATGACCGTGCAATCATTGTCAGCTGTTGGAAAAACCAATCTGGTTCACTAATGTCCTTTTAGGGAAGGAAATCTGCCATCCTTACCCGGTCTGGCCTACATGTGATTCTGGAGCCACAGCAATATGGTTGACTTTCAACTGCCCTCAGGCAACTAGGAATGGACAATAAATGTTGGCCAACCACCGATGTGCATTGGTTAGCACTGCTGTCTCTCAGTGCCAGGGATCCAGGTTCAATTCTGGCCCTGGGTGACTAAGTGGAGTTTGCACATCCTCCCCATGTCTGCATGGATTTTCTCTGGGTGGTCCGGTTTCCTCCACAATCAAAAGATATGCAGGTTAGGTTGATGGGCCATGCTAAATTGCCTTAGTGTCCCACAATGTGTAGGTTAGAGGGAGTAATGGGGTAAATACGTGGAGTTACTGGGTTAAGACGTGGGGAAACTGCTCTGCTGGAGAGTCAGTGCAGACTCAATGGGCTGAATGGCCTCTTTCAGCATTGTAGGGATTCAATAATTTGATAACCCTGCTCATGCAAGGAATCAGTAAGGGGTACAGTAAGAGAGACTATGCCTGAGTGAGGCAGAGACCGAGTGAGTGACAAATTAGGTTCATTTGGGAATTTGCTCTATGGGGGACAGAAGTTATACATGGGAATTATTTGAAGTTAATTAAGAAAATAATTAAATTAACTGGATGATATAAGTAACAATGGTTATTACATTACGTGGAATATGGGGGCTTTTGAATGCCAAGGCAATCCATAACAAACATATCTACAGAAAGTGTGAGCAACTTGAGGACTTCTGCATCAGGAATATTGATTTGGAAACTGACCTGCAGATTGTGCACAACATAAGGGAGGGGGTTGCAAAAAAATGGTCACACCTCTTAGAATTGGATCGTCTAATTTGGCCAGAGGTGAGGGACAGAAAGATGTGACCATGAGTGATGAAGGTTAAGAGACCAAGCAGACAGTAGTGGAAGGGCCTCAGACTTTGCAATTGTAAAACAAGCTTAAGGTGCTCACAACAGCTGTAGTCTGGCAGCCCAGATAGCCACGAGCATAAATCCCATAATGGCTGCTAAATCTCCCAAAAAACAGTTGTTGTGTTGGAGAGATCTCCATTTGAGACCTTCCTCGTGCCTGCTGCCAGTGATGTAATCAGGTTCAAGCCCAGAAATATGCCAGTTTCAAAGGGCTAAGGAGCAGTGCCAAGAAGGCAGATTGTCCCAATGTTGACTTTATGGTGGGGGGTACCCTGACACTTGAAAGGAGGAGTCCTGATTTTGGTGGGGGTGGTCCCAATGTCCATGGGGTGATTGGGGGGGGCCTTAAGTTTAACTTTGGAAATCTGGACCGCCCTTTAAAAATGGCACCCCAGCTCCACTGGCGTACATACCCCTGCGCCCTCCAGTTGGCTGTATGATCCTCATTAGCATTGTGAAATTGCACAGAGTGCTACTAAATTGGGTGAGAAAGGGCATCTGTGAAAATAGCAAGATTCATATAGCTTTTCTCCTGATCCAAATTAACACCAATTTCTGTGGATGAAAGAAAGGCCTGCAAGTAGAAGAGCAGGCTGGCTGTGGTACACCATGATACACAAAGCCATTAAAGCTGGGAACCAAATAAGAATGTAGTGGTAGTAGGGGACAGTACGGAGAAGGGAATTCTGCAAGAGGCAGAATCCATATCATTGTGTTGCCTGCCCGGCAGCACGGTTTGGGATAGCTGCTCAGAGCTAGAGTGGAACCTGCAGTGGGAGGGTGAACATCCAGCTGTAATGGTCCATTTAGGTACCAGCAGCATGACAGGATGAGAAAAGAGATTCTACTTAGTAAGACAAGCTGGGTACCAGATTAAGAAGCAGAACCTCAAAAGAAATCTCCAGATTATTACCTACACCATATGCAAATTGGCAGTGGGTAAATAAAATTAGTGAGATGAATGCTTAAAGGCAGTTGTGGAAGAAGGGGGTTTCGGTTTGTGGGGCACTGGCACCAGTACTGGGGAAATTGGGGGCCGTATCATTGGAACCACCAGAAATGTGCCTGGACTAGTGTTCTGGTAAGCTGCATAACCTGGGAAATAAAAATTGTTTAGTTTAACTAAGGCGGTGGGGGGATGGAACTACCTTGGATGGATGAAGTGAATCAAGGGGTAGAGTCAAGAGAGGAGAGCAAAATAGTAATATGGGAAATGAAGGTCCAAGAATGGCAGGAGGGAAAAGGAGAAGAAACCAAAGAATACATCAACAGTCAAGACGAGATGTTACAAAGATAACAAAAAGACAAAACGAAAGGCTTTGTATCTAAATGCATGAAGGTAGCATTTATAACGAAGTAAATAAATTGATGGCACATTTTGAAGTAAGTAAGTATGATTTGATAGCCATTATGAAGACATGGAGTGGAATTCTCCCATTTTGAGCCTACTTGTGGTAGCAGGTGGCACTGGTGCCTGTCCCATTGACCAGAGTTGTATGAAACCACATTAATTATGCACTTGCAAGTTCCCCTCCTACTTCCCTCATGGGATGGCAGCTGATTTGTCCACTTGCCTGCCCTCAACTGCCACATTCATACTCAGAATAAGTATATTCCTATTACAAGGAAACATCCTAAAGAGAGGATCCACCATCCATGGTTAACTAAAGAAGCTAAGGAAAACGTCAAACTAAAAGAGAAAACATAGAACTGTTTAAAGATGAATGGCTGGTCAGAAAATAAAGAACAGCAGAGATGACTGAAAAGTTAATTAGGAGAAAACATTAGAGTATGAAAGGAAGGTAGATAGAAATGGAAAAACAGAAAGCAAGTGTTTCTATAGATGGTTAAACAGAAAAAAGAGTAAATAAATTGAACATTAATCCCTTAGAGAGTGATAATGGGAAGTTATTAATCGATAATCAGGAAATGGCGGATGAAATGAACACTCATTTTACTTCTGACTTATTATAAAGGACACAAAAACCATTCCAGTAATAGCTGTAAGTCGGGAGGTATAAGGAAGAGAGAAAATTAATGTAATCAAATCACTAGGGAAGCTGCACTGAGCAAACTGATGAAGCTGCAGGCTGATAAGTCTCCGGATCCAGATGAACTTCATCCTAGCATCTTATAAGAGATGACAAATGCGGTAGGAGATGCATTGATTTTAATTTTCCAACATTTGCTAGTTTCTGGAAGGTTCCATCAGACTGGAAAGTAGCAAATATAGCCCTTTTATTCAAGAAGGAAGAAAGGCATAAAACAGGATACTACAGGCCAGTTAGCTTTGATGTCTATTGTGGGGAAGGTGTTTAAATCAATTATTAAGGAGATCATAGCTGCATTCTTTGTTGAAATGAGTGTTGTATTGCCCTCACTTCTTGTCCAGCAATTTGAGATTGTTGCTAACGCTCTACCATCTCTGAAGTTGCTGAAGGTAAATAAATCAGATGTATTTCTCAACTTTCTTTTTCAGAGTAGCAATACAGGTGAACTTTGGATAGTCGGATGAGTAGTGTTTCTATCAGATGCCGAAAAGCTATTCACATGATGTGATAACAAATCTTGCTGTCTTGAAGCTTTTAATGAAAGTTTCAAGGATAGTACCAGTCTTTCAGCTAATCTATTGGTTGATGGATACCAGAGGGGGGGATTCTCCGAGCCTGCTGTACTGCTTTAGCTGGAAGCCTCAAGCTGAGGCCATGTGGAGGGCTTCCTGTTGGGCATCACAGCCTCAGTGTGTCTCCAGCTGCCAGATTCCTGGCGCTGTTAGCTCTGCATCAGAAAGCATCGCAGAGCTGCATAAATTATTTAAATTGTGATTTACATGTAATTAGTGAGCTTGGGACTGAAGTCTCTCGTGGTTTCCCACCAATGGGGACCAGGCACCATGCACTGGACACTATAAGTGTGCTGGGGCAGTGCCAAGAGGATGGGCCTGAGTTGGGGTGGGGCTAGAATAGGGGAGTATACAAGAGGGGGCTTAGCAGGAGGGTGTATGCAAGGGGGAGGGCTATGCAACAGGGGGTATGAAAGGTAAGAGCTCTGCAGGGGGTGCATGTAAGGGGGGGAACTCTGTAGGCATGGGATAGTATGCAAGGGAAGAATGATCAACAGACAGGAAGACTGGCAAAGAGGTGTGATTAGCAGACAGGTGGGGGTGATCAGTAAAGGGTCGTGATCAGCAGAAGGAGGTTCTGTTGTGGAAGGGGGCGTGACAGGGGACTCATTCGTAGGGTCCTGATGGCCAACAAGCCATGTTGCGTGGGCAGGTTACATTGACACTGATGATAGGGGTGGGGTGGTGATGTCCATGGAGTGGCAGGAGATTTTCCAGTGTACTGGGAGATCAGAGAGCTTGTGCACTGGGGCCTGAAAGCTCTGGAGTTGGCTTCCCTTGTGAGCCCCCACCCTGCAACTGGCGAGAATTTCCCAACTGCCAAAAAAATTGATAGGCTGTGGCAGGGATTGTGTGAGGTAGCTGAAGAAAAACAGATAAATACTGTTTTATGACACTTGGAATTTTTTTGAGAAGAATATACCCATACTGGCATGTGCGATAGTCCATAGAAGGGTCACAAGGTTGATCCCGGGTATGAGGAATTTTCTTAAGAGGCAAGGTTGAATAGGTTGGTCCTGTGCTCTTTGGAATTTAGAAAAGTGAGAGGTGACCTTATTGCTTTGTATAGTATTCTCAGGGAGCTTGGCAGGATAGATACTGAAAGGTGGTTTCCCTTTGTGGGAGAGTGTAGGACCAGAGGGCATAATCTCAGAGTAAGGGGTCACCAATTTAAGACGCAGATGAGGAGGAATTTCTTAAAGGTTTTAAGAAATTTGAACCTTTCTGGAGGTTGGGAATCTGTGGAATTTTTTTACGATGTGGGTATGCCGGCGTTGGACTGGCGTAAACACAGTAAAAAGTCTGACAACACCAGGTTTTAGTCCAACCGATTTGTTTGATAATAGACTCACAAGCTTTCAGGTTAGTCCCTTCGTCAGGTGAATGGAGAGTTCTGGCCTCAGACAGAGCATCATAGAAGCTGACTTGTTCAGTATGTTCAAAGCTGAGATAGGTTTTTAGTCAGTAAAGGAACCAAGGATGATGTGGATAAAGCAGGAGGCTGGAGTTGAAGATTATTTGATTACTCATGATCTCATTGAATGGCACAGTAGAATCAGTGGGCTAAATGGCTTACTTCTGCTCGCACTTCTTATGGTTAGTAGTAACATAAGTAGTAGTTAATGGATGTTTCTCAGACTGGAGGAAGCTTTCCAATGGAATTCCCCAATGGCTGCTGTTGGATCCCTTGCACTTCTTGATATATATCAATGACCTAGACCTTGGTGTATGGGGAACAATATCAAAATTTGCTGATGATACAAAACCTGGAAGCATTGTGAACTCTGGTAAGGATGGTGTAGAACTCCAGAAGACAAGTTGTGAATTGTGTGGACAAATGGCAGATGAAATTTAATGCAGAGAAGTGTGAAGTGATTCGTTTTGGTTGGAAGAACAGAGAGACAAAGATACAATGCTAAAGAGGTGCAGGAGCAGGGACCTGGGTATATATGTGCGTAAGCCATTGAAGGTGACAGGACAGATTGAGAGAACAGTTAATAAAGGATACACTACCCTCGGCTTTATTTGTAGAGGCATTGAGTACAAGAACAAGGAGGTTATGTTAAACATGTATAAAACATTGCTTGGGCCTTAACTGGAGGGCTGTGTCCAGGTCTGGGTGCCACACTTTGGGGAATATGTGAAGGTATTATGGAGAATACAGAAAAGATTCATGAAAATGAATCCCTAAGGTTGAGGGACTTCAGTTATGTAATTAGGTTGGAGAAGTTCATATCGTTTATCTTGGAGAAGACCAGGTTGAGGAGAGATTTGATAGAGATGTTCAAAATCATGGATGGCCAAATGGATCAAAGAGTCAGTGCTCAAGAAAGCTGGTGTTAAGAGGGACTTGTTTGAGACTGATATCAAGGAAGCTCAAGTATTTTGAACATATGATGCAAACAGAAGGGGAGTGTTTGGAAAAAAGAGATGATGCAAGACAAAACACTTGGAGAATGTGTACAAGATGGTATGGACAATATCAATGTGGATTGTCCTGTCTATTGGAAAAGCAGTAAAGGCAATGAAGAATAAAAATTAGTGGAGAAAGATTGTCCACTATGTGGCCAACTTTTGGCACAAGAAAGAATGAAAAAGGGACAAACATTTAAAATCATGAGGGTCTATTCAGAGTAGATAGAGAGAAACTTCCCTCTGGTGACAGGATTGAGATCAAGAGGGCACAGATTTAAGATGATTGGCAAAAGAAGCTATAGAGACAAGAGGAGAAACTTCTTCACACAATAAATGATTAAGATCAGGAAATATACTACCTGAGAATGAGGTTCAAGGGTGAAGTTGGTTAATGTATGAATAGGAAGCAAGTGCATGGTTTAGGGTTGCCAACACTCCAGGATTGACATGGGATCTCCAGGAATTGAAAATCAATGTGGGAGACAGTGGCATAGCGGCATTGTTGCTGGACTAATAATACAGAGACTAGTAATACAGAGATCTCTGGGAATCCGGTTCAAATTTCACCATGGCAGATGGTGAAATTTGAATTTAATAAAAATCTCAAATTAGGAATCTGGTGATGACCATGAAACAATTGCCAATTGTTGTAAAAAGCCATTTAATTCACTAATGTCCTTTAGGAAAGGAAATCTGCCATCTGTACCCAGTCTAGCCTACATGTGGCTCCAGATCCACAGCAATATGGTTCATGCTTAAATGCCTCCAGGATGGGCAATAAATACTGGCCCAGCCTGCAACATGCACATCCCATGAATGAATAGGAAAAAAAAATCAATCCACAGGATACAGCTCTATGCAGCCCTGGAGAAAATCATCAGGACATTAAAAACATTATGTTTTTTGGCATTTTCTTTGAACATTTTTTTCTTTACCAGATAAAAATATTGAAAATGGGAAAAAAGGCTGTTCAGCTAACAGTCAAGCATCATTCAATTGGCTAATTAATCTTTTTGCTTTCCAATTGGCATAGGAAGACAGTATGTCACAAGGGTGGATGTGCTAGCTGACTACTGGCTGGAATGTGGGAGTATGACAAAACCTCCAGGAATACATTTAATCACAGTTGACAAGTCTAGCAATATTATGAGAAGGCAAAGAAATGGTGCTGGGTGAAGTGCTCATTTGGATGGGCCTAATGGTCTCCTGCTGTGCTTTAACAGTTCCGTGATTTCTGTGTTGGGTGGCATCAATTAGATCCTTTGTCTGTTTTTTAAATTTATTTTCTCACATATTTTGTGATGGATGTTTGCTGTCAAATTCCGTCTTTAGTCTGAACATTTGAAAAAATGGATCGTTCCTGAACAAAAGCTGTGCTATTATACATGAAAAAGAATTCAGAATGATCAACAGTAGCTTTAGTGGCATTTGTAGTAATAATGTTCGTTTCTGTAACAGTAATCTTGGAGTGAAACTTGTGATATTTCTGTACTTTCTTTTCTTTGTTCAGTTCCTCCTGTCTGCCTAAGGCCTGTAGAGTAATGGGCTTCTTAAACTATTCACACCATCCACTATCCCCTTCCGATCAACATGTATAAGCCATCCTGGTGACCTTCCACCCAGAGGCCAGCATGGGCACCGGGCTGGCTACCTGGAACAGAGGGACTCAGTTTACAGCTAGCCCACACAGGGAGAGAGAAACAAAGCTCTGCTTCAAGTGGAGACTGAAGTGGACTGTTAGGCTGTTGTCTGCCTGCTTAGAGAAATAGTTATATTCATGCAGTGTTCAGGAGAGTCCTTCCAGTGACAGATCATGTCAAACAGGCTTAACTGTCAGAAAGGCCTTGGCTGAAGAAAAGCATCTCAGAAACTACTTCTTTGTTATCTTTCTACTAAAGTGTGTATTTCGTCAACAAGATTCTTTTAAAGAGGAGCATTACCACTAGTGCCCCTTTTAAGAAAGAAATGTTGTGCTGAATTGTGCTATTTGAACTAGAAGGTGCCAAGTTTGATTCCTGCCTGTAGTGACTTCAGTGATCTCAGCCCAAGTAGCAGTTGGTGTACTAAAGTTAGCCTCAGTGGCATGGTCTAGGGAAGAAAATATTTCCAAATCTTTGCCCCTGATCACTGTGCAGTGATTCTTGCTGAAACCCTATGTGAGTAGATGTCACATGAGGATGGGTTGTGCTTAATTTGGGTTCTGCCAGAGCCACACCGCTCCAGATCTCATTGTAGTCTTGCTCCAAATATGGACAAAAGTGTTGAATTCCAGAGGTGACATCAAGGCAGCATTTGACTGAGGCACCAAGGAGTCAAAGTAAAATTGAAACCAATGGGAATTTGGGGAAAATTCTCCACTGGTTGGAGCCACATTAAACACAAAGGAAGATGGATAAATTATTGGAGACTAAATGACTCAGCCCCAGCTGCAGGAGTTTATCAGAATACTGTCCTAGGCCCAACTATCTTTGGCTGCTACATCAATGACCTTCACTCCAACAAAAGGTCAATAGTGGGGATTGCACATTGTTTTTTTTTGCAACTTTTTAGATACTGAAGCAGTTTGTGCCCACATGCAGAAAGACCAGTACAAGATTTAGGAATGGGCTGGTAAAGAAACATTCACGCAACACAAGGGTCAAGCAATGACTGTCCCGTAACGTAATATGCTACAAGATGAAGACATGTAGAATCGCTGGCACCAATGTACCCCTCCCCAATAAGCTCAACACGTTCTATGTCTGCTTTGAGCAAGAGGTCAGTGAGATCATGTCATCCTCGGCCTTGGCCGAACTAATATCCAAGGTCATCATCATAGACATCAGATCAGTCTTCTCGAAAGTTCCACAGAAAGCGACTGGCCCAGATGGGGTACCTGGAGAAGCACTTAGATCCTGTGCAGACCAGCTGGCAGACATCTTTAACCTCTCTTTACACCAATCTGAGGTCCCTATCTGCTTCAAGAAGATGACCTTCATTCCTGTACGAAAGAAAACCCAGGAAGTGTGTCTTAATGACTGTCGTCCAGTGGCCCTGACATCTATCATTATAAAGTACTTCGCTGGGATGGTCATGGTACGAACCAATTCCAGCCTCCCAGATTGTCTGGTTCGATGACAGTTTGCCTATCACCGCAACAGGTCGACAGCAGATGCCATTTCTTTGGCCCTACACCGAATCCTGGATAACAAAGACACCTATATCAGAGTCCTATGCGTTGTGTACAGCTCAGCCTTCAACACCGTTATTCCCACAAAAGTCATCTCTAAACTCTGTGGCCGGGGGCTTGGCTCCTCCTTCTGTGACTATATCCTAGACTTTCTAACCCACAGACTGCAATCAGTAAGGACAGGCAACAATATCTCCTCCACCATCATCCTCAATATCAGTATCCCACAAGGCTGTGTCCTTGGTCCCTTTATTATACTCCTTTTACATCTATGACTGTGTGGCCAAATTCCCCTCTAACTCGATTTTCAAGTTTGCTGATGACACCACTGTAGTGGGTTGGATCTCAAACAATGATGAAACGAAACACAGGAAAGAGCGAGAGAGAGTCTGGTGAACTGGTGCAACGACAATAATTTCTCCCTCAATCTCAACAAAAGATAGTAATCGACTTCAGGAAGTGTAGTGGAGGACATGCCCCTGTCTACATCAACGGGGACGAAGTGGAAATGGTTGAGAGTTTCAAGTTTCTAGGTGTCCAGATCACCAACAACCTGTCCTGGTCCTTCCACGCTGATACTATAGTTAAGAAAGCCCACCAACGCCTCTATTTTCTCAGAAGACTAAGAAAATTTGGTGCATCAGCTATGACTGTCACCAACTTTTACAGATGCATCATAGAAAGCATTCTTTCTAGTTGTATCACAGCTTGGTATGACTCATGCTCTGTCCAGGGCTGTTAGAAAGTGTTGTGAATGAAGCCCAGCTCATCGTGTAAACCATCCTCCCATCCATTGACTCTGTCTGCACTTACTGCTGCCTTAGAAAAGTAGCTAGCATAATCAAGGACCCCACGGACCCCAGATATACTCTCTTTCACCTACATCCATCAGAATAAAGGTACAAAAGCCTGAGACCATTGACCAACCGACTCGAGAACAGCTTCTTCCCTGCTGCCTTCAGACTTTTGATTGGACTACTTAGTATTAAGTTGATCTTTCTCTATGCCCTAGCTATGACTGTAACACTACATACTGCACCCTCTGTTTCCATCTCTATCTACGGTATGCTTTGTCTGCAGAGCATGCAAGAAATAATACTTCTCACTGTGCACTAATATATGTGACAATAATAATCAACTACCCAACAAGAGAGAATTGAACCATGTTTCCCTGAAGTTCAGTGGTGTTACCACTGCTGAATTCCTTACTATCAACAGCCTAAGGATTACCATTGGCCAGAAATGTAGCTGAACCAGCAAGTCAGCAGCTGGAAATCTCTTTTTGGAGGATGACTTTAAAACTGAGGACAATAAAAATGAGCCACCAGTGTGGGTGGTTGCCAACTTTACCATTCTCCATGTGGGGTCTGGTCTGCATGGGTATGTCTAAAACTCCAGCACATCGTCACAACATAACCCATATTGCCTGCTTAATCCATTTTACCCAGTTATAAATACTGGTAAATTGAGCCTAACTACTATTGGGAATATAGCAAGTTATGACTGAAAAGAGTGATCGACTTAAGTTGAAGATACACAAAAACATGATGGAATCATCATATAGGCCAATTCAACTTATATACCACAATCTATGAAAAATATTGTGGCTACAAGACCAAGTCAGAGGCTGGGAATTGTGGTGAATAACATACCTTCTGACTCCTGAAAATCATGTCCACCATCTACAAGGCACAAGTTAGGAATGTAATAGAATATTCTTCACCTCCCTGGATGAATGCGTATCTAACAACACTTAAGAGGCTCAACACCATCCAAGAGAACTCAGCCTGCTGATTGGCATCACTTGAAATGTTTGTTCTGTCTGTCACCAGTGCACAGTAGCTGCCATATATGTCATCAACAGGATGTAATGCAGTCAATCACCAAGCCTCCTCCTAAAGCACCTTTCAAACCTGCAAACTATCGTGCCTAGAAGAACAAGTACAATAGATAAATGGGAATACCACCAGCTGCAACTTATCCTCCAAGTTACATGCTATCCTGACTTGTTTGTTCACTGTTGTTAGATCAAAATCCTGGGACTCTTTCCCTATGAGCATGTGGAAGTACCTACACCAGATGGACTCAGCCATTCAAGAAGGTAGTTCACCACTATCTTCTTGAGGGCAATTAGGGATGGGCAACAAATATTGGCCTTGACAGCAATGCTCACAACTTCAAAATGAATTTTAAAAATCCTTGAGTGACTATAAGGGTAGGATATTGGAGGTGGGCGCCCATGGAACAATGAGTCAGCACCCTCAATAGAAGATGAGGGAAAATTGAGGGGCAGTGTTGTTAAGCAAGACCCTTACTCTAGTTAATTAATAGACACAAAAATCTTTAGAAATCATAGAATCCCTCCAGTGTAGAAGGAGATCATTCAACCCTGCACCAACCAGTGGATACTATCTTTGAGTAGCATGATTGTGAGGGAGAGAAGACTCACAGGAAAGGCATAGGTGCATTTAAGGGGAAACCAGTTGATTACATGAGGGAGAAAACAATAGCAGGATATGCTGTTAGAATCATCGAATCATTGCACCTCACAAGGAAGTCATTCAGCCTGTTTTGTCTGTGCCAGCTCTCTGCAAGAGCAACTCACCTAGTCTCACACTGTAGACCTACAAGATAATTATCCAATTTTCTTTTGAAAATCAGGATTGGAAATTACCATATGCTTAGTCGGAGCATTCCAGATCCTAACCACTTGCTACATAAACATATTGTTCTTCATGTTGCCTTCGCTTCTTTTGCCAAACGGCTGAAATCAGTGCCCTCTGGCTCTGGTTCTTACCGCCAGTTGGAACTGTTTCTGCCTACTCTCTCAATCCCTTGTGATTTTGAACAGCTCTCCCAAATCCACTTAATCTTCTCTTCTCCAAAGAGAACAGCCCAGCTTCTCCAATCTATCCATGTAAATTAAGCTCTTCATCTCAGGAACTATACTCATGAATGTTTTCTGCATCTCATCTAATGCTTGCACAACTTCCTCGTGTGGTGACCAACACTGGGGATACAACTCCAGTTGAGACTCAATTTGTGTTTTAAGTGGATTTATTATAAATTTCTTGTCTTTAAAGTCTGTGCCCCTTTTTATAAAGCTGAGCCCTGCATGCTATATCAACCACTTTCTTGACCTTTCTTGCCACCTTTTTATGCATTCTTGGGATGTAAGTGTTGTTGGCTGGTCCTACATTTATTGCCCATCCCTAATTGCCCTTGTTTAATTTAAGAGCCAACCACATTGCTTGCTGTTGGTCTGGAATCACATGTAGGCCAGACTAGGTAAGAACGGCAGATTTCCTTCCCTAAAGGGCATTAGTGAACCAGATAGGTTTTTACAACTATCAACAATGGATTTATGGTCATCATTAAATTTTTTAAAAAGTTCATATTTATATTGAATTGAAATTTTACCGTCTGCTACGGTGAGGTTCAAACCAGGTCACCAGAGCATTACCCTTGCTCTCCAGATTACCAGTAATGTTACCGTTGCACTGATCTCTGCCCTGAATGATTTATGCAGTTACAGAGATGAAGAGAGGTCAGAGAAAGCTAAATTTTGGCATGTACCTGTTTGGTTGATTGGCCTGTTTCTACTGTAAGTTCTTTATAAGACCAAACCTGCTCTCTCAGGGAGGTATTGAGTCACTGCTTAGGATCATTCAGACCACACCTCATGTGTGACATTGATGCGTGCTTAACTACAAGCACATTTTCCCTCTTCATTGAGAAGGTGATTGTATGGAGGGAGTGCTAACACTCATCCATTTATATCCTTCATTTTTTTGTAAACCATTATAATATATCTCAGTACTCCCTTCATGTGTGAATTCTTCACGTAAGCGTAACAGATTATTCCAACGGAGGAGACATCACAATAAATGCAAAAAGCAAAACACTGCAAATGCTGGAAATGTGAAATAATATTCTGGAAACACTTAATAAATCAGGCAGCATCTGTGAAAAGAGAAACGCGCATTAATTTTTCATGCCAATGATGTAACTAAACCTAACCTCTAGTTTTAGAAATTTTCTTAGGTACAAATATGCTAATTATATGCAGTCTAAAGTGTTCCATGTTTAGTGGTGTGCCTATATTGTCCAATATCCAACCATATGTTAGCACAACTCAAGTGAGTAACAGTAGTACTTCTGCTTTGATCTAAACTGAATGACCTTGCCTTTTGCAAACATTCCACAGGTACCACATCAGCATATCTTTTGACAGCCCGAGAAAGCTTTATCTAATGGGCCCAATCTGAATTATGACACTGTTTTATTTCAAAGCCAAATCAAAACTGACCACCATTGACATATATGATCTTCAGTTTGCAGATGACTGTAGTGTCGTTGCACACCCTGATCAAGATCTGCAAGCCAGTCACTCTTAATCTCTCAGTTCTGCAATCACGAGACTTAGACTAGCCTTGAATGTTGCCAAAACAAAACTCATAATGGATCAAACCACATCTGGTCAGCCAAATCTTCCACATTCCATAAGTGTTGAACGAGAGACTGGAAAATGTTGAGCGCTTCCCACACCTTTGGCATCCACCTCTCTCAAAAGGCCACCTATGATGAGGAGATCCAATACAAAATCAGTTGCACCAGCTCTTTTACAAACTATGCCAGTGAGTGTTTGACAACAAAGACTTCCAAGGCAACAAAAGTCTGAGTGTACAGAGCAGTTGACATCACCACATTCCTGTACTGCAATGTGACCTGGATAGTGTTTCAGCGACTCATAAGAATGCTGAAGAAATTCCATCATTAATGCCTCTGCCCCATCTTCCAATCTAATGGGACAACTGTCGAACAAATGCTAGTCTCCTTCTTGAAGGCAGCTCTGCAGGTTTTCGGGCAAAACTCCTGCAAAACCAAATACAGTGGACTGGACATTATATTCAGAAAGAATCTCCCCTATCAGGTCCTTTTTTTTTCATTCATGGGACATGGGTATCACTGGCTGGCCAGCATTTATTGCCCATCCCTTGTTGCTCGAGGGTAGTTGAAAGTCAACCACATTATTGTGGTTCTGGAGTCACAGGTAGACCAGAACAGGTAAGGATGGCAGATTTCTTTCCCTAAAGGACATTAGTGAAACAGATGGGTTTTTCAAACAATTGACAATGATTTCATGATCATCAGTAGTTTAATTCCAGATTTTTTAAAAATTGAATTCATATTCCATTATCTGCCTTGGCAGGATTCAAGTCCGGGTCCCCAGAACATTAGCTGAGTTTCTGGATTAATAGACTAACATTGGAACACAACGCTATCGCCTTCCCTTAGCTTTCAAATGGTCAGGTTCTGGGAAGGACAAATAAATTGCTTGAAAGATACGCTGAAGCTCTCCTTGATGGGTGGCAACATTAACATTAATGATTGGGATGAGCTTGTTGCCTATCATTCAAAATGGTGACAACTTGTCCATTAAGCTGCATCATGCTTTGAACTCAAACATCTTAATGACAACACAGACTGGCAGCAAGGAAGGAAAGGAATGAAAGCAAATATTGCACTCCAAATCACACTATCTCATCTTGTCCCATGTGTTCAAAGCACTGTGGATTGAGAATTTGTCTGTTCGATCACTTGAAGATCCATGGCAGAAACTAGTGATTCTGAGTAGACATCATATGAATATAATAATAACCTGAACAAGGAGCATGAGTAGACCATTCAGTCTCTCGAGCCTGCTCCACCATCTAATAAGATCATGGCTGATCTGATAACCACAAATCTGCATCCTGCCTACACCTATCATCCACGAATCTATCCACCCTTGCTTTAAAAATATTCAAAGACTGTGCTTCCATCACTTTCTCTGGGAGAGAGTTCCAAAGACTTCCTCAAATCAAGGGATGGCCAATAATTTCACAGTGAGTGAACTTATGGGGTAACAGTTCCTATTGCTTCACAATTCAGTCAAATTTCGCATAATCATACTAAGCACTGAGCATGTTATGCTTTCACATCAATGGAAGTCTTACTTGAAGAATCACAGAACAGTGACGACCCATTGAACCTATGCCAGGTCTTTGCAAGAAATATTTAGCTAGTCTCACTCCCATCATTTCCCCTAAGACTTGCATTTTATTTTCCCTTTTGGAGATTATCCAATTCCCTTATAAAAGCCATGATTGTATTTATTTTCACCGCCCTTTCAGGCAGTGCATTCCAGATACCAACCACTCAATGAGTAAAATCCTCGATTTGTCTTTGTTTCTTTTGCCAATTGCTTCAAGCCTACATCCTTTGATTTTTGACCCTTCCTTCAATGGGAATCTATTCTGCCTAGACCCCTCATGACCTTGAACATCTCTGTCAAATCTCTTCTTGACCTTTTCTAAAGAGAAAAACCTTAGCTTCTCCAGTCCAACCTCAGAAACAAAGTTTGCCACCACTAGAACCATTTAAGTGGATCTTTTCTGCACCCTCTCCTAGAGCATTCATAGCAACCTTTCTAAAATGCTTTGTTCAGAATTGGAGTAGATACTCCATTTGAGACCATGACAGTGTTTTATAATGCTTTCCTTCCTCATGTATTCTGTGAGCTTGCCCAAGACCAGAAAATCCTGCCTGAGGTCAATGGACCTTTGCATAGTATGCCCCTGCCCGCCATGATTCCCGTGGCAGATGGGACAGGAAAATTCCGCCCAATGTCTCAATTTATTAAATTCAGGGTCCTGAATGACTTTGTAATCACTTACTGCATTGAAAGCAATTTGAGACAGTTCACTAGGTTGATGCCTTTGATGAAGAGGCTGTTTTTATGAGGAAAGGTTGAGCAGATTAGGCCTAAACTCATTGGTATTTAGAAGAGGTGATTTATTTAGAAGAGGTGACCTTATTGAAGCATATGAGATTCTGAGATGGCTTGACAAGGTAGATGCTGAGAGGATATTTCCCATTGTGGGGAATCTAGAAACTGGGAGACACTTTCAAAATAATGAGTCCCTCATTTAAGACGGAGATGGAGTGAAGTTTCTTCTCTCGTACTAACCTTTAGAATTCTCTACCCCAGAGAGCAGTGGAGTAAAAGCTGGGTGATTGAATATATTCAAGTCAGAGTCAGACATATTTTTGACCAATAAAGGAGTCAAGATTTATGAAGGACAGACAGAAAAGTGGAATTAAGGCGACAATCAAATCAATCATGATCTTATTGAATAGCGAAGCAGGCTTTACTGGCCAAATGGAATTCTCTTGCTCCAATTTCTTTAGTTCTTAACCTGTTCTGCCATCTTCAACAATTTGTGTACATATATACCCAGGTCTCTTTGTGCCTACGTCCCCAGTGAACTATTATCGTTTATATTGCTACCCCTCATTCTTCCTACCAAAATGTATTGCTTGGCATTTTTCTACATTAAATTTCATCTGCCACATCTCTGCCCATTCCACCAACTTACCTACATCCTCTTGAAGTCTATTTATATCCTCCTCTCAGTTAACATTAATTCTAAATTTTGTGTCACCTACAAATTTTGAAATTGTGCTCTGTATATCCAGGTCTAAGTCATTAAAATAGATCAGGAGAAGTAGTTCCTACCCCTAATGAACACCACTGTATACTTTCCTCCACTCTGGAAAAACAACTGTTCACCACTGCTCTCTGTATTCTGTCTCTCAGCCAACTTTGTATCCATGCTGCCACTGTCCCTTTTTTTTTGCATGGTTTTTAGCTTAGCTGACAATCATATTATGTGGCACTGTCAAACATTTTTTTTCATATACCACATCAACTGCATTGTGTACCATGTACAAGATGAACTGTAATAACTCACCAAGTCTCCCTAAGAGCAGCTTTCAAACTTGCGATTGCAAACCACCTTGAAAGATGTAGAGCAAACAGGTACACGGGAATACCACCATCTGCAAATGCACACCATCTGCAAACACACATGATCCTGACTTAGCACAATATCATCTTTCCTTTACTGTCGCTCCATTACAATTTGAAATTCTCTTCGGAGCAGCACTGTGGGTGGACCTACACCAGATGGACTGCAGCAGTTCAAGGCGGCAGCTCATCACCACCTTCTCGAGCAATTAGAGATGGGTAACAAATTCTAGCCTTGCCTGCAACACTTACATCTCATAAAAGAATAATTTAAAATTTATTCTTATCAACGCTCATTGTTACCTTATCAAAAAAAATTAAAATGTTCTCCTGCGTTCTAAACCAGCACCAAGCAAAACTGTATCCATGTAGCTTTTACTTTAGAAAGCTGACTGACAATGTGCATTTCTGTCTCTGTTCACCATGCAAGTGCTAGAACCATATTAGGTAATACCTGCTGAGAACCCGCTCCCTCCCAATGTGTGTGAGGAATTCATCAATTATAGAAATTGGTTACTGCCTTCAATCCTTAAGAAAACAACAACACCTTGCTATTGATATCTTATCGATCTTTTGTCTCACTCATTTTTTAAGCTTACGTAAATACACTTTGATTTAATAATCCAACATTTAACAGTATTGCTTTTCCAAACATTTCCTGTGGAAAAATGGTTATAAAACCCTGAAAGATGGTAATTTGCTTCCCTAAGGTTTACATGCACACATTTCAATTTGGCCCAGTTGCAGTGATGAGGAATGTGGCACACTTACCACCCTCCCCCCACACCCACCTCTTACTAGGCCAGCAGTGCTGACACCAATTAAGATGCAATCTTGGCTGAGATCAGCTAATGGGGAAGAATTGAATCTGGGTCCCTGATGCATGGTCTTGCCTGATGATCACATATTGCAGCACATTTATCCATTGAACCCTAGGACGGATTTTTTTCTGTGAAAAATGGAAATTTAAAATAATTGTGCCTGCATTCTCTCAAAGTGGAACTTTGCTTGCTGGGCTCAATTAAAAACCTTCTTATGTACAGCCTGTAATTTTCTGTTCATTAAGATAATGAATGGATAAGCAAGAATTCTATGCTTGTGGCTTCATAATGTGTTTCTGGCAGGTACGTCTCTTCATTGTGAGAGTGCTAGCTAAACTTTTGCTATGTAACCTCTGCAGGGATACAGATAGTTGGGTCTGCTTGTGTACTCTCGTAAGTAAGCTCCTGAACTCAGCACAGAACTGTTTCAACTTTGAAATGAATTAATACCATCTGTTTGGAGAGCAAGGCACTATTGGATATGTCATTAATTTTTACAAGCAAAGGTTAATACTTTTGAATAAAAATGAATGTGGGGTTTTCAAGAAACGAATCAGCCATGAACTGAGAACACAATGTAAAGATAATTTTAATTAAAATCATCTATCCCAGAGGGTTGCAGGTGCTTCATTGTTCAGCATGTTAAAGGCTGAGATAGATTTTTGATCTCTCAGGGAATCAAGGTATATGGGGAGCCAGCGGGAATGTGGAGTTGAGGCAGAAGATCAACCATGATTATACTGAATAGCAGAGCAGGCTCTATTTCTGCTCCTATCTATCATGTTCTTATTTTAAGAGTTTAGAGTTACATAAGTTTGACTGTGGTTTATTTTGTTTTGGAGGAAATTGCAGGAAGGCTGGTTATTCCTGATGCTTTTCATGTATTTCATTAGAAATTATTTGTCTGTCTTCTTCCCACCCACTTTATCACCTGATACCATTTCCAGTTTGGGAAGCTTTCCCCATCTGTTTTTCTTGCTTTTTAATTGTAGGTGTGTATCAGTAACACAGGCTATGAGAAAGGTGACTACATCTTAACCCATCACTGTATGGTCTCAACCAGGAATCATTGAATGCATTGAACGAGATTATTTCAGGAGTGTATTAGATCAGTCAGAGAGATCAGGTAGTGGGTATGCTTGCCAGCAATTTCAAGATTAGAAAATTGGACATGGTGCACCATGTGCTCCTGGTGGGTAAGATCTATGATTAGGTCAAATTGATACTTGCGTTCATCAGTGTATTCATCATTCAGGTTCATTGTCTGGAAGATACATTGTGTTCTTGCCGGGAGTTAGGACTGCAGCGGATAAAAGATCTGTAATCCTGGTCTGTCCTGAGTTAGCTGATCATGTTTTCCATCACGCAAAGCAGCCTCCCATCTGTTGACTCTGTCCAAACTTCCTGCTGCCTCAGGAAAGCAGCCAGCATAATTAAGGACACCACACATCCCGGACCTACTCTCCTCTGCCTGCTTCCGTCGGGAAAACAATACAAAAACTTGAGATCGCATACCAACTGACTTAAGAACAGCTTCTTCCTGCTGCCATCATACTTTTGAATAGACCAACCTTGCACTAAGTTGATCTTTCTCTGACTGTAACACATTCTACAATCTCTCCTTTCCTTCTCTATGAATGATCTGTTTTGTTTGTATTGCATGCAAAAAACAATACTTTTCACTGTATACTAATACATATGACAAATCAAATCAGCTGCAGGGATAGGATTCAGCCTGCTGTGCTAGGGAGAGAGAAATCAGCTAGTACTTCTGCTTCTAATTGCTGTTAAGACTGAGCAGGGGGATCTTCTACACAACACTATAGCAGAAAGTCATTGTTTGACACATGCATGTTGCTGGAATAAAAAAGAGCAAGAAGGTGCACAAAGAAGTGAAAGTGTTACTCGGTACAAGGGAAGGAAGCCATACCAAATTAGATAGAAACAGACCAAAAAGGACCACAAGGAATACAAAGAAAGGATTACAATGCATATGTGTCAATGCACAAAATGTGATGAACGAAATTGAATATGATGCAGTGACAATCATGGAAATGTGGCTTAATTCAGGACTGGCTGCTTAATATTCAAGGATATAAAGTGTTCAGGAAAGTTAGGGAAGGAAACAAGGCAGGTACTGTGAACTTAAAGGAAGCAGGAACATAATCTATTTGATTAGAGATGAGAAGCAAAAAGAGGATGATCACTGAGAGTATTCTATAACTCTCCAAACAGTCTGAGAAACTGAGAAGAAAATTTGTAGGGAAGTCTCAGAGATGTGCAAGAAATATATCATGGTAATATTGGGGGATGTTCATCACCCAAATATTAATTGGAATTATGTAGGAGTAATAGATCGTGGAGGGAGAAATTCTGATGTTTCTGGAAAACGTCTGTGATTGATATTTCTCAGTTTAAGAATGAGACAAAGCTGGATGCGGTACTGGGGAATCAATCTGGCCACATGTCTTTGAAGGAACATTAGCATAGTAGCAATCATTGTTTCATAAGGTTTAGATTAGCACTGGAAAAACCTATAGTAATAGAACTATTAAATTGGAAGGGCACCAATATCGATGGGCTGAGAGGAGATCTACCCAAGGTAAAATGGAACTAAAGGCTGACAGGAAAAGTTTTAAAGTAACAATGAGTGACCTTGAATGAAGTGTCTCCGGTGTAGGCTACTTACATTTTAACAAGGACAAATGGTAAGGGAACCAAAGCCAGGGCTCCTTGAATGATGAAGAGACTGGAGAATATGATAAACAAGTCAAATGATGCAAGTCAAATGAATTCTTTAAGTAAAGACCAGACTGAATACAATAGATTGAGAGGGGAAGTAAGAAGGGAAATAAGGCTGGCCAAGAGAGAAGCTGAGAATAGAATGGCAGTTGGCTTAAAAGGGAATCCAAAAAGCAGCAGTAATAGCGGTAATGGATCAGGTGAAAATTGACAGACAGGATGTAATGGAAAGGCTAAACTTAGATTGGATAAGAACCCTCCCTATCAGGTTGTTAAAAGAAGTGGGACTGCAGGTAGCCAAAATGGCAAAGGTGGCACCTTTATTCAGGAAAGGAGACATTCCTAGTAACTACAAGCTTGCCAGTTCAATGTGGTGTCTGAAGGTTTTCAAAACAATGATCAGGGAAAAACACTTGGAGAGTTTTGATTTAATTGTAAAAGATACATTGTGATATATGATTTTTTAAAAATGAAGTAACAGAATGTTGATGAAGAGAAAGCAATGGATGTTGTCTTTATGAATTTTAAGAAAGCATTTGACAAAGTACCACATAAAAAACTGGTTAGAAAAATTGATGTTCATGGAATAGGAGAGTCAGTGTCAGCTTGGATTTAAAAAATCTGTTCAAAGACAGAAAACAGCGAATTATAGTGAATGTTTTTCAGACTGAAGGATAGTAGACAGTAGTGCAGCCCAAGTGGTAGATATTGGAATACAGAGTAAAATGACAATATTTGTCAATGATACCAAACCTGGCATTGTAGCAGACAGTGAAAGAATGATACCACCCAACAGCAACAGGTCATGGATAGGCTGGCAGAAGGTTTTCGTAAATGGTACACACCTATCTGACTACCTAAAATTGAAGACAGTTTGAATCTTCTTGGGATCCAGATATCTCTCTGAACTTTTGGAATCTTCACTTAAGCTAATGGACTTTTGAATGTCTTGCCATATCCGCTGTACTGGGACTAGAAAATTTCAGACATTGTTTCTACTGGTTGGAGAATCTAACTGTGCTGGTCACTTTGGACTAATGTGAGGAAAAAGTATTTCACTCAGTGTTGTGGATCATTCCTTTATCCCAGAGGGTGATGGATGCTGTGTCATTGAATTAAGGCTGGAATAGGCAGATTTCTTGTCTCTCGGGGAGTCATGGAATAGGGGAGCAGGTAGAAAAAGTGTAGTTAAAGCCTAGGATCAACCATGTTCATACCGAATGACAGAACAGGCTTGACAAGCCATGTGGCCTATTCTTGCTCCTTTTTTTTATCTAAAATGCTGCAATGAACGAAAGTTCAGTTTTTTGAAAAGTCTTTTGTGTTTATATTTTCTTATACTATTTGATATATTAGTGAATTATCAATATTGAAGATAGAATATTGGAAAATATTAATCTAATTGGCATGTTTTTTAATGTTGCTGCAATTATGATGTTTTGTGTAATCAGTGGACATTATCTGTGTAATATCAATGCTAAGTTGATTGAGAAACAACGACTGAAAATGCTTGTTATGGCAAGGAGCTGATTTTGCTCATGGTTTACTGAGGATTAATCAGAGAATAGATGGGCATTTCCTCATGGCATGTGAAAGAGCTGTTTGCAATCCTAAACAGACTTCACAAATAGCCCCTGTGATAGATACAAAAAATACAATTGCAATCTTTGCTAACCTATCAAGCTTAAAATGCAAAAACATTCAGAAAATTCTTGACTCCCTTTAAACGTGAGATCATACCAGGCATTGGATTCTCATGTCTGAGCTTTAATTGAAGACAAACTGACCTATCCAACTTCGGTTGTTAATGGATTTTTCAAATCGCTTTCTTAAACATAGCTTTTCCATCCACTGTTAAATCAGTTTTCCATATTCTGTCCCAGGCCTGGAATACACTTCAACACTTCAGCCAAGAGGCATAAATTCTCTATGATAAATTGTCCAAAAGCCAAATGTATCCGTACTTCCAGTTTTCTTCTGAGGATTGGTGGCCAGGTTTAGTCCTGAGATTTCGTCAAGCTCCCACTAATCCAAGATAGCTTTTGGGAAAATATTGCTCCTGTATCACAGGTACTTCTAAAACTACCAACAATTTCAAATACATGGTGCAGTCTCCTGCACCAGCTATTTGCTTATTGATTTTAGTTAGTCATTTGCAATTGTACATCTTACAACTGTATGTAACTACTTAGTAAACCAAACATTTTTACCAATTGTTTTGAATGTTCCCATGCCATTTTCCCTCCCGAAGGTTGTGATTTTTTGGGGATGGTTACAAAGATGTCAGTCCATTCACAGTAAAGCACCTAAGTAACCATTCTTCACCTGTGATTCCCAGAATGTGAGAGTTGGTAGATAAATTTACTGTGGGGAGCATCATAGTTGAGTCTAATTTTGCTGTAATACGACATCTACCCAAGTGCGCTGTCCAGAAAATCAGAGGGTTTCTTTGCAATTTGAAACCTTAGCTGATATTTTTCCTCTAACTCAGAGGTACAGAAAACAATTTCAGTTTTGAATGTTTGACCCAGCTGACTCATTTTGTTAAGAATGAAATTGGGAACTTTCTGATCAGTATAACAACATCACCGTGTCAAAGACTTGATTTTAACCTCAATACAGGGTGGGTTAGGTTCAAAGCAAAAGTATAAAAGCAAGTGAGGTGACAGTTGTGATTTCTTCATTCAGTGTCAATCACAAAAAGCTAGCATGTAAGTTCAGCAGGTAGCAGGGAAGGCAAATTGAATGGTGGCCTTTATTTCAAAGGGAATAGAATGTAAAAATAGGGAAGTTTTGCTAAAAATATGCAAGGCACTAGTTAGACCACCCCTGGAATACTGTGAACAGTTTAGGTCCCCTTATCTAAGGAAGGATATACTGGCATTAGAGACAGTCCAGAGAAGGTTCACTAAGTTGATCCCGAGAATGGACGATTTCCTTATGGAGAAAGGTTAAGTAGGTTGGGCCTATATTCATGGGCGTTTAGAAGAATGAGAGGAGACCTTATTGAGACATATAGGATTCTCAGGGGGCTTAACAGTGGAGGTGCTGAGAGGTTGTTTTCCCTGTGAGACAGTCTAGGACCGGGGTCATAATGTCAGGATAAGGGGTGGCCCATTTAAAACAAAGATGTGGAGGAATTTCTTCTCTCAGAGGGTAGTGAATCTATGGAATTCTTTACCCCAGAGAGTTGTGGAGGCTGGGTCATTAAATATGTTCAAGTCGAAGACAGATTCTTAACTAGTAAGGGAATCAAGGTTATGAGGCTTAATTGGGAAAGTGAAATTGAGGATTATATCAGATCAACCAAGATTTCATTGAATGGCAGAGCAGACTTGATGGGCCCGAATAGTCTACTTATGACCCTATGTCGATGGTCTTGTGCTCTTGCTGTGCACCAACTGTACATAGAGTACTACCTGTTGCCTGTCTACTCTGATACTGTTGTCAGTGAACATATAAAAATAACACTACAAATTAAATGGAAATTTCCCAAGAAGTGGGGATATGACCCCACAGGTAGAAACTGAGTCAAGCCACAAAATGATTTTTTCATAGTTCAGCTGTTTGCCAGGCTATCAGTCATTAAATGCTCAACTCCTGCTAATATAGTATGTGATGATGTGGAAATGCTGGTGTTGGACTGGGGTAAGCACAGTAAGTAGTCTCACAACACCAGTTTAAAGTCCAACTGGTTTATTTGGTAATGCAAGCTTTTGGAGTGTTGTTCCTTCTTTAGGTGAGTGACGAGTTGTGTTCACAATCAGGATATATATATGCACAATCTCAATTTACAAGATAATGGTTAGAATGCAAATCTTTACAGGTAATCAAATCTTAAAGGTACAGATAATATGAGTGGGGAGAGGTTAAACACAGGTTAAGGTTAAGCAGAAACTGGTAGCCAAGATCTGCACACGAGGACGGCCTCATTTGGGATCTTGAGTTCATGTCACACTATCTGTAACCCCCACAACTTGCCTAGGCTTGCAAAATCTCACTGACTGTCCTGGCTGGAGACAATACACATCTCTTTAACCTGTGCTTAACCCTCAACCTGGTGTTGTGAGACTACTTACAATACAATATGTACCCAGCCAACAATACAATCCTTGTAATAGTGTATGTAACAGCTTGACAACACAGTCCCAGTATCAGTATATGCAACGATCGTACATTCATAATCCTGCATAAGTTCTCCAAGGCAGCCTTCACCACATACGACAGCGCAGAGTCACTGAGTAGAAACTGATAGCTAAATTCCACACACGAGGACGGCCTCAACCGGGGTCTTGGGTTCATGTCACAATATCTGTAACCCCCATGAATTGCCTGAACTTGCAACAGTTCACTTACTGTCCTGTCTGGAGACAATACACATCTCTCTAATCTATGCTTAATGCTATCTCCACTCACATTGTCTGCACCTTTAAGACTTGAATAGTAGATTCAAAACCCTGCTTCCACCACGTTTTGAATTCCAAAGACCCTCTGAGAGTAAAAAATTCTTATGATCAATCTGAAATGGACAACCACCCCCCCATTTTTAAACTGCGGCCCCTAGAATTGGATTCTCCCATAAGAGAAAACATCCACTGTACGTCGACCCTCTGTACACAAGACACCCCAGAATCTTATATGATTTTGTATTTTATTTGGCTATATAGTTCCAGTCTCAGTGCCTGTGACAGGTAGACTGTGCTGTTCCAGTATCAGTTTTTGTAACATTCTGACTGTGCAGTTCCAGTATCAGCATCTGTGTCAGGCTGACCATCTAGTTCCAGTAGAAAAAGGGATATTACACAAACAATAACACAGATGAGAGTGTGTTTCACACAATGTAATATAGAGTCCGGTATGTACTGAATACATTTTAAGAAGTCTCACAACACCAGGTTAAAGTCCAACAGGTTTATTTGATAGTAAATGCCACAAGCTTTCGGAACGCTATTCCTTCATCAGGTGAGTGGAGAGTTCTGATCAGAAACAGGGCAAATAAAGGCACACACAGTTTACAGAATACTGGTTAGAATGAGAGTCTTCACAGCTAATCTGCTATTCAATTCTTAAAGGTGCAGACAATGTGAGTGGAGATAGCATTAAGCATAGGTTAAAGAGATGTGTATTGTCTCCAGACAGGACAGTAAATGAACTGTTGCAAGTTCAGGCAATTCATGGGGGTTACAGATATTGTGACATGAACCCAAGACCCCGGTTGAGGCCGTCCTCGTGTGTGGAATTTAGCTATCAGTTTCTACTCAGTGACTCTGCGCTGTCGTACGTGGTGAAGGCTGCCTTGGAGAACGTTTACCCAAAAATCGGAGGCCGAATATCCGTGACCACTGAAGTGTTTGCCAACAGGAAGGGAACAGTCTTGCCTGGTGATTGTCGAGCGGTGTTCATTCATCCATTGTCGTAGTGTCTGCATGGTTTCCCCAATATAACATGCTTCGGGACATCCTTTCCTGCAGCCAATAGGTAGACAACGCTGGTCGAGTTGCAAAAGTATTGTGCCACGTACCTGGTGGTTGGTGTTCTCACATGAGATGACAGCATCCATGTTGATGATCTGGCATGTCTTACAGAGGTTGCTGTGGCAGGGCTGTGTGGTGTTGTAGTCACTGTACTCCTGAAGGCTGGGTAGTTTGCCGCAGACTGTGGTCTGTTTGAGGTTGTGCAGTTGTTTGAAGGCCTCACACCCTCACTTCTTGCCTTCAACCTCTGTAAGACATGCCGGATCATCGACATGGATGCCATCATCTCACATGAGAACACCATCCACCAGGTACACGGCACATACTCTTGCAACTTGGCCAGTGTTGTCTACCTAATGCGTTGCAGGAAAGGATGTCCCGAAGCATGGTACATTGGGGAGACCATGCAGATGCCACGGATGAATGAACACTGCTCGACAATCACCAGGCAAGACTGTTCCCCTCCTGTTGGCAAACACTTCAGCAGTCACGGGCATTCGGCTTCTGATTTTCGGATAAATGTACTCCAAGGCGGCCTTCACCACATACAACAACGCAGACGAACTGATAACCAAGTTCCGCACATGAAGACGGCCTCAATCGGGATCTTGGGTTCATGTCACAATATCTGTAACCCCCATCATTTGCCTGAACTTGCAACATCTCACTTACTGTCCTGTCTGGAGACAATACATATTTCTTTAACCTATGATTAATGCTATCTCCACTCACATTGTCTACACCTTTAAGACTTGAATAGCAGATTAGCTGTAAAGACTCTAATTCTAATCAGTATTCTGTAAACTGTGTGTGCCTTTATATGCCCTGTTTCTGATCAGAACTCTCCACTCATCTGATGAAGAAACAGTGTTCTGAAAGCTTGTGGCATTTACTATCAAATAAACCTGTTGGACTTTAACCTGGTGTTGTGAGACTTCTTACTGTGTTTACCCCAATCCAACGCCGGCATCTCCACATCCTGAATGCATTTTAACAGCTGAGAGTGTGTCATAGTCAGGGTATAAGAACTGAAAATCTATCACAGACAGTGTATTAGAGCTGGGACTGTGACACTGAAAGGATATTAGAGCTGGAAGTTTGTTACAGATAATGTGTTAAAGCTGAGAGTGTGTCATTGACAATGTATTAGAGTTGAGAGTATGTCACAGATAGTGTATTAGAACCGGGAGTATGTCACTGACAGGATATTTGAGCTGGGCGTATGTCATTAATAGGACATCAGAGCTGGGAGTGTGTCACTGAGTGTATTAGAGTTGGGATTGTGTCACTGACTGGATATTTGAGCTGAGAGGGTGTTGCAGATAGGATGTTAGAACTGGGACTGTTCGACAGACAGAATAGTAGAGCTGGGAATGAATCATCATTGTATCCAACACAAATATATATTGATGATTTCATGCAATGTGATAAATTTTGAGAATTAGTTCATTACTTTTGCGCGTCATACCTGTCATGAAAATTGTACTCATTGGTAAATCTCATAGGAAATATACAGACCTCAGGGTACCAGGTTTGGTCTTAGATCTTTCAGTTACTTTGCTGTTCAGTAATCCCTTATATAATGTTTATGCCTGTACTTGCTAAGTCAGATGAACCTCAGCTTTCCCATGATCACAGTCTCGCTTCATCCATGAAAATTTGCTATCTGAGAATGTAACAAGGATTTTCTGCATCGTTTGAACTGCAACTCAACATCAGTAACTGCCCTCAGGAAAGAGAGAAAGTTTAGAAAATTGCAAAGAATAATTAATTAAAGCATACAATTACAAAACAGATGCTAGAAATTCATGGCTTTGTAGATGCAGCCCATTATGTCTGTACCGACCGAGAAAGAGTTATCCAGCCTAAATGCATTTTCCAACTCTTGCTTCATAACTTTAATGCACTGCAAGTGCTTATCTAAGAACTTTTTAAATGCAATGAGTTCAAGTGGTGTATTTCAGACCTCCACTACCTGGTTGGAAGTAATTCTCCTCAACTTCCCTCTAATCATTCCACGAATGATTTTAAATCTGTGCCTCTTGGCTATTGACTTCTCTGCAAATTGAAATAAGCCCTTCCTATCCACTCTATGTAGGTCTTTTTTAACTTTATCCATCTCAATTAAAGCTCATTTCAGTCACCTCTGTTCCAGCAAAACACAACTCCAGCCTATCCAATCTTTCCTCACAGTTAAAATATTCTATTCCTGGCAACGTCCTTGTAAATCTCTTCTACTCTCTCTAGATTTTGATCACATCATAGGAACATAGGAATGTAGAAATGAGGAGTGTGAGTAAGCAATTTAGCTCTTCGTGCCTGCTCCGCCATTTAACATGATCATGACTGATCTTATCCTGCCTGCTCCCCATATCTTTTTATCCTGCTTTTCAGCAGAAACATATCCATCTCTTTCTTGAATCTGTTGATTGATTCTGCCTCCATTGCACTCTGGGACAGAGTGTTCCACAGATTCACAACCTTGTGAGAAAAGTTGTTTCTCCTCATCTCAGTTTTGAACCTACCTCCTCTCACATTACATCTATGATCTCTTGTTCTAGACTGTGCTCCAAGGGGGAACATCTGTTCAACCTGCACTTTATCAATCCTCTAGCATTTTATATACCTTGATCATACTCCCTCCCTCCCTCATTCTTCTGAACTCCAAAGAGCACAAGCCCAAGCTATCCAATTGCTCCTCATATGACAATCCTTTCATCCCTGGAATCAATCTGCTGAACCTTCTTTGAACTGCCGCCAGTGCCACCACATCCTTCCTCAAGTAAGGAGACCAAACTCTTCGCAATACCACAGGCGTTGTCTCACTAATGCCTTATACAATTGTTCACACTTCTTTACTTTTAAAAACTAATCCTTTTGTAATAAATGCCAAGGTTCCATTTGACTTTCTTATTATATGCTGCACCTGCATACCCACTTTCTGTGATTCATGCACAAGGACACTCAGATCCCTCTGCACTGACACATTTTGAATTCGCTTCTCATTTAAAAATAATTTGCCCTTTTAATGTTTCTGGTCAAAATGGATCCTTCCCAATGTGGTAATTGGATCTATATTCAGTGCTTTAGCTGTGATCTAACTAGTAATTTATAGAATTCTGCCATATCCTCCCTGTTCCTATGTTTTGTACCTCTGCTAACAAAAGTGAAGTATCTAGGATGCCTTCTTAACTATGTTATTTATCTGTCCTGATATATTTGAAGCCCATCTATGGGCTTGCACTTCAAGGTTCCTCTGTTCCTCTACACTTTTCAGTATCCTACAGTTTCAGCATTTATTATGCTGACATTTATACTGATTCCACTGATGGCGGGTTCCCTGGCAATGAGGGGTGTATTCAACTGGAAACCCTTTAGCAATGGTGGGATCATAAGATCATGCCACCAGTGAGAACCTTCTCCCACCACTGCAAAACACACAAAGAGGGGGAGAAAAATCCCACCAAATGTGTATTCCCTTGTTTGGTTTGTTCTCTCTGCCTGCATTACTTCACCATATTGAATTTGATTCATCACTTTTATGCTTATCTTGCTCTTCCTCTTCCCCTCCTCCTGCTCCCCCATCCCTCTTCCTTCTCTTCCCCTGCCTGCTTTCCTTTTCCTTAATCCACTTTTCCTCCTTCTTTCCTCCTCCTTCCTCTTGTCTTCCTCATCCCTTTTCCAAATCTTCTCCAAATCTTCCTGCCCCAGTTCTCTATCCTGCTGCACCCACTCTCTACCCTCTCTTCATTCCCTCTCTTTTCTCCTCCTCTTCCCCCCTGTTCTTTCTCTTCCACCTCCACCACCACCTAGTCCTCCACCACGTCTTCTCATTTTTCCATGGATTGTGGGCAAGGCAAGTTTTTGTTGCCCATCCCTAATTGCCCTTGAGAAGATGGTAATGAGCTACTTTCTTGAGCTATTGTAGTCCATGTAGTGCAGATATACCCAGAATAGTATTAAGCAGGGAGTTCCAGAACTTTGTCCCAACAACAGTGAAGGAACAAAGACATACTATCCTGACTTGGAACTATGTGACTTGGAGGGGAACTTGCAAGTGGTGTTGTCCCCATGCACCTGCTGCCCTTGTCCGTCTCGATGGTAGAGGTTGTGGGTTTGGAAGGTGCCATAGAAGGAGCCTTAGTACGTTACAGTAGTGCATCTTGTACATGATACACAGTGTTGCCAATGTGCACTGGTGTTGGAGGAAGTGAATGTTTAAGATAGAGAGCTGGTCAAGTGGGCTGCTTTGTCCTGGAAGGTGTCAAACATCTTGAGTGCTGTTGAAGCTGGACTCATCTATAGTATTCCATCACATTTATTGATTTGTTACTTCTCAATGGTGGACACTTTTTGGGGATTATGCAGGTGAAGTACTTGCCACTGAATTCCCAGCCTTTGAACTGGTCTTGTCGCCACAGTATTTATGTTTTTTTTAATTTCTAGTCACCCCATGATGGTTACATTGGGGTATTCAACAAAGGTAATGCAGTTGAACGTTATGAGGAGATGGTTAGATTCTGTCTTGTCGCTTATCACTTTCAGCCAAGCCTGATGGCTTACTGCACGTGGACGTGGACTGCTTCAGTACCTGAGGAGTCATGAATTGTAATACCATGCAATCGTTAGCGAACATCTTTACTTCTGACATTATGATGGAAGGAAGGCTATTAATGAAGCGGCTGAAGGTGGTTGTGCCTAGGTACGCTATCTTAAGGAATTCCTGCAGCAGTGTCTTGCAGTTGAGATATTTGGGTTCCAACAACAACAATCATTTGTGCTAGTTATGACTCAACCAGAGAAGAGTTTTCTCCCCAGTTTCCATTGACCTCAGGTTTTCACTGCTTTGATATTACGCTCAGGTTTCCTTGATGCCTCCCTTTTGAATTCAAATCTTCTGTCCGTGTTTGGTTCAAGGCTGCTATGAGGTCTCGAGATAAGTGATTTGGATAGAACCCAAGGTGAGCTTTGATGAAAAGGTTTATTGCTCTTGATAATGTTGCAAATGATGCCTTCTTTCACTTTGCTGATCAACAAGAGAAGATGGATGGTGGTAATTGGTTGGATTTGTCCTGATTTTTGTGAATAGGACATACCTAGACATTTCCACACTGTTGGGTAGATGTCAATGTTTTCGCTGTAGTAGAATAACTTAGCTAGAAGTGTAGCTAGTTCATGAACTCAAGTCTTCAGTATTATTGCCAGATTATTGTCAGGCCAAGATCTTTTGCTGTATCCATTCAGTGCTTTTAACCATTTCACATGGAGTGAATCTATTTGGCTGCAAACTGATAGCCACAATGCAGGGGACCTCAGGAGGAGGGCCATATGAATCATCACTCTGCACTTCTGATTGAAAATGCTGCAATTGCTTCTGCATTGTCTTTTGTGTTGTCTCTCCCCCTCATGACAATGAAGATAGTTGTAGAACTGCCATTTCTGTTTGGTGTTTTAATGGTCCATCACCATTCATGACTCCTTCTCTTCCCCCTTAGTCTCCTCTTGCTCTTCTTCCCCTCCTCCAACTGCGCCTCTTCTTGTTCGTGGCATTTAACTTCCCTGGAGGTGTGGTGGACGTACACTAGTGGCGATGTTGCGCTGTTTGCCAATTTGCGTTTATGTTATTGAACTTTTGTAATTTGTGCTCTGATTTAAACAACAAATAATAATTTACCTGTGAGAAATTAAGTTTTCCAAAGACATTTTTTTGAAGCATTGTCCTTGTTAATACATTGCCTAAAACAACAGTTTTGTTGCTACACTTTGGCAATGGACATGGCATGCTCATGACTTGCTCACCTTCAGTGATATTTCCACTGGTTTCCTAATGACTGTGGGGCTGAACCTTGCTGAGAATGCTCCAGGGCCTTGAGTGGAAAGTGAGATGGATTCCATGTTAGTCAGAAAGACAAAGATGAAAGAGAAAGAGTTTAATATCTTTTTATCCATCTGACATGCAGCCTCTCCAACAGCTGCTGCAGTCATACAACGAATCCAAGAGCTCAAGTGGCCTGGCTATAGGTGGATTAAATCCCAACTTAATATATCTGCTTCCCTGGGAAATGCATCTGTGTTTTGCGGAACTCTGAACAGCCTAACTTTCCTGGTTCCACCAATAAAGAGATAGGGATTAGGAAAGCATTAATTATCCCTTTATCTAAAATACTTTGATCTCTGGATGCTAAGGTTCAGCCTGACCCTCAGTGATTGAGATAATGTTACATCGCTATGACATCATGCCATTTCCACCTCTTTCAGTTCTATAATAAATCTATGACCTGACTTGTTGGACAGGTTTGATTTGCCAAGACAGCCCACGCAGCTTGCGCAGAATTAACTACTTTCCCATAGTATGTGTGTTAAAGGGGGGTTCTGATCCTGAGGACCTCATAAACAAGAACCCTTGGAAAACATGCCTCTTACTGTAGGGTACCCTTTTAAAGAGAGAAACCTGCCCTCATAGCCAATTTTTGAAAAGCCAACTTATTAACTTTACCTTGGATACGTGTTACAGAGGTTACAGGCAGGCTGGTGTGAAATGCAGAAGGCAGCAGTCCACAACTTGGAGTTGCTACACAAATAATGAGACTGCAAACACTTTCTACATGAACCATGTTCTCAGTGAACTAATCTCAGCTAGAGTGATGAAAGTGGCAGTGTCTCAGATTTCTCACATCAGGGAGAAGAAAAATACGACAGTATTAACATTCTTAATAATTAATCAGTAAGTGATCTGCATAAGATAGTGCAAATCATAGAACACAGTTGGAGCAGGATGACATAAGGTGGTAGTCACTCTGACAGAAGATATTGTTGCTCTTGCTATCTGGCATTAACACAGTAAAAAATTTGACAACACCAGGTTTTAGTCCAACCTATTTATTTGATAATATACTCACAAGCTTTCGGGGTTAGCCCCTTCATCAGGTGAATGGAGAGTTCTGGCCTCAGACAGAGCATATAAAGCACGGACAGTTTGGAGATTACTGATTAGAATGTGAATCCTTACACCTAACCTGCTGTTCAAGACCTGAAGTGGCTGATAATGTGAGTGGAAGGAGCACTGATCACAGGTTAAAGAGATGTGTATTGTCTCCAGACAGTACAGTAAGTGAGGTTTTGCAATCTCTAAACTGCCTGTGCTTTATATGCTCTGTCTGAGGCCAGAACTCTCCATTCACCTGACGAAGGGGCTAACCCCGAAAGCTTGTGAGTATATTATCAAATAAATAGGTTGGACTAAAACCTGGTGTTGTCAGATTTTTTACTGTGTTTACGCCAGTCCAACGCCGGCATACCCACATCATATCTGGCATTAAACAGAATAATGGCTAAATAGGCACAGTATTGGTGGAAACTAGCATCTGTACCCAAGCGAGAGATGGCAGTGATATTATATCCTCGTGACAGTTGGTTAGTCCCAGTATCCATGGGATTGTATCATAGCAACAGTTGGTAGGAAACAGAATTTATGGGACAATATATCAGTGACAAACTGTGCCATTAGGAACGGAAAAGAGAAAAATTGAAAAAGGAATTAAAAAACGCTGCAGGCACTTTGAGCAGTTGGCACAGCTCTTGTCAGAGTATATCTGCTCAAGCAAAAAGAAACAAAGTGGAGATTCTAATGACTTCATACAGAGAGAGCCTATAATTTTGGATTCTGATTTGACTGGATGCTGTGTATGCATGGATCAGACCTGGAAATTGAAGTTGTGAATACTACCACATGTGATTTATTAGTTACACTCACAAATCTTCCATTATCCTCCATTATCCTCCTCTGAGTCTTTTAATTTCATTTAGAGCTCCTAACTTGTTCACCGATCTTATTTTTCTCTGCAGGATACATCTTTTTCATGCTGCCTGATTTTTACATTTTTACATTCACAGAGGATATCTGCTCTTGAATCCTCACCCTAGCTCAAGGGAAGAAGGCAAATCTCAAGTTCCCCACACTGATGCTATAACACCGCACACATTGAAGACCTAAGTTAAAACAAAATAAAAACTAATGATTATTAAACAAGATGAGTGTTGAACATTTAATGAGAATTGTGAAATAGACCATTTATAAAAATGAGTGCGTGTATAGATGTCCTTTCGCTCGTCACCATTCCTGATTTGAGATCTTTTAAATTTTATAAACCAGTATGCATATGAGGTAAGGTTGGGCCATCATATCCAACTTCTTTTTATACATGAGTGTTGCGGCACCATGCATCTCCTTTCCTACTTTAGTAATGGGATATTAACTGAGGTGGAGTTCAGTACTGCTTTCTCTCACACTCCAGAAAATGCCAACAATAGGAGACTGAGGATACCCAGTAAGTGAAAGAACTCTGATCAAATGGAAGGACTGGTTCTTCAGGTTTATTTTGCTATATTAATGACTTCAATGTACAGGCACAATTCTAAAGCTGGCAGATCACGCAAAACTTGCCAGTGTTTTGAACTGCAAGGGGGCTAGTGACAGACTTCAATAGGACATAATTTGATGGATAATGGGCAGATAAAATTTAACAGACATGTGCAAAATGATACATTTCAGTTGGAAGAAAAAGGAGAGGCATTATAGAATAAAGAGTGCAGTTCTAAATTAAGTTCAGTATCAGAGAGATCTTGGGGTATTTGCACATTTGGTGACTCAGTCTGAGACCTGTGGCAAGCAAGTCCTCAGTCTGGGACCTGTGCCCTGAGACATCTTGCTAGTGATCCAGAATCAGAGCACCCAGTTTCTGTGGAATAGATCAGCTGAGCAAGAAAAAAATGTGTCCTAATTGAGCAAGGAAATAAAGAACAGTGTGGCCCTTGTGCTGTCACATTGAGAAAGCTGGTCTGTGGTGGAACAGGACAGGGCACTATTCAAACAGTTCAGTGTTCAAATGGTTAGCAAAAACATTTGAATTTGTGAAAATTATAATCAGATTATAAACACAGTAAGCTCTCTCTATGGCTGTTATAAAAAGTATGTTATGCAGGAGAATGTTGTTGAAAGGGCAGTATATATGGTTTCTTTATTGGTAAGGGAAGTGAAAACAATATGAGTTTTAGCAGTGGCTGTGTTGTGCTGGAGACATTAATAGTGAAGGCCCATTGCATGCTTTTGTAATGGCTCGGAAAGTAAGAGCAGTGACTGAAGCATGAATCTCCAATTTGGAATATAATCTGTGCTGAGTTAGCTGATTTCAGTTAGGGTAACAGTAAGAGAAGTACATGTGCCTTCAAGCTGGATGGATATATCAGCCAAAGTTGCATCCTAATCACTGGCCACTGCTGGAAGGTATATGTGTATGGACATTGCACTATAAAGCAAAGATCAATTGTGATGCCTTCTTAATAGGATAGTCTGCCATCCTTCAACTATTCAGCCTCACACAAGGAGTTGCTGGTGGCTCAGGGCTGAAGAGCGCTGGCACCTGTGAATGTTTCTCCAGCAATTGTACCTTGCAAGAACAGGGTAAACATTTAGCGAATAGCGTGAAGTGACAGTGAGTTATAAACAATATTGGTTCATAACTAACCTCCTGCATGGGAGGTTAGTTAGGAAGGTTCAGTCGCTAGGTATACATGGAGAGGTAGTAAATTGGATTAGTCATTGGCTCAATGGAAGAAGTGGTTGAGTGAATGAGGCTGCAGGAGTTCTTCCACAAACCCTAAGAGGCCAACACCAAACACAATGAGACAGCCAATGAACCAGAACAGTTGACTGAGAGATCCACTGCAGCGACCGAAGAGGAAAGAGTCCAATTGGACTTCTCCGGAAGGCCCCTGCCCTTGACTTGACATGTATGCCCAAGCCATCAGGAGGTGCGTCAACACCAGATTCATCAGTTGCACTCACAAGACAGCCCCAAACATCACTCAAGCACAACGCAATGCCATCCACGCTCTGAAGACCAACTGCAACATTGTCATCAAACCAGCAGACAAAGGAGACACCATCATCATACTGAACAGAAGGGATTACTGCAAAGAAGTGTACTGACAACTGAACAACAAGGAACACTACGGACAGTTACCCGCAGATCCGACCAAAGAACACACCCATCAACTTTGATCCGGACCTTCAGAGCACCCTCCATGCTCTCATCCCACGTAATCCCCGCGTTGGCGATCTCTACTGCCTCCCAAAGGTACACAAGGCAAGCACATCCGGCTGTTCCAATGTATCGGGCAACGGGACCCTGTGCGAGAACCTCTCCGGCAACGTCAAAGGTATCCAGAAACCCATTGTACAAAGAACCTCCAACTTTTGTTGCGACACTATGGGCTTCCTACAGAAACTCAGCAACACGGAACAATTGAACTGGGGCACTCCTCGTCACAATGGATGTCTCGGTGCTCTACGCCAGCACCCCCACGACGATGGCATTGCTGCAACTGCCTCAGTACTCAATGCCGACAACTGCCAGTTTCCAGATACAATTTTACAACTCATCTGCTTCATCCTAGACCACAATGTCTTCACCTTCAACAACCAATTCTTCATCCAGACACATGGAACAGCCATGGGGACCAAGTTTGTACCTCAATATGCCAACAACTTCATACGCAGGCTCGAATAAGACTTCTTCACCGCATAGGGCCTTCAACTGATACAATGCACTAGATACATCAATGACATTTTCTTCCTTTGGACATGGTGAATAATCACTGAAACTACCATATGAGGACATCAACAAGTTCCTTCTCATCATCAGCCTCACCATGGACTATTCTCTGGAATCGGTTGCATTCTTGGACACACGCATCTCCATCAAGGATGATCAACTCAGCATCTCACTGTACTGCAAGCCCACAGATAACCTCACGATGCTCCACTTTTCCAGCTTCTACTCTAAACACGTTAAAGAAGCTATCCCCTACGGACAAGCCCTCCGTATACATAGGATCTGCTCAGATGAGGAGGATTGCGACAAACACCTCCAGACGCTGAAAGGTCTCGTAAGGACAGGATATGGTGCTCGACTCATCGATCAACAGTTCCAACGTGACACAGCGAAAAGCTGCATCGACCTCCTTAGAAGACAAACACGGGACACGGCGGACAGATTACCCTTCTTCGTCCAGTACTTCCCCGGAGTGGGGAAGCTACGACATCTTCTCTGGAGTCTTCAACATGTCATTGATGAAGACGAACATCTCGCCAGGGCCATCCCCACACCCCACTTCTTGACTTCAAACAACCGCACAACCTCAAACAGTCCATTGTCGGTAGCAAACTACCCAGCCTTCAGGAGAACAGTGACCACAACACCGCACAACGCTGCCACAGCAACCTCTGCATGATATGCCTGATCATCGACATGGATGTCATCATCTCACGTGGGAACACCATCCACCAGCTACACGGCCCATACTTTTGCAACTTGGCCAACGTTGTCTACCTAATACGCTGCAGGAAAGGATGCCCTGAAGCATGGTACATTGGGGAGATCGTGCAGATGCTACGACAACGGATGAATGAACACTGCTTGACAATCACCAGGCAAGATGCTCCCTTCCTGTTGGTGAACACTTCAGTGGTCACGGGCATTCGGCCTCTGATTTTCGGGTAAACATTCTCCAAGGCGACCTTCACGACATACGACAGCACAGAGTTGCTGAGCAGAACCTGATAGCCAAGTTCCGCACACATGAGGACAGCCTCAACCGGGATCGTGGGTTCATGTCACACTATCTGTAACGCTTGTGACTTGCCTGAACTTGCAACATCTCACTAACTATCCTGTCTGGAAACAATACACATCTCTTTAACCTATGCTTAATGCTTTTTCCACTCACGTTGTCTGCACCTTTAAGACTGGCATTCTAATCAGTATTTTGTAAACTGTGTGTGCCTTTATATGCCCTGTCTCTGATCAGAACTCTCCACTCACCTGATGAAGGAACAGCATTCCGAAAGCTTGTGGTGTTTACTATCAAATAAACCTGTTGGACTTTAACCTGGTGTTGTGAGACTTCTTTCAATGGAAGAAGCCAGAGAGTGGTAGTGGAAGATTGCTTCTCTGAGTGGAGGCCTGTGACTAGTGCTGTGCCACAGGGATCAGTGCTGGCTCCATTGTTATTTGTCATCTATATCAATGAGCTGGATGATATTGTGGTAAATTGGATCAGCAAATTTGCTGATGATACAAAGATTGGAGGTGTAGTGGATAGTTTTCAATGCTTGCAGAGAGATTTGGATCAGCTAGAAAAATGGGCTGAAAAATGACAGATGGAGTTTAATGCAAACAAGTTTGAGGTATTGCACTTTGGAAAGACAAACCAAGGTAGAATATACAAGGTAAATGGTAGGACACTGAAGAGTGTAGTAGAACCGAAGGGATCTGGAAATACAGATACATAATTCCCTAAAAGTGGCATCACAGGTAGATAGGGTCGTAAAGAGTGCTTTTATAAATCACAGTATTGAGTATAAGAGTTGGAATGTTATGGTGAGGTTGTATAAGGCATTAGTGAGGCTGAATTTAGAGTATTGTGTGCAGTCTAAGTCACTTAATTACAGGAAGGATGTTAATAGCGTTGAAAGAGTGCAGAGAAGGTTTACGAGGATGTTGCCGGGACTTGAGAAACTGAGTTACAGAGAAAGGTTGAATAGATTAGGGCTTTATTCCCTGGAGTGTAGAAGAATGAGGGGAGATTTGATAGAGGTGTATAAAATTATGATGGGTATAGGTAGAGTTAATGCAAGCAGGCTTTTTCCGCTGAGGCTAGGGGAGAAAAAAACTAGAGGACATGGGTTAAGGATGAAGGGGGAAAAGTTTAAAGGGAATATTAGAGGGGTTTCTTCACACAGAGTGGTGGGAGTGTGGAATGAGTTGCCAGATGAAGTGGTGAAAGCGGGCTTACTTTTAACATTTTAGAAAAACTTGGACAGGTACATGGATGAGGGGGGTGTGGAGGGGTATGGTTCAGGTGCAAGTCAGTGGGACTAGGCAGAAAAATGGTTCAGCACAGCCAAGAAGGGCCAAAAGGCCTGTTTCCCTGCTGTAATGTTCTATGGCTCTATGGTAGGCAGGTGTTTAAACCCCGTGTAACATTCCTTTTCTGAGTTTAACCACTTAAATATCAAATGTTGTATAATAGCAAAATGAAGAATGTATCAAATATTCACTTGATAATCTAATGCAAAATCATTTCTATATTAATATGAATATCAGAAAAGCTTGTGATAATATGATGGGTTGTGATGCATGGCATGCATTTTGATACTTGGAACAGGCTGTTAAGCATGTGGGCATTCTCTGCTCAAATATAATGAGCATAATCAAACATACACAAGCCTAACTTTTCTGAAAATCATTATTATAATGCATATTGGAAGGTCTAGGCTGTAGCTTAACTATACAAAACTATGTTCTAAAGCAGAAGATTTATGATTTATTCCAAGAGGAAATCTCACAAACGTGATTATGATGTTTCTACACACCAGCGATCTTTCACCCCAGTGTAGCTTAATCCTAACCTTTCAAAACTATCATGTGAGACTCCACTTCTAACGCCAGGCATCCTTGTGCCTTACCTGAAAAAGAATTTAAACTTTTGAATAACTTTTGTTTAATTGCACTTAGTTTTATTTTGCAAACACATTCCTACCAAGAGGTGAATTGAGAATGCCCTCAGTTAATTTATCTCAGACCTTTAGCTAAACAAGACAGAAGACATTTGTCCCCTCTTTTTAGGATGAATGTGGACCGAGACCCCAGGGGGAAAAGGCCAGTGCTCTTACCAAGTGCGTCAACCAGTCTCTTTATGGTGTGCACTGATGGAAAAATATCAGCCTGCATTGTGAAAGAGAAGCTGGGGGCTTGAATGTTCGCATGCAGTGATGATGTGCCTGACGACTGATAGTACTCTGGCCTGACCCTCTCAACAATCACTCATCAATCAGCATTAGATGGAAAAGTTATTTGGTGATGATTACAAAAGAAGGCCAGGAGGAGCTGAGGAAGAATATTGGAGCACAGAAGCTGGCTCTAATGAGTGGTAACCTATTGCAGTCAGCTATTCAAAGCAACACTGCCAGTAAATTGTGGCACCAGAGAGCTGGGGTAAAGCTTTTACAAAGCTACCTCTGAATGTGAGGATCAAGAATCAGCAGCTGTTTGGCAGGGGGCCTGTGAATTTATTTACTCCCTGGAGTTACTGGAAACTGCATGGTGTTAAACTTTACAAATGCAAATGCGAAACTGATGCAATTTTCAGGGTGGGAGCTTGTTTGGGTGTGGGCTGGAGTTGTATGTATATTAGCAGACATTGCCTTCCCCAACAGTGCAATGGTACATACAATTCAAAGTTTTTCAAAACCTGATACTAAATAAAATTTGTTTTTACTTGACTACAGTTAGTCTTCTCAAATCTTGAATGTCCAAAAATTTTGCATGGAGAAAACATGCTTTTTGCTAAATGAATAGTTGTTATATTCAGATTATGGAGTTGTTTAATGAACATGGAACATATTAGAAGTACTACTTACTAAAATGTTAAAAGAAAGGCAGGGATGGGATTTTCCAACCCTTCTCCTGCCCATAGCATGTTTTTTGGCAGTGGATGTGGCTCACTAGTGACCGCCAGCAAGATCTTCTGGTCCTGCCAATGTCTGTGACATTTTTGCATGGTTTACCCATCCTGCCACTGGGAACCTACTGCAGGGGGTTGCCTTTGGTGGGACCGGAAGATCCCACTGGCAGGTAGGGCTGGAAAATCCAACCAAGATTTCTGCATGTAACTGACAAAGCAGCTCCCTAGGAGAATTTGCAGACTAAGATCTAACTAAAGATTTCAGGCTTTTTTTTAGAATGATTGGTGGAATGAAGGAAATTTGCAATCATATTTCGGAATTTGGGTACTTTATGTGAAGGATAACATATACCCAGGAGAGAGTTACAGCTGAGGATTTAATTGAGGGACTTGGGTAGTTAATATGTAGAATAATAGATACCTGGAGGAGAGGTTTGAATCTAATTGAAAACAATAAAGAAAGACTTGCATTTACATAGTGTTTTACATGATCTCAGAGCGACCCTACAATAAACTAAGCATTTATTTGGAGTGTAGTCACTATTGAAGTAAGGCAGCCAATTTGTATACAGCAAGTTCCCAAAAACAGCAATGTGATAATGGCCAGATAATCTGTTTTAGTGATATTGATTTATTGATAAATATGGGTCAGGATGCAAGGGATAATTCTCCTTTTCTCAAAAATATTTTTCACATTCACTTGAAAAGTTAGATGAAACCTCAGTTTGACATCTCTTCTGAAAGATGGCACCTTCAACAATGCAGTACTCTCTCAGTCCTGCTCCAGAGTGTCAGCTAAAGTTTTTTGTTTAATCTGCAGAGAGGGCTTAAACACACAATCTTTTGACTCAAAGGCTATCAACAGAACCATGGCTGTCAACTAATTGAGGGATTTGTAAATGAAATAACAGATATGTGAGAGTGAATTAAAGATAGGAACCTAGGTGTAAATTCAGCAATCAAATTATTTATTAATCACAAGTAGGCTTACATTCACATTGCAATGAAGTTATTGTGAAAATCCCCTGGTTGACACATTCCGACATCTGTTTGGGTACACTGAGGGGAAATGTAGCATGGCCAATTCGCCTAACCTGTGCATCTTTTGGACTGGGAGAAAACCGGAGCACCTGGAGGGAAGCGTCGCAGACACAGGGAGAATGTGCAGACTCCATACAGGCAGTAACCCAAGCTGGGAATTGAGCCCAGGGCACTGGTGCTGTGAGGCAGCAGTGCTAATCACTGTGCTGCCCGCAATCGTGCTCCCAATCTTTCCTAAGCTTTGCTTGAAGAGAACATATGATTTGAAAGGATCAATAAAAAAAAAAGGAATTGCTGGAAACATTCTGCAAGTCTGACAGCATCTGTGGGGAGAGAACAAAGCCAACGTTTCAAGTCTGCAAGACTGTTGGACAGATCTGGAAAAAAACTGGAAATAGGATGAGATTTATACTGTTGACAAAGAAGTCATGGGCAACAAGACTTGTGGAATGTAAATGGTGGCAATCGTGGCTAAGAAAGGTACTGATAGTGACACATAGATCAGAATGTGTTAATGGCAGAACAGAGACGTGCAGTGTGTCAAAGGATAACCTTGGACAGGTAACAGATAGCCTTAATGGGGTCGGGTGGGGAGAGGGGACATACATCTTTTTGGAGAGGTAAAAGGGGAGGACGGGAGCACATGGTGCATCATGTTGCAGGTGGCAAAATGGCAGAGGGTGATCAAATTAATATGGAGGCTGGTGGGCTGGAAGATGAGGACATGGGAATCTTATTGTGGTTTTTGGAGAGTGGGAAAGGAATGAGAGTAGAAGTGCATAAAATAGAAAAGGCGGGGTTGAGGACCCAGTCAAACATGTACAGGGAGTGGGTTATCTTTGGTTGGGGAGCAAGGTAGGGATATTGGAAACACTAGTATTGGAAGATTGTATTGTCTGAACAGATGGGAGATTGGAGTTCTTAACAGGAAGTGGATATGAGGAAATGAGATAAGGAACTGTGGGCATCTGTGGGCTTCTATCATCAGAAATGGAGCCAGAGAACATAGACTAGGAGCAGGAGTGGCCCATTTGGTCCCTTGAGCCTATTCTACCTTTCAATAAGATCTTGGTTGAGAAAGGAAAGAGTTGGAGATGGACCGAGTGAAGGTGAGAGAAGGATATAAATTGAAAGCAAAGTTGATTAAATTTTCCAGTTCAGAAGAAGAGCAAGGAGTACTGATATGAATGTGCTGGAAAAAGATACCAGGGAGGGGGCATGAGTAGGATTGGAAAAGTAATGTTAAAAGTAGGCATTACTGGATCCAAGCATCTTATACCTGTAGCAATGCTCCCCATTTTGGGGAAATGAGTGGAGTTGGGAAGCTCTTTTTTAAGTTTGAAGTTTATTTATTAGTGTTACAAGTAAGCTTACATTAACACTTCAATGAAGTTACTCTGAAAATCCCCTAGTCACCACACTCTGGTGCCTGTTCGAGTACACTGAGGGAGAATTTTAGCATAGCTGGCATACCTTACCAGCATGTCTTTCTGTGGGAGGAAACTGGAGCACCCAGAGGAAACTCATGTAGACAAGAGGAAAATGTGCAAACTCCACACAGACAATGACCCAAGGTGGAGATTGAACACAGGTCCCTGGCACTGTGAGGCAGCAGTGCTAACCACTGTACCACTATGAGAACAAGTTCAGCTAGGTGGAAGAGGGTGGCAGTGGTTGAACCTCTGTTCAAGGAACTTAAGTGGAGAGTTCTCAGATCATCCGGAGGATTTGGAGGTGTAGAGGGATTGGACATCCATGGTGAAGAGGCAGTCAGGGTCAGGAAATTGGAAGCTGTTAAAGTGAGGGAGAGCATTGACGGAGTCACAAATCTAGATGGGAAGAAATTGGACAATGAGAGAAAAAGTAGTCAAAATAGGAAGAGATACACCAAGATACTCCAACTAGGCCTAGGCCTAGGCTCTAGCCTCGCCATGCCTGGTACAGATCATGCTGATCCTGGAAAATAGTGTGCGGGCCTAAAAGTGGGTTTCGTGCCCAATGCCAAACGATTTGCAATCATCCCAGTCCCTTTCTAGAACATAGAACGTAGAACAGTACAGCACAGTATAGGCCCTTCAGCCCTCGATGCTGTGCCAAGCCATGTCCGAACCCAAGATCAAGCTATCTCACTCCTTTTCATTCCGGTGTGCTCCATCTGCCTATCCAACAACCGCCTGAAAGTTCCTAAAGTGTCCAACTCCACTCACAGCAGGCAGTGCATTCTACACCCCAACCACTCTCTAAGTAAAAAACTTACCTCAGATATCCCTCCTATATCTCCCACCATGAACCTTATAGTTATGTCCCCTAGTAACAGCTACATCCATCCGAGGAAATAGTCTCTGAAAATCCACTATTTCTATCCCCCTCATCATCTTATAAACTTCCATTAAGTTGCCTCTCATCCTTCTCTGCTCTAAAGAGAAAAGCCCCAGCTCCCTCAACCTTGTCTCATAAGACCTACCCTCCAAACCAGGCAGCATCCTGGTAAATCTCCGCTGCACTCTCTCCAATGCTTCCACATCCTTCTTACTATGAGGTGACCAGAACTGCACACAATATTCCAAATGTGGTCTCACCAAGGTCCTGTATAGTTGCGGCATAACCCCATGAATCTTAAACTCAAACCTCCTATTAATAAATGCTAACACACTGTAAGCCTTCTTCACAGCTCTATCTACTTGAGTGGCAACCTTCAGAGATCTGTGGATATGAACCCCAAGATCTCTCTGTTCCTCCATGTTTCCCAGAACCCTGCCGTTGATCCTGTAATCCGCATTCAAGTTTGTCCTACCAAAATGAATCACCTTGCACTTACCAGGGTTAAACTCCATCTGTCACTTTTCTGCCCAGCTCTGCATCCTATCAGTGTCTGTTTGCAGCCTACAAGAGCCCTCCACCTCATCCATTACTCCACCAATCTTGGTGTCATCAGCAAATTTACTAACCCACCCTTCAGCCCCCTCTTCCAAGTCATTGATAAAAATCTCAAATAGCAGAGGACCCAGCACTGATCCCTGTGGTACACCGCTGGTAACTGGCCTCCAGTCTGAAAATTTTCCTTCCATCACTACCCCTCTGTCTTCTCTGTCTTGTTCGCTGGAGCGGGCGGAGTGAAGGTCGCACAGAGTAAGGTAAGAGATTACCTTTAAAAAACATTTTCGCGGGCTCAGTAACGTTTTCAGGTTTTAAAACTACAAAGGAAGCGGGTCGCGGGGATTTGTGGGAAGGGATTTTTTTTAAACCGCACTAGGTTTAAAAGGAGGCCTACTGTAGACAGTGGGCAGCGTCAGAGCGGGCAGCGGAGTGAGAGGGAAGCAGAGTGGGCTGTAAGGGCTTAGGATCAAAGGGCTTGGCAGAAAAGGGCCAGGTAAGTTTGACTTGTTAACTATGTTCAGTAATTACTAAGAGTGTGATGGAGGGGCATGTGACGTGCTGTTTCTGTATGATGTGGGAGCTGGTGGACCCCAGGGTCCTTCCCAGTGACCATGTCTGCAGTAAGTGCTGGTTGCTGGAGGAGCTCCAGCTCAAAGTAGATGAGCTGGCCTCTGAGCTTCAGAAGCTGAGGCTCATCAGGGGGAGGGAGTGTACCATAGATAATGGGGTGCAAGAGACATCCACACCCCCTAGACTGGCTCACCCTAAGGGTCAGGAACAAGAGGGGGCTGCTGGGGGGAGGAAGGGTGGGAGGAAGGAGGGGGGGACCCAAATGCCTCAGCCTCTCAATCTGCACAGCAGGTTTGAGGTTCTTGCTCCCAATGTGGACAAGAATGAGGGCTGTAAGGTTGATGAGCAAACTGCCCACGGTACAGTGATGCAGACACAGGACAAAGAGGAAGAAGTAAAGAGGAATGTAGTGGTAATTGGGGATAGCGTGGTTAGGGATATAGACACTATCTTTTGTCACAGAGATAAAGAACACAGAAGGGTGTGTCGTCTGCCTGGTGCTCGGGTCCAGGATGTCGCATTTGGGCTGCAGAGGAACCTGGAGTGGGAGGGTGAGAATCCGGTCGTTGTGGTACATGTGGGTGCCAACGACATAGGCACATTGGGAACTAAGGATCTGGAGAGGGAGTATGAAAAGCTGGGAATGGAATTAAAAAGCAGAACCGACAAGGTGGTTATCTCTGGATTACTACCTGAACCGCGTGCAGATGGGCATAGGGTAGATAGGATTAAAGAGATGAATGGGTGGCTCAGGGATTGGTGTGGGAGGAATGGTTTTGAATTTATGGGGCATTGGCACCAGTATTGGGGTAGGTGGTACCTGTTCAGATGGGATGGTGTTGGTCTGAACCGTGCTGGGACCAGAGTCCTGGCGAAGCGTATAACTAGGACTGTAGATAGGGCTTTAAACTAATTAGGGGGAGGGAGGGTGCAAGGGTAGGTGAAATTACAGTGTCTAAAGTAAAAGAGAGGGTACAGGTATGGGAAGAGGTCAAGGATGTCCCAATAATAAAGGGAGTAGGGGGCACGAGAAAGGTTGTAGCATTCCCTCAGTACAGATAAAGGCTGGGATAAAAACACTTTATCTGAATGCACGAAGCACTCGGAACAAAGTGAATGAGCTGGTGGCACAGATCAGCACAAATGTATATGATCTGGCGGCCATTATGGAAACATGGTTGCAGGATGACAGGGACTGGGAGCTGAATGTCCAGGGGTATCAAGTGTTTAGGAAGGATAGACGGGAGGAAAAGTGGGGAGGGGTAGCTCTGCTGATTAAGGATAGTATCAGGGTGGTAGTAAGGGAAGATATAGGCGCCAAAGAGCAGAATGTGGAATTGTTGTGGGTGGAGATAAGGAACAGCAAGGGGAGGAAGACGCTGGTGGGTGTCGTCTATAGGCCACCGAATAATGACCTGGAGTTGGGGCGGGCTATAAACACACAAATAAGTGATGTGTGCAGAAATGGAACGGCGATAATTATGGGGGATTTCAATCTACGTATTGATTGGTCGACCCATGTTGGACGTGGTGGGCTTGAGGAAGAGCTCTTGGAATGCTGCCGAGATAGTTTCCTTGAATAGTGTGTGCTGGAGCCGACGAGGGAGCGAGCTATCTTAGATCTGGCGTTATGTAATGAGGCAGGTAGAATTAGGGATCTTGTTGTGAGGGATCCTCTTGGGAAGAGTGATCATTGTATGGTTGAGTTTTTGATGCAGATGGAGGATGAGAAAGTAGGATCCCGGACCTGTGTCCTCTGTTTGAACAGAGCGGAGTACGATAGGATGAGAGAGGAATTGGCAAATGTAGATTGGGGGCACAGATTGGTCAGTAGGACTGCTGAGGAACAGTGGAGGATCTTTAAGGAGATCTTTCTTGGTGCTCAGCAGAAATTTATTCTGATGGTAAAGAAGGATTGTAGGAGAACGATAATCAGCCGTGGTTAACGAAGGAAATAAAGGAGAGTATTAAATTAAAAGCTGATGCGTTTAGAGTGGCTAAAAGTAGTGGTCGAGTAGAGGATTGGGAGAGGTTTAAAAATCAACAAAGAATGATGAAGAAGTTGATAAAGAAAGGAAGGATAGACTATGAAGCTAAACTAGCGCTAAATATAAAAAAGGATAGTAAGAGTTTTTATAAATATATAAAGAGGAGGAGGCTGGCTAGGGTGAATGTTGGACCCTTAGAGGATGAGAGGGGGGATTTAGTGATGGGGGATGAGGAAATGGCTGAGGCCTTAAATAAGTTTTTGCTTCGGTCTTCACGGAGAAGGACACGAATAGTTTGCCGGGTATTAAAGATAGAAGGATGGTAGGAGTTGAGGGCCTGAATGCGATCACTGTCACTAGAGAGGTAGTGCTCAACAGACTAGCGGGACTGATGGTGGACAAGTCCCCAGGACCGGATGGAATGCATCCCAGGGTTCTGAAGGAAATGGCAGAGGTGATAGTGGATGCCTTAGTGATTATTTTCCAAACCTTGCTGGATTCCGGGAAAGTGCTGGAAGATTGGAAAACGGCTAATGTTACGCCGCTGTTTAAAAAGGGTAGCAGGCAAAAGGCAGGGAATTATAGGCCGGTTAGTTTAACGTCTGTTGTAGGAAAAATGCTTGAATCCGTCATCAAAGAAGAAATAGCGAGGCATCTTGAGAAGGATTGTTTGATAGAGCAGACGCAGCACGGATTCATTAAGGGGAAGTCATGTCTGACGAATTTATTGGAATTCTATGAGGATGTGTCTAGTGCGGTGGACGGAGGGGAACCGATGGATGTGGTGTTTCTCGATTTTCAGAAGGCGTTTGATAAGGTGCCGCACAAAAAGTTGTTACAGAAGGTTAGGGGGCATGGAGTTGGGGGTAAGGTGTTAGCATGGATAGAGGATTGGTTGTCAAATAGGAGGCAGAGAGTAGGTGTCAATGGGTGCTATTCGGATTGGCAGTTGGTGACTAGTGGAGTGCCCCAGGGATCGGTGCTGGGGCCTCAGCTATTTACCATTTATATAGATGATCTGGAGGAGGGAGCTGAGTGTAGGGTGTCGAAATTTGCTGATGACACAAAGACAAGTGGAAAAGCAAATTGTGCAGAGGGTGTAGAAAGTCTGCAGAGGGACATAGATAGGCTGAGCGAATGGGCAAGGACCTGGCAGATGGAATACAATGTTAGCAAGTGTGAGGTTATCCACTTTGGTAGGAATAATAGTAGGAGGGACTACTATTTAAAGGGCGAAAAGCTGCAGCATGCTACAATGCAGAGGGACCTGGGGGTCCTTGTGCATGAGTCGCAAAAACCCAGCCTACAGGTGCAGCAGGTGATCAGGAAGGCAAATGGGATGCTGGCCTTCATAGCGAGGGGGATTGAATATAAAAGCAGGGAGGTCTTGCTGCAACTGTACAGGGCACTGGTGAGGCCGCAGCTGGATTATTGTGTGCAGTTTTGGTTGCCGCACTTGCGCAAGGATATTTTAGCCTTGGAGGGAGTGCAGAGGAGGTTCACTAGGCTGATACCGGAGTTAAGGGGGTTGAATTATGAAGAGAGGCTGAATAGACTGGGCTTGTACTCGTTGGAGCTTAGAAGGATGAGGGGGGATCTTATTGAGACTTATAAGATGAGGGAGGGGATGGATAGGGTAGAGGTGGAGAGGTTCTTCCCGCTCAGAAAGGACAGCAGGACTAGAGGGCACAGCCTCAAGATGGGGGGGGTAGTTTAGAACGGAGTTGAGGGGTGAATCTCTGGAATTATCTGCCCGTTGAAGTAGTGGAGGCTACCTCGTGGACGATAGGTAGATAGGTTTTTGGTAGGCAAGGGGATTAAGGGTTATGGGGAGAAAGCGGGAAAATGGAACTGAGCCACTTCAGATCAGCCATGATCTTATTGAATGGCGGGGCAGGCTCAAGGGGCTAGATGGCCTACTCCTGCTCCTATTTCTTATGTTCTTATGTGACAGCCAGTTAATTATCCAATCAGCCAAATTTCCTCCTACTCCACACCTCCTTATTTTCATGGGGAACCTTACCAAATGCCTTACTAAAATCCATGTATATGACATCAACTGCTCTACCTTCATCTACACACTTAGTTACCTCCTCAAAGAATTCAGTTAAATTTGTGAGGCAAGACTTACCCCTCACGAATCCATGCTGACTATCCTGGATTAAGCTTTCCAAATGGTCATAAGTCCTATCCCTCAGGACCTTTTCCATTAATTTACCAACCACTGAAGTAAGACTAACTGGCCTATAATTACCAGGGTCATTCCTATTTCCTTCTGTGGGCGCATATATTGCATTGTGCCCCTTCTGAGCATGAGACCAGTTAGCATATTTAAAGTAGTATTTAAATATGTTTAGCTCATTTGACATTGGATTCTCTCAGGCCCGGGATCTTCCGATCCTTGGGTGTGTTGCGAGCCTGGCAAAAATCATTACTGGTCTCCACTAGCAGAGACCAGGCATGATGGCCATGCTGGGGGTCTTGGGGGCCATTGAAGCCCATGGATGTCAGGGCCATATCTGGATAGTGCTCATCTGGCAGTGCCCACCTGGAACCCTGACAGTGCCACTTGGGTACTGGCAGTGTGCTAGGACAGTGCCAAAGGGGCCTGGGTGGGGGCAGGGCCCGAGCAGGGGGGAGGTATAATGTGGGGCATACAGAAGATTGATGAAAGGCGGGGGTCATGAAGGGGTGACATATCAAGGGACCTATTGGGAGGGCCTCAACACCAGTGATCCGTGTTAGGGAGGGGGGGGGGGTAACATGCTGCTGACGAGGGGTGTGTCCTGCGAGCCCTGGAGGGATGGAGGGAGCCTCCCTCTACACCATGACATCGGGACCCAGTTTCAGAATAACACCTGATCACTTTGCAACCAGACTCCCCAGAATGTTAAGGCCCTGGCCCTTGCAGCATTGGGGCATAATTCAAAAAATGACTAAGTGTGGGACGATTGCAGTCTGCATTGCGCCATTCATCACTCCGGTTTTCTTGCCATTATGACACTAATTCATTTTTTTGGGAAAATCGCGGCCCTAGGGTCAGCAAAACTAAATACAGTTGCCATGAAACTGCTGAATTTCTGAGCACTGGAGGATGGTGTTACTGCACCCAACAGTGAGAAAGAATTGATTAACATCAGCAGAATTCAGTAAGTAAAACAGTGTGGACTAAAATTGTTTTTCAAGACTGCCACTCTGTGAAATAGTTGAACTAACTTCAGCTAAAGTATAGAATTGAAACTGGAAGCATGTCAGCACAAAGTATTTGTGTTAATTTAGCCCCTTCACCTTATGGCTTAGTCATTGTTCTAAGCCATAGTTACCCAGTAATTTGATTAGCATTTGTTGTTCAACTTAATGTTCAAAAAAATTGTTAGATGAATGGAACATTTTTACATAGTTATTTGCATACAGTTTAATTATAGAAGGGCCATGTTGGTGAGATTTATACTTTGGGAGATGAACAGATTGCCAACATCGTGTAATCTCAAGGTGGCATTCTGAGATCTGTCTGGCAAGGTCATGACCAGGCATTGGGTTTCAAACGTGTAACTTGTGTGAGGATAGCCAGGTTAGTTACAGCATTACATCACTGCTTCCTGTTTGAACAGGGCCAGGGTTCCAAACCAAGCTCTGGCTAGTAATAGTTTGTTTTCGTAATCAAACGCAGGGGGATGTTAACACAACAGTGATCTTCCCTATCACAATTTGTACAGACAATATTTTCATCTGTAGTCCTGTTCTTGCACACAGTATTTCATTCTCAAAGCAACTCTTACAGTGTGTATTATACTTTGAGAACTATTTCCGTGCCGTAGTAAATTCTACTATCTTTTTTCTCCATTATGCAGTCACCTGTGTGAGACAGCTGTGATGTGCTGGTTCAAATGTTGTCTGCTCTGAGAACAAACAGTAACAAGAAGTAAGCAGTTCTGTGGGAAGACAACAGAAAATTGGGCATGTGAGCAATATTTCATCCCCTGTGCAGTTTGTGTGTATCCTTTTTACTTTTTTGACAGTTACTTTCTTCTTCCTCATAAAAGCATAGGATCATGTAAAGCACAGTTCCACGTCTGACATTAATCCTTCATATCTAGCTCAGGTACCATACTTCATGTGTGAGCGTCAGCAGACTATTTAACCAATGGGACCTCCCAGCTGATCCCTTTCCTGATGTCACACTTGAGAAGGATGCCTAATTGATATTTCTCTGCATTGCTTAGAGCAACAAAGCTAGTTGGAGTGTCTCTACCATTGCCTTACAGTGAAATCTATTCAGTGAGACCCATGATTTTATTTAGGATTTGCCTGGTCTAAGCTTAACTTCTGACGAACTTCTGGTCTGACTTAATTTCCAACTGAGCAATTGGTACAACACAGGGCTTGTTTTTGTGGAGTAGTATTGATGAGAGATGTGAAAATATCATAATACCAATAGTGTCTCAGCAAAATAAATAACCGGGAGGAAACAATCTGATAATACTCATTCTCCATTGCAGGGATTGCAAATCACGCTGCTAACTGGCTACATATTCAAAAGGGCTCACCAGGAAGTTTGGCTTGCGCAACACACTGCTAGCCTGAAATCCTTAAAGACTTCCTCTTAAAGAGGGCCTGTACTCATACTACAAAAACTGCTGCAGGGATTTCAAGAAGGCTTGGCTCGAAGGTGAAGGAAAGCAACATCTAGAAACACCTTTTTTCTCCACTATGCAATCGCCTGAATCAGATATGTGAGACAGCTGTGCTGTGCTGGTCAAATATTGTCTGCTCTGATAACAAACAAGAAGTAAACAACAGATACATATGAACACTAGCACTGGTTCCCCTGCAAGCCACTCACTATCCTGACTTGGACATATATTGCTGTTGCTTCACTGTCGCTGGATCAAAGTCCTGGAATTTCCTCTCTCATGAAATTGTGGGTGTGTATACACCACATGGACTGCAGTGGTTCAAGAAGGCAGCTCAACACCAACTTCTCAAGGGCAATTAGAGATGAGCAAAAGTGCTGGCCTAGCCAGCAAAGCCTGCATCCTATGAAAGAATAAAAAAAAGCTACAAAGAGGGCTCAGAAGATTTCCAATATGGTACTGGCGGCCTTAGTGATGCAAGTGGAAAAGTGGAGAGATGCCGCATTTCCACACAGATCCGGGAAGCCATCAAGGCAGACCCTGAGATACGAATGGGAGCAAGAAGCCTGAGTGGTCAATTCTTGGAATCTGGTCCTGACTATCTGGCTTCAGTGCTGGAAAAAGTGTAGTCAGGATCATTGAATGCATCTTCAAAGGACATCTAACAGTGCACATTCTATTGCAGCTTCCTTAGCAATCAGGTACCCCACCTTACTCTCATCCATGTACCAATACTGCCAATCTCACACTCACCTCTCCAGCTATTCAGCTATGGCAGACACATTATCCAAACACATTGCAATATGCTCTTGACAATCTTCTCTTTGTCTTTTAGTCTTGTGCCTGTGGGCTATCTTGTCCTGATAACCAAGATTTGCAGCTTGACCACGACAAAGGGCAAAAGCTGCATGAGACTTCTGATGAAGCAGCATCGTCATTTGATCTGACCCTCTCAGCCACTAATTCAGAAACTGACGTTGTGTGAAGTTTAAAGGGTATTGTAGAGTCAGAATCAGCAATGTAAGTCACAATTAGGAGTAAGCTGCAGCTAGGTCAAGGAGAAAGGATAATTTGTGTATCAGCTCATCAGGGGGTGAGATCATAAATTCTGCTGAAGAGGATTCAGATGAAGACTTTGAGTGGCATATGGGGGAATGCTAATAGGCAGGCGCTCAGAAATGCTTGGTGCATTGGCCAGTCTACCACAGAGCCTCTTGTCAAGAGGCATGAAGGAATCTGACTACAACTTAGCACAGAGCGAAGGATTGTTCAGACTTGAAAAGTTGGTTCTATTCTCTCTCCACAGATGTTGTCAGACCCGCTGAGATTTTCCAGCATTGATATATAAAATCAATCAATTCAGTGCTACATCTCTCTTTGATTTTTATTTCTATTTTCCTCTCAGATCCAAAGTGGATAACATCATATTTTCCCACACTTAACTCCATTCACCACTGTTTTGCCCACTCACTTAATTTGTCTATGTCCTTTTGAACTACTCTCATCCCATTTACACAACTTACTGTGCTTCCTAACTTAGTGTTATCTATCTCTCTGCTTTTCAGACCATATTTTCTCCTCCTATTCCTCTGATAATTTCTCTGCCATTCCAAAATGTTGTTGCATATGTCCAATGCCTTACCATCTCTCATGCGATACCAGTCCTGCGAGTGTGTGATACTGGATGACAAATTTCGCCTTCCTGGTTTGCATTGACTTTCAGAACCAAATTTTAAAACCTCATTCTTGTCCTTTAATTTACTTCAATTTCATATCTTCATAGACTTGTCCAGACCTACTACTTCCTCTGTTCTCCTAATTCTGGTCTATTGTCCATCTTTCTTTCCATTATCCCTCCTTCAATCATCTATGCCCCATGTTCTGGAGCTCCTTTCCTAAATATATCTGCCTCTCCAGCTTTGAGACCCTGCTAAAGCTCATCTCCTCAAACATTTAATATCTCTTTCTTTGGTATAGCATTATTTTTGCTTTAACTGCCGCGAAGTGCCTTGGGATGTTATTTTCTACATTAATTTTGGTATATAAATGCAGGCTACTGTTGTAAGTGGCCTGTGATGTTCATGAGACCACCAAAGTGCAGGGATTCCCCCATTCATTTGGTGTTCAAAGCTCCTTGTGGACTAGAAGGTTCAAGGGGGACTTGTAATTGAGGAAACTGAAGCATGCCTAAAAGAAGAGCACCTGTATCATCTGGTATTATCTCAAGATTCATTAGACAACTTACTTGGAGAGAATTCAACTCAACTGTTTGCAGCATAGAGAACTGGCACAGAAAGTCAAGTGGGACTTTGATACTGGTCTGACGAAATATTCAGAATAAATGGGTTTTGGGTCTCAGCTCTGGCATCTGTTCGATTGGCATTCCTGTTGCCTGGAGACGCAAATAGTAACAAACTGACTTCAGCTGTGCCTGACCTTCCGACTCCTGGTGCTTGTCCATCATTATCAGCAATTGGAACAACTCCAGTCAAGAGACATTTGAAAATAAAGTTCAATTTTGAATATATCAAATAAGGATTGATGCTTTTGGGAGACAGAATAACATAGCAAATTTGTCATCCAGTATCAGCATCACACACTCTCAGGACTGGTATCGCATGGGCTTGTGAGGGTACAAGATTGGAAACCCCAAGACATATTATGAAGTTAGACTACACTCAAATATTTGCTATTTTTGGCATTAATGTGAAGATGAGCTGTTTTATCCAGGTGAATCCACTGACATACTAGTAAGCTTTTGTCAAAACATTTTAAAAGCACAGTTTAATAATAATAAATGAATTAGCTTAACATTTATCAATTGAACAATCCTTAAACATGACAAGATACAGTTCTAACTGGTAGCCTATCTCTGTTAGCTCCAATTCAAGCAATATTCCTCTTACAGATTTAAAATCCCTCTTTAAAATCAATTAGCAACACACATGCTAATATGCTTGTACTTGTTAACACTCCTAAAACTTTTTGAACACTTCTAGAAAGAGAAGCAGAGAGAGACATCTGTCTTCCGACAGCCCCAAACAGCAGCATCCAGAGAGAGAGAAAAAAAACCTCTTGCTGCTTTCGGGATCAGGTAGATAACTCTTCTAAAATGAAAGAGAAACTGTACATCTTCCTTGTAAGCTTAGCTCCATCCATTAGCTCTTGTCAATCAACCTAATCAAAACTCTACTTTGAAATCCCAAGGGAAACCTAAGTAAACACAAATGCATAACTCTCTAGGTAAATACGCTCTTTGCTAAAATCAGTCATTATCCTGTATTCTTCACATTTGAGTGGCCTGTTGCCCAGACAAATCAGCACAGTGTATAAGAGCTGAATTTTAAACATACCCCTTACAAGAAACATAATAGAAATACATTTTTAAAGGCACAATATCAACACAGGCTAGATGCAGAGTAATGTTCTGTCTATACTTGCCCATCAAATACTCAAAGGACATATACAGTACAGCTTAGATACAGAGTAAATCTCCCTCTACACTGTGCCCCACTCAACACCACCCTATCAAAGAGTTCCAGGACAGATACAGCACGGGTTAGATGCAGAGTGAAGCTTTTTCTAAATTGTTCCATCAAATATTCCCAGGACAGATGAAGCATAGGATAGTTAAGAGTAAAACACCCTCTGCCCTATCCTATCGAACACTCACAGGAGCAGTACAGTACATGTTAGATTGTGTATACTTCCCTCTACATTGTCCCTTCAAACACTGAAGGGCAGGCACACCATGAATAGATACATATTAAAGCTTCCTCTCCCTTTGTGTCACCCTCACCACTTACTTTCCACCTATTTTTATGTCCTTCCAAACTTAGCAACAATACATTCACTTCCCTTGGCCAAGTCATTCAGATATATTGTAGATAGTTGTGGCCCCAGGACTAATCCCTGTGTCACTCCACTAATTATAGGTTACCATCCTGTAAATTCCCTTCTTATCCTACCTCTCTGTCTTCTATTAGTTAGGCAATCTTCTATCAATGTTTATATATTGCTCCTAATATCATGGGCTCTTATTAAGTAGGCTTTTGTGCGCTACTTTATCAAACGCTTCTTGGTTTATTACAAAATGTAATACACAAGTATTTTGTTACAAAATATTACAACTACTGGTTATCTTTTACCTATTCTGCTTGTTATCACCTCAAAGAATTCTAATGAATTTGTCAGGCATGATTTCCCCTTCATGAAGGCATGCTGACTCTGCTTGATTATATTCTGTATTTCTAAATGCTCAATTATTACATCCTTATAATGGATTCAAACATTTTCCCAGTGACAGATGTTAAGCTAACTAGCCTATAGTTACTGTTTCATATCTTTGTTTTTGAATCAGGGTATTACATTGGCAGTTTTCCAATCCTCTGGGATTTTTCCAGAATTTGAGGGATCTTGAAAGATTATTGACAGGGCATTCACTATTTCTGTAGCTACTTCCTTTAATATCTTAGGATACAACTCATCAGGTCCATGGGATTTACTGGCCTTTAGATCCATTAACTTCCTTAGTACTTTTTCCCTTATTATTGTATGTATTTACTCCCCCACTTTTGCCCCTTGACTATTTAGTATTTTTGGAATGTTATTAATGTCTTTCATCATGAAAACTGATGTAAAGTATTTATGTAATTCCTCTGCCAATTCCTGATTTCCCCATTTATTTTCCCAGTCTCATCTATTAAATTGACTGTAAGACAGTTTGAGACTGTTGATGGTTCTGAAAGCCATGATATAAATGTAAGTGTTTTTTTCTTTAAACTCTGTATCACATTGTCTTACTTGATACTTCAGTACACTCAGGAGTTTTTCTGAGATTCCAGCCTTGAAAAAAATTGAACTAATTCTAGCACCTTCTGGGCAGGAGGACAATTGCACAGTGTAAAAAACAATTTGGGATTTCACCGATAGACTTGTTTTGCTGTGACCCTTTTCATTGACAGACTGTAAAAATACCTTGTACCTTTGTAGCGCTTTTAATGAAGAAGGCCCATATAGCTTCTTAGAAGTATAATAGGAAAAAAATTAATACTGAGCCAAATGAGATATTTGAAGGGATGAACAAGGGATATTAGTAATGATTTTAAAGGAGGATTTGCAGATGGGGATGCAGAAAGATTCAGGAAAGATTTTCAGAGCACAAAGGCATCTACACACATGTGGGACAATCCATAGCTTATCCTACAAAAAAAAAATTGACACAGCTGTACATTTAGAAAGTCAGTGAATAATTGCTGTTGATTTTTATTCTTTAGAATGGCATCATACATTAAAGTGAGGTACTGTTCATATGCATTGGAAGGCAATATTGGAAAAACAAGCCAAGTGGGAGCAGCCTCACCTTTTTTTTATTCATTCTTGAGATGTGAACATTACTGGTAAAAACTCTATTCATTTCCCATCCCCAAATACCTTTGAGAAGCTGATGGTGAGCTGTCTTTTCAAGCTGCTGCAGTCCATATGGTACACCCACAGTATAATGAGGGAGGGAGTGCCAGATTTTGACCCAGTGACAATGAAGGAATGACAACATAGTTCCACTTCAAAATGATAAGTGACTTGGAAAGGATATTGAAGGTTATGTTGTTCCCATGTATAACCTGTCCTTCAAAGTGGTAGAGGTCATGGGTTTATAAGGTGCTGTTGAAGGAAACTTTGCATGTTGCTGCAATGCAACTTGTTGGTGGTACACAGTACCATATGCTGGTAGTGGATGGGGTGCTGATTAAGTGGACTGCTTTGTCTTGAAAGGTTGAACTTCTTGAGTATTTTTGGAGCTACATTCATTCAGGCAACTGGAGATAATTCCATCACATTCCTGACTTGAGTTTTATAGATGGTGGACAGGCTGTGGAGAGTAAGGAGGGGAGTCATTCACTGCAGAATTTCCAAACTGTCATCTGCTCTCATAGCCACAGTATTTATACAGCTGGTCCATTTCAGTTTCTAGTCAATGGCAATCCTTAGGATGTTGAAAGTGGGGAAATCACCAAGGTAATGCTGTTCAATTTCATGGGAAGATAGTTAGGTTCTTTCTTGTTGTAAATATTATTTGCCACTTATCAATTCAAGCCTGGATATAGTCCAGGTCTTGCTGCACGTGGGCACAGACTGCTTCGGTAGCTGAGCATGGTGCAATTATCAACAAACATTATCCTTTCTCACCATATGGTGGGGAAGGAAGTCATTGTTGAAGTAGCTAAAGATTGTTAGGCCTAGGACAGTATCCTGAGAAACTCCTGCAGCAATATTCTGATTGATCTCTCGCGACCAAAACTATCTTATTTTGTGCAGAGTATGATTTGACAACCTTTTGACGACTAGCATGTTTGTCCTTATCTGGTCCTATAATGAGTTCACTTACAATATCAATTAAACCTGTCCAAATCTCCCGTTCAGGCTCAGATAACAGCTCTTGAAAAGAGAATGTTTCTTTGCTCCAAATATCCTTCTGTTGAAGATCTTCCACAACACGCTGCAGTTGTCTCCTTTATCTTGCAGAACAGTTGTAAGGGCTAGCAGGAGCACCCATTCAATGTGCCCATGAGTGATAGAATATATGCAAATAAGGTGACTGCTTCAGATTGAAAAGTTAGCTGTCAGCAGTCACACTCGGACTGGCCCAGAGAAATTTACAGAAAATAACATTGTTGGAAAAATGAGGGTAGAAATTGTTTTGCAATACTAGCAGATTAATTCATGTTTGGATAAGCTCCTGTGACTGTGAATTTAACAGATTATTGCCCCATTTAAAAAAAGTTATCAGTCTGTTAAAATATTGGCCCAGAGCTTCCATTTCCCCGGGGGTCATATGGTGAAGATACTCCAGAAGATGTACTGGGGAACTACTCCTCCCTCCCCCCCCCCCCTCCCCCCCCCCGGGAGCCCAGAAGATATGCGGGGAATCCCCCCCTCAAACCTCTAAGTCCTCACACAAGGACTGCACCAAAATTGCCCAGAAAGTTTAAACTTCCAGTGGGCATTTACCCGGCACTGGGGACCATTCAATACTCCAATTTATTTATTTACTAGTCACAAATAGGCTTACATTAACACTGCAAAGAAGTCACTGTGAAAATCCCCTAGTCACCACATTCTGACGCCCGTTCGGATACACTGAGGGAGAATTTAACATGGCCAGTTCACCTAACCTGCAGATCTTTCAGACTGTGTGAGAAAACTGGAGCACCTGGAGGAAACCCACGCAGACACAAGGAGAACATGCAAACTCCATACAGACAGTGAACGAAGCCAGGAATTGAACCTGGGTCCCTGGCACTGTGAGGCAGCAGTGATAACCATTGTGCCACCATGATTCTGACTGTCATAGCAGAGTAGTTATCTCAGGAAATATTAGCAAAATCAAAACCCCTTCTAACTCCTGGGTAACTATACAAGTAAACCCCTTGATCTACCCCTCCACCCAAGTACAGCCCCCAAACCTCTGCTGAACCCCCTCCCCCCAGCCCCCCACTCCTCATCCTCCTGACTACCCCAACCCCACAACTTCCCAATTTCTGACTACGTACCCATCCTCTAATTACTATTCCAACCCCTGTTCATGGGATGCTGGCTATGCGAACAATTATTGCCCATCCTTAATTGCCGTTGAGAAGGTGGTGGTGTGCTGCATTTCAAAACAGCTGATGTCCACATGTTGAAGGTATACTCACAGTGCTGTTAGGAAAGGAGTTTCAGGATTTTGACCCGGCAACAGCAAAGGTGATATAGTTCCAAGTCAAGATAACGTGTAACTTGGAGAGGAACTTCCAGGTGGTTCCCATGCATTTGCTGCCCTTGACCTTCTAGGTGGTAGAGGTTTTGGGTTTGTAAGGTGCTGTCAAAAGAACTTTGGTGAGTTGTTATGGTGCACTTTGCTCATTGTTGCCACCGTGCCTTGGTGGTGGAGGGAATAAATGTTGAAGAGGGTGCCCATCAAGCAGGCAGCTTTGTCCTGGATGATATTGAGCTTATAGAGTGTTGTTTGAACTGCACTCATCCAGCAAAGTAACATTTAGGGCTATAGACCAAGTGTTGGCAGATGAGATTAGGTGGCATTTCAGATGTTTCTAATGTGTTGATGTGGACTCGATGGTCCAAAAGGCCTCTTTTGCGCTGTATGATTCTATGGAAGTGGGGAATATTGCATTGCAACCCTGACATGTGCCTCTTAACAGACTTTGGGGAGTCATGGAGTGACTTATTCGCCACAAAATTCCCAGTTTCTGATCTGCTCTTGCAGCCACTGTGTTCAGAAAGGTTGGTGCAGGATGATAACCCCCAGGATGTTGATAGTGGGGGGATTCAGCAATAGTAATACCATTGAATGTCAAGGGGAGATAATTAGATTCTGTCTTGTTGCAGATGGGCATTGCCTGGCATTTGTGGAACGCAAATGTTACTTGCTATTTATCAGTCAAAGCCTGAATATTGCCCAGGTCTTGCTTAATATGGACAAATGCTGCAGTATCTGAGGAGCTTTTAGACATTTACATGGGTAACATGGATGTAGCGGGATATGGGCCAAACACAGGCAATTGGGACTAGCTTAGTGGTTTAAAAGAAGGGGCAGCATGGGCAAGTTTGGCCAAAGGGCCTGTTTCCAAGCTGTACATCTCTGAGTTGCACATGGTACTGAGCACTGTGCAACCATCTGGGAACATCCCTCCTTCTGACCTTATGATGGAAGGAAGGTCATTAATGCAGCAGTTGAAGCTGACTAACTGAAGAACTCCTCTAGTGATGTCTCAGGACTGAGATGATTGACCTACAACAACCATAAACATTTTTCTTTGTGCTTGCTATGACACCAATCTTCCTCATTGATTCCCATTGACTTCAGTTTTGCTAGGGCTTCTTGATGCCACAAATGCTGCCTTGTCATGGATAATCACTCTCGTCATATTTCTCGAGTTTAGGTCTTTTGTCCATGTTTGGATCAAGGCTGTAATGAGGCCAGGAGCTAAATAATCTTGGTGGAGCCCAGAGTTCAATCCAAGACGATGGTATCCAAGGAGTTGATTTCATTGTTGCATTTCTTCATCTTGCCTTTCAGCACACTCATTGGAGTGCTTTTTCTATCTTCTCTGGTGTATCTGTCTTAACTGAGCTGAGAGAAGAAGACTCTCCTTTGGAGCCTGGTATTTGACAGCTGAACTATGTGACCAACCCAATGAAGCTCATATCATAGCCTCAATACTTGTGCCTAATTGTGAAAGTTCACTTATGTTGGTGCATCTGTCGTCCCAACTAGTGTGTAGATTTTCCACAGGCAGCATTAATGATATGACTGATATACATTGTCCATGTTTCAGCTCCATTCAGTAAAGAAGAAATCATGGACACATGATAGGCCATGAACTTGGTTTCAGTATTAATGCTGTGATCGTCAAATGTTCACTTCCTCAGGTGGCTAAAGGCTACACAAGCAGTTTCAGGCCATGCTGGATTTATTCATCAGTGTCAGCCTGCTATGAGAGGTGACCTCCAAGGTACTGGAAGTGCTCAACATTTTCCAGGAACTCATCATTGATCCTCAGCAATGGGACTGCAGTGTGTATATTTAGAGCTTGTTAATGCAGACTTCAGTTTTCTGAATGTAGAGTGCAAGTCCCATCTTCTCCTCTGATGGATTCACTGGAGATCCATTTCTGACATAGTACTTCAGCATATTGGGGTACAATAACTGAGATCAGCATAATCATAACTTTTGATTGGAGTTGTTTGAGGTTAAATCGTATACCATCCATTTGATAAATAAACTGCATTCCAGCAAAGAGCTTGCCTGTAACCAGACAGAGCAATGCAGCAAGGTAGATCGAAAAAAATGTTAGAGCAATGATACAACCTTATTTGATTTCTGTCTTAACCTCAAAGAGGTCTGTAATGGATCTGTTGTTAAGGATTACCGCTCACATATGGTAATGAATTTTGGAGGACACCTGTACTTCAGCAGAATCTTCCAAAGTGCTTCCCAATTTAGAGTTGAAGGCCATTGTCAAGTCCAAGAACACTATGTAGAGAGGTTGATGTTGTTAATGATATTTTTCTAATAGTTGGCGAGTTGTAAAAATTATGTCAGCTGTGCCTCTTGATTGTCTAAACCCACATTGAGGTTTGGAAGATGGCTCTTGGCAGTGTAATAAGTCAATCCAGAAGGGTTCTTGTCATGATCTTTTTCCTGCAATGGAGAGCAGGGAGATGCCTCTGTAATTTCCACTGTTGGATCTGTTCTCTTTGGTGAAGATTGTCACAATCATGGCATTCTTTAGATCATTTAGGGCTTCCCCTTCATTCCAGACCTATAGGAAAAGAGCATAGAACTGTAATGTTAGTTCCTTTCTTGCATGCTTGAAAATTTCAGTAGGGATTCCATCACCTCCTGCTGCTTTGTTATTCTTTATTTGTGTTTTGGCTTTCATCACTTCCATAGTGCATGAGTCGCAAAAACCCAGCTTGCAGGTGCAGCAGGTGGTCAGGAAGGCGAATGGGATGCTGGCCTTCATAGCGAGGGGGATTGAATATAAAAGTAGGGAGGTCTTGCTGCAGCTGTATAGGGCATTGGTGAGGCCGCAGCTGGAGTACTGTGTGCAGTTTTGGGCGCCGCACCTGCGCAAGGATATTTTGGCCCTGGAGGGAGTGCAGAGGAGGTTTACTAGGCTGATACCGGAGTTGAGGGGATTGAGCTATGAGGAGAGGCTGAATAAACTAGGCTTGTACTCGTTAGAGTTTAGAAGAATGAGGGGAGATCTCATTGAGACGTATAAGATGATGAATGGGATGGATAGGATAGAGGTGGAGAGACTCTTCCCGCTCAAAAAAGACAGTAGGACTAGGGGGCACAGCCTCAAGATAAAGGGGAGGCGGTTTAGAACGGAGTTGAGGAGGAACTTCTTCACTCAAAGGGTGGTGAATCTCTGGAATTCTCTGCCCGTTGAAGTGGTGGAGGCTGCCTCGCTAAATATTTTTAAGAAGCGGGTTGATGGGTTCTTGATAAGAGAAGGGATTAAGGGTTATGGGGAGAGGGCGGGAAAGTGGAACTGAGCCACAACAGATCAGCCATGATCTTATTGAATGGCGGGGCAGGCTCGAAGGGCTAGATGGCCTACTCCTTCTCCTATTTCTTATGTTCTTATGTTCTTATAGGTGTTGACAGTTCCAAACTCAACTCTAATTTGGTGTTGTGGGATGGAGTTGAAAACACTTTGGTCAGTAGTTGATTCTTGATTGAAAAAGCTTTCAAAATGCTTCGTCCAGTGGGTGTTGACAGCTTCCTCTTTCTTAGTCAGAATTCCCCAATCCTTATGCTTCAGAGGAGCTGGTCTTTGAGTTGGGGCCATAAATAGTCATTGTGGCATTGAATATACCACAGATATCATTCAAGTCAGCAAAATGCTGAATTTCCTTATTATCAGCCCACTATATGTTCTTTATTTTGGGGGTGTATCTTTGTACCTCGGCTTTTACTTGTTGGTAAGTCAGTTTCTTTTGCTTTGAGTTCAGGTCATTCCACCAAGTGCAGGAAATCTTGCATTTGCATCATAGTTCTTTGATATCCTGATCATTTTCATCAAATTGCCTCTTTGTAGGCATTGATGAAATGGGACTTATGGACATACCAAGCCCCATGGATAATCTTCTTCTGCTTTGACTGAAGTTTGAAAGTATTTCCCTAACATATTGTTGGAATCAGTCTCTTTTGATTGAATCCTTCAGAACTTAGACATCGATCTTTGGGGGACATCTCTTCTGTTGCATCCGTCATTTGGCAGCCAATTTGATGGATATAACTGAACAATTAAATTGGAGTTTGGTCCAGTAATTATCAACCCTTGCCATTGCTCTGATGGTATGGATATCTTTGCAGTTCTGAACATAGACAATGACATAATTGATGACATGTCTGTGTATGTTGCTGTAGCATTTTTTACTTGTTCTTCTGGAATAAGTTATTGGTGATGATAAGCCTAGATTTTGCATATTTGGTAAGGAGAAGAATGCCATTGGAATTGAGATTTCCAATTCCTTCCCTGCCAATGGTTCCATTCCAGATTGGAATCACTTCTAAATCTGATGTTGAAGTTTCTGAGAAAAATAAGCTTGTTCTCCTTTGGAATCTCACAGAGAACCTGGTCAAGTTTGACATAGAAATGCTCCTCGGTTTCGTCATTGGTGTCCAGAGTCGGAGCATATGCACTGACCACAGTAGCAAACTGGTTCCTTGCCAGCTCACCAGGTCTCACTCGGAACTGCAATGTCGATGCCATATCTCCAGACTTCTCAGACAACAAATGCAGTGCAATGCTCTAGGCGTTCATTCACAGGTTTATCCATGAGGGTTATGATGATTCGGGTCTCAAACTTTACTACTGTTTTGTATGTGTTTCTACCACAAAAGGTGATCCCTCTGGTCATGGCTATCCCCCCTTCTCAGGCTCTGCCCCCTTGGAACTGCCCTGTGCCCTGTGGGCAATGCCAGGCTGGCTGCCCAAGGGGCAACCCCTGTCCCTGACCTCTTGGGGATGTCTCAATGGCTTCTGCCACCACCAGCGAGGCCATCATGCCTTCTACCCTAGTTGATGAGGACCAATTTTAATTCCCACTTAAGGGAATCTCCCCCTGCAGGGTCGGAAATATTAAGCCTGCAAGAGACCATCCAGGCTTGGTAATGAAATTCTGATCTTAACATAGTAGTCATGATGTGGCGATGCCAGTGTTGGACTGGGGTAAACCCAATAAGAAATCTCACAACACCAGGTTAAAATCCAACAGGTTTATTTGGTAGCACAAACTACTAGCTTTCGGAGCGCTGCCCCTTCATCAGGTGAGTGGGAGTTCTGTTCGCAAACTGGGCATATAAAGACTCTTATATAAAGGGCATATAATTTATTTTGTAAATTGAGTTTGTGTCTTTATATGCTGTGTTTGTGAACATAACTCCTACTCACCTGATGAAGGGGCAGCACTCCGAAAGTTAGTGGCTTGTGCTACTAAATAAATCTGTTGGACTTTAACCTGGTGTTGTGAGATTTCTTACTAAATCTGGTAATCAGCACCATGCTGTTTCCTGGCATGAGGCTGATTACGCCACACAAAATGGCCCAGGAAAGTCATGACCAGCTGGACACTGGTCGCAATTCCTGTTTCAGCCCTCCCGCTGGTCTTCCTTGGCCCACAGCGCTACTCGAGCAGTGCAGTGGGCCAGGAAAATCGTGCCTGTAAGATTCTAAGTGGATTTCAGAGGATAGATGTGGGACGGATGTTTACTTTTGTGGGAGAATCCAGAACTAGGGGCCACTGTTTAAAAGTAAGGAGTCAGTCATTTAAGATCAAGATGAGTTAAAAAAAAGACCTCAGAGATTATGAGACTTTAGAATTCTCTTCCTCAGAAGATGGTTGAGACAGTCTTTGAATATCTTTGAGTCAGTAGATTCTCGATAAACAGGGAAGGTAAAATGTTGTCAGAGCTAGGCAGGAATGTGAAACTGCGGTTAAAATGAGGTCCACATTGGTCTTATTGAATGGTGGAACAAGCTGAAAGCTGAGTGGCCTACTCCTGCTTCTAATTCGTATGTTTGTATATTCCCAGTCTCTGCTGATGCTAATTAGTTCTATTGACAAGGTTAGCTACTTTTCGACTTGGGGTAATGATCATTCAGGATTCCGCCCCAAGGAACTCTTGCTAGAAAATGCAAATTTGTGAATAAAGGTCAGTTTTTATGCCACCCACAGTCATGTTGCCTACCTATATTCACTGCTTTGGCTTGAACAAGAGGAATGGCTATTAGTAAGCACCAATACTATTTACTAGCAAGAGTCATCAACTCCAGAATAGGAGGGAGAACTTTATATAGTGTTGTTTCCAGATCTGCAAATTTCATTCATCGTTAAGTCAAGTCCAAGCCCCTTTAAACACTTACCCATGATTAAATGAGGAAGCAAGAACTTTGGGTGGAACTTTTTCAAAAGTTCTAATTGTCAAACAGGCGAGAAAATGGTAGGTTTTCTCACCTTTTTTTTCAGCGAGCCAAGTTGCGTGAATTTACAGCACGCTGTAAGAAACTGTAATGTGAATCTTGTGAATCTCGTAAGGGGGGTGGAATCCCAGCTCGCTTTTGAGGCTGGCAGTTGAGCTCTCGGAGCATTATTTCACAGGCAGTTGACGTCCCAGTATATATGTACGCTATATACATAGCATACTGGGACATCTGTCACTCCCTCACTCCACTCCACCCCACACCTTATTGATACCCTGGCCAATTGCCACCTACAATCTCCGACCAGCCGACTGCCCTCCCTGATCTCCATCCTGGTCGCTTGAAACCGCCTACCCCCCCACCCCCTGCAACCCCTGATCACTGCCACCACCCCCGATCACTGCTCACATCAATCAGTCCCCCTCTCTGCAGTGTTCCTCCTTTCCCTCCCTTCTATAGACTCACCCCGCTAGGCCCTGCCTCCTTTGGGCCCCATCCCCATAAGGCCCCACTCCCTCATGCCCCCATTAGGTCCTGCCTCCTTGGAACTGTCAGAGTGCTGAGCTGGTGGTGCCAATGTGCCAGGCTGGCACTGCCTCATGGGCACTTCCTGATCTTGCCCCTAACCACCTGAGGGGCTTCAATGGCCTCCAATCTCACTGGTGAGGCCACCACTTATGGTGCCCGTTGGTGGGGACCATCTGTGATCATTGGTGAGGACCTTGACCAGTGAGAGGAGGTGAGTGAGCCTGGATATCCAGGGCTCATTAATGATATGTTAAACTTGTAATTAATATTTAAGTCAGCCTTGCCCCCTTCTTGGGTGTGAGACTGATTTTGCCTGCAAAACGGGACCAGCAAGATTGAGAGAGGTGAGAAACCGGGCGCAAACCTTATTTTTCACCTCTCATCCTATCTTACTGGCTCACCATGCTGGGCAATTGGTGTGACGAGCCGGTAAGATCCCACCCTTCTTTTGAAAAAGCAATGATTATGTATAGTTTTGGAGATGGAATAGTTCTTTTAATTTAGTTATTATTTGCTGTATCTTAATTTGGTATTTTTGAACACAGCCCTGTTACGTTCAGGCAAGAAGACCTTTCAATCATCTTTAATTGCACAGAAAGGTGGAAGTTTGCCCATTGCAACTTAGTTAAATGGGACAGGATATGGGGTGTCTGCCTTGTTCAAGTCACCGTCTCCACTCTGAGCTACTTTTAGCTGTTGAGGAAAACTTGATCCTGTCACTGAAGATGATGCAAAGACGAGCCAGTTTCTGTAGCAGTCTCGAGTTCCAGTAGGTAAGCCCTAGGAGGTATGGTATACTGACTGTGGAATGCTGGGAGGCGCCTATGACTGAGTTATTTATGAGGGCCACAGTGTTATGGAGTGTGAGGAATGGGACTATGTATGAATGAGTGCTATGGGAATAGTTTGGATGCAACAACAAGGGTTTGATGGACTTGTTGAACACATGTATGAGATAGTGAAAGGAACAGAGTGAGAGCAATGTCTTTCCTCACCAGACAGAGTTTTGCTATTGGTATTGGCAAGCTGATAGTGCTGTTTAATCAGCAAGAAGTTAGCTTTTACTCTCTCTGTCTGAACTTAATTTCTCCTCCAAGCAGCACACCAGATAAAGGTTTGTTTGTTGCCTGTTGTAACTGCTTCAGATTGAAACATTGTCACAAAAGCTGCTCATTTTTAATTCATTTCTGTCCATTCAGTGGCAAATAAAAGAATTATGCTGGAAGAGAAGATTTTTTTAAAAAAGAGAATGCATTTTTATGAGAGCTGTTTCTGTAAAAACCATAGAAACATAAACTCCCTACAGTGCAGAAAGAGGTCATTCAACCCATCAAGTCTGCACCAACAACAATCCCACTTAGGTCCTATTCCCATAACCCCACATATTTACCCCATTAATCCCTTTAACCTAAACATCCCAGGACACTAAGGAGTAATTTAGCATGGCCAAAGCACCTAACCCTACATCTTTGGACTGTGGGAGGAAACTGGAGTACCTGGAGGAAACCCATGCAGAAATAGGGAGAATGTGCAAACTCCGCACAGAAGTGACCCAATCCGGGAATCAAACTCAGGTCCCTGGAGCTGTGAGGGAGCAGTGCTAACCACTGTGCCACCGTGCCATACTGTCCTATGTCAGTTGTTGCTAGAACTGTCATTTGTGAGCAGGAGATGGTGGCATGTGTGTTGTCGTATTGATTTTTGCAATGGTTCCGTGCTGGTGAGACTGATTTAAGTTAGTTGCTGTGTACTATCCAACTGGTGTGCATATGGGCAAAAGATTTATTAAGAATGATATGGCATGTTGGCTCATCGTTGCAACTTTGCTTAGAAGTTTGCATCCATGATTTCCCAAGTTCAGATTGTGTCATTTGAGAAATGACGATCAAGGGCAGACACATATCTGCAGTGGGGGAGTGGAACTCCATTGCTGATTACATTCACTTCCTTTCAAATTTTGCCTGTTCCCTCAGACAGTGGAGAATATGTCACGGGAGGTGGGGGGGGGCGGTCAGGGACATAAGCTACCATGAAAGAGAAGATCAGAAGAGAAGTTTACTTAAGAAAAAATAGTCAAGGAACCAAGCTGATGTGGGAGGTGGGTGTGGGAGGCATTTAATCCCAGAGATGTTCATCAATTGTACGAGGTCTGCCAGCACAATGAGCCTCATCATTTCCTCCTTATGTTACTAGAGGGAGCTCTTCACCTTTGAAATGACATAATCTTGCGCAGCTGCAAGCACACTGTTCGTGACAGCCAATCAGAGAATTAAATTTGCACCACTCATGAGAAGTTAGTACACCAAACTCCTGAAGGAGGTTGCAAAATGGTTTGTGAAGAGGAAACTGTGTTTAAAAATTTCAAAAGTTGTAAAGAGATAAACAGAGCCGTGCAGGAAACTTTCCAATTTTCTCCCTTTGCTCCTGAAGACACTGACTTTAGATTGATTGGGCCAATGAGTGTGAGCTGCCCCCTAGTACCACATCAAAATGGTCATTCTCGTCTGTGTGCGCAGAATTTGAGTATGAACAGCATCTTTGGTAAGAGGGAATCACAGTTCAGCATCTGCCATCTCCTTTCAACACCTATACAAACAAATTCCAACAGAAGCCATTGCACATTAGTCAGAGTGCGATCTCTGCTGAGTTTCCATTCCTATCACAGAGTCAGTAGGATAGCCATAGGCAGGAAGTGAGTGAAGCTGTTTCTTAACTAGCTATTTATCCAGCTCTTTTTTAAAATGTTAACCTACATGATATTGAAGAACTAGCTGTAGAAATGCTCATTGCTTATGAGCCTTACCTGCAAGCTACACAAGGTGCTGCGGTTCACACCTCCTGACAGTGGACAACGGGAAGATATTGCTCGGAAGGTTAAGCCTCAGCTAAAACAATGTGAAGTTGAAACAGACTGAATATAAGGGCTACTTTATGACAACCAAAATTAATGTTGAGAAAAATTTTAGGGAATTAAAATAACGGCTCAATTAGTAATGATTGTGAGCAATGAAACAAAAAAGACCAGCAAGGTGCCAAGGTGAATTGTTGATCTGTGTTGAGTTAGCTGACCTCAGCAGCTAGCATGGGAGACCTCACATTGGCATCAAGATCCTGGAAAGAAAAATTGTATGGGTATGTATGACCTATCCTTTACTGCCAGCTTCCAGCTCAGTGGTAAAGTCTATTATGCCTGCAGCATATAAAGCTTTTAAAGATCAGAGATAAATGCTAGAAGTGTTTAACATAGCAACTGTAGCAGAAGGGTATCTGACATAGCAAGAGTTCATGTGGGGTTGCAAAACAATACTGCCTACGTTTGAGATACCTGACTTGAGTCAGTTGTGGACTATACGAAGACATATGTAAAAGCAAGATGGAGTTATCTCTGTATCCTATATGTATTTACATAGTTATGTGTTATCAATAAACAATTAATGTTCAGCCGTACAAGACTCAGAACCTCTTTGTGAGACCAACTGAATGTACAATGTACAACATGGTGGCACCATGGTGGCAACATGGTGGAAAACCTTCAGTGGAGTGGGGGCAGCAGTTCAAAAGCTGGAAAATTAAAGGAGTAGCATTCTGACCTGACCAGTAGCACTTGAAGTAAGCCACAGAGGGAGATGGCCTGAAAGAGACTCCATTACAAAATTGGAAGCAGAAAAACAGAAAAAAAAACTCCATTGTGCTGCTGAGGACTCTGCAAAATCTTGTGGTGGTACTATGATTCTTGAGAGAGTGCAGTGTCAAAGGATCGACCAGTGGTTAGCAGAAATGTAAGTTCTAAGCCAGGACTTGTTTAAAAAGCTACAGTGCAGCCCGTTTCTAAAAGCACTGAGGCCTGTCCCTGTTAAGAATTGGCATCGTACCATGTCGTAGCCAAGCTCGTAATAAGAAAAAAAAAGAAGCAGAAGGCTTAAAAACCTCAGCCAAAGCCAGGAATCGAGGGTCAAATGCCCAAACAACCTTCAGTTATGCAGGGGAGGCCCAGAATAGTTGATGGAGTAAATCACTGCAAATAAACTAGATCTCAGGTCAGGACTGCCATCGCAGCAGGAGTTTGCCTAAATGCGACAAATGGTAGTACAATACCATTTTTACAACCTGAACAGCATTTGAAGCTGTACCTGCTTGAACTTGAAACATATCAACCGTACCAGACTAATTTAAACTAATTCAAGGGCCAGAATACAAAAGATACAGAGCCCAAATACAAACTTGGGGACTTCAGCAGAAAAGATTCTTAAGATACATGATAGTTTTAGAATTAGATAAAAAGACTGAAGCTGAACAAGTGAACGAATTATCATGTTATTACAAGGCAAGGAATAAATAGGTCTTCAAATAATTCTAAAGAGGTTCTGAAATCCTTTGATACATTTTTCATCTAAGAAGCAAAATATTTTTAGAGAGCAAAATTCAATAAACATATCCATAAACCCGGAGAACTAGTTGATTCTTTTATAAATAAATTATAAAAGCTGACTGAAGGTTGTGACTACGGTGACCTTAAGTCAGAACTCGTAAGAGATGGAATTGGCTGACGATGCCCTTACAGGCAAAGGAAGATCTAACTCTAGAAAAGCCAGCCAAATAGTAGGCTGTCTGAAATCCGCCAACAGCATTGATTCACTTTAGTGGTGAAAGCAAGCCACCAGAGAAAACCCAACGTCCAGATAGTAAGGCAACAAAGGGGTAGAGTGACTCCAGGCCAAAGGAGTGCATACCAAACCGACCTCAAGAAGGTGGACAATCATCTCAGCACTGTGGAGCCAAACAACTTCACAGGAATGAGCAAAGTCCAGCAATCTCAGTGCAGTTTTTCAACTGCAACTACACAGGACATTTTGACAAGTCATGCAAAGTTAAGACACCCAGATGGGCAGAGGATCCCAAGACAATTCATGCCATTGAGATACCACACCAGGAAGAGACTAATTGTACATCGTGGGTGAGGTCACGGATGCTGGATTCTCTTTTTGCAAAGCAGGCATCTTAGTAAATTGGGCATTGGAGCCAGTGTTATGATCTTCTCAGATAAGGAATGTAGCTGAGTGATCTCTGGCTTTGAGTGACAGACACACCATTCTGTGCAATGGGGGGAATCCAACTTCGGACTATAAGCATGATCAGAGAACCACTAAGGTTGGTGAAAAGCAGTGCCAAATGAAAGGAAAGATGCGCAGTACTACAAAGATTAGTACTGGGCCAGAACATTGAGAGACTTTAGAAAACAACAATGGATAACTGAAAAATAAGGAACGAGAAATTAGAATATAAGAGTAAAGTATCAAGAAATATAAAAACTGATAGTAAGAGATTTTGCAAGTATTTTCAAAGGATAAGAATAGCTAAAGGAAACATTGATCCCAAAGAGCGGTGTGGGCAACCTGTGGCTCAGGGGCCATATGTGGCCCATCTGGGTTCTTGAGTACAGCCTACGAGACATTTTGTTGACTGTTGCCTGTGCACACTGATTTCCAGCTGCTTATTTTTATTCCTACTGAAGTGATATGCAGGTAAAGCAAGGACAAATGAAATACATTCTGATTGCACACAGCATTAACTGTGAGAGCTGTGCCCACCCTCTGCATTCAAAGTGTAAATACTTATTTTGAATTTACCATTTGAAGTTTATAGTTTTATTAATAGATGAATTTTCTATAGCTCATTATAGGCATTTTCTATAGCTCATTATGAAATATTTAGTGTGTATTAAATATATTTAATCTTATTTGTTTGGTCATGGTTATTGAACATGTCCAATTTCAATCTTGCGGCTCACTGAGATAAAGGTGATGAACTCGTGCGGTCACTCACTAGCCTAGGTTGCCCATCACTGTCTTAGAGGATGAGAGTGGGGAATTAATAATGGGAAACAAAGAAATGGTGGAGACTTTTATTATGTTGTACCTGTCTTTGCAGTAGAGGACACAAAGGGCATCCCAAGAATAGTTGAAAATCAAGGGTCAAAAGGGAGGGAGGAACTTAAAACAAGCACTCATTAAAGAAAATTTATTAGGAAAACTAATGGGACTGACATGTCCTGGGAACTTGATGATCTGCATATAACATGTTTAAAAAAGTAGCTACAGAGATAGTCAATGTCTTAGTTTTAACCTTCCAAAATCCCCAACATTATGGAAAGATCCCAGCAGTTTGGAAAAGTGCAAATGTAATGTCCCTGTTCAAGAAAGGAGAGAGACAGAAAGCAGCAAACTATAGGCCAGCTAGTCTAACATCTCTCATTGGGAAAATGTTGGAATCCATTATTAAGGAAGTAGTAGCAAAACATTTTGAAAATCATAATGCAATCAAGTAGAATCCACATGGTTTTATGAAAGGAAAATCTTGTTTGACAAATAATTAGAGTTCTTTGAGGTTGTAACAAGCAGGATGGATATAGGGGAACCAATAGATGTAATGTATTTGGATTTCCAAAAGGCATGTGAGAAGGTGTCACGTAAAAGGTCACTACACATAATTAGAGTTCGTGACATTGGTGATAATATTTTCACATCAATAGAGAATTGGCTAGCTAACAAGAAACAGAGATAACCGTTTTCAGGTCAGCATACTGTAATTAGTGGGATGCCACAGGGATCAGTGCTGGAACCTCAACTATTTACAATCTATATTAATGACTTTGATGAAGGGATAGGATGTATCAGAGACAAATTTGCTGATGATACAAAGACAGGAAGGAAAGCAAGTTGTGAGGAGAACAAATATTGGTAGGAAAGTAAGTTGTTAAGGAAGACACAAAGGACAGGATTTTCTGCCCAACTTTGGATTCACCCTTAAATACTCCATTTGAGATTGCATCATTCAAGTCCTGATTATAGCTGTTGGAATGCAATCAATACCAAACTGAAAAGTAAAATAGTAATGGGCTGGCTGTATTAAAATACCAAAGGCAGATATTTCCTGCTCCTAACATGCCTCTCGGTTAATATCAGGGTCATTGTTTCTGACTATCTTGGTCCTTTTCACGTTTGAATCAGGTTCAGCACAGGCCACATAATTACTCAAACTCTGTCTATCCTGTACCAACATTGTAACTTCAATTCCACATTCAGAAGATAATTCCCTCCTGTAATAGTGTGGACTTCTTCATTTTTCTCACCAACCATCATATGAGTGGTTCAAATGTGTCTATAAATTTCTGCTAAACTTATAATGCCCAAGTTAATATTACTAAATCCATTGAAAATAACTTCCTCCACTGTCCACTATGCCACCAATCTTGGTGTCATCTGCAAACTTACTAACCATGCCCCCTACATTCTCATCCAAATCAGTAATATAAATGACAAATAACAGTTGGCCCAGCATTAATCCCTGAAGCCCACTGCTGGTCACAGGCCTCCAGTTTGAAAAACAACTCTCTACAACCACAGAAGCCAGTTTTGTATCCATTTAGATACCTCACCCTGGATCCCGTGAAATTTAACTTTATGCAACAACTTACTGTGCGGAATCTTGTCAAAGACCTTGCTAATGTCCAACTGCACTGCCCTCATCTACCTTCTTGGTTACCCCATCCTCTGGCTTCTGTCATCAAGCCAATTTTGTATCCATTAAGTTATCTCACTCTGGATCCCATCTACCTTCTTGGTTACTCCATCCTCTGGCTTCTGTCATCAAACCAATTTTGTATCCATTAAGCTCTCTCACCCTGGATCCCATTTAGATACCTCACCCTGGATCCCGTGAGATTTAACTTTATGCAGCAACCTATCATGCAGTATCTTGTCAAAGACCGTGCTAAAGTCCGACTGCACTGCCCTCATCTACCTTCTTGGTTACCCCATCCTCTGGCTCCTGTCATCAAGCCAATTTTGTATCCATTAAGCTATCTCACCCTGGAAGCCACAAAATTTAACCTTGTGCAACAATCTACCATGTGGTACCATTGTTGTCACACAGCTTTGATTTGAAATTTCTGAGGCTTCCAAGCAAGCTGGAACATTTGAAACCATCTCCATTTCATTGGAAACCTTTAATCTCTGTCGATTTCAATGTTCAGCGCTTTGAAAAATACCTCAATTGATAACTCAATGGATTTCTACTTATGCTGCATTCAGCTGTGTTTATTTTCATTTCCCTTCACACTTAAATACATCTCAATTATCTCCATTCATCCTAATTGCAATGCTTACAAAGATTCTAAGCCTAATTGACAGCTGTGGTTTCTTCAAAAGGAATAATTGATTTAATTTCCTCTTTCGCAAACCACTTATTCTTTCATTTTTTGCGGGGGGTGCGGGGTGGTGGGGGGAAGGGGGCCCGTCTCCAAGCACAGAGATCAGGACACCCTTTCTTGGAATAGCCAGGGTGGCTAGCGGCTTTCCTGAAATGGCCTCATTAGCATCTTTCAGGTGGGTGAATCCCATCTGACAGACATTGCCAGCTGGAAACTCTCCTGATTTCCTGCCAATGTGGGCAATTTAGTCCCAATTCAGGAGAATCACAGCCTGGATCTTTGTGAAATTAAATCTTGCAATACTTGGGAAATAAAGTTATTAAAGGATCTGGTGGAAGGTAGGAATTTGGAATAGAACGATAGAACTGGGACTTTGCACAGAATAAAAAAAAACTCAGCTTGGATTGATCCCACTTTCCAGAAATCATTGTGCAGTATCTAATTCACAGCATGTGCCACTTACTTCATTAAAATCTGTATATTTTCACATGTATGACCACATTTGTGGGTTTTTATTTATATTTTTTCTCTATATGTATTCAGTAAAACAAGCTTTTTCCATGGCAGTCTGATCAAGTTTATAGCTTGATGTGGGTGGGATCCGTCAACACATGGGAATCCAGGCATTAGCTGGATGTAATGCATACACCTTGCCCAGTCAGAACACTTATTCAGTCCTACTCATGTGATCTATTACTCACATTTTGTTTATAACTCTCAACCAATCAAATAGTCCATTTTACTTGAGTTTTTTATTATCTTGACTATGCAGTATAAACACACACAAATGAAAAATTGTCTCCTTTAAGGAATGTTTGTGGTTTTTTTTATTTCTTTCCCTCCATAAGCTGCTTCTAACAAACACACAAATCTTAAAATACTGCACAAACAGGAAGCATGCATTCATGTGGGTTACATTTAGAATTCTCCAGTCCCAGCCATACAGTTGGGACATGGTCAACAATCTATTACTATTTATTGGCAAAGTGGCACCAATATTGCAGGGATCTGAATGGAGAAAAGCCCCTTGCCTTAGTTCACACATTGAATATTTGGCACCTTCTGAGGCCTCCCAGGCTAGATCAACATTACTCAGCTTGTCTGTTACCTCAAACACCCTTTTCTGGATGAATGTTTTTTGTTATGGCTTAGGAGTTGGAGGCACCAGCAATTAAGAGAAACCACAGCATGGGCTGCCCTGCTTCCCACTGGGACATTGGGGCTTTCACCACGCTCTGATTGTGCAGTAAAAATATGGTCAGATATTAACCATCATAGAGCTACAAAAACCACAACAAAAATGTGACAAATTTTGTATACTTTCCGGCTTATTTGCAGGGATAACTACATATTTGATTTAGCAAAGAAAGTGGACATGTTCAGAACAGTAAAACTGTATTTTTGTGAAATGATATCTTGCAAATGGTTTTGTATTGCCTGTCCTGATTCATTTTTACCTTTTGTTTTCCTTTTTTACTTGTATTGTAAACAACAATGGCCTGAAGCATGGGGTGCAGGGGCATTTGGAGGGATCCCTGAAGATATAGAGGAGGCATTGATATATAAGAGTTATGGTGAGGATACGGTGGTGGGAGATAGCTGGGTTGAGGAGTGAGAGCTAGGGTGCCTAATTCATTGATAGAATTGGTCTAAATGAATGCAGCCAGAACTTCTGATTTGAATGTCTTGACATCTCAAATATAATCGGCCTTCATTCCCATCTTGAGCCAGCTGCTGGAGGTGACAGTCTCGACTCTGACCCACCTCTGCCATGAAGATAGCTTGGGTGGGCAGGAAGCTGGATTGTGTCATCAGGAAATTGCTGACTCACAATACCCACCTTGAAGGTGAAAATTCAGATCCAGCTACGCATAGCTGTTAGCTATTATCAAAAACAAATGCTTAGATGTGCTGTTCTTCAAAACTGCCTCATTAAACACTCACAGGGCAGGTACAGCACAATTTTGATGTTTGATTCCAGAAAGTAGTGAAAAATAGAACTAAAGCTAATCGTTACACACTTCTATAAACTTTATTTACAGAAGTATATATTACAAAAATGATTTGCTTTTTTACAAATCACCCATATAACCCATATTTGCCCAAGTGAATTTTTTTCCCCTGAATTATTGTTTCTAAAAATTCTCTATAACGGAGATTAAACTGATTCATTGTAGTTGCTGGGCTTACCTTTATACTCTTTTTGAACAAGATTAACAAAATAGATCTTCCTCAACATTGTCCCATTAAAGACAACTATGACAGGGATAGAAAGGGTTAGGTGTAGTGTAAAACTCCTTTAAACTGCCCCATCAAACACTTGCACAGCAGATACAGCATGGTAGATACAGAATAAAGCTCACTCCACATTCTCCTGTTAAACATGCTCAGCATAGGTTAGTTACAGAGTAAAACTCCCTAAACATGCTGCTGCAAAAAAGTTGCTCAGTCCTAACTTTGAAAGATCATTATTCTCCACTGGAGAAGCTGGAGCTATTCTCCTTTGAGCAGAGCAGATCTTGAATTATTTTGACAGTGTAATTAAGATGGAACTGTTTCACATGGCAAGCGAATTGTTAAACAGAGGACAGAGATTTAAGGTGATTCACAAAAAATATAGAGATGAGATGAGGCATTTTTTATACAAATTGTTCTAATCTGAAACATGCTGTCTGAAAATGTGGTAGAAGCAGATTGAATAATAACTTGCAAAAGGGAATTGGATAAATGATTGAAGGGAAAACATTTTGTAGGACAATATTTAAAGAGCAGGTAAATGGAACTCATTGAATAACAATACCAAAGAGCTGGCACAGGCACAGTGAGTTAAATGGTTTCCTTCCGTGCTGCATCAATCTATGATTTTGACTTTTAGTTGCCCTTATATTGATGTCATGCCCAGCCATCTACCTATCTGCCCTGCAGATGGCTGGATATGATATCAATACAAACATTGAGAAAGTGTGTGAAAATTATGATGTCACAAGAATTACTTTTATCAGTAAACGTAAACTAGTATCTACTTGTAACACCAGTCCAAAACCCAACTGGGAAAATGAATGAAGTACAAAATGGATAATTGAATGGAATAGGAAGGTGGTCTACCATTGAGCCTCCTTTGTGTCATAATCTGTACAGGTCTTTAAGGGAGAATAAGCATGGGTGGGGACTCAATAGCTTCTGTCCAACATCACAGCTTGAGATTGATGTGGACCATCATGTTAACAGCTGTTAGACTGCATGATGAACACTGTGCATGATGAACACTGTGTGATGCAGGCTATTTGAAGTACCAATGCTAACATCATCAAATCACTCCATTTCCCAACACAACTATTCAGTATAATTAAATGTAGTCATCTTCCTTCTCAAACAGAGATTAAGAAAACAATATATGAAAATGTTGATTCTTTGAAAAATATTGTCCCTTTTACTCTGGAGTTGGAATTCAGGGCAAAATAAACAGGGTCTAAAATCCTTGGGTCTTGTGCGAGGCATGTAGCAGCATAATTGGAGTGTCAAGGCTGAAATTTAAACTGAGAGTTGATTTCACATGGCTGTTGCACATTTGCTATTGAGCATTGCTGAATGGAATTCAGTAAAAGGAGCCAGATTGTGGAGGATCTGAAGATGATCTCATTTGTCTCACCTACTGCAGGTCTGAACTGACATTTGGCATGTGTTGGTGAACGTGATGTTCAGTTGAACAAGGCATAAGAAATCATAGAAAAATTCAACACAAAAGGAGGCCTTTTGGCCTCTCGGCCTCTCATAGGCCCACAACCCTTGAATCATGTTTCTACAGGTGGACATTTGGGTATTTTTTAAATATAGTTAGAATTTTGGCCTCTACAATCCTTTCAATTGTAGCAGTGAGATCCAGTGTTGTTCTGTTCTCTGGGTGAAAAGTATTTCTTTATCTTCCCTCTAATCTTGTACAAGTTAATTTAAATCAATACTCCTGGTTTTTATCCCTCTGGTAATATAAATAGGCCACCCTTATTTACTTGATCTTCCTCCTTTTAATTTCATACACTTCACACTGGCATCTCCTGTTTTAAGAAAATCAGGAGTAGCTTATTCAATCTTTCCTCATGGCTAAATCTTTCCAGCCCTGGCAACATCCAGGTTGGTTGTAACACCCAATGATTACAACACAGAATAATGCCATTCAACTTGTTGATTTAATGCTTGGTCTCTGGTCCTATTCCCCACCCTTTTCCTGTGGTCCTGCATTTTTTTTCCCTTTCAAATCCTTATCCAATTCTCTTTCAAGTCCTTATCCAATTCCCTTTTGGTAGTTACCTTTGAATCTACCTCTATTACTCTTTTTGGCAGTGAATTTCAATTTGTATTCACTGTCTATGTAAAGATGTTTTTCCTTATCACCATTGGATCTTTGTCATTCACCTTAATTAGGTGCCCTTTGTTCATGATTCTTCCATTAATGGGAATTAGTTCTCTCTGTATACTCCATCCAAACCACTCATAATCCCGAACACATCTATCAAGTCTCCTCAAAATCTCTTCGCTGAGGAGAACAACTTCAGCTTCTCCAATTTATCTGCATAACTGAAATCCTTCATCCCTGGGACCACTCTAGTAAATCTTTTTTGCACCCTCTCCGAAGACTTCTAATTCTTCCTAAGGTGTGGTGCACACAATTCGATTCAATACTTCAGTTGAACCTGAACCAGTATTTTATAAAAGTTCACTATAACTTCTTTGCTTCTATATTCTGTCTCTATTTACAAAATCCCAGGATCCCATATGCCTTTTTAACTACTTTCCCAACCTGCTCTGAACCAATAATCACTTGTATTCACATACCCTCACATCTCTTTTTTCCTGTACCTATAATTTAGAATTGTATCCTTTATTTTATACTTCCTGGCCTTGTTCTTCCTACCAAAATGTATCACTTCACTTTTTTTACATTAAATTTCATTCACCACGTTAGTCCATTCCAACTTGACTCTTAAAGTCTATCACTATCGGCCTCACAGTTCTCTACAGTTTTAAGTAATCTACAAATTTTGTAACTGTGCCCTCGACACTCAGGTTTAGGTGATTAATATACAAATAAAAGCAATGGTCCTTGTGCTGACCCCTGGGGAGCTCCAATCTACATCTTTCTCCAATCCAAAAAATAACCATTCACTAATAATTTCTGTTTTCTGTCTGTCTCATTTATCTGAATTAATCCACACTTGTCCAAGTGATTGCTAATTTTGTCCCTGATTATTTCTAAACATTTTCCCATCACGGAGGTTAAACTAACTGGCTTCCAGTTGCTTGGTTTACCTTTGTTCCCTTTTTTTAACAAATGTGAAACATTTACAATTCTCCAGTCCTCTGGCAACACCATTATTATTGTTGAAGGATTATAGCCAGTACCTCCATATCCCACCTTTATTTTCCTCAGATGAGTCCCACCCTGTCCTGGTGACTTAAGAATTATAAGTACAGATAGCCAAACTTAAAACTTTGAACTACCCTAATCCTCCCCTTTATCAATTTTAGATTATCTAGTATCTCATTTTTCACTCTGATTTTAGTAGTATCTTCTTCCTTGGTAAATACAAATGTGTGGAAGAGAGCATCTATCAAGTGGGCTGCTTCGCCCTGGGTGGTGTGAAACTTTTTGAACGTTGTTTGAACTGCACTTCTCCAGATAAATGGGGAGTGTTCCCTCAAACTCGAGACTTGAACCTTGTAGATGTTGGAAATGCTCTGGGGAGACAGGAGGTGAGTTATTTTGTGCAAAATTAATTACATGGAATAGAAGCTATTGTGCCTCTGAATTAATCCTCTCTCATGCTGGTTCTGCTGGAAAGATTTATATTGTTGTCTATGCCGCACTACTGAAGGTAGTACCACATAAAATAATCCCTCCTCCACTCAGTTTTGTGGCCCATCGTATCTGTGCTAGCTCTTTGAAAGAACTATCCATTAAGTGCCATAGTCCTGCTTTTTCTCAATAGTATTGCAGTTCCTTTCCTTTTTAAATATTTATGCATTTGGAAAGATGCAGCTTAATCCGGGATTGTCAACATGGATTCGTGAAGAATAAGTATTGCCTCACAAATTTGATTGAGTTCTTTGAGGAGGTAACTAAGTGTGTAGATGAAGGTACAGCAGTTGATGTCATATACATGGATTTTAGTAAGGCATTTGATAAGCTTCCCCATGGTCGGCTCATGAAGCAAGTAAGGAGGTGTGAGATAGAGGGAAATTTGGCCAATTGGCTAAGTAACTGGCTATCTCATAGAAGACAGAGGGTGGTGGTGGATGGAAAATTTTCAGACTGGAGACCAGTTACCAGCAGTGTACCACAGGGATTAGTGCAGAGTCCTCTGCTATTTGTTATTTTTATCAATGATTTGGAAGAGGGGGCTGAAGGGTGGGTCACTAAATTTGCTGATGACAGCAAGATTGATGGAACAGTGGATGAGGTGGAGGGCTCTTGTAGACTGCAAAGAGACATTGATAGAATGCAGAGCTGGGCCGAAAAGTAGCAAATGGAGTTTAACCCTGATAAGTGTGAGGTGATTCATTTTGGTAGGACAAATTTGACTGCGGATTACAGAGTCAACGGCAGGGTTCTGAGGAACGTGGACAAACAGAGAGATCTTGGAGTTCATATCGACAGATCTGTGAAGGTTGCCACTCAAGTGGTTAGATCCGTGAAGAAGGCCTATGGTGTGTTAGCGTTTATTAACAGGGGTTAGAGTTTAAGAGCCGTGGGGTTATACTACAATGTATAGGACCTTGGTGAGACCGCATTTGGAATATTGCGTGCAGTTCTGGTCTCCTCACCATAAGGAGGATGTGGAAGCATTGGAGAGATTACAGAGGAGATTTGCCAGGATGCTGCCTGGTTTGGGGGTGGTAGGCCTTATGAGGAAAGGTTGTGAGTTAGGGCTTTTCTCTTTAGAGTGGAGGAAGATGAGAGACAACTTAATAGGGGTTTATAAGATGATGAGGGGATAGATAGCATGGATGTTCAGAGACTATTTTCTCGGGGGGATGTAGCTGTTACTAGGGGGCATAACTATACGTTCATGTTAGGAGATATAGGAGGGAAGTCCAAGGTAGGTTCTTCACTCAGAGAATGGTTGGGGTGTGGAATGGACTGCCTGCTGTGATAGTGGAGTTGGACATTAGGAACGTTCAAGCGGTTATTGGATAGGCACATGGAGCACACCAGAATGATAGGAAGTGGGATAGCTTGATCCTGATTTCAGACAAAGCTCAGCACAATATCAAGGGCTGAAGGGCCTGTACTGTGCTGTACTGTTCCATATTCTATGTTATTCAATTCCCTTTTCAACGTTATTATTGAACTTGCTTCCACCAATCTTTCAGGCCATGTATTTTAGACTGTAACAACTCAGAGGACGTGATGTTACGGTCCCGAAACTGTGAAATCTCGCCCAAAATCAATGGAGCTTTCCATTGTCCGCCCCTCACCTGCTCCGAGTGGGACGGTAAAATTCAGGCCAGTGTGTCAAAACAAAATCGTCTCATTACCAGCTGTCTTAAATCTTTGTCACTGATTATTGATATTCCTGCCAGTGGAAACAGTTTTTCCTTATTTATTCCATTGAAAGCTCTCATAATCTCGAACAGCTCTAATAAATTTCCCTTTAACCTTCTCTGCTCTGAGGAGAACAATTCCAACTTCTCCAATATCTCTGTACAACTTAATATTGTACAATTGCAGTAATGCATAGTAGAACACAATGTATTACAGCATTGAATGACCACAGATAGATCGTACAAGATAAATTTCCTGTCTGTCATTGAGTGAGAAATCTAAGATGTCAATTATGCTTTACAGTCTGCAGAATTCCACTCTAATGGGCACTATTTCAAAGATGATATTCCTGTGTTCTCCACAAGACTAGGGAATGATGCTTCATAAATAAAGTTTGTCTCTTTTTTTAACTGTTTCATGGGATCTGAGCGTCACCAGCAAGGCCAGCAATTGTTGTCGATCTCTGACCTAAGACGCTTGCTAGGCCATTTCAGAGGGCATTTAAAAGTCAACCACATTGCTCTGGATCTCAAACTATGGCAACTGAGGCTGGAAAATTGGCTGGAAAATCCCACCCTTCCTCTCCATGAGACTTCATGATATGCTGAGACTTTCTTTCAAAGCAATCTGGATAATAAGTCTTCCTTCCTAAAGGGGGCTTTAATGCCGTGAAACATGTGCCCCTGAATAAACAAGTCCTCTATGGAGTCCTGATGCAAAGCTCCCTTTAACAAGGATTCAGACAGTGAGACCCCATTAGGAAGTGTATTAGTCTACAAACGCAATCACAGACAATATCAATCCAATGTGCCTGTATGCCCCTGTTAGGCATGAAGGAGTTGCAACATATTGTTTTTACCGTCTGTCTACATGTGTGTACAGCAGTCCTCTGGCTGGCGTCATTATTGCTAGACATGGGTAATGTTGTTGTTAGAAGCAGAAAAAAATACAAAAATGAGTCATTATGTCATTTAAAAAGAGCTGTTTTTAGTGCATCTCCCTGTCTCTTCATCTATCCCACATCACATTGATCCCGATTATTAGTCTGGGAAAATATTGTTACAGTGTCCTGTGGAAAAATCTCCACATCCTGTTTATGCTCAACATCAGCTTTTTCTCATTTCTGGAATCCCAGTGCGTCTGTCCTCAATTTGCCACTGGTGTGTTTCATGGGGATTACCTCTACTTTGCCCAATTATTTTTGGGGTATGGAGGCAGCGTCTAAAACAAGACCTGGAATTTTACCACAGGAATTGAAGTGAACAAGGGGCGGATCATGGGAAGATCTGTTGACGTTGGGTGGGATTTTACGCTTTCGGGACGAGCGAGATTGTAAAATCCCGCCTGGTGTTATTTAGTTCAGGGAATTTGGCATCACTCAGCCATTTGATTCTATGGATGTACACCCTGATTTTCTCACTGGCCCCTTGATTGCTTCTGTTAGCAATGTCAATACCAGATGGTTGAAAACAAGTTAGTTTGTTGCAGTTTCTGTCTCCTCTCACCAAACACACCTTGGAAATATAGAGCGTGGGTCAGACACAGTGTAAAGTCCCTTTCCTTTGTTTTATCAAATGATCCCAGGACAGATACAGCATAGTTGAGATACAGAGTCCCTCTAAACTTCTCCATCCAGGGCAGGAACAGAACAGGCTAGATACAGAGTGAAGGTGTCTCTACATTGCCACGCCAAACATTCCCAGGTGCAGTACAAGTTAGATCCAGAGGAAAGTTACCTCTACACCAAGGGTGGAAAAATTTTTCAACTGGAGGGTGACATCTGGATATGGAATTTGCGTGGGGTCACTGGCCATAAACTTTCAGGAAACAAACAACTCTGATAAAGATTAAACACAAGATCTTTGTTAGTATAATTAATACCATCATAATGATGTTTACATACAAAAATGAAACTAAATGTACTTCGTCATTATGTCTTCTTGGTTTAATGTGAATGATGCAGTTGGTCTTTACAATGGCGTCAAAGCCTGCTTTCATATTTTTTCCATGTCCATAGACTTACTGAGTACTTCCAGCATTTTCTGTTTTCATTTCCAGTATCGGGAATATTTTACTTATATCCTGCCAGTATGAATTTTGCTCTTCTGTGACTAAAATATGGTGGTTGCAAGAATCACCACGGGAAAAACCAGTAAAGAAAAGAGAAAAGGAATGAGACGAGACTAAAAGACTTCATAGAGGCTGTTATCCTATTTCGTGGGGAATACAATGATCTGTATCCTCATCCTACCTCCCATTCCTAATACTGGGATTTAATATACTCAATTTTAAAAGAAGTGCTACCAAATGCATCTGTAATTTGTTCCATACCCTTTTGGGAAAATGTTGGGGGGTGATTCTCTGGCCTCGCCCGGATCCCGGAGAACAGCATATGGGCCTAAAAATCAGTTTCGCACCTGCCATCAAACAACTTATAATTGTCCAGCCACTTTCTAAAGGCGCAAACTAGATCATACCCAGAAATGAAATAAGACCTATTTCTATGAGCTGACTGGATTTCAATCTCATTAGCAAGTTCGGCATGTGATTGTCTTCCCTCCCAGAATGCTCCCACCTCTCTGGCAGGATGTCACATGGGTGCGAATCTCTAATGGTCCCTTGAAGTGTGGTTGAGGCTCAACAGTCGCGTGGGTGAGCGAGGAGGTGAATACTGCTGAGCCCCAACCTCCAAGGTGCACGAGGGCAGGTTAGCTGCTGCCGTGGTGGGCAGTGCAGGGGCTTGGGGGCTCAGGCTGGGCTAGGTGTCTTCAGATCATGCGTTACTATTTGGTTAGGGCTCATGTGGTGAGCATTCTCACACTTGCTTGCTGAAAGATCTTCGAGGGGTCCCATGTGAGGTCCAGTTCAAATCCCACTAATGTCGCACTCTTAACCCTGTCACCCATCTGTTGGAAAGACTCTGTGGTGTGTTGCAGACATTCCATCCCAAGCCCCATTAACAGTTATAAGCAGGTCTGGCAGCTATCACCCCAATCAATGGAGCTTGGCAGGTATTATCAAGGCTTTTCATGCCTATGGTGGGCACCCATCGCATGAAAGTCAGGAGAGTGCTCCCTACCATCAGTGTGAACAACGCTATGTCTGGAAGCCAGTTTGCACTATATGTCCTGGTGGGTACACACAAGTTTATATTGCAAGGGATCCTTAATAAGGACCTTCTCACAGCCAATGTTATGCTCTGCGTGAGCAGCAGGGTGCTGAGCTCGGTCTGTCTCATGCTGCCACCAATGGCCTGTGATATCAAGGGTCTGTATGTGATGAGACTGGCCATCTGGAGGGACAGTTTTACGCCTCACACTAGCAACCACTCAAATGCACTGGGTGCGCAAAAGGCATTGTGCCCCATCGTATGAAGGGAGGGGACAACTGTGTGGGATGGACATTTGCGACCATGTGGGGGCAGTGGGTGCCTGTGGCTGCTGAAGCGATGATATGTTAACAGTCAGCAGCCAATTGAGGTGGCTCATGGCATCGGGGATAGTGATGGATTGCCAGGATCCAGAATCAAATGGACATGGGGTGCTGGGAGGGATTGTGGCTTGGGGGCCTGGGATGGATCACCTTATGAACTGTTCCCCAATCCCTGAGAGCAATCATGAATTTTGGGATTGAGCCAGTAGAGTGGGCAGTAATCGTTACTTCTGCTGTGGCAGCTGACGAGGTTGCCATCTACGGCAAGGCCAACCCAAGCTGGAGATCTGATCAGGAGACAGCCTCCCATTAGCCCAAGGAGGGGGCCAGAAGACGGAGGAGAAGGAAATGTTGACTGCACAGGACTCTACAATGAACAGCAAGGTGCACTGTGCTGCAGAAGACTCCACCTGACCCCGGAGACAGTGTGACACCTGTGCCGTGTCCTCACGGACCTGGCACCTTGTGGAAAGGTTGGGGGAGACACCTGCTACCGGTGGCTGTGAAGGTCACAGCAGCCCTGAACTTCTAAGTCACTAGATCATTCCAGGACTTGAGTGGAGACCTGTGTGGCATCTCCTAGTTGTCAGCCACAGCTGATGCTCAGGCATCCCAATAGATCTATTTTGACCCAGCCAGGCTCAACAACATGCTTGGGCTGAAGGCTTTGCCCCCATTGCTAGTCCACCTCAGGTGCAGGGGGCTGTCGATGGCACACATGTTGCTCTGCAAATAATGTGGAATCAGGGAATGCCCTTCGTCAGTCGCAGGGGGTTCCATTCTGTAGAGGATGTGGACTAGGAGGATCTGGAGGACGGGGCAAAGGAGGACCCAGGGGACCAGTAGCAGGAATTGTCGGCCTCCAAGGGAATTCTCCCATCTGAATGCATAGCAGACAACCTGCAGGCCTGCCCCACTACTCCGAGACTGGGTTGCCATTTTTAAATGGAAACTGATCTCCATGCTTGGAGTCAGGCCCTCCCTGTGCCCCTCCCAAAAATAAATTGGTAGCCTCCACACTGACCGGCGGGCACCACCAACCCCTCACCAAAGAGGGGCATCCCCCTTGGTCACCCAGAAATAGCAGAGAGCACCCAACCCTACACACCAAGCTGGCATGATGGTGACCCAACAACCCCCCACCCCCATTCTTTCCCTGGTAGATACCCCACTTAGTCCCCTTCAGCTTCACATTGGCCACTCAACCCCCTTCTCCTCAGACCGCCCACTCAGCTCCATTTTCCCATCAGATACCCCACTCAAGTCCCCTTTCCCTGTCAGATCCTCCACTCAGCCCTCATCTCCCTCAGATCCTCTACTCACCTCCCTTTCTCCCTCAGATTCCCCCCCTCATTTCAACCTCCTTCCCCCTTAAACCCCCTACTCAGCCATTTCCCCCTTAGATCCCCTACTGTGACCTTCTTTCCTGTCAGATCCTGCACTCAGCCCCCATCCCTCTTAGGCTCCCCCCACTCAGCCCCCACCTTCCCCCTTAGACCCTCCACTCAGCCACCTTTTTGCTATGTGCCTTGGCAGTGCCAACAGTGCACTACCCCTTGGCACCCTGGCACTGACACCTGGCCTGGCACAAGTGGTTTGCATAAGAGGAGGTAAAACCAGAGGCTGTCAATCAGACTTAGACACTGTCAACATTGTGGTCAGATCAATGGGGTACTTGAGGTGCATTCAAATGTGAAAGGAAATAAAAATAAATACAGGAGGCTGGGACGTGATAATCCATTGAGCTGGCAGCTGATTCTTTTATAGGCACTGCATGTTGAACTTGTTACAAATTAAAGGCTTCAAGTGCAGTGGAGAGAGTTTCAATGATTTCAGCTTGCTGGGATGCCTGAGCAACTTCAAATCAAAGCTGTGAGCATGCACTGGGCCGAGTGCACAGCTGTTTAGGCTGGAACCTCACCCAACCCTCGAAATTGAGCTCAAATTCCACCCAAGATTGGCGCATGCACGGCAACCCCACACTGACAGCCTCCCTCTTTGTTGGCCAGTTCAATCACTGGCCAGCCCTGTGACCCCCGCAACACTCTCTGTCCCCATGACTTGATCGCTGGGCTGCTGACAATTCCTGGGCTCAGCCCAACACCCTCTCCCCCTCCTGGCCCGCCTCAATCTCTCCAGGCCCCCCTCCAATGTCCAACCCCATTGCTAGCCTCCCTCCTTCCTCCACCAATCCCTAGGCAGAGTGATAGCAGGACCCCCCTGCCCCCATTGGGCCCTGCCCCAATAGGCCCCAACCCTTTGACACTGCCTGATGCCTGATTGTATTTGCATTTTGCCCTTGAGCAGTGCCAGGGGGCACTGGCTGGCACTTCCAGGATGCCCATGCTCAATGGGCACCATCCCTCTGCTGCTTGATCTCCTGGGAGGGGGGCCCGATTGCCCCCCTTCACTCCAGCAGGGCTGGGTCGCTAGTTTCCTGAAAGTGCAGAGTTGGTGTAATCCCTGCTGGAGTGAAACACTCTGATGGGTTGGGAGAGGCTAACAGGCCCAGAGCCCTCAGTCTCAGCTCACTAATCTAGTTTAAATTGTAGGGAAATGGTTCTTTAAATTGCTTTCACATCTTCCCAGTGATTCCCAGCGTGGAGCAGATGCTGTCAGAAATCTACCGCTGGGAGACGTAAGCATTGCACGAACATTCGCGCAAACCCCAGAAATTGGCCGCCATGGATTTCACCCGGTCTGCTGTGCTAAAACGTTAGTGGAACGGATTGGGAGAATCATGGCCCTCCACTCTGTCAGAGCATTTCAAAGGGGTCTGCTCTCATATGCAGCTTTTGACAGAGATAAAGGAAAATCTGCGCTACAGAATGAAGTGTTGCAATGATTTAAAATCTTATCAAGTGACCGGGGAGCGTCACCCCTGCAGAGAGTAGCGTGGTCAACTCCTTACACCCAGCCTGAACCCACCCAATGCCCAGGACCCTTCCTGTGCAGTCTGGAAGCAGCAAAGGGGCAAATGGATACTGGACCTACCTCCTTGATTCCTCTCGAGGCAAAGGCACCAAGCCAGGGTCTCAGGAGGCAGGGCACAATTGGCACTGCCAAGGTGTGGCCTAAAGGGAGGCGACATAGGGTCCTGAGAGGGAAGGGGGTTGGAAGGAATGGTCTGAAGGGAAGGATGGCTGTGTAGGGAGTCTCAGCTGGGAGGGAGCCTGAGGGGGCAGTCTAAAGTGAAATGGGGGGCTGTGTAGGGAATCTGCATGGGGAGGGAGCCTGAGAAGAGGGTTGGGTTGGATAATCCTGATGTCTGCATGTTGTGGGGAGGGGGGAGGATGGATGAGGATGCCTCTCACTGCTGAGGGATTGGTGGTGCTTTCTTGACCCTTGGGGTCCAATACACCAGGTCCTTGTTTGCGAGGACCTGTACCCACCTGGTGCAGATACCGCTGGGGAGGTTAGTGAATAATGAGCTATTTGAATTGGGCTTCAAGTCTGCGTGGTGTTTGGGAAGCTGATCGCTGCCGGCAACGTGGTCTGGAAGGGTTGCAATGGGTTTGGCAACCGGTGCAGAATGCATTTTTCCAGCAACTCTCAGTTCCCCAGGCCATTGTGATATATGCTGGGAGTTTGCAGACCTGGAGAATCCCCCGGGTGCATGAGCTCCCAGTGCATATCCCAATGGCCAGGAGAATCCCCCCCAACCCATGGAAACCTCCCCCAACCATGGGGCCCCTCCACCACTGTGCTCCCAGTATCTCTCCCACAGAGTCCACTCTGACACTGAACCCCTGGAACAGCCACCTCACTCTTCCAGGGAGCAGTACCAGGTTGCTACCCAAGCATGATCCTCTTCCTCCCTGGGGGCTGTATTTACCTGCGCTCCTTCAGGAGGTTCTGTTCGCTAGCTGAACATTATGCGGAACCTGTCGTGATTCATGCCTGAGTGCCGTCATGCCAACATGAATGAACAGTCAAACGTGGAGGACAATTAGGCGTAAATGCCTACCAATCACATTCAAATAGATGTAAATGGATATCCTGACTTTTAAAGTTGGGATCCTTATTATGTCATTGGTGGGGATGCAGGGACAATTGTGGGCATCCTGCTTGATTCTCTGCTCCCTCTGCTATTTCCAAACCCCCTCTGCCCAAGAATGGGAGTGGAAAATCCCCATGTAGTGTTTCAGATCGATGATGCTTCATCAGAACAAAGGGAAAATAGAACTTTATTGTGCTTTGGCCCTAACCTAAAACTGTACACTTTTCATTCTACATTACATTCATCATTCTTCTAAAAATCTAATCCTTAACAGAAGATACTTTTTAAACTCTAATTTTTGGAAGTACATAAACAGCTAATCACTGAGATGCCCATCTCAAAATGTTAAATCTAGATTGTTTGTGGAGACCTTCAGAATGTTTGTATTTGGCACTAGTAGCAGCATTTATGCTGGATATTTTAATCCCTTGTCTACTAGTGGAAACATAGGTCAAGTTTTTACTTGGTCAACAAATTTTCTGCCCTCTGTTCTTTTGCTAGTTTTTTAAATCAGTGTCTTCTAGTTACCTACCCTTCTGCCACCAGAAACATCCATGCCTTAATTACTCAACATCCTTCATGATTTTGAACACCTCTATTAAATCTATCTTACTCTGCTAGAGAACACCCCTAGCTTTTGTCATCTCTTCCCCACCTGACTGAAGTTCTGCCTCCCTGGTACCATTATAAATGTGACTATAGGAACTTTTAATATTAAATGTTGACAGAACATACACAGAAATGCAAATTTTTTTCATAGGTTATAGATATTTAGCTATTCCACTGGTGAAGAAACTCTTCAGTGCATTATTAAGTCAATGCAGACCTGAAAGCCCCAGGTTCAAATTATGGACTGCCAACACTCATGACACCAAACCGCAGCAAGAATCGATACCTTTAGTGCAGAATAAGAAAATGGGGGAGCAAAAATTAATTTGACTTGACTTTTCATATAGATTATTAAATGTAAAATGAGTAGAAGTTTTATGTATATATACTTACCAGACCAAATACAAACGAAAATTGCAATAATCCAAAAAGTAATCTTGTGTTTGCTGCTTCTCTCTGTACACTCACCTCTTTATCATGGATATCACAGTCCCCATTAAAGAGTCTCTAATCTCTGATCAACGGCCAATTCAAATTTACCTTGAAATACTTCTGTTGGCCTTGAAATACACCATTGAAGTTCTCCATAGGTTGGATCTTTCATGTTATACTTTCACAGCTCCTCAGGTAGATCTGCCCCAGGTGCCAGAAGCTACACTGTATCATTAAACATTTCCAGGGCTGGTGGAACATGATTTTGAGCCAGAGTAAAGTTCCCTCTGCATTGAATCATTAAACATCCCCAGTGCAGGCCGGACACAGTATAGATTCAGAATAAATCTTCACCACATTGTCCCATCAAACATTTCCAGGACAGCTACAGCACAGGTTAGATCCTGAGTAAAGCTTCCTCTGCACTGTTCCCTTAATGTTCCTCAGCTGCAATGCTATAAGATTGTCTCCTGCTGCACCAATGGGTCATTTGTGTTTCATATCCCAATCATCCTGTGGAAAGTAGCCTTAATAAGTTGTGATTTCACTGTTGTTTGCTATTGATGCTATCACTGGGAGGGTCCAGAGTGCATATTTAATTCACCCTAAATTGTTTTGGTATGTGAACTCTTCATTGGCTGGAGATTCTCTGTTATTTCCAGAGCCTCTTAAACTTTCTTATTCCCATTAGTTTCAGTACTATAAACTGCTTGGTGTCTCATTCTTTCAGTCCTTGTATTTTTGTTCCTGTGTGGTTAATAATAGCTTAAATTCTCAGTTGTTATTTACAGCTTAATAATTAGGGCATAATTTTTTGCTGCAGAATTTAATGAGGCTTTTGAAATAGTGAAATTTTCTACATACATGCAAACTGTCAATAGATAAGGTACTCTTTTATCTCAAATGATTAACTTCTGTGAGCTGACAGGCAAAGCATGACTAATACACCAGCTCTTGAAAGGCCTTGTAATTTCAGTTCAGAGACTATAATTAGGTGTGTTTTCTAAATATGCCCATTAGATGCGGAGGAAGTAATACCACAGGATAACATCGGCGCAGGTTGTAATTTAAGTAAAGTAATTAGATTTTGGAATGTAGGATTAGCAAAACACGATATTCTTTAACTTACAACAAGTTTGTTATGAAGTGTATTGTGATTATTGGACTGATTGAAAGGCAATTCTGTGGTGTTGGAGGCTTAGGCTATCTCAGTCTACAACGTACAAATCTCTTCTCTGAAATTAATGACGGCCACCAAAACAAGAATAAATGCATGTTTGCATGTTTTTTTCCATTCAGTTTTCTCCCCATCTATCCTGGTGTCTCAGGCTTTAGTGTACAACTCCATTAATGCTGACAGTATTCTCCAACCTGACCCAAGTGACTGTTCTTGATATATTAGTGCAGGCAATGAATGTGGGCAGTTACTGATGGCAGATGTGCTAACCATGCACCACTGTTTTTGTTCAGCACCCTGTTCAGAGAAAGCAAGAGAATGACAGCAAGAGAAGATAGCAATTTTCATTTTTTAGCATTTGTGTGAGAATATCAAAAGTTAACCATTTGTGCCAAGTTAAAAGTGGTAATCTATGCCTGTTAACATGTGCCACAGGAAAATTAAGCAATTTTAATTTACACTTGAGTCCTGTTTCTTATCATTTCCTTTTTTTTGCTTTACTTCCTACATTTTTCTCGATATCACTGGAAAGGGAAACAAAGGTTATAGCATTTCTGGTGACTGGGCTTTCTCAGTGCAGTAAAACCAAAGGGCCTTATCACCACAGCTGATCAGCACAACTCATTAAACGGGTCCATAACGTAGCAGTGGAGGAATCTCAACCTTGCAATTGTTTGAGGTTCTTACAGCTTGTATAGCGGAGAGCAGGGATTGCAGGGAAGTTGAGCTAACTGACCAGGACAGTAGCAGGATTGGACAGAGTCACATTGATCTATGAAAGGAAAATTAACCTTGACAAATCTGGAATTCTTCGAGGATGTAACTAGAAGAAATGGTGAAAGGGAGCCAGTGGATTTGGGTATTTGGACTTTCAGAAGGCTTTTGACAAGGTCCAACATAAGAGATTAGCATGTAAAGCTAAAGTGCTTGGGGTTGGGGTAATTTGGTTGTCAGAAAGAAAATTAAGAGTAGGAATAAATTGGTCTTTTTCAAAGTGGCAGGTCAGTGACATGTGGGATACTGCAGGGAATAGTGTTAGGACCCCAGTGATTCACAATGTATATTAATGATTTAGATGAAGGAACTAAATGTAATAGCTACAAATTTGCAGATGATACAAAGCTGAGTTTGATTGGGGGTTAGGGGGGTGGAAAACGAGGTGGTGAGCTGTGAGGAGGATGCAGAAAAAATTCTGTATGATTTGGATAAGTTGAATGAATGGGCAATTGTATGGCAGATGCAGTGTAATGTTGATAAATAAGAGGTTAGCCACTTTGGTAGCAAACTCAGGAAGACAGATTATTATCAGGAATGGCTACAGATTAAGAGAGAGGAATGTGCAACAAAACCCAGGTGTTCTTGTACGTCAGTCACTGACAGTAAGCATGCAGTTGCAACAAGCAGTGAGGAAGGCGAGATATTCAAGGACAGCAGTAGGGATGCCTTGCTGCAATTATACAGGGCCTTGGCGAGAGCACACCTGGAATATTGTGTGCTGTTTTGGTCTTCTTATCTGACGAAGGATGTTCTTGCTATGGAGGAAGTGCAGATTGATTCCTGGGTTGGCAGGACTGACATATGAGCAGAAATTGAGTTGATTACAATTATATTTCTTGGAGTTTACAAGAACGAAGGGGAATCTTATAGAAATCTATAAAATTCTAACAGGTCTAGACATGTTGGATGCAGGAAGGATGTTCCCGATGGCTGGGGAGTCCAGAACCAAGGCTCACAGTCTAAGGATATTGGGTAGACCATTTAAGACTGAGATTAGGAGAAATTTCTTTACCCACTGAGTGGTGAGCTTGTGGAATTCTCTACCACAGAAAGTAGCTGAAGCCAAAACTTTGTCTATTTCCAAGAAGGAGTTTGATATAGTTCTTGGAACTAAAGGGATCAAAGGATATGGGGGGAAAGCGGGAACAGGTTAGAGTTGGATAATCAGCCTTCATCATAATGAATGGCGAGTAGACTCACATTGCCAAATGGCCTACTCCTTGGGGGAGGAGGATGAGTTAAAAGGAATTTAGTCATAATAGTGGACAGTATAGTTAGGGGGAAATAAATGGTTCTCTACAACTGAGAATATGCAACCCAAAGGCTATTTTGCCTGCCAGATAGCATGTTTCAGAACTCAGGGCTGGAGAAAAACCTGGAGTTGGAAGGGAAGGATCCAATTGCTATTGTCCCATTTGTGCATCAATGACATAGGTAGGCCTACGATAGAGGTTCTGCTAAGGAAATACTGTAAACACTCATCATTCTTGACCCCCTTTGTCTCAAATTCATTAACCCACATGAACGCAGTCCATGCCCAAATGCAGCAAAATCTGGACAATATTCAGACTTGGGCTGAAAAGTGGCAAGTAACATTTACGCCACAGAAGTGTTAGGCAATGACCCTCTCCAATAAGAGAAGATCTAACATTGCTCTTTGACATTCAATGGCATTACCATTACTAAATCCACCACTACCCACATGCTGGGGTGTTACTATTGACCAGAAATTGAACTGGACTGACAATAAAAATATTGTGGTTGCAAGAGCAGGTCAAAGTCTAGGAATCCTGCAGCGAGTAACCTGCTTCTTGACTCCCAATGCCTGTTCATCATCTGTAAGGCACAGGCAGGAGTGCGATGGATGCTTGGATGAGTGCAACTTCAACAACACTGAAGGAGCTCAACACCAACCAGGACAAAGCAGCCTGCTTGATTGCTATCCCTTTCAATAACATTCACACCCTTCATCATCGATGATCAGTGGCAACTGTGCATACTGTCTACAAGATGCACTGCAGGAATTCATCAAGTTTCCTTAGGCTGCATTTTCTAAACCTACAACCATCTAGAAGGACAAGAGCAGCAAATATCTGGGAATACCATCACCTGGAGGTTCCCCTCCAAGTTATTCACTATACTGGCTTGGAAATAAATTGCAGTTGCTGTCGCTAGGTCAAAATCCTGGAATTATTTTCCTAACAGTACTGTGGGTGTACCGACACCTCAGGGACTTCAATGGTTCAAGAAGGCAGCTCACCACCACTTTCTCAAGGGAAATTAGGGATGGGCAATAAATGCTGGCCTAGCCAGCAATACCTGCATCCTGTAAATGAATTTTAAAACCATAATCCTGGTTTGTAGCCCCAAAACTTCACTCACCAATGATTCAGAGTGTTGAAATCTCATCTTTCCCATGTTGTTCCCATGTAGAAAGTGCACACTGCATGTGTACTAGCTGCGCACATGCGCAAGTTCATCATTCATAATTTCACACTTCGCTAGAGCAGGTGGGAATGGAACTTTTACAAATGGCGGAAGCTAACTGTATGAGCAGCTAGAGACTAAATTAAAAAGCAAAATGGCAAAGATAATCTCTGGATTACCACCTAAGCCAAAACCAAATTGACATGGGATTAGTAAGATTAGAGAGTTGAATACATGGCTCAAAGATTGGAGTGGGAGAATTGGGTTTCAGTTCATGGGGCAGTGGCACAAGTACGGAAGAAAAGGGAGCTGTTAGGACAGGCTTCATCTGAACCATGCTTTGAATAGAGCACTAGTGCTGTCCTGAGGGCTTTAAACTAAATAGTGGGTTCGTGACAGGAGATTTGGAAAGTTAAAAAGAAATGGCAAACTAGAGTAGCTAAGAGCAGTGGGCGAGAAGAGGATTGGGAAAGGTTTAAATGTCAACAAAGATTGACAAAGAAGTTGATAAAGGAGGGTAGGAGAAGCTATGAAGCTGGGCTAGCACTTAATATAAAAAAGGATAGCAAGAGTTTTTATAAATATATAAAAAGGAAGAGGCTGGCTAGGGTGAACGTTGGTCCTTTAGAGGATGAGAAAGGGGAGCCAGTGGTAGGGGATGGGGATATGGCTAAGGTCTTGAATAACTTTTTTGTTTCTGTCTTCACGGAGGAGGACGTGAATAATTTGCCGGGTGTTAGCGATGGAAAGGTGGTAGGACTGGAGGGTCTTAATGACATTACTGTTACTAGAGAGGTGGTGCTCGACGGACTGGAGGGGCTGATTGTGGACAAGTCCCCAGGACCGGATGGAATGCATCCGAGGGTTCTGAAAGAAATGGCGGAGGTTATAGTGGATGCCTTGGTGGTTATTTTCCAGACGTCGCTGGATTCCGGGGAAGTGCCGGATGATTGGAAAACGGCTAATGTTACGCCGTTGTTTAAGAAGGGTGCCAGGCAAAAGGCGGGGAATTATAGGCCGGTTAGTTTAACGTCTGTGGTAGGTAAAATGTTAGAATCCATCATTAAGGAGGAAATTGCGAGGCATCTTGAAGGGAATTGCTTGATAGGGCAGACGCAGCACGGTTTCATTAAAGGGAAGTCGTGTCTGACAAATTTACTGGAGTTCTATGAGGATGTGTCTAGGGCAGTGGATAGAGGAGAGCCGGTGGATGTGGTCTTTCTGGATTTTCAGAAGGCGTTTGACAAGGTACCTCACAAGAGGTTATTGCAGAAGGTCAGGGGACATGGAGTTGGGGGTAGGGTGTTAGCGTGGATAGAGGATTGGTTGTCAAATAGGAGGCAGAGAGTGCGGGTCAATGGGTGCTATTCGGATTGGCGGTTGGTGACTAGTGGGGTGCCCCAGGGGTCGGTGCTGGGGCCTCAGCTTTTTACCATTTATATAGATGATCTGGAGGAGGGAACCGAGTGCAGGGTGTCGAAATTTGCTGATGACACCAAGATTGGGGGAAAGGCAAATTGTGCGGAGGGTGTGGAGAGTCTGCAGAAGGATCTAGATAGGCTGGGCGAATGGGCCAGGAAATGGCAAATGGAATTTAATGTTGGCAAGTGTGAGGTGGTCCACTTTGGTAGGAAGAATGGTAGGAAGGACTATTACTTACGTGGCGAAAAACTGCAGCAGGCGACGGTGCAGAGGGACCTCGGGGTCCTTGTGCATGAGTCGCAAAAACCCAGCTTGCAGGTGCAGCAGGTGGTCAGGAAGGTGAATGGGATGCTGGCCTTCATAGCGAGGGGGATTGAATATAAAAGTAGGGAGGTCTTGCTGCAGCTGTATAGGGCATTGGTGAGGCCGCAGCTGGAGTACTGTGTGCAGTTTTGGGCGCCGCACCTGCGCAAGGATATTTTGGCCCTGGAGGGAGTGCAGAGGAGGTTTACTAGGCTGATACCGGAGTTGAGGGGATTGAGCTATGAGGAGAGGCTGAATAAACTAGGCTTGTACTCGTTAGAGTTTAGAAGAATGAGGGGAGATCTCATTGAGACGTATAAGATGATGAATGGGATGGATAGGATAGAGGTGGAGAGACTCTTCCCGCTCAAAAAAGACAGTAGGACTAGGGGGCACAGCCTCAAGATAAAGGGGAGGCGGTTTAGAACGGAGTTGAGGAGAAACTTCTTCACTCAAAGGGTGGTGAATCTCTGGAATTCTCTGCCTGTTGAAGTGGTGGAGGCTGCCTCGCTCAATATTTTTAAGACACGAGTTGATAGGTTTTTGATAGGCAAGGGGATTAAGGGTTATGGGGAGAGGGCGGGAATGTGGAACTGAGCCACGACAGATCAGCCATGATCTTATTGAATGGCGGGGCAAGCTTGAAGGGCTAGATGGCCTACTCCTGCTCCTATTTCTTATGTTCTTATGTTCTTAGAACACACTGTAATGATATAGGTATGACAACCAGAATGTGGCAGGAAAGGACAGATTGTACAAACATAAGAATGCACTTGCAAATAAAGTCAGAGTAGGCAAAAATGGCAAAGAAATAGATAAAGTGTCTTTATTCTGAGTGCACACAGCTTTATTAACACTATGGATGAATTGATAGTGCAAATAGAAATAAATGAGTATGATATGATAACCATTACAGAAATGTGGTTACAAGATGACCAACGCTGGGACCTGAATATTCAAGAGTATTTGACATTTTAGAAAGACAGGTGGAAAGGCAAAACAAGTAGGCTAGGCCTGTTAATAAAGGATGAGATCAGTACAATAGTGAGAAATGATGTTGGTTCAAAAGATCAAGATGCAGAATCTGTTTGGTTGAGATAAAAAATAGCAAAGAGAGAATATATTTCTGGGAGTATTTTGTACGCCTCCGAACAGTAGCTACTCTGTAGGACAGATTATACATCAAGAAATAATGGTGGCTTGCAAGAAATCATAGGTGACTTTAATCTTCACATCAATTAGACAAATCGGATTGGCAAAGGTAGCCCAGATATCATCGATATATCTATACACTAGGTACATTGATGCATTTTTTTCCTTTGGACTCATGGTGAATGATCACTCAAACAACTATATGATAACATTAACAAGTTCCATCACACCATTAGACTTACTGTGGACTACTCTCTGGAATCAGTTGCATTCTTGGACAGATGCATCCCCATCAAGGATGGCCACCTCAGCACTTCACTGTATCGCCAGCCCACGGATAACATCACGATGCTCCACTTCTCCAACTTCCATCCTAAATATATAAAAGAAGCCATCCCCAGGGACAAGCCCTCAAATACACAGGATCTGCTCAGATGATGAGGATCACAACAGACACCTCCAGACACTGAACGATGCCCTCATAAGAACAGGATATGGCGCTCGATTCATTCACGTTCCAACACACCAAGCAAAAAACCGCACCGAACTCCTCAGAAGACAAACACGGGACATGGCAGACAGAGCACCCTTCGTCGTCCAGTACTTCCCCAGAGCAGAGAAGCTACGACATCTTCTCCAGAGTCTTCAATATGTCATTGATGAAGACGAGCATCTCGCCAAGGTCATCACCACACCCCCACTTCTTGCCTTCAAACAACCGCATAACCGTAAACAGATCATTGTCTGCAGCAAACTATGATGTGGAGATGCCAGCGTTGGACTGGGGTAAAACAGAAAGAAATCCCACAACACCAGCTTAATGTCCAACAAGTTTATTTGTAGCGAATGCCGCAAGCTTTCGGAACAGGCTATCCCTTCAGCAGCCACCTGATGAAGGGACAGCCTGTTCCGAAAGCTTGCAACATTTGCGACAAATAAACTTGTTGGACATTAAGTTGTGGGATTTCTTTCCACAGCAAACTATGCAGCCTTCAGAAGAACAGTGACCACAACACCACACAACCCTGCCACAGTAACCTCTGCAAGATGTGCCATATCATCAACACGGATGCCATTATCTCACGTGAGAACACATCCACCAGGTACACAGTACGTACGCTTGCAACTTGGCCAACATTGTCTACCTAATACGCTGCAGAAAAGGATGTCCCAAGGCACAATACATTGGAGAGACCATGCAGACTCTATGACAACAGCTGAATGAACACCACTCGACAATCACCAGGCAAGAGTGTTCTCTTCCTGTTGGGGAACACTTAACCAGTCATGGGCATTCGATCTCTGATCTTCAGGTAAGCGTTCGCCAAGGCCTTCACGACACATGACAATGCAGTCGCTGAGCAGAGACTGATAGCTAAGTTCCGCACACGTGAAGACAGCCTCAACCAGGATCTTGGGTTCATGTCACACTATCTGTAACCCCATGGCTTGCCTGGGCTTGCAAAATCTCACTAACTGTCCTGGCTGGAGACAATATACATCTCTTTAACCTGTGCTTAACCCTCTCTTCACTCACATTGTCTGTATCTTTAAGACTTGATTATCTGTAAAGACTCGCATTCCAACCATTATTTTGTAAATTGAGCTTGTGTCTTTATATGCCATGTTTGTGAACTGAAAATCCCACTCACCTGGTGAAGGACAGCACTCCGAAAGCTAGTAGCTTGTGCTACCAAATAAACCTGTTGGACTTTAACCTGGTGTTGTGACACTGCTTACTGTGTTTACCCCAGTCCAACGCCAGCATCTCCACATCATGATTATCTCTTGTACCATTGGTGGGGAGACCAAGGATATGTCCATGGCTCTTTCCTCTTTCTCATCCATACATCTGTCAATGATATAACCTGCACATACAAGGACAGGTTTCACAAGTGAGCCAATTAAAACCAAATGCACCGTATTTCTTGACCCCTCCACTGTCAGACTACTTCTTCAAAATGTAGTTTTCATAGGTCACAATTTCCTCCAATTAGAAAGTTATGTGTGGTACTTATCTGCATTGGCATATGTATATGCAGATATGGGTATGTGTGTATACACTAGTGTACGTATATTTAGGCACACAGGCATGTGGGTGTTTTACTTGTTCTTGTGCAGTGGGTGACACTGACAGGACTGTATTTATTGCCAATCTCTCTCTGTGTCTGTGACTACAACTAAGTGGGCACTTCAGAATGTATTAAAAGTCAGTTAGTTCATGCGTACTAGTATCACATGAAGGTCAGATGGAGCAAAAGGCAGCAATTCTTTCCCAAAAGCATATTTAAACCATAGGAGTAAATGTTGGTTTTAATCTCCTGGACAGTGATCTGCACTGGTGGATTACTGCCTGTTATAGAATCCATTCATTCTAATTCATTCAAATAACTAATCTCTAGAATTTCACAACATAGAAGAATTCCATGTGATCTGTTGGAGCTGGACTAATTTATACTCATTCCAACGCTATTTCCCAGTGCTCTTATGAGCTTTTCATTTTCCGAACTGCATTACTTACCTTTTAAAAACCACCATGTTTTCTGCTTCTGTTACTATTTTCGGTAGGTCATTTTAATCCGACAGCCATATGTGTGAATAAATTTCCATTACCTTTCTATTTTTCTTTTGATGATCTTAAATGTATGCCCTTCAGTTACTGATTCACTGACTAACTGAAATAGTTTGTCCCTATTTCTTTTACCAGTACCTCCTTTTAAATCTCTTAACCTTATTGGTTTTAATGAAACTCCACTTATTTCCCATACCTAAAACTATTCATACGTGTTGTCATTTCCATGATTTTTTTCTGCATCCTCTCTATGGCCTTGATCTTTTTCCTAAAGTAGGCATTCAAAATTAGACATTTTTCTAAATGTGAGCTGAAAAATGTGGGGTTAGCATTACTTTTTGTTTGCTTTTAATCTTGTGCTCCTGTTAGTAAAACCAAAGATCACTTATGATTTTTTAGTTTCATGAGATTATCCTCTGACTTTTAAAGACACCATCCAGGACGAAGCAGCCCACTTGATTTTCACCTTATTCACGTGAAACATTTGCTTCTGCTATCGATGCACAGTGGCAGCATCTATAAGATGCACTGCAGCAGCCCACAAAGGCTCATTTGACAGCACTTTTCAAACCAGTGACCTTTACCACCGAGGAGGACAAGGCAGCAGAAGCATCGGAACACCATCAAGTCACAACCATCCTGATTTGGAAATATATCAATGTTCTTTCAGTGTCACTGGGTTAAGACCCTGGAACTCTCCCTAACAGCACTGTGGGTGTTCCTATATCACATGGAATGTAGCACTTCAAGAAGGCAGCTCACCATCACCACCTCAAGATGGGCAATAAATGCTGTATATCTGAACCGTAAAGTCTCTCTTCTTTCTGCTTTTAAGTTTCATGAGTCTCAAAATTCTTACCAAGCTGTATCATAGGAACATACCAAGTAAGAACAGGAGGAGGCCATGTGACCCTCAAGCTTGCTCCGCTATTCAATAAGATCATAAGAACATAACATAAGAAATAGGAACAGGAGTAGGCCATCTAGCCCTTCAAGCTTGCCCCGCCATTCAATAAGATCATGGCTGATCTGTCGTGGCTCAGTTCCACATTCCCGCCCTCTCCCCATAACCCTTAATCCCCTTGCCTATCAAAAACCTATCAACCCGTGTCTTAAAAATATTGAGCGAGGCAGCCTCCACCACAACAGGCAGAGAATTCCAGAGATTCACCACCCTTTGAGTGAAGAAGTTCCTCCTCAACTCCGTTCTATACCGCCCCCCCTTTATCTTGAGGCTGTGCCCTCTAGTCCTACTGTCCTTTCTGAGCGGGAAGAGTCTCTCCACCTCTATCCTATCCATCCCATTCAACATCTTATACGTCTCAATGAGATCCCCCCTCATTCTTCTAAACTCTAATGAGTACAAGCCTAGTTTATTCAGCCTCTCCTCATAGTTCAACCCCCTCAACTCCGGAATCAGCCTAGTAAACCTCCTCTGCACTCCCTCCAAGGCCAAAATATCCTTGCGTAAGTGCGGCGACCAAAACTGCACACAGTACTCCAGCTGCGGCCTCACCAGTGCCCTATACAGCTGCAGCAAGACCTCCCTACTTTTATATTCAATCCCCCTTGCTATGAAGGCCAGCATCCCATTTGCCTTCCTGACCACCTGCTGCACCTGCAAGCTGGGTTTTTGCGACTCATGCACAAGGACCCCGAGGTCCCTCTGCACCGTCGCATGCTGCAGTTTTTAGCCACGTAAGTAATAGTCCTTCCTACCATTCTTCCTACCAAAGTGGACAACCTCACATTTGCCAACATTAAATTCCATTTGCCAGTTCCTGGCCCATTCGCCCAGCCTATCTAGATCCTTCTGCAGACTCTCCACACCCTCCACACAATTTGCCGTTCCACCAATCTTGGTGTCATCAGCAAATTTCGACACCATACACTTGGTTCCCTCCTCCAGATCATCTATATAAACGGTAAATAGCTGAGGCCCCAGCACCGACCCCTGGGGCACACCACTAGTCACCAACCGCCAATCCGAATAGCACCCATTGACCCCTGCTCTCTGCCTCCTATTTGACAGCCAATCCTCTATCCACGCTAACACCCTACCCCCAACTCCATGTCCCCTGACCTTCTGTAATAACCTCTTGTGAGGCACCTTGTCAAACGCCTTCTGAAAATCAAGAAACACCACATCCACCGGCTCTCCTCTATCCACCGCCCTAGACACATCCTCATAGAACTCCAATAAATTCGTCAGACACGACTTCCCCTTAACGAAACCGTGCTGCATCTGCTCTACCAAACAATTCTCCTCAAGGTGCCTCGCTATTTTCTCCTTGATCACGGATTCTAACATTTTACCTACAACAGACGTTAAACTAACTAGCCTATAATTCCCCGCCTTTTGCCTGCCACCCTTTTTAAACAACGGCGTAACATTAGCCGTTTTCCAATCTTCTGGCACTTCCCCGGAATCCAGCGACGTTTGGAAAATAATCACCAAGGCATCCACTATCACCTCCGCCATTTCTTTCAGAACCCTTGGATGCATTCCATCCGGTCCTGGAGACTTGTCCACAATCAGGCCCTCCAGTCTGTCGAGCACTGCCTCTCTAGTAACAATAATGTCATTCAGGCCCTCCACTCCTACCATCTTTCCATCGCTAACACCCGGCAAATTATTCACGTCCTCGTCTGTGAAGACCGAAACAAAAAAGTTATTCAAGGCCTCAGCCATTTCCCCATCCCCTACCACTAAGGCCCCCCCTCTCATCCACTAAGGGTCCAACATTCACCCTAGCCAGCCTCTTCCTTTTTATGTATTTATAAAAACTCTTGCTATCCTTTTTTATATTAAGCGCTAGCCCAGCTTCATAGTTTATCCCACCCTTCTTTATCAACTTCTTTGTCATTCTTTGTTTAAATTTAAACCTCTCCCAATCCTCTTCTCGCCCACTACTCTTAGCTACTCTAAACACATCCACTTTTAATTTAACACTTTCCTTTACCTCCTTCATTATCCACGGCCAATTATCTCTCCTCCTACGATCCGTTTTAACCATTGGAATAAATTTCTGCTGAGCACCAAGAAAGATGTCCTTAAAGATCCTCCACTGTTCCTCAGCAGACCTGCCTTCCAACGTGCTCCCCCAGTCAACATTCACGAATTCCTCTCTCATCCTACCATACTCCCCTCTGTTCAAACAAAGGACACATGTCCAGGAACCCACTTTCTCCTCCTCCATGTGCATCAGAAACTCCACCATACAATGATCACTCTTCCCAAGAGGATCCTTCACCACAAGGTCCCTAATTCTACCCGCCTCATTACATAACACCAGATCCAAGATAGCTCGCTCCCTCGTCGGCTCCAACACACACTGTTCAAGGAAACTATCCCGGCAACATTCCAAGAACTCCTCCTCAAGCCCACCGCGTCCAACATGGGTCGACCAATCAATATGTAGATTGAAATCCCCCATAATTATCGCCGTCCCATTCCTGCACGCCTCATTTATTTGCGCGTTAATAGCCCGCCCCACCTCCAGACCATTATTTGGGGGCCTATAAAGGACACCCACCAGCGTCTTCCTCCCTTTGCTGTTCCTAATCTCCACCCACAACGATTCCACTTTCTGCTTTTTGGTTCCTATATCATCCCTTACTACCACCCTGATGCTATCCTGAATCAGCAGAGCTAAGCCCCCCCCTTTTTCCTCCTGCCTATCCTTCCTAAACACTTGATACCCCTGGACATTCAGCTCCCAGTCCCTGTCACCTTGCAGCCACGTCTCTATAATGGCCACCAGATCATATCCATTTGTGCTGATCTGTGCCACCAGCTCATCCACTTTATTCCGAATGCTTCGTGCATTCAGATAAAGTGCCTTCATCCCAGCCTTCACCTGTACCCTATTTGCCAGAACGCCACCAACCATACTCACACCCCCTACTCCTTTTATTATTGGGACATCCTTGGCCTCCTCCCTTACCTGCACCCTCTCCTTTACTATAGACCCCGTAATGTCACCTACCCTCGCACCCTCCCCCCCCAATTAGTTTAAAGCCCGAACTACAGTCCTATTTACACGATTAGCCAGGACTCTGGTCCCAGCACGGTGCAGACCAACCCCATCCCACCTGAACAGGTCCCACCTACCCCAATACTGATGCCAATGTCCCATAAATTCAAACCCATTCCTCCCACACCAATCCCTGAGCCACCCATTCACTTCCTTAATCTTATCAACCCTATGCCCGTCTGCACTTGGTTCAGGCAGTAGTCCGGAGATAACCACCTTGTTCGTTCTACTTTTTAATTCCATTCCCATCTTCTCATACTCCCTCCCCAGATCCTCAGTTCGCATTTTGCCTACGTCGTTGGCACCCACATGTACTACAACGACCGGATTCTCACCCTCCCACTCCAGGTTCCTCTGCAGCCCAGATGCGACATCCTGGACCCGAGCACCAGGCAGACAACACACCCTTCTGTGCACTTTGTCATTGTGACAAAGGACAGTGTCGATATCCTTAACCACACTATCCCCAATTACTACTATGCTCCTTTTCACCTTCTCTTTGCCTATGACCTGTGTCTGCATCACTGTACCGTGTGCAGTTTGCTCACCAAGCTCACAGCCCTCGTTCTTGTCCACACTGGAAGCAAGAACCTCAAACCTGTTATGCAGATTGAGAGGCTGAGGCATTTGGTCCCCACCCTCCTTCCTCCAGTCCCCACCCTCCTTCCTCCTCTCAGCAGCCCCCTCCTGTCTCTGACCCTTAGAGTTAGCCAGTCTAGGGGGGGTGGATGTCTCTTGCACCCCATTGTCAATGGCACCCTCTCTCCCCCTGATGAGCCTCAGTGTCTGTAGCTCAGAGGCCAGCTCATCTACCTTGAGCTGGAGCTCCTCCAGCAACCAGCACTTACTGCAGACATGGTCACATGGAAGGACCCTGGGGTCCACCAGCTCCCACATCATACAGAAACAGCACATCACATGCCCCTCCATTATTCCCTGTAGTAATATTGCACAGTTTCAACGCAAACTTACCTGGCCCTTTTCTCCAGAGCCCTTTGATCCTAAGCCCTAGTAGCTCACTCAGCTTCCCTCTCACTCCGCTGCCCTCTCCGACGCTGCCCGCTGTCTACATCAGGCCTCCTTTTAAACCTGGCGCTGTTTAAAAGCCTGCTTACCCACAAATCCCTGCTGATCTTTGATCTTTTTCCCACCTGTCTCCCGGATTCTTTGAACCCCTTCGAGTTCAAAACTTCTGTTCATGTCAGCTTTGAATATATTCAATAACAAAGCGTTTGTAGCTTGGTGGTGCAGTGAATTGCAATGATTCACAACCCTCTAAGTGACAAAATTTCTTGTCAAATCAGTCCCAAACACCCACCACACATACTGAGATGATGCGCTTGAATTTCAGCCAGGAGGCTCAGCATCTATCAATGTCAAGTTCTCTCAGACTTCTAGGGCAGGATTTTCCAGCCTCGCCTACTACCGGGGTCATCCGATTCCACTGAAAAACAATGGACTTTACCACTTACCTTATCTAATTCTATGCAAATACTGATGCGAGTGGAATAGCATTTCTATAAAGCATTCGACATGTTGTAATTTCCGAGGACTACCATGATGATTCTCAGTGGCTAACTGGTCTCAGAGAAAAAACAATCTGGTAGCTTTCTCCCACCTCCTTTGACCACTGCGTAGATAATGGGTCCCAGGGGCGGGGATCAGAAAATTCTGGCTGTATATGCTTAATTAGTATAATCTCCCATTCTAAAATCCAGGGAGTATAGGTGCATCTTACTCAATTTTTCCTTTTACAGAACTGGAATCTGTAATGGTTTGGTCTGTGGGGAGCTTTATTCTGTATCTAACATTTGCTGGGAGGGTTTGATGGGACAATGTAGAGGGAGCTTTACTCTGTATCTTACTCATGCTACATTACTGTTACTAGAGAGGCGGTGCTCGACAGACTGGAGGGGCTGATTGTGGACAAGTCCCCAGGATCGGATGGAATGCATCCGAAGGTTCTGAAAGAAATGGCGGAGGTGATAGTGGATGCCTTGGTGGTTATTTTCCAGACGTCGCTGGATTCTGGGGAAGTGCCGGAGGATTGGAAAACGGCTAATGTTACGCCGTTGTTTAAGAAGGGTGCCAGGCAAAAGGCGGGGAATTATAGGCCGGTTAGTTTAACGTCTGTGGTAGGTAAAATGTTAGAATCCGTCATTAAGGAGGAAATTGCGAGACATCTTGAAGGGAACTGCTTGATAGAGCAGACGCAGCACGGTTTCATTAAAGGGAAGTCGTGTCTGACAAATTTACTGGAGTTCTATGAAGATGTGTCTAGGGCGGTGGATAGAGGAAAGCCGGTGGATGTGGTCTTTCTGGATTTTCAGAAGGCGTTTGACAAAGTACCTCACAAGAGGTTATTGCAGAAGGTCGAGGGACATGGAGTTGGGGGTAGGGTGTTAGCGTGGATAGAGGATTGGTTGTCAAATAGGAGGCAGAGAGTGGGGGTCAACGGGTGCTATTCGGATTGGCGGATGGTGACTAGTGGAGTGCCCCAGGGGTCGGTGCTGGGGCCTCAGCTTTTTACCATTTATATAGATGATCTGGAGGAGGGAACCGAGTGTAGGGTGTCGAAAATTGCTGATGACACCAAGATTGGTGGAACAGCAAATTGTGCGGAGGGTGTGGAGAGTCTGCAGAAGGATCTAGATAGGCTGGGCGAATGGGCCAGGAAATGGCAAATGGAATTTAATGTTGGCAAGTGTGAGGTGGTCCACTTTGGTAGGAATAACGGTAGGAAGGACTATTACTTACGTGGCGAAAAACTGCAGCAGGCGACGGTGCAGAGGGACCTCGGGGTCCTTGTGCATGAGTCGCAAAAACCCAGCTTGCAGGTGCAGCAGGTGGTCAGGAAGGTGAATGGGATGCTGGCCTTCATAGCGAGGGGGATTGAATATAAAAGTAGGGAGGTCTTGCTGCAGCTGTATAGGGCATTGGTGAGGCCGCAGTTGGAGTACTGTGTGCAGTTTTGGGCGCCGCACCTGCACAAAGATATTTTGGCCTTGGAGGGAGTGCAGAGGAGGTTTACTAGGCTGATACCAGAGTTGAGGGGGTTGAGCTATGAGGAGAGGCTGAATAAACTAGGCTTGTACTCGTTAGAGTTTAGAAGAATGAGGGGAGATCTCATTGAGACGTATAAGATGATGAATGGGATGGATAGGATAGAGGTGGAGAGACTCTTCCCGCTCAAAAAAGACAGTCGGACTAGGGGGCACAGCCTCAAGATAAAGGGGAGGCGGTTTAGAACGGAGTTGAGGAGGAACTTCTTCACTCAAAGGGTGGTGAATCTCTGGAATTCTCTGCCCGTTGAAGTGGTGGAGGCTGCCTCGCTAAATATTTTTAAGACGCGGGTTGATGGGTTTTTGATAAGAGAGGGGATTAAGGGTTATGGGGAGAGGGCGGGAAAGTGGAACTGAGCCACGACAGATCAGCCATGATCTTATTGAATGGCGGGGCAGGCTCGAAGGGCTAGACGGCCTACTCCTGCTCCTATTTCTTATGTTCTTATGTTCTTATGTACACCTGCTCAGGGAATGTTTAATGGAACAGTATATAAAGGGATGCAGATCCACAGGTACTGTCAGTACCATGATGCTTCAACTTCATGTTCAGATAAGCACCACTAAATATCATCATGCTACTTAGCACTGGGATTACGCAGCCAAGAAGAATTTCATTTAACAACCTGCTGCAAACACTGGGTAACAATTAGAAGTAGTCGTAAATTGATTCCTCCAAGGTAACACAGGGTGCTGATGCCAGTGCCACTGATGGAAATCTGTTAGCTCAAAACAAGCTAGAGAGTGAACCCGAATCCTTCCTTGTCTTTTTGACCCTTTTACCAGGGTAAGCCATGGATAGGTATACAATTTATGCTTAGATCATTGGGCAGATTTAAACAAATCACTGAACAATCAGAAATAACTGACTGAGTCTCTTTTAAGTAGCATGAACCCTGTAATGCATTTTACTTTTAATTGTTTAGTAAGCCTTGGCAATAAAGGGATGCAATGTCTCTTTAACTAATTATTCCCAAAAGCCTTATGTTTTTTGGTGTTCCCTTGGATTATTCAGATGGACTCTGGCTGAGAACAGAGGTCAGGAGGAGCCTTGTTGTCTCCCTGTGAGTTTCTGTTTGCCTCATATCTGTGTGCTTGTCAGATGGTGTGCTATGCGTGTCTGAGTGAGCGGCACGGAAGCGGAGCAGGCCCGGCATGTTATCCGAGATGTTTGGCGCTGTCATCGTGGAGTCTTGCAGCTGTCAAAGTCTGGCAGCAGTTGGAAACAACACCATGGTGACAGCCTCAGGAATCCAGCTCCAAGCTGACAAAGTGCGTAATCCCCATCACAGATTCAAAAAGCTGTGGCACTAGGACTGAATGATTTTCACCAATAGGGGAGGCAAAAGCAAACAGTGCTACAGAGAAATGAATCCATTCACAATTAGGGGATCTGTAATTTACATATTAAGGATGCATGGTGGAAAACTAAGTCGGTGCATGATCTGACTTGAGCAAAGACAATGGAGTCTGAAGAATGAGTTGAGATTGGAAGCAACTTTCCCTATATAGTGATAGATGCATTGGATAGATCTTTAGCTTTGTGGAATAGGTCCCTTGATGTATGGATTAAAATCATAGAATGCTTCTAGCACAGTAGGAGACCATTTGACCTGTCATATCTGTACCAGTGCTCTGTGACAGCAACTTAGTTAGTTCTTCCCCTTCCCCCATCTTTTCCCCATGGTTCTGCTATTTTTGTTCTCTTCAGGTGCTATCTATTTCCATTTTGAAAGCCATAGTAGAATCTGCCTCCACCAAACTCTCTGACAGTGCGATCCAGACCATAACCACTGGCTACATCAAAATGTTTTTCTCATGTCATCTTTGATTCTTTTGATTCGCTTTTCCATTAGAGCATTAAAGCAAGAAATAAAGCATTTGGCTTCTTGAACTTGCTCCGTCACAGGCAAAAGAAAACAGTACACTTCAATCCAAGCATGGCTGATCTTCAGCCTCAATTCCACTTTGTGCCCACTCCCAAATCCTCTGATTCCCTTTTTTCCAAAAACCTATCTATCTTAGTCTTCAATACATTCAACAATGGAGCAATCACAACCCTCCAGACAGAAAATTTAAAGATTCACAACTCTTTCAGGTAAGAAATTTATCTTCCTTTCAGTCCAGGATGATCAACTGTTATCCTGAAACTGCACCCCCATGTTCTAGATTTTCCAGCCAGGCATGAGAGGAAAAGTTGCCTGTTCTTTGGGTGGTCACACTGCAGTTTGGAGTTTGATGACATCCAGTTGGGTTAGGGAATTACCTAACCCAGAGGCAATGAGCGGGTCTGAGAGAGCAGGGGCCAATCACACTCTTAGAGGAAATAGCTCCTGCAAGTGGCACTGGTCAGCTGCAATGTAGAGGGTTCGTCAATCTTCAAATGCAACATGACTCAGGACTAAGAGAAGACTTGAGGGCAACAGGGTTTTGACACTGCTGAGTCTCTTTCTCTCTCTCTCTCTCTCGCTCTCTCTCCCTCCCCCTCTCCTCTCCTTCCCCTTCTCCATCCTCCCTATAGAGAAACAATGTATATTGGCTTGCAGCCAGGCCAGCTAGCCATCATGGTATTGTGTGCCGCAGAGGCAGATTGGTGTTTGTGCCAGGACCATCCCACGCCTGATTCAACATCACAGGAGTCAGACAACAAACATCAGATGGCTGCCACACAGAGGCTTGGATGTCAGCCATTCATCAGGCAGTAGAGGGGTATGAAGATCGTCCCGGCTGTACAGGAGGCTCTGATCATTCAATGCCGAAGACTGTGCCTTCGTAGGGAAACGGTGCGGCATCTGTGCCAGTTTTTAGCTCGTGGTATCCAGAGGAGGAGGACACCTACTCCTGGTGGCCATGAAGGTCACGACTGCCTTGAACTTTTGGGCATCTGGATCTTTCCAGAGTTCAACGGGGGACCTGAGCGGAATTTCTGAAACCTCTGTGCACAGGTGCACCTGTGAAATTACAGATGCCCTGTATGCCCGGGCATCTGATTACATCACCTTCTACATGGACTAGGCCCACCACAATGCCTAGGCTGAAAGATCCTCTGCCATTGCTAGGATGCCCCAGGTCCAGGGGGTAATAAATTGCACCCATTTTGCCCTTCAAGTTCTGTCCACATGGGATGCCCTTCGTTAACAGGAAGAATACCACTCCACGAACAGCTGGACTGAGGGAGAAACCTGTTACAGTGAGGTCCACTCTGCCATTAGGAGCATCATATAATGGTGCATAGGCCTCCTCGAGATGTGATTTAGCTGTTTGGAGACCTCTGGCAGGGAGCTGCAGTCTCGCCCCCAGAGGGTGGCATGGATAGTGGTCACTTGCTGTGTGCTGCATACATTGCACAGCAATGGGAGCGACATGGTAAAGTTGGAAGAAGAGGAACAAGCAACCTCATCAGAGGAGGAGGATGAGGAAAATGCCAAAGGAGCATTTGGCCTGACAGGAACGTTGGACCAGGGAGGCCCTCATTGCCTCCAGATTCATCGTGTAGGAGTTTCATTGTCTGGCAGATCAATCCTCATACCCTACCCTGGCCGGTCCCTTGTTCCCCCCCTTTCCCTCATTTTGAAATCCTTCCCATCCCTCCCTCCTTCCAATCCTTCTGCTCCATCTCCCCCTCCTCTATAACATTCCTCCCCTGCCCCCCACTGCGCTCCCCCCCCCAACCCCCCCAAGTATCAGCATGGCATCACACCAGATTGAGGGGCCTGTGTTGGCAGTGTCAGCAGGTTTCATTGGAAGCCACTGTAGAAAATCCATGATGCTCCTCACCATCTGAAGTCTGATAACAGCCCACTTACCTCCCAGCTCATCATTGCTGGAATGGTGGTTCACACGATTCCACTTAACAGTAAGGGGTCGGAGAGGGGAGGCTCAAAAGTCAGATCATCAAAGGACTGGTGATGTTTCAATGGCATCTGTCTAACACTGTTGATTTCAAAGACCCCCAATTAGGAATGAGTACAGAGGCACTGTGGGAGAATCAGAGATTCAAACAGTCGACATAGCCCCCTTCCCTGTTTCCCCTCCTCTTATGGGACAGATGGAATATTGATAGGTCAATTAGTATGAAGATGACATGCGTTTATTTGTTACAGTGTAAAGTGGTGTCCCCTTCCCCTAACTACAAGTGTGAAACTTCACTCATGCCTATTTTGTGGTCCTCTATCTTCCTCTTCTTTTGTACCCTCCCACTCCTTTGTGTGTCCCCAAATTGCATATCAAAGGCGAAGGCAGTTTGGTGATGATTGCACCCTTAGGATTGTGATGCCCTTGGTGGGTCTCCTTTGAGGGTCTGGACCTGGAGGGGCCCAGCTGATTTTTGAATGTCATGGGTGACACCCTGTTCTGTCTGCTGTCCAGGAGAAATGCCAGTGTCAGGAAGGGGGGAAATTCAGAAGGACTGGTCAAGGCCTGAGTCTGCATAGTTGAAGGTCCTGTCATGATGTGAAGATGCTCAGTCATACATGTGATATGTCGCTGGCGTGGAGGGACATCTTCACATCATGACTGGGCCATAGCCATGGACATCACTGACTGGGCCATTCCTTGGAAATCATTTATCATGGTATGTTATGGTGGCCCAGGCTTTCCTTGCAGACGCCACACATGCAGTGTTGGTCTGGGTACCACTCAATGCCAACACCAACTTCTGTGAGATGAGGCTCCTAGACTCTTACAGTTGTGCCTGCATCTGCTGAAAGTCCACTGATACCCACTCCGGTAAAGCCTGACTCTGCTTTTGCATATTGACCATTATTGGAATGAACATCTCCACAGGTTCAACATCTGCCTTGGGGCCAGTAGCCCTCCGACTGGCCACTCCTTTAGATGTTCCAGCTTTCGACCAATGTGCAATTGCAGCAGTGTGGTGCTCACCAGAGAGTGCCCCAGAATCTGTCCACTAATGTTTCCCACGAAGGTGAGTGTCTATGCTGGTGCTTGGTGCTGGTGAATGCAATGATGGGATGTCTGTGTCCTCCCTGGAGCTGTGGCCCGGGTGTTCGCAGGAATGGTATAACATGATGCAATCTCGGATGGCTTGGCCTTATCTGATGGAGGTTATTCAAGATAAAGGACATGGGGTCAGTTGGTGAAGATGTCAAAGGTGTGAGGGATGTTAGACTCACTTGAAATAGGTCACCTGGATCATGGTGCTTTGGGCTCTCACTTGCTCAGGACTGCCAACCTCGCAGCCAGTGACAGATCACTCCTGGGTCTCACCTACAATTTCCAGGGCCCTCTATACAGAGGGGGTGAGGACTGGTATCTCATGAATCAGAGCCGTCTTCACCTGCTCCCTCTTGTTGAAGGCAGTGAGACTAGGCTGGGCGCTCATAGCTAATGCCACGTGTGGGCATCAAGCCAGGCCAATCAGGAGGTATGATGTGGACTGTGAGGTGAGGTTGCTGTGGATCAGATGGGAATTCTGTGTGACAGTGTTAGAAGATGGGATGGGGGTTGGTGTTGAAGGTGAGATGACAGAGGTTAGAGACATGAGTGATGCCAGGGACAGGGAAGTGGACACTCTTCCTTGCAGCCCAGAACAGGTCATTCGTCATTTTGTGGCACTGCATGCCCACCTTCCTGTGAGGGTCCTGGTACTTCCTGCCTCGAATACCTCTTCTCATGCTTCCGCAACCCCAGCTGGTAGCAGCCTCCAACCAAATCTAGACCATCCTCTACTTCAAAGCTTCCAGCATCCTCTCCACCTTTGACTCAAGGAATCTAGGTGCTGACTTTCTCTCTGCCATATTGCTGGCTGAAGTGAGAGTCTTGCTTAAGTGAGTGCTGAAATACTGCTCCTGCTTGTAGAAGGCCAATAGCTGAATCTGGACTGAATCTGAATAGCAAATCAAGCCCCAGGCATCTAGAAGACAGCGTGAAACACGGGGGGGAAAATGAACCAATTAACATATTCTGAATAACGTGCATATCGCTGCTGGCCCCAGTGAGAAACACTCCAGTTTGCCCATTACCATGGGCACGTAGTCCTAATTCGGGAGAATTGTGGCCTTTGTTCTGGAGTGTCTGGCAATATTAAATTTCTCACTAAGCTGTAAGTCTGTGGGTCAGGACTGTGAATAGGATAATCTTTTGCTTTTTTTCAGCTGTTATTCCATTTGCTACAGAGAAGTAATGCAGTCTTTCAAAATACACTCCCCAATTTTCCACTTTGTGGTCAAATGGTTTTATTTTCCCAATGAAAGGCATTTTACCTTGCTTCTTTGTCTTTTCAATGTCCCAGTCTCTTCGTAAGTTTATTCTTATCGCCAGTGTAATAAATTGAGGCCAACTCATGAAGCTTAGGTTTTGTTGCCGACGAATATGAATGTATTTACACTTATAGAGTTAGCCAGGGTAACTCTGTGACTCTCCCCGACTCCAACTGAAGAACCTCCCTGACCCAGGATACGGCCCTTGCACTTGATTGGCTCAGCTTCCCGCCTTGACATCCCATAGGTTCCAGCCTGATCACATGGCCCTCAAGGAACACCGCCTTAAAAGGGCCACAGTACCGCTGTTATTGATATATTAATCTTCTGTGAGCACAGGAGAATGGTGATAAAATTCCACAAGTTTAAATACCAGAATAGTAAAATTCCTTTTCAGCTTCAGAATAATTGATTACCATTGATGTATGTCACAAAGTGCCCAGGAAACCTGTTCTCTGCTAAATGGTTACTGGACATAACATCATGAGACCCGCCCCTCAAAATTGAGATCACGACACCTTGGTCACTATGCTCCTTTTAGCAATGTGTCCCAATCCTGACTTCATGCTGTTCTGTAATATTCAGGTAAATTCTTTACAATCTGTATGTCAACCATCCCAGTGAGGAATTTTGTGCTCGGTGCCTACAGCTCATAGAAACTGTATTCAGTCTGCCCAAATATTTTATAAAGAAGATTTAGACTCAGTGAACGGGGTAGACTTTCACCCTTCAGTGTAGGCTGGAAATGATTGCTGCTGATATACACTTAGTGCATTCCTATTATTATCAGCTGCCCGAATTTCTAATAGAGTAATTTACATTTTTATTTTAAATATATCAATAATTTGTTCACTAGTTTCATTAGCAATGATTTTAAAATACAGTGTCTAACATCCTGTATATCTAACTGTGTTCCAAATGTTGACAGGGCATTGTAGTGGAAGCCTTACTTAATAAGTAGCTTTTACTGTCTCTGCTTGGGGGGTTTTTGATGTTCAGTGTAGAGGAGCTTTACTCTGTAACGAACCCGTGCAGAAACTGTCCTGGAATGATGGTGCAGTGCTCTATGTCCAATCATTCCGGTTCTGTACCTGGAAGTGAATGTTGCTGTTACTGGATTTTCAGAACGTAAAGTGTTGCATTCTCACCACTGATACCCCTTATTATAATGAAAATGTTTCTAAAGAATGTTTAAAGAGTTCTTTTCAATGAAGTTACATGGAACAGTAGGAAGAAATATTCCTGGCTGAGTACAGGCTGCATATAGGATATGATTCATGTCTTTTGACTGACAAATAGATGTGATGGTTTCTGTGAGTTTCTCTTTGAGCTAAACTTTAAAACAGATGAGTCTATAAAAACTTGTTATGCTTTGTCACAGACTAAATATGTAAAGTATGTGTTTAAAGAAAATATCACTAAAGTTTACACAAACAAAGGGAAGAATAAATGGCTAAACCTTACATCAGTATGGTGGGCTATCATTTTTCTTAACGAGTGCAACATCAGTCACTGTCTGACAACTGGAACATGGAAGTGTCAAGCAAAGTTAAGGGAGCAAGCTTCTGTTCCAAAATAAATCAGTAACACTGTTTCTAATAACCAATGCCCGTGGTGAGGTTTGTGATGAAAAGATCTGAGGGATGGCTTCTGCTATTTAAAACAGGCTTCTTTGCTTCCTGTAATAAATCGAGGGCGACACGATGTGGCTCAAAGTATCAAAGGCTTTATTGCCAATGATAAACAGGTATTTACAATAAAAGGGTCAGACAGAATAAACAATGCAACTGTACAACACTCCTCCCTGGCTCCAACTGAGGAACCTCCCTGACTCGTGAATACACCACTCAATTGGCTCAGCTCCCTACCACGACATTCCATAGGGTTTGGCCCGATCACGTGGTCCTTAGGGAATGCCTCTTTAAAGGGGCCAAGTTACCACACTCCCATTCCCTCTTCATGGTGCACATATGCCATGTATAATTCCTTCACCAGCAGCTGCTTTCCAGTTTACATGCATAGGGTTAGTTTAATATTTGACTAAGAGGAGAATTGGAACTGAATCCACAAGCATAACTTTTCAATAATTTGACTAAATAGTGATCAGGAGGGGGCATTGGCTCATTTTTATTCCCTAACCCTGGGGTGGCAAGATCAATTTGTCAGTCCCAGACATGAATGGAAGCAAAGGCAATTGGTAAATTCTGAATAAGTGTTAAATTTTACTTTGGGTAATGTAGGAATGCAGACTATCCTTCAAGCTTGATGTTTACAGAATTATTTTCATCTCACTGTCAAACTGATATTCTGTAACTCACAAGGAGGTGAATGAGAGAGAGTGAGACATCACAGTTGGCTTAGGAAGCATGATTACAAAGTGACAGACAGTAGACATGTACAGCAATCAATTTTTTAAAAAAATCTGTTATTTTTCTAGGATGGGAACAGGTGGGGGATGAGAAGAGGTACAATTGACATTTACATAGCAATTACTCAGAACAAAAAGTACTTTAACCAACAATAACAATTTGTATTTATATAGCGCTTTAACTTAATAAAATGTCCTGAGGCATTACAAAAGATGTGTTTTAAAGTGAAATTGAATACTGAACAAACATAGAAACTAGACGCAGGAGTAGGCCATTTGGCCCTTCAAGTCTGCTCCACCATCCATTTTGATCAGGGCTGATCATTGAATTCAATATCCTGATCCACCCTTTGCCCCATATCTCTGGATCCCTTTAGCCCCCAGAGCAATATCTAATTTCTTCTTGAAATCAGGCAATGTTTTGGCCTCAACTACTTTCTGTGGTAATGAATTCATTACATTCACTGCTTCTCTGGGTGAAGAAATTTCTCCTCACCTCAGTTCTCAAATTGTGACACCTAGTTCTGGACTCCTGGACTTGCCCACTGCCTTGAACATTCTTTCTGAATCTACCCTGTCTAACTGTATTAGAATTTTATAAGTTTCTATGAGATACCCTCTCACTCTTCTAAACTCCAGTGAATATAGTCCTAGCTGACTTAGTCTGTCCCCATATGATAGACCTGCCATCCCAGGAATCAGCCTGGTAAATCTTCGCTGTACTCCCTTTATAGCAAGGGCATCCTTCCTCAGATAAGGACACCAAAACTGCACACAATACTCCAGGTGTGGCCTCACCAATATCCTATACAATTGCAGCAAAACATCCCTATCCCTACACTCAAATCCTCTCGCCATGAAGGTCAACACACCATTTGCCTTCTTTACTGCTTTCTGTACCTGCACTTTCAGCGATTGATACACGAGGGCATCAAGGTCTTGCTGAGTATCCACCTTTCTCAATTTACACCCATCCAAGTAATAATCTGTCTTCCAATTACTGCTACCAAAGTGGATAACCTCACACTTGTCCACATTATACTGCATCTGCCGTGCATATGCCCATGCACTCAGCCTGTCCAAATCATGCTGAAGCATCTCTATATCCTTCTCACAGCTCATCCATTTGGAGATAATACATTCAGTTCCCTCTTCCAAATCATTCATATTTAATGTGAACAATTCGGGCCCTAGCACAGATTCCTGCAGAACCCCACTAGACACTGAACAAAAACCTTGGACAGAGATATAATTTCAAGGAACATCTTAAAGGAGGAAAATGAGTTAAGAGGCGGGAATTTCCGGGTTTAGTGCCTTGGTAGATGAAGCCATGGTCACCGATGATGGAGAAATTAAAATCAGATGTGCAAGCGGACGGAATTAGAGCAGTACAAATATCTCAGAGGACCAGAGCTGGAGAAAATTACAGAAGTAGGAAGGGATGAGGACATGGAGTGATTGGAAAACAATTAGAATTTTTTAGTTGAGGCATTGCTTAACCAGGAACTAATGTAAATCAGTGAGTACAAGGGTAATAGGTGAACAAGTTAAGGACACGGATAACAGAGTTTTGGATGAAGTTGAGTTTATAGAGAGTTAAATGTTGGCTAGGAATGGGTACAAATAGTAAAGATTAGAGGTAACAAAGACGTGGATGAGGGTTTCAGCAGAAGATGAACTGGTGCAGGGTTGGAGTTGGGTGCTGTTCCAATAGTGGAAATCTGTGGCCTTAGTGGCAAGGATATGTGGTTAGAAGCTCATCTCAGAATCAAATATTATACAAAATTTGAAAACAGTCTGGTTTAACCTCCAATTGCCAGGGAGAAGATTGGAGTTGGTGACTAGGAAATGGAATTTGGAGTGGGGACAGAAGAAAATGGTTTCAGTCTTCGTGGCTTGATAGAGTAGACACTGAGAACTTGTTTCCCTGGCTAGTGAAACCAAACCGTGGAGACAGAGTCTCAGGATAAAGACCGAGATGAAGAAAAATAAAGGCTTGTGAATCTGCAGAATTGTCTACCCAGGGTACTGTGGATGCACCGTCATTGTGATTATTCAAGACTGAGATCAATAAATTTTTGATCTCTCAAGGAATCAAGGAATATGGGAAATGGGCAGGAAAGTGGAGTTGAGGCAGAAGATCAGCCATGATCACATTGATTGGTGGAGCAGGCCTGAGGGACCATATGATCAATTCCTACTTCTATTTCTTATGTTTTATGTTATTAAGATGGGGCAGAATATATATGTGAAGTAAGATGGGGTTAAGGAGGTGTCTTGGAGGACACCAGAGTTACAGTGTAGGAGTGGGAACAGAAATTCTTATAGGTGATTATCTGGTTACAGTTAGACTATAGTGGTGCAGTCCCACCCAGCTAGACAATGGTGAAGAAGCAGTGGAGGAGAATGGCGTGATCAGCTGTGCAGATAGATTGAGAAGAACAAAGAGGGATAGTTTACCTTTGGTGCAGTCACATTTGATAAGAACAATTATACTGTGACAAGGCAGAAATCTGATTGGAAGAACTCAGGCATGAAGTTCAATTAGTCCTCTCTTTTCAGGACCTGCACCAAATCATGCCTGTGTGACTTCTGGCTGAGGAGCTTGGTGCATTGAAGGAGGTCATTCAATTGTCTTCAAGTCTGCTAATTGCATTCCAGTGAGTATTTTTGAATATTCATGAGGTTCCTGTCTGCTCTGGGTAGGAATGTGGTCGTGGCCTGTAGGGTGGGCCAAGAGAATTGCAACGGGTTTGCTGCCCAGTAGGTATCCCATTTTGGCCCTGATGCCTGATTTAACAGGCTGTCAGGATTTCCATTAGAGGCTAACAGGTCTGGTGAATCCCACCCACCCATAATTTCGCACACCTGCCAAATTCTCTAGTATGAGCCACAGCCACAAAGACTCTGGAGGAATAATGCAGAGCTCCTAGTTGGCATTGAGTGAATGTCTGATGCCTTTTAAATATGGCACCAGGACCTTTGACCCCATGAAGTAATGGCATTGTGGGCGACTTCCTGCTGCTTCAGCATGAGACTCGCCGTGCTCTTCACAGATGCTAAAGTAATAAGCTGAACAGCAGAAGATTGCAAATGTTCAGTCATCATACTGTCATCATACTGTCCACAGGAATTATGCCAACTTTCTTGATGGTACCAGACTTAGACTCCAGAATGGAAGATTCCATCCCTAATTTCTAAAACACTATGTAACCGAGTGAAATAGGGTTCAGACTGCTGACAGTTTGATTGCAGACTGTACTGATCTTGAACATTCCTGGCTTAATTTCAGCATATGTACTCTGTTATAAACCCTGAGCTGTCAGGAAACTGGTCTTTGCTCATGAAAAATAATTCTAGCTAATAGGAACAGATCGCACTGTTTTCCCACACCAGGCACTACTTCTACATATTCAAAGATTGGAACAATTCTGATGGAATTACTTCCACTTGCCCCAAGGAAGTGCTTCTTTCAGATGGATTATATCCTCTAAAAGATCTGAAGAAGAAATCTCCATGCAAGTTTTTCAAAAATTCATCATTTTGTGTTCTTTAGATTATACACAACATAAGCTACCAATAATCAGCATTATGATAGCCACTTGCTGGATTTTTTATCACTGAATTTGGATTGGATATTAAATTTTAAGTTATGGTTCTTTATGTATAGTTTTTCACTTGTGTTTGGATTGTGTTTGTGCATTTTTTGGTCATATGTTCTAGTTTTGATTGGATTTAGACTTTGGTTTGGAATAAGCTTTCTAGATTTGAACTGATCCAAGTTCAGATTAGTTAGGTTACATTTGCACTGGATTGTCTGGGTTTATTCTAGGCTGTTGAGATTGCACTGAGTTGTCTGGGTTTCTACTTGGCTACCTGGGTTTGTCCTGGGCAAGCTGGATTTCCATCAGGCAGTCTGATTGGTCTCTCTGGCTGTCTGGATTTGTAATAGGCTGTCTGATTTTCTGTTGGGCTGTTCTGGATTTGTACTGGGCTGTTTGAGTTATGTATTGGACTGTTTGAGTTTATGTTGGGTTGTGTTGGTTTAGCCTGGGTTTCCAAGTTTACACTGAATAGTCTGGTTTACACTGGGCTGTCAGGTTTGTCCTGGGCCATCTGGATTTGTACTGAGCTGTCTAGATATGACTGGTCTGCCTGGGTTTGCAGAATGCTGTCCAGGCTTAACTGGGCTGTCTTCATTTGATCCTGCTATCTGGAAAACTCTAAAATGTATAACAAGAGTCTAGGATCACAGGTTTAAAGTAAAAGTCTTCTTTTGAGCTTCTACTTCTTTTGTAATGATGTGGAGATACTGCTTTTATTTGTATGTTGCTGTTTGTTGACAGTTTTGAGGTTCTTGATTCATCTTTAATATCTGCGTCAAAACTCAAAGTATGATTCCGGTTTCCATCTCTCCCAATTCTATCTCATTCCCAATCCCTATTCAGTGTCCAATTTCGAAGAAGGTGACATGCCACATTGACTGACCTGGTGATGAGGGACAACTTTAGGGTGAAACGGAGGCAATAAAATTCCTGCATGCAGTGAAAATGTATTTATCATGGAACACATTTGAGCCACCAGCATGTGACCTCCTGGAGAACACACCCCAACCCATCCAGATCAGAGATTGATGGTGCAATAAAAATGACCTGCACATATGAGGAATTGAAAGCATCAACTCAATAGTTGCTCATTTGTTGATTTATAGTCCAAATACCAAACCATAATATGACCTGGATGTTTCCATTCATCAATTACGTCATGTTGATGCATTCAGAGATAGACCTTACTCTCATGTGCTTCATCTGTGTCATTGCCAAGTGAAATTATCTCTGTCACACTTTGTCTATTTTCGCAATCCAACGCTCATTCTGTTTTGACTCAGTTAGATCTGACTAAGTTAGATAGCTGCAGAAATCAGGACTAGGGATCACAATTTTTCAAGAGGATGAGAGCATACACTTTCTGCTGCCTGCCAGTTATAAGGGTTATAATTTGTTGCAGAGTCTACATGCTGTATGCCGCAGCAGAGGGCCACATTTGTACATGACTAGCGCCACTTAAATCAATCTGCATTACTTAGCCAGGCTACACCTGTTAAAGATGAGGTTCACTTTGGTTACAACAGTGGCTGAAATTGGTTATGGAAGAATCAAAGATCTGGAGGAAGTAACAGGTATGCCACAACAGATCAGAGAATGTGTCCCAAAACCTTTTGGTGCCATGCCGGAGTCCTTGGTAAAAAGGGTTGACAGAAAGGGAGAAGTTTCTTTTCCTCAAGGGAGCATTAGGCAGACAAATGCTGTGAAAGCAGTGGTTGTAACAGACAAACTCATCGGTGTAACCCATCAGAGAACGTAGATAGTGTGCTGCAAGTGGTTTAATGACCTCACACCAGTGGTCAAGATCAGTGAATGCTACCCCAAATGCCATGTCACTGCACCACTCTCCTCACCCATTCATTATGCCCCTCTCATTTTATATTGACCGACAGTCAAATCTCCGACGTAGTCTCCAACAGGTTACTGGATTATTGTGATTCCGCCCAAGAAAGTGGCAATTTCCTCCATGGAGCACAAATCTATTCCCCTCTTTCAAGGCGATGGCATTCTGGATCCCTTCTGTTAGTTCCCTTATAGTTCCCTTTTGGCCAAACAGTCCAGACCTTGGCAGCATAGGCTGAGATGGTGCAGTCAAAAGCCGAACCCTCAAGACCCAGAGCTGTTCAAGGGCAATCTGCATGTCTATCCACAGTCTCCCTCTATAAGAGTCAACAGCCATCCATCAGCCAGGCTGCAGCCACTAAGGGAGCAGAAGGACAGACAGGGTCACCCACAAACTAGGCACTGAGGGAGTACACAAGAGTGATTAATTGAATATTATATGGAATATTGGATATGTTGTTGGATAATGTTTGTATAGAATGGTTTCTTTTTGGTGATTTTTACTTCGGAGTTGTAGCCAAGAGGATAAATATTTTGTCAGAGTGGGCTGGTAAGGTGGGATTTACTGAACAATGGGGATCTGGTGTTTATTTCAGGGAAATGTAGTTTGATAAGCTGTTCCCTGAACAGGCTACATAGATTGTGGATATACTGACTGCCTCCTCCCTTTCTCCTCCTCTTCTTCCTCATCCTCCTCCCTCATCCTCATCCTGTTTAATTTCCGCTTCCTGAACTGGTCACTGAGCCTGTGGCAGTAATACAGTGTTAAAATGGCCAGGCAAAGACAACCTGTAATTTGGATAGCTACCTGGGGGACTCATTCCAAGCAGTATAACAATTGCTTCAGCATGCTCAGTTAAATTCCTTGTGACAGTATGATTCTCATTATACAAGTGCTGACCCTGGTTGATGGAGGGGAGTCATCAGTTAGGTGTAGAGTGGGTAGCACTTCGTCAAGAAGCCACACTCTTGTTTGACATGATGACTGTAAATGAACAGTGGACTAGTACTGGATGAACAATCATGACTGTTGCCAAGGTGGTGTGGATTCACAAAAATGATGTGCTGAATATGGTCGCACACAAACTGAACTGCACATTAAATGAGTGGTAATTTTTGTGGTTTAGCACATCGCACCATTGAGATACAATGCTTGCAAAGTTGCATGTGTACAGTTGATGACCCCCTGCACCATTGGAAACTTCACTATGCTAGCAAAGCCATGTGCTCATCCCTCCTGTTTCTCTTTGTTTAGAGAGAAGACACTGAAATCCCTTCTCCTGGTGTTTAAACCCTCTGTGACCTCCCGGATGACATAATTTGGCACAGCTGAAAGTGGGGTTGAAGACTATTTATAATGACTTTAATCAAGTTTCCTCACAACCGGCTAAAATGTATTCAGCTACTTTGAAGTGTGTTCTGATGGTGAAACGTTGCCATTAGAAATGTTCTAATAATGCATCTTTCTGTAGCAGAACTGAGGCCAAGTAGCAGACTTGTGTAGGTGTAAGGGTACTAACATTCATGTGGTGACACACCAGGCCACCACTGCAATTTTTTTTTGACCACCTAATTTAGTTGGTCTAAACATTTATTTTAGATGTATACATATATTTTGTGGTTGTTTTTTTTATGATGAGCTTATCCAGGGAACTCACGAAGCTGACATTGTATTTATTCTCATCTGTTGACTTTACGTATGGCTTCCTGACTAAATATTTAGGAAACTTTGGATCTTCCTGTATAACCTTTACAAAAACCCGAATACAATGTTTTCCTACTAAATACATTTCAAAAGTGCTTGTGTGTTTTTGTTCTCATGTGCAGACTGCAGACGTAAACAAGGGGTTTCAGCACGTGCTGAGGATTAACAAAACTCTACCAGCTTCCTGCTGCATCAGTCACTTTTTCCTACTTCACATTCTCCTTATCTCCTGATAGCATCATTAATCAAGAGGTGTGATTAAGTATGGATGAAATATGTATCAGGCGATATTACTGTTATTTGTCAGCTCAAGCTTATGTGCCATATCAGAGTTGGAAGATGCAAGGAAAGACAGTGATGTAGCTACAAAACAAGTAATTAAAAGTTAAAATGTAATTAAGGATCCTGCACTTTTCCCACATTCCCACTTGTGCAGAAATCATGATTATTTTCATCACTACATCTGGACAACACTAGAAAGGTAGTAATTATTGCCCATTCATAGTTACCTTGAAGTCATTCACAGTAAACCAAGTTGTCTGGGACAGTAGTAGGATGGTAAGTTTCCTCCCCCGAAGTATATTAGTGAACCTTTGGACCTTTACAACAGTCCAAACACTTTCATGCTCTAACCTACAAATGACCAAATATATTGAATTCAATGTCACAACTTGCCCTAGCGAATTTGAGGTCATGGCCTCATATTACTATTTAGTACCACAATCCTGAATGCACTGTATCCAGTAAGAGGCAGTGAATTAGAAGACAGTAATCAGGTAACATGAAACTTGAATTTTAACAATAGGTTTTACAATAAAGTGATTCTGGAGGAAGGAAAGAAGTTTGAGACGCAGGCACAAACGAGTTAGAATAGGATGCTGATAATAAGTCTTGAATTCGTAAGAGGAGATATGATGGGGCAGGATAAGTGTGTGGAATGTGGGTTTGGTTTATCAGCTTGTTAATCCTCAAAATTACAAGCTCAAGATCACAGATCCAATTAACCCAATTTTTACACATCCTCCAATATATCTCTGTTGCATATGGAAGAGCAATCTAATACTTTTGTCAATACAGCAGTTCATCAGAGCAAGACAAGGCAGTATTGACTCAGAAAAAGGACTATTCACAAGATGCTGGTCATTATTAGGGCTTTAAGTGGAGCTTTTCTGATGGTCCAGTGGATATATTCACTATCATGCTTTGCACCAACCAGTCAAAACCAAACCCTCTGCAGAGTTAGCAAATCTGAGCTCGCAAAACGGCTGGGAGAGATATGACAATTGGCCTCAGAACATCTGAGCTAGGAAGGATAACCTCAGCTAAGGATCTTGCAGTTGAAGCAGAGATTGATATTTCTGTAAACTTATTTCCCAACAGATATTACATAATAAGAATTTGAAGCCTTAATAAAGAATATAAGCAGAGTTTTTTAAAAAAATAGGTAGTATTACAGGCAAACTTGATTCAGCCCTCACCTACCCAGATGTAATTTCCAACAGAACTCATTGGATGGTGATGAGGACTTTTGCCCTTCAGTGCTCAGGGCGCCAGTTATAACATTATTACTATTGCTTCTGCTAAGATCAGTTGGTTTATCTCAAACTGGGACACTCTCATTTGTATGTCTCAGTTATTAATCTAGCCACTGGGGGAGCTGTGCTTAAAGGATTAATGTGTTCTGTATCTCCTTTAACAAGGTGATGTTCATCATAACAGATATATCATTTCTGCTGGCTGAAAGGAATTTGCTCATCATCTGGTTGATGACATGCTTCTGTATTACAGGCTGAAAAGAGGGATAGCTGGAGTAAAAAAGATTAAAACAAATTACTTATCAAAATGCAGCCAATCAGGAGAAAAAAATGTATCCGGGTTGAACGTTTAAATCAAACTGGTAAAGCACTGCATATCGCTTCCATATAATGGTGATTTTTGTTCAATGAGCAGCCTGCTATATTGAGCGGAAAGAGATGGTGTAAAGTACTTACCACATGGCTGAGTACTGGGTAGAGCAGCACTCCAGATTGTTATTTTAGTCTGAGTGATAGTATAACAAAGTAAGTGCTCTGCTGTTGAGTCTTTTGCCAAGTTGTTCCAAAGAGGAAGCTTAATATCTTTCAATTTAATCTGCTTTGCAGCACGCCAGTTGCACTGAAGGTTTGCTTTGATCCTGAACAATACAGGAGCATGACAAGCTCCTGATCAGATGTTTCTCCAGTTACGATATATATTTAAAACATTCCAGCTATTTTAACATGGGTGTTGAATCAAGTTATCTAAATTGGAATGTCATTGCAGCTGACATCTGCACGGCTGGGCTGGAGAGCAAATATTTGTTTGGACAATGGGTGAGGACAGGGTTGGATTTGGTGGGTTGGTATGAAGCATTTTTGGGATCACAGGCATACTAAGGGTCTGAGTGGAAGTTATGCCCCTTACAAGACTAACCAAGCAGTCTGAGCATTGGTAATCACCTTGTGTATCCTGGTCCCTATCAGTTCCTTGGAGAAATATATCAATGTTCAATTTATACTCTTTTTTAGTATAACCAATTAAACTAAGACAAATTAAGAGATTTGCCCATTAAGGAGACACTGTATGAAACAAAAAACAAATCACAAAGGCTATTCAATTGTAGATCAAATCCAAACAAGGTCAATGAGAATTGGCGGTCAATACTTATTGGTGGTTGCCAGTTGTTGGTAATTTGTAGTTTCATTGCTAGTTAATATCTAGCAGTCACTAGTCAGCCGTTTGCAGTAAATAATTGGTGCTCTCTAGTTAATAGGTAGTTGGTGGTAATCTGAAGCTGGCAGATAGCAGTTGCTAGTCAGTAGGTGGTATTTGATAATTGGATATTGGTAGTTAGTACTCCGAGTTAGCAGTCAGTAATTTGGCTTCTTTAGATGTATTCACTATTCTACCTTATGAGATGAGCTAACAATTTCAAATTCATGCCATCATTAAGACAGTCAATTTTCACTTCTGTAACACTGTCCAAAGTTGTCCTGCCTCAGTTCATCTGTTACTGCAGTTGTCATTCATGCCTTTGTTATCTCTATACTCAACTACTCCAACACACAGCTGGCTGGTCTCCCACATTCTACTCTCTATAAACTTGAGGTCATCCAAAACTCAGCAGTCTGTGCCTTATTTTGAAGCAAATCCTGCTTCCCTTTCACCTCTGTGTTGGTTGAGTTACATTGCTTTCTGGTTAAGCAAAGTCTTGACTTTAAAATTCCCATCCTAGTTTTCATATTCATCCATGAACTCGATCCTCCCTATTTCTTATAATCTCTGCAAGCCCGACAATCCTCCAAGAAATCTATGCTTCTCTAATTCTAGCCTTGTGTGCATTCCCAATTATAATTGTTCCCTCATTGGTGGCTGTGTCTTCAGCTGCCCCAGCAACAAACTCTGTAATTCGCTCCCTCCATCTTATAGACCAGTGGGCCTTACTTCTGTTGTGGGCAAAGTTTTGGAAAGAATTGTAAGGAATAGGATTTATAATCATCTAGAGGGAAATAAATTGATTAGGGATAGTCAACACGGTTTTGTGAAGGGTAGGTCGTGCCTCACAAACCTTTCAAGTTTTTTGAAAAGATGACCAAAGAGGTGGATAAGGGTAAGGCAGTTGACGTGGTGTATATGGATTTTAGCAAAGCGTTTGATAAGGTTCCCCATGGTAGGCTATTGCAGAAAATGCAGATGCATGAGATTGAGAGTGATTTAGCAGTTTGGATCAGGAATTGGCTAACTGATAGAAGACAGATGGTGGCGGTAGATGGGAAATATTCAACCTGGAGTTCAGTTACAAGTGGTGTACCTCAAGGATCTGTTTTGGGACCACTGCTGTTTGTCATTTTTATAAATGACCTAGATGAGGGTGTAGAAGGATGGATTAGTAAATTTGCTGACGACACCAAAGTTGGAAGAGTTGTAGACAGTGAGTATGGATGTTACAGTTTGCAGAGGGACATAGATAAGCTGCAGAGCTGGGCCGAGAGGTGGCAGATGGAGTTTAATACGGGAAAGTGTGAGGTGATTCACTTTGGTAAGAGTAACAGGAGTACAGAATATAGGGCTAATGGAAGGACCCTTAGTAATGTTGACGAGCTGAGAGATCTCAACGTACATGTGCAGAGCTCGCTGAAAGTTGGCACCCAGGTTGATAAGGTTGTTAAGAAGGCGTCCGGTGTGTTAGCTTTTATTGGTAGAGGGATTGAATTTCGAAGCCATGAGGTCATGTTACAACTGTACAAAACTCTGGTACGGCCGCATTTGGAGTATTGCGTACAGTTCTGGTCGCTGCATTATAAGAAAGATGCGGAGGCATTGGAAAGGGTGCAGAGGAGGTTTACCAGGATGTTGCCTGGTATGGTGGGAAGATCTTATGAGGAAAGGCTGAGGGACTTGAGGTTATTTTCATTAGAGAGAAGGTTACGAGGTGACCTAATTGAGGCATACAAGATGATCAAAGGATTGGATAGGGTGGACAGTGAGAGCCTTTTACCTCAGATGGTGATGGCTAACACGAGGGGACATAGCTTTAAATTAAGGGGTGGTAATTATAGTGTGGATGTCAGAGGTAGGTTCTTTACTCAGAGGGTAGTAAGGTCGTGGAATGCCCTGCCTGCAGCAGTTGTGGACTCGCCGACTTTAAGGGCATTCAAATGGTCAGTGGATAGGCATATGGATAACATTGGAATAGTTTAGGTTAGAGGGTCATTAGATTGGTTCCTCTGGTTGGCGCAACATCGAGGGCCGAAGGGCCTGTACTGCGCTGTTATGTTCTATGTTCTAATTTTACCTAACTCAGCTGGCAGGGACGATTTTACACCCCACTTGTGGGCAGCATGGTGGCACAGTGGTTAGCATTGCTACCTCACAGCGCCAGGAATCCAAGTTCAGTTCCCGGCTTGGGTCAGTGTCTGTGTGGAGTCTACACATTCTACCTGTGTCTGTGTGGGTTTCTTCTGGGTGCACCAGTTTCCTCCCACAGTCTGAAAGATGTACTGGTAAGGCGCACTGGCCATGCTAAATTCTCCCTCAGTGTACCCAAACAGGTGCCAGAGTGTGGCGACTAGGGGATTTTCACAGTAACTCCACTGCAGTGTTAATGTAAGCCTACATGTGAACTAATAAATACATTTTAAACTTTAAAGAAATTATATTCTGAATCAAAGAAAACTAAACTATGCTGCATGCCCCCAGTAGGTGTGGGAATCGAGGTTAAAAATATTCCAAAAGACATTTATGAGGTAAGTCCTTTGTTCGCCACAAGCTAGACTTCTTTAAAAAGGTTGTTCAAAAATAAATCACTACTGGTGGCCAAAAATATATCAAACACAAAGGGAAAGGAGAGCAAAGGGACAGCTACAGTGCAGACCAAGGCACCAAGAAGGTGGCTGGATAGGGTATGGGCAGATGGGGGCTTGGTCAAGGGAAGAGCAAAATAGAAACATACTAGTAATATAGGGCACTCTATAATTAAGAGGGTAGATAGTGTACTCTGGGGCCAAGAATAAGAATTCCAAAGGATATGTTGTCTAGCTGATGCCAGGGTAAGGGGTATCTCATATCAGCTGGCGAGGAACTTGGAAAGAAGTAAAATAAAACAATTAGGAAGGCAAAGAATAAATTGAAATAAAATTATCAAGTAACTTAAAACAAAAATAATAAAATATTTTACAGGCACATCAATTTTAAAGAAAGGAAGCCTATTTGGGAATAGGACCATTAATGGATAAACAGGATAATACCACAGGAAACAAGAGAGAAATGGCAGAAATATTAAGTAATTATTTTGCTCTAGTTTTTACCAAGGTGATAGAACAGATAGATGTGATATTGAACAATGAGATAAGTGCATTTAAATTTTTTAAAAGTATGATTTTTTTTGAATGAACAAAATCAAAGACGACAAAACCCCTGGTTTGGATGAATTGCATCATATATTAAAAAAAGGGAGAAAATAGCAGAGGTATTAATACACATATTTAATAATTGGTTATTCAAAGGTGTAGTGCCAGAAGTCTGATGGATTGCTCATTTAATTCTCATATTTAAGAAAGGGGACAGAATATGTCCAGGGAATTATAGACCAGTCAGCTCAACATCAGTGGTTGGAAAAATAATGGAATCTTTACGAGAGAATAGAAGGACAGCTGCATGGCGGCACAGTGCCTGGGATCAGGGTTCAGTTCCCAGCTTGGGTCACTGTCCGTGTGGAGTTTGGAAATTCTCCCCGTGTCTGCATGGGTTTCCCTTGGGTGCTCTGATTTTTCTCCCATACTCCAGAAATGTGTGGGTCAGGTTGATTGGCCATGTTAAAATTGTCCCTTAGTGTCAGGGGGTTAGTAGGATAAATAAGTACGGTTATGGGAATAGGGCTGGGTGGGATTGTGGTCGGGGCAGACTCGATGGGCCAAATGGCTTCTTTGTGCACTGCAGGGATTCTATAATTCTAGAAATGAGAAATATTATCAGCATGGATTGCAAAAGGAAAATCTGATACTACCAATCTTATTGAATTTTTTGAGAAGATGACCGAATAGACAATGGTAGTGCAGCAGATGTAATATAACTGCATTTTCAGAAGGCATTTGATAAGGTGCCCCATAATAGTTGAATGAATAAGGTGAAAGAATGTGGAGTCAGAGGTCAAGCTGCAAAAAAGATTGCTAACAGTGTAAGAAGCTGAAATTCTCCGGCTGTTCATGCTCTGCCAGCACTAATGGAGAATTTGGTGCTCAACCATTCTCCAATCTCCATTCACAGAGAATGGAGATCAGCTGCAGATGAGGTTGGACAACCCGGAGTTAATAAAGCGCAGTTATTCAGAGTGGGAAATGGTGTTCCACAAGTGTCAGGATTTTACTGAAGAAAACTACAGCAAATCACAGGATGACATTAACAAACTTGCTGAGTGGGCAAATAATTGACAAATGAATTTCAAAACAGATGAATGTGATTCTGGTAGGAAGTGTAGGAAGGTTGTTTATTCGTTTGAATATTCAAGCCAAGGTGCAGTACAGGAGAAAGGGCCTCTTGGAGTACAAATACATCCATCACTAAAAGTTACACCACAGGTTATCAAGCTCATAAGGAAGGCAAACCAGGCATTAGGCTTCATTTCTGGAGAGGTAGAATTGAAAAGTCTGGAAGTTCTTCTAAACCTGTGTTGAAGTTTGATACATCCCAATTACAGTACTGTGTGTGGTTCTGGTAGCCATATTACAAAAAAAGATATTGAGACCCTGGAGATGGTGCAGAGAAGATTTGCAAACATGATACCAGAAATGCATGGGTATGCATATCAGGAAAGTATTTATGGGCTTGTCTCTTTTCTTTTGAAGAAAGGAGGCTGAGGGGGGTGACCTAATAGAGCTCTTTAGAGCTATGAAAGGTTTTGATAGAGTTTTGACAGACAGAATTAGTGGAATCTTGTGGCTGTGACAGAGTGGAACACAAGAGATAGTACCAAGAGTAGATCCCCATGGCCTATTGAGTTTGTACTGCCCTTCAATATGACTTTGGATTTCAACTCCACTTTTCTGATACCTTGATTGCATGAGAGACCAAAAAATCTCACTATCCCAGCCTTAAATGTATTCAAAGCCGGAACATCATCAGCCCTCTGGGGTAGAGAATTCCAAAGGTTCACTTCAGAGAAGTAATTTCTCCTCATCTCAGTTTTAAATGATCAGCCCTTTATCTTGACATGGTGTCCCTATGTTTTGGATTCCTTGAATAATCCCTTAGTGTCTACCCAATCAAGCCCCTTCAGAATTTGGCATGTTTTAATGAGATGACTTTCATTCTTCTAAACTCCAGAGAATATAGGCAGCCAGCTGGAGAGTCAGCAAAAAAACCACATGGTCTCCTTTCAGGAAGGCTTGCTGAACCTTGTACACCAAGAACCTTGGTGGAGCAGAAGTCCTGCTCTCCAAGAGCTGTGAGTTAATCAGAGGTTGGCAGCTCAACAGCACCAGTGGGAAGGTCGTGGCTGCTGCCGTACTACACCCAACCACCCAGCATCAAGGATGGACCTAGGCACAAATGAGTGATGGTGGGATGGGGATCATGAGGGAAGGAAATTTGACAGAAATGGTAGCGACTTTCTCTCAGCGGACCCCACCTTCCCAATGTCAGGTGTCTCAACCAAACACTGAGTGCCTTTGAATGAGGGAGCACCTGGAAGTCCTCCAGGTTTGCTTGTTGTTCTCCCCACGTGGCGAGTCCCTTGCCTGTCTCTGAGTGAATGAGTGAGATAGAGGTAGTAAGGCACTGCAGTCCCCACCTGATAAAAGTGCTCCCCCCTGCCCCCCCACCACTATCACTACTGAATCCACCATGAGCGGAAGATTTCACCCAGCGTTTCCTGTAAGGGTAGGGGAGGTGATGGCCTAGTGGTATTATAGCTGAACTATTAATCCAGAAATGTCTGGGGACCTGGGTTTGAACCCCGCCACGGCAGCTGATGGAATTTGAATTCAATAAAAAAATCTGGAATTAAAAATCTACTGATGACCACGGAACCACTGTGGATTGTCAGAAAACCCCATCTGGTTCACTAATGTCCATTAGGGAAGGAAATCTGCCATCCTTACCTGGTCTGGCCCACATGTGACTCCAGAGCCACAGCAATATGGTTGACTCTCAACTGCCCTTGGGCAACTAGGCATGGGCAATAAATGTTGGCCAGCCAGCGAAGTCCATGTCTCAACGAAAGAATAAAAGAGCATTACTACAGACCCATCAATATAATATTAACCACCATGAAATTCAGAAGGGAATTCAGGAGTAATGTCTTCAACCAAACAACGCTGAGAATATGAATTGGTAAAGTGAATAGTACAATTGCATTCAAAGATAAACGAGATAAGAATTTGAGAGAGAAGAGAATGGAGGGTTACAATTATAGATTTAGATGAGGAATGATATGAGGAGGCTTGCATGGAACATCAGCACTGAAATGGACTTGTTAGGCCGAAAGGCCTGCTTCTCTGGTGTATATCCTTTGTAGTGCTATGTAATCCTGGATGTTACAATTTCAAAAGAGTAGGATTTTCCAGCTGTTCCCACTGCGAGATCTGTCAGTCTCATCAAACTCGACCCCTAACACAGGTTCCTCATTGGTGCAATGGGCAAACCATGCAAATTGCTATTGACTTCAGTAGGATCATTAGATCCCTCACTGGCAGCCAATAGTGATCCATCTCCACTGCAGGAAACACACTGAGGGGATAAATGGGTGGGATCGGAAGTAGGCTGAGTTGGAATGCTCCCTTTAAATCTGATAACCTGAAAACTGTGAGTATAGTTTAGGTAAGTGGCCTGCTATGGCCACTAGCCATTAGATGCAGTCAGCACCTTCAGGAAAGGGATGAAGGGAGTGGGACAGAGTGGAAAGGAAACAACTATTTGAGGTAACTTTAAACAGTCTGCTGAACTATAAGTATTGTCTGGTGACTTTCCCAATAAGGCTGTTTTCACTAGGCTGAATGATGTCAAATTTATTAAAAAATTCCAAAAATTACACTCTGTAATAACAATTGATGAAAAATCATCATTTATAACGCTCCAATGCTTTGTTCTGGATCACAAAGCTATTTTAATTTTTTTCAACAAATCATAGTTGCTGACTGCCGCTCAGTTGGTACTTGCTGGTAGAGTGAACAGTTTCTTGCAGACCTGGATGAAGTAGGGACAGTTGCTGTCCCAGGAGACAATTTGGCCAGAATTTTACTGTCCTGACTGCCATGGGAATCAGAGCAGACAAGGGGCAGTCCATGAAAAGATCTGTTGACCTCAGTTGGGTTTACGATTTTGGGATGAGCGAGGCCCTAAAATTTCACCCACCATGTTAATAAGGATTTAGCTAACTCTACAGCTGTGAGTTCCACTCACAATAGTGGAGTGGTGCCAATATTTACAGTAGCCAAAGGAAGATAGCCTTAGCTGCAAAGCCCTGCAGTGTGAATAAAGGTATGTCTCCTCTTTCTTATCAGAACAGTAGGACAGTCATTCAGTTAGAGAACCTTCTTTCTGCTCTCTCCGTTAGGGAATCAGAAGGCCCTGAAACTGGTAGCCATTTCTTTGGCTGTAAGCTGCAGGCCACAATAATGGTCACATCATAAGATTTTGTCAAAGGGTAGATCCACGCCTGAGGTGCATTTAGCCTAAGGTAATGACTTTAATCATCAAATGTGGGTGGATCAGGTCAGATAGAGTAGAGTTCAGGTGCACTCCCTTCAACTAGTCACTAAATTGTAATTGCACCATATTGTTCTTCTTGGGCAGTCCTTCGGAGCCAAAGACGACTTGCTTCCACACTAAAAATTAGTTGTCAGGTGACTGAGGAATCCAATGAACGATCTAATGTCTCTGTCATACGTGGTTAGAGGAGCATGGGTGGGGTGCCTGGTTGCTGCGCTCTCCTTTCACTGTCGACTATATCAACTTCCTTGTGTATGTGAAGCCAGTTTGAAAGTATGGTGAACCCTGTGCCATCCAGATACCAGGTGGCTCTTCTTCAAACTTCAATCAAGCTCAAGATGTGACAGCTGTCAGCTGTCTGAAATGTCTGTCTCTCTTACTGATATCCTGCTTTAGTATCCCAGAAACCCACCATCATGGTCCTAAAGCAGGTGTGTGACACACTGTGGGGGAAAAAGTAATCTTAAAGGCACAGTTCTCAAAGATGATACGGAACAAGTTACATTTTTATAAATTCATTTTTGCTTTGCTCTTTATTTCTGTCCGAAGGTACTGACTCTTGTTGGATTATACTGATCACCTGCCATTACCCCAGCAAAGCAGACATTCTTGCTGTTTATGCTAGATGGAGTCAGTGACTGGGATGATCATAACCAAGGTTCATGCTTCATCCACACCTTCTCACTTTCCAGTCACAAGATAAAGACCGGGAACAGGAACTCCGGCTGATATTCTCCCCCTTATTAGCCCAGAGGAAGTGACCCTAATTATAGTAACACATTGCTGACTCAGCTGACATTGGCTAATTCAGCAGACACCAGAAACTGGCCCTGGGACCTTCCTGATGTCTATGGCTCAGTTACATGCTGTCTTTAGCAACTAAACCTTCAGAAGAGCTATGAATCACATATGAAAGGGCTGTATCCTGTAGCAGGGAATGCAAGTGAAACCTTGTGTATTGAGAAGCTTCTTGTGCCAGCTGAGTTTTAGGAAATAGAGACACCTGCTTCAGAAATTGCACACAGTACCACAGGCTCATTAAAAGATTTACTTTACTCGGTGCTCATATTATTCATCTTTATAATAACAATTGAAAGGATTCTGCATGGAAAATGACAGCAAGCAAACATCTAAGTAATTATCACTGGAGCCACCCTTACTGTGGAATCATCACATTTTATTGTCATTATATTACAGTAAAATATAACAAACATTGCTGATGAGAGAAATAACCTAATTCTGTTGAAAAGAGAGACGTGGTGCCAAAACTGTTTTGTTTTGCATTCATTAGGACAAATGCAAGAACTATAAATGATCACCGCAATTTATACTACAAGAGGAAAGGCATGCTGATTAGTTGGCAAATCGACTGTAATTAGCTGAGGTGTCAGATGGAGAAAGCAATGAGGAACTAAGTTCCCCAAGATTCTGTAAATTAAAAAAAAGTTAGGCTTGAACATGTTCCTTTTATTTGCAGTATAAATGTATGTCACTTCTAGTAAGTGTAAATAAGCCATTTTAGAAGCTTGACTGAATTGTTTGTTTGTGTAGCTATTAGTGCATTCAGGATTGTTCAGCAAGTGCTGCCCGATTGCGGAATCACGTGTAGACGTTAGCTTTGGGTTTTATAAATGTTGGTGGGCTGAGTTTGGCCTGTACCTTTTCTATAGCACACAGCCATAGGAAGATGCTGTTTGATTCAGTCGACCAACCAAGAGGAAGTATGGCTTATCTGCCTGTCATCGCAGTAGCATTGGAACTGATACGCTGATATGGTAGGCCAAATGTCTTTTTGGACTGATGTCAGCATCACATTAATGGTAATTACCACTCATGTTGCCATAATGGAATAACACTTTTGTGTGTCTTAGGCAGCCTTTATATTTATAAGTGCAGTGAAGGGCGGCACGGTAGCACAGTGGTTAACACTGCTGTTTCACAGCTCCAGGGACTTGGGTTCGATTCCCGGCTTGGGTCACTGTCTGTGTGGAGTTTGCACATTCTCCTTGTGTCTGCGTGGGTTTCCTCCGGGTGCTCCGGTTTCCTCCCACAGTCCAAAGATGTGTGGGTTAGGTTGATTGGCCATGCTAAAATTGCTCCTTAGTGTCCTGGGATACGTAGGTTAGAGGGATTAGCGGGTAAATGTGTAGGGATTTGGGGGGAGGGCCTGGATGGGATTACAGTTGGTGCAGACTCGATGGGACAAAGGGCCTCTTTCTGCACTATAGGGTTCTATGATTCTATGACAAATCTGATCACATGTCACAGAACAGCTCATCACTGTTAAAGAAATCCAGCCAACATTTTTTGCTTATTTTCAAGCAAGGCTATGTGATCCAATAAGTTTGAATTTCAAATGTTCGTCAAGACCATCATGCATTTTGTCAATACAATTGTTTATAAAATGAACACCCAGGTCTATTTGACAGGCTTGCAAATATGTATGTCTGGGTTGGCCCTGAGGCCTCATAACGGCACAAGATTTTAATGCTGCGTGTGAAAATCAGACAAATTGTTCAGGATTCTACAATATGTGTATACTAAATCCGCTGGAAATACCTACTAGCCACATAGAGAGATGCAAGAAATACATTGGATGAAGCTCCAGAATTTTGATTCTAAAGTTTGATTATTTGTAATGGGAAGCAGAAGACATGACAAAATGTTATATTGTTACATTATTTGAAAAGAAATAGAAACTAATTGTTCAGAGAATTTACATCTGGGTTGCCACATCTTTTTATTGCTGCATAGTCTTGTGCGAAGTATCAGTGTGTCAGTCCACCAGCCATGTGGAGCGATGCAACAAAAATGCTTGATGAAACTATACGGTTTTGCATCTAAAGTGTATTATTTTTCCATAAATATACTTTATTTATAAAATTTGTCAAAGTACATTACAGAACATTTCAAATTGAAAATTACAGAAAGTTCATATTATGTTCTATTAGGTGCCTCTATACACTCGTAATTCTCTTGATATTTATAATATATATTTCATGTCAAGCATACAGCCTAGGGCAAAACATTTCAAAATGAAGAAATTACGAAAAGTACAATACAGTTCAACTTTCTTTCATACAGCATGTACATCTGAGGTCCCTTAATTTCACTAGACTTATATTCACAAATACATTCAGCAATAACCATTAAGCCTGAGGGATTCTACTATGACTGAAAGGCCTTAGGTGGTGACCTTTCATTGTATCCCTGGGATGGATGCCCCTCAGTGCATAGTCCTGGATCTTGGACTGTGCCAGTTTTCAACACTCGGTCAAAGATAACTGTTTGGACTGGAAGACCAGCAAGTTTCCACAAGAGCAAAGAGCATCTTCCATTGAGTTGATTTTCCTCAAGCTGTAGTTGATGTTTCTCTGTGTGCATCCCTGGGAACAGTTTGTAGAGCAGAGGCCTGAATCACAGACCAGCTCAGAATGAACCTCAGCAAAAACCAATGAGTTTCTCTCCAAACCTTCAATGGAAAGCTACATTCCAGTAGGAGCTGAACAATGGTCTTTTCCCCACCACAGCTACCTGTAGGGCAAATTGCAGAGGAGGAGAGACTGAGTGTGTGGAGAGGGTCTGACAGTGAGGGCCTTTCTGACCATCAGCCAGGCTACATCCGGTCATTGTTTTAAAGTCCTGGTGATGAGGCATTCTGCTAAATGACTTTGACAGTCTGCTCAGAGAACCATTCAGACAAGATTTACTATCTCCCTTCCCCATATGGCTTCTAGAATGTTATGTGCAGACCACTGTCTGATGGACTGGTGGTCAGTGGTGTTTTTCTGCAAAAGCTTTTCCATGGGGGTAGGCAGAATGTTATGGCATGGCAACATGGCCAAAACCATCCTTTACAACACCGGAGACAGGTAGAACCTCAGCAAGTGGTAACACTTGGGATGGATTTTTACTGGCCTGCCCACAGTGGGAATCATAGTGGGCATGACATGGACCATGTAAAAGTCCATTGACCTTGATGAGAATTTTCTGGTCTTGGGGTGAGTGTGGCTGAAAAATCCCGCCCTTGGTGTTTGCATACCGAGGATCTATGGACAGTTTGATGCAGCTGACTTCCAGGCCATTGGTTTTAGGGCAGCGTTGGCACATTTTTTCACCCTTTATCTGAAGATTTGTACATCACATCCCTAAGAACACAATACAGCTTCAATTCCAGATAAAGCAGAAGATGGTTTGGGTGATTGCCATGGCACAGGAGTGGACCAGATCTGCACCATGTACAGTGGCACAGTGAGAGAGTCTCACACCTGATGACCAGGTTGTTACCCACAAAGGAGAGGCCCCTCCAAACCCTAAGCCTAGTATCTTCAGTCTCTGACATGCCAGTGAAGGGGACAAAGGATTGAACAACTCAGTTCCCAAAGAACATGGCCTCACTTTTGCTACAGTTTCCCCTGACCACCAAGTCCACTTCAGATTGGTCACAGATGCTCATCAGTCTGCAAAGTAACAGTGGAACCGAGCAGAAGATGGCGGCATCATCCATTTTCAGGGAGGTATACCCGAGTTCCTCCACTGCCTGGCATCACCACTTCTTTTGTGCCTGAATCCTTCCTGATGGACTCAGCAAAAGGTTTGATGCAGCAGACGATCAGGACAGGGGAGAGAGGGCAGTCCGAATTTGTTTGGAAAGCTTTCCGGGTCCCACCCATTGATTGAAACTGTGCCATACATGTTTATGTAGAGCAGTTGCATCAAATTTTGGAATCCATCCCCAAATGTCATTTTGGAGTGCACATCCATCATGTAGGTGAGTGATATTCTATCAATGACCTTCTCTTGGTCCAGTCTGACGACACAGGTGTCCACCTCCATGTCTTGCACGTAGGCAACTGTATCCCTGGGTATTGTAAGACCATAAGAAATTTTCCTGCCAGTACAGCACAAATCTGGTCAGGATTGATCACCAACTTCAGAGCAGACTTGACGCGACTGGCAATGACCTGAAGTGTGATCATTTCTAACTTATGGGATCCATAAGACATAACAGTGTGAGAAAAGGAAGAATTTGTTGGTTTGACTCTTTTTTAATTCAGTGTTGCTGCTAGGAGATGTTTGTCGGGTGGAGGGGAAATCTTTGCTTTGTGTTTGTGGAACACCTACTGGCCCAGGAGATGCCCAACAAAAAACTATAGCAACTGTCATGGTTGCTTGCCCTCTAAAACATCTCCAAATAGTAATGTTACAATGATGGTAACACTGGGCTGACACAGCTTCCATCGCTAATGGTAAAAGACTGATAGAATTCAGCTACAAATATCAAAACAATTATTAGGATTCAAATCCCAGATTCAAAATGAGGAATATAGCTATAGGAATTATTTTCCCCTGAGAGTTAATCAGATTGTTAATCCATTATTAAGGATAGCATCAGGGTTGTAGCAAGGGATGATATTGGAGCCAAGGAGCAGAAAGTGGAATCGTTGTGGGTAGAGATTAGGAACAGCAAAGGGAGGAAGACGCTGGTGGGCGTCGTCTATAGGCTCCCGAATAATGATCTGGAGGTGGGGCGGGCTGTTAACACGCAAATAAGTGCGGCATGCAGGAATGGGACGGCCGTAGTTATGGGGGATTTCAATCTGCATATTGATTGGTCAACCCATGTTGGACGCGGTGGGCTTGAGGAGTTGTTCTTGGAATGCTGCCGGGATAGTTTCCTTGAACAGTGTGTGTTGGAGCCGACGAGGGAGCGAGCTATCTTGGATCTGGTGTTATGTAATGAGGCGGGTAGAATCAGGGACCTTGCGGTGAAGGATCCTCTTGGGGAGAGTGATCATTGTATGGTGGAGTTTCTGGTGCAGATGGAGGAGGACAAAGTGGGTTCCCGGACGCGTGTCCTTTGTTTGAACAGAGGGGAGTACGGTAGGATGAGAGAAGAATTGGCAAATGTGGACTGGGGGAGCGCGTTGGAAGGTAGGTCTGCTGAGGAGCAGTGGAGGATTTTTAAGGAGATCTTTCTTGGTGCTCAGCAGAAATTTATTCCGATGGTCAAAAAGGACCGTAGGAGGAGAGGTAATAAGCCGTGGATAACGAAGGAGGTGAAGGAAAGTGTTAAATTAAAAGCGGAGGCGTTTAGAGTAGCTAAGAGTAGTGGGCAAGAAGAGGATTGGGAGAGGTTTAAATGTCAACAAAGATTGACAAAGAAATTGATAAAGAAGGGTAGGATAAACTATGAAGCTGGGCTAGCGCTTAATATAAAAAAGGATAGCAAGAGTTTTTATAAGTATATAAAAAGGAAGAGGCTGGCTAGGGTGAACGTTGGACCCTTAGAGGGTGAGAAGGGGGACTTAGTGGTAGGGGATGGGGAAATGGCTGAGGTCTTGAATAACTTTTTTGTTTCGGTCTTCACGGAGGAGGACGTGAATAATTTGCCGGGTGTTAACGATGGAAAGGTGGTGGGACTGGAGGGTCTTAATGACATTACTGTTACTAGAGAGGCGGTGCTCGACAGACTGGAGGGGCTGATTGTGGACAAGTCCCCAGGAGCGGATGGAATGCATCCAAGGGTTCTGAAAGAAATGGCGGAGGTGATAGTGGATGCCTTGGTGGTTATTTTCCAGACGTCGCTGGATTCTGGGGAAGTGCCGGAAGATTGGAAAGCGGCTAATGTTACGCCGTTGTTAAAGAAGGGTGTCAGGCAAAATGCGGGGAATTATAGGCCGGTTAGTTTAACGTCTGTTGTAGGTAAAATGTTAGAATCCGTCATCAAGGAGGAAATAGCGAGGTATCTTGAGGGGAATTGCTTGATAGAGCAGACGCAGCATGGTTTCGTTAAGGGGAAGTCGTGTCTGACAAATTTACTGGAGTTCTATGAGGATGTGTCTAGGGCGGTGGATAGAGGAGAGCCGGTGGATGTGGTCTTTCTTGATTTTCAGAAGGCGTTTGACAAGGTACCTCACAAGAGGTTATTGCAGAAGGTCAGGGGACATGGAGTTGGGGGTAGGGTGTTTGTGTGGATAGAGGACTGGTTGTCAAATAGGAGGCAGAGAGTGGGGGTCAATGGGTGCTATTCAGATTGGCGGTTGGTGACTAGTGGAGTGCCTCAGGGGTCGGTGCTGGGGCCTCAGCTATTTACCATTTATATAGATGATCTGGAGGAGGGAACCGAGTGTATGGTGTCGAAATTTGCTGATGACACCAAGATTGGTGGAACGGCAAATTGCGCGGAGGGTGTGGAGAGTCTGCAGAAGGATCTAGATAGGCTGGGCGAATGGGCCAGGAACTGGCAAATGGAATTTAATGTTGGCAAGTGCGAGGTGGTCCACTTTGGTAGGAATAATGGTAGGAAGGATTATTACTTACGTGGAGAAAAACTGCAGCATGCGACGGTGCAGAGGGACCTTGGGGTCCTTGTGCATGAGTCGCAAAAACCCAGCTTGCAGGTGCAGTAGGTGGTCAGGAAGGCGAATGGGATGCTGGCCTTCATCGCGAGGGGGATTGAATATAAAAGTAGGGAGGTCTTGCTGTGGCTGTATAGGGCATTGGTGAGGCCGCAGCTGGAGTACTGTGTGCAGTTTTGGGCGCCGTACTTACGCAAGGATATTTTGGCCTTGGAGGGAGTGCAGAGGAGGTTTACTAGGCTGATGCCGGAGTTGAGGGGGTTGAGCTATGAGGAGAGGCTGAATAAACTAGGCTTGTACTCGTTAGAGTTTAGAAGAATGAGGGGAGATCTCATTGAGACGTATAAGATGATGAATGGGATGGATAGGATAGAGGTGGAGAGACTCTTCCCGCTCAAAAAAGACAGTAGGACTAGGGGGCACAGCCTCAAGATAAAGGGGGCGCGGTTTAGAACGGAGTTGAGGAAGAACTTCTTCACTCAAAGGGTGGTGAATCTCTGGAATTCTTTGCCCGTTGAAGTGGTGGAGGCTACCTCGCTCAATATTTTTAAGACGCGGGTTGATGGGTTTTTGATAAGAGAGGGGATTAAGGGTTATGGGGAGAGGGCAGGAATGTGGAACTGAGCCACGACAGATCAGCCATGATCTTATTGAATGGTGGGGCAGGCTCGAAGGGCCAGATGGCCTAAACCTGCTCCTATTTCTTATGTTCTTATTGTGGGCTAAAATACCAGGAAGGACATTGAAGTAGATGCAGTTAATGGGTGGAGTCATCAGCTTATTGAGTTGCTGGGGGCAGTGGTGACCCAGGGCCCAGCGCTTAGCCTCCAAGTCAGGACAGCCTTGTCAGATGCTGAGAAGCGGAGCATCTTCATGGTTGCCAATGAGCTACACTCGGATCTGCGGCAAAGGACAGAGCCGGAGGCCAGCCCTGGAAGGCAGGAAGGTGACTTCCCAGAAAGTGGGCTCATTTATATCGTTATTGAGTTGTCTCTGACGCAGATGGACTCTTCCAAAGGCAAAGTAGTAATTGGTAAAATCTTTCAGAGTGGGTGATGACCTTTATATTAATTTTGATGGAAAGTTTCATTGTGTGTGCAGAAGACTGGCAGTGGATGGAAAGAGTATCAGAAGGAAGTGAAGGTGCATTTGAAACTTATTGATCACACATTCTTGGGGCCAAGACAGTTGCAACACTGGTAGAGGCTGAAGCTGCACTACTGAGACTACTGGACAGTAAAGATTCAAAGCAAAAAGAGTGAAAGTAATAAGTAGTGACCTGATGTGATTTTGTCTCTACAAAAGAATATGTATTTCTGACTTAACAATTTAAAAAAAAACATTTTACAAGGTGAAAAAAGGGATTGAAGGGCCTGGTCAGAGAGTTAGGTAAAAAAGCACACAAACTTAGTGGGCCTAATGACCTTTCCATGTTCCTAAAATTGCTCATGTTCTAATCTTGAACGTCAGTCTTGCTATCTGTATATAGGATGATACTATCTCTGCTGTTTGTAGAGAAATACTGATCACTGTGGGGCTCATGTTTCTTCAGAAGGCAAAGAGACTTCCTATGCTAGTACATGATCATTATAAAGTGATCACACTGCATCACAGTTCCCTGTTCTGCATTTGAAGGTCTGCACAAGCAGTGCGTGATTAAGATCACAGGTTTTCACATAAAGCTGCTATTCCCCAGAATGCAAATACTAATGTCATTGATTAATGGCTCTCAACTGTATGAGTGTTGCAGTGAGATTGATGAGACAGTTTTCACATGGCAACAATGACTTGACTGAGATATATCACAAAAGCTTTTGAAAATAGCAAATTAATTAAAAGTATCTCTTAAAAATGACAAGGTGAATTGCTTGTGGTCACAGTTGGTAAATGCAATGCTATCCTGCACAAGAAGTCCCAGGCTCCATCATTGTACTGTGCTGTGATTGACAAAGGCCTCAAGAGTCAGGTTTGATTCTGATGGCTCCATGATTGAATCATAAAATTGTACAGCACAGAGGTTGCCAGTAAGTCCCAATCCTCTTCTCTTTCCCTACAATCTTGCATTTTTTTTTCATTTTCAGATTTGTGGAACACAAAAATCAAGACTGACACTCCAGTGCATTACTAGGGGAGTGCTGCATTGTTAAAGGTGCTGTTTTTTGTCAGTGTTTAAAATGGAGGCTCCATGTGCCCATTGATGTGGATGTAAAGGATCCCATGGCACTATTTCAAAGACGCGTTGACCCCAGTGTTCTGACCAATATTTATCTGCCAATCATTAAAAACTGATCATGTGACCATTATCACATTACTGATTGTGGGGGCTGGCCATGTGCAAATTAGCTGTTATGTTAGACACATTCCAACAGCAACTATGCATCACTGGCTATAAATCGCTTTGAGACCTCCGGTGAGAATGAAAGGTACTATATGAATGTGAGTTTTTTTTCTCTTTTTCATTCATTCTCACATCACTTGGCTTCTCTATCACTTGTCCTTCAGTAGACTCAGCTGTCTATCTGTCTGTCACCTACAAGATTTCCTTCTGGTCCATATCTTCACATAAAGCTGTTAGTCTTATTCCACAAGAGGCAAGCCTCCTGTGGGTGAACCCAGATGTAAAGGAGCTGACAAGTTCAAGGACCAGACAGTCCAATTTAAGCTTGGTAGGTGGCAAGGAAGATGGGTCACCTTGTGGGTAGGTATTAAACAGTACCTGTTGGTGCTACTACACCATTTTGAAAGATCAATTTGTTGTTTTAAAAGGCCAGGCTTTCTACATTTCTTTCTTGATACGTAAGCATCAATTTAACAAAGAAAACCGCATACTGGGCTAAATGCCAAATCAGTTTAGTGCAACTCTGAGGTCGTCGTGCTGAAATTGTGTAGAGCTCTGTTCAGATCACCTTGTGCATATTGGACTCAGTTTTGAGACAAAGGGAATTTATTGAAGCTCTGGAGCACTGCAGAGAAAGGCAGTAAGGCTTTTTTCTAATGTCAGATGACTTAGTCTTTTGGATGTGTTGGAAAAAGCTGGCTTGCTCTCCTTTAATCTAAATCAACTGAGAGGGTATCTTATGCAAACATAGAAGTTACTTAATGGAATAGAAAATGTTGTGGTAGAAAAGTTAAAACATGATTGCAGCACAGGAGGATGAACATGGTTACTAAAATGGTGAAAACGGCCTCAGGACATATGCCAGGAAGCACTTTACACTGTGTACCTAGTGTCAGAGGCATGACATTCCAGCACCATGCACTAGAATCAAATTATTGATGCTTGAATGTAGACAAATGAAATGGTCACAAAATAAAATGATTTCTGCCTTGGCAGTGAAGGAGAATGATGTTGACAGGAAAGAGACTGTGCAAAGAGACTAAACGTATGGGTAGATTCTGAAGTGGGGTCGCCGTACATGGGTAGAGTCAGTGATAGGGCAGAGTGCACAGAGGCTGTGGAAAGAGTGAGTTCAATGGGTCAATGTCCTTTTCTTATTATATACTTAAGGTGACTCATTGTGTAAAGAGAGGGGGAGGGTAGCAGAGTAAGAGAAAGTCAAAAAGAATGAACCGTTTGCTTTGAATGAGTGGGAGCTCTCACACGACTTGACACGGTGGAAGCTGATAGGATAAAATTACACTGGTTAGTATTCTGGCCAAGTTGTTGCTGCTATGAATTAGCCAAGCTATTGCCTAGCAACACAATTTAAAGTACAACAGAAAAACTGAATTACTGGGTTGGCCCAGGGAATGCGCAGAGCAAGCATACTATCCTGTGTTGTGGCGTTCAGATTGAACAATTCTGGCAGGTGACAGCTCTTCACTGAATCAGGGGCTGTCAGATACCAAACCAAAAGTAGGAAATGTGAGAGGATAGACTTTAGCAACTGTAGGACCATGGAAGATTTTGCTCACAAATGATATGATTTATTGCTGACGTAAGTTGTGTAAAGGTATGTGTGCCTGTATGCACAGCTGTGGATGCTCACATGCAACTGTGTGTGTTTGCATACACAACTGTCTCTCTACCTGTGGCTATCCATGCATCTGCAACTTTGTGTGTGTGTGTGTATGCGCATGTTTAAATTATGTGTATATATGTACTTGTTTGACTTTATATATGTCATTGAGATTGTATATTCAATCTAGTATCTCCATATGTATTTATCTATTTTTATATGTATTTACACACCCACATCTGAGGGTCTATTTCTGTGTGGATCGAATTCTGTATATGCATGTGCATTGCGTGTGTATCTCTGTTGTGTTTATTTCTTTCGTGAGAGTCTGCATTGTGTATGTTTGCATCTCTCTGTTCGTGTCCATGCGTGTCTATTAGTCTGTGTGCACCTCATTGTCAGTGTGTATATGTGTGCCAGTGTCTGGGTGTGTGTGCCTATTTGTGTATGAGAATTTATGATTGCATTGTGTGTGTAATTGCTTGAGTGCGTGAGTGTACATTTCTTTTAGTGCATGTCTCTGTGCGTGCCTGTGTCTATATGTGTCTATGTGTGCCTATTTCTTTGTATATTGTGTTTGTGTCTGGGCGTGTGTGTGTGTGTGTGTGTGTGTGTATATATTTCTGGTTGTGTTTGCATCTGTGCTTGTCTGTTTCTGATTTTGTTTATATCTGGGTATTTGTTTTTATACCTGAGTGTATATGTGTTTCTGCATCTCCGTAAATGTATGTCTGATTTTGTGTCTGTGTATGTGGATTTATTTCTGTCTGTATAATTGTGTGTCTATGTTGTGAGTATACTTTAGTGTGTATTTCTGTCTGCACCTATGTGTATGTTTAAGTCTCTGAATGTATGTGTGTCTATTTCTGAGTGTGTCAATTTCTATAATTGTGTGCATGTATGTCTATATTTTTTGTTCAGTTTTTATGAGTGTGCATTTCTGTTACATTTATTTCTGTGTGTGTCTTTCTCTTTCCTTATATGCCACTATTGTGCAAAGAAATATATATTGTGTGCATTTTTGTGTGTGTATGTATTTCTTTTATGTTGGTATACCAAATGTCTATGAATGTATTTTCCTGTGCCCACTGGGGGCACTAACCCACAAAACCATACCTTCCTTTGACCCTCCTGCTCAGCCTCTCAAACTAGTCTCTCACCTGCCTAATCCCTCCAAGGGGCCTGCTAGATATGTCCCACCAATACCTCTGACTTACCTGAAATCCAGCCTCTGGATGATGTCCCCTTCCCAGAATGGACATCGCTCGGACCTGATACTGCTACAAATACAGAACTGCCAGGCAATTGAATGGCAGGCTTTCTCCCCAGATGGGACTGGAACTCTCATCCTAAACCAATTAACTTAGTCAATTTGCTGAGTGTTAACTTCAGGTGGTGAGACAGGAAACTCTACCATGCAAAAAAATCCTGCCCTATATGTTTGTATGTACATGTTTGTGTACCCGTGTCGATTTCTGAGTATGTGTGTGTTTGCGTTCATGTGCATATGTTTCTCTTTCTGCGTTTGTGTCAGTTAGATGCATAGATGTATGTCAGTTCTGTGAGGGTATGTGTCAGTTATGTGTGGGAATATACACTGTGTGCATTTCTGTGTATGTAGGTATCTGTCTAAATGTATTTCGTAATGTCTGGATATCCTGATGTGTGTGTGTGTGCTTCTGATGCATGTGTCTTGTCAGTGTGTGTGTGTCTATATTTTGTGTGTCTATGCATGTCGTATCTATTCTGTTTGTCTGTATAATTGTTTTTATTTGTGTGAATAATTGTTTTTATTTGTTTCAGAAACAAAAATCAAATTGCACCTGATCAAAAATGTACTTAGAAAACATTGGCAGAAAACATATTTTCTTGTTCTTAATCTCAATATTTCTGTGACTACTTTTGTTTTCCCACCGAATGGATTATTACAGCTTTTAGAAGAACCCTCACTCAAAATGCTTTGCACTATTAGCCCATTGCTACATTTTTGTTGCAGTCTTCCAGTGTGTGAATATTGCAGCTGCTAAAATGAAACATTTTTGGAAATTATTGAAGCTGGGTTTTAGAAATACAGCCAATAGAATGAGTAATATTTTCGCTTGATATTTTACAATGAAAACATTAAATAGGGTATCATAGATTTCCCCTAAAAATTGACGGCATGGATTTATCTTTTTTTTCCAAGTTTCTCCCCTTCTCTACTGAATGTGTAAACTCTTGACTGGAATTGGATTTCACATGTGTCACTCACCCTCCAAAACTTTACTCAAGTTACCATTTATTGTGAAGGAACCTTGACCCTGGGCAATTATTCAACTGCATGGAGCATTTCATACTCACCCACATATACACACTAATCCATGCATTCACCCCCATACATGCACACATACCCATATATGCACGTACCTGTGTACACACCCATAGATACATATGCATGCACATACATACATGGACACATACTCATACAAGAATATATATGCACACATATCCCTATACATGCACACACTTCCTACATGCATACACATGCCCATATATGCACAGACATGTTCACACCTCTGCACGCACAGATCCATAAACACACCTGCATATATGCATATATTTACAAATCCATCTACACATGCAAGATGCTATCTGTCATGATTGTGACCACAGTATAACTCAATAGGTCTCTTTCTGTATGTCACTTGATAGTCACTATGAGCATGCCCCCACTGCAAGGGTGTGGTGCAAAATCAGGCCTTCTCTTTCATAAGCATGTCATTTTGTAAAGAAAAAGATCCTGATTGAAAACTTTGGGTTCAGGGATTAGTTACATTTCTGTTTTTCACTTTCCAATGCTACCATTTTTATAAACTGCCATTCCTAAATGTGGTTATTTTGTTCAATTTAAGGGCTGTCTTTTATGACGAAGTCAAGACAAAGGGTTAAAATTCACAGCACAGGGAAAAGAGTAGGAGAGAGGGGACAGGTGAAGATTTCTGATGTCTTGGAAAAGAATGTGTTGGAACGGCAGCCAGTGAGATGAACCTTCGTTTCAATACAATAAGGATGCTGGAAGAATAATAAGGATATAGTCTGCAGAAAAGGAAGGAAAAAAAGAATGGGGCAAATGTTACCGTCCTTTTCGCCATGGGAATCGTAGCGGGCAAGGAAAGGTCCATTGATGAAGGCGGGATTTTTCAGTTTCGGGGTGAGCAAAGCCTGAAAATCCCACCCGTTGTGTTTATGGGCTTATTCCAAAATAAAATGAAGAACAGCAATGATTGTCCATTTAGTTATACTGTTGCTAGTAGAATCACAACAGCATGGTAGGCTGATTGATTTTCCTGAGTTAACTAGCATACTTTGATTTGATTTGATTTATTATTGTCATATGTATTAGTATATAGTGAAAAGTATTGTTTCTTGAATGCTATACAAAGCATACCATAGATAGGGAAGGAAAGGACAGTGCAGAATTTAGTGTTACAGCCATAGCGAGGATGTAAAGAAAGATCAACTTACGTGATTAACTTAATTTAGGTCAACTCAAAGGTCTGATGGCAGCCAGGAAAAAGCTGTTTTTGAGTCGGTTGGTAAGTGATCTTAGACTTTTGTATCTTTTTCCCAATGGAAGAGGGTGGAAGAGAGAATGTCCAGGGTGCAAGGGGTCCTTGATTATGCTGGCTGCTTCTCCTAGTAAGTGGGAAGTACAGACAGTGTCAGTGGAGGGGGCAGGCTGGTTTGAGTGACGAACTGGGCTTCATTCTCAACCGTTTGTAGTTTCTTGTGGTCTTAGACAGAACAGGAGCTGTGATACAACCAGAAATAATGCTTTCTATGGTGCATCTGTAGAAGTTGGTGAGAGTTGCAGCGGACATGCCTAATTTCCTTAGTCTCCTGAGAAAGAAGAGACGTTGGTGGTTTTCTAAACTATAGCGTCTGCATGGAGGAATCAGGGCAGGTTGTTGGTGAACTGGATACCTAAAAACTTGAAGATCTCGATCTTTTCTACTTTGTCCCCACTGATGTAGACAGAGGCAAGCCCTCCACTACGCTTCCTGAAGTCGATAACTACCTCCTTTGTTTTGTTGACATTGAAGGAGAGATTATTGTCGTTGCTCCAGTTCACCAGATTCTCTAACTAATTCCTGTGCTGTATCTGGTCATTGTTTGAGATCCGACCTACAATGGTGGTGTCATCAGCAAACTTGAAAATCAAGTTAGAGGAGAATTCGGCCATACAATCAGAGGTGTATAAGGAGTATAGGAAAGGACTGAGAACACAATCTTGTGGAGCATCGGTGTTTAGGATGATCGTGAAGGAAGTGTTATTGCCTATTCTTACTGATTCTGATCAGTGGGTGTGGAAGTCTTGATCCAGTTGCTGCGGGAGGAGCCGAGCCGTAGGCCATGAAGTTTGGAGACGAGTCTCATAGGAATAATGGTGTTGAGCTGTAGTCTATGAATAGGAGTCCGATATAGGTGTCTTTGTTAACTAGGTGTTCCAGGGTTGAGTGTAAGGCCAGACGGATAGCATCTGCTGTAGTCCTGTTGCAGTGGTAGGTGAACTCTAGTGGATCCGGGAGACAGAAATTGATTTGTACCATGACTAACCTTTCAAAGCATCTCGTACTGATTGATGTCAGAGCCACTGGACAATAGTCATTGAGGCATGTTCCCTGGTTTTTTTTGGTAGTGAGATGATGGTCATCTTCTTGAAGCAGCTAGAGACCTCAGATTGATGTAAAGAGAGGTTGAAAATGTCTGCAAATACCCCATTATTGCACTGCACATTTTACTTACAGTTGAGAGTTATTGAGTTTACCCCTTTTTGGAATTTTACACTAAAAAATTCAATTCTGTAATGCTGGTAGCTTTGGCTCTACAAGAGCTGCTGTGGTAGATAAATGGCATCCACATCACTCCTGCCCACTTCGGATGTGGCCTGTATGAGCACCATCTCATTGAGGGACTTAGTGTGGCTGTTATGCACATGTGAAATAATATGTGGCCAATAAATAGAGTGGCCAAATTGTGAGCTGTCATTTTTGACCTTGCTACTAAACAGAGCTGAACATGCATTCGCCAGCATGGGAGTAATGCTGAAAATACTCAGCAGGCATGGCAACATCTGTCGACAGAAATACAATTGATGTTAGTCTTTTGTCATTGGCCTGAAACACAACTCTGTTTCTCTTCCCAAAGATGCTGCCAGATGTGCTCATTATGTCCAGCATTTTCTCTTTTATTTCCGACTTACAGCATTTGCATTATTTTGGTCTTGACTTGATGTGCAACCACCCCCAGCATGTCATAGTGATGAGTGCCTGTTTTCCTGGTTACAGCCATGATTCATTCATCTTGTGCCAGTCCACTGTTCCAGCAATCTTTTAGCCTCCACATTGAATCATAAGATGGCTGCTTGGTGACAAGGACTACTCACTCTGTACGTGGCTGACGATCGCCCTTCACAATCCAATCTGTTTTTAAATGGGTGAGACTGCATATAGCTTTTCAGGACACCCTCAAGCAACCCTGGACTTAGAAGGCCTTGTTTCAGAGTACACTTTTGGTGGCTGTGAGAGTCAGATCAATACTTGGTGTACCTATGAGCCCCTGCATTACAGCCTGGCCAGAAGGCAATTCTTGGATATTTTAAGGAATGGGCAGAATTTAATTCCTGTGGTGTGGGACCTGGAAGTAGGCACTGTCACTGAATGGAAAGGGTGTGCTTGGCCGACCACAATCACATGGTGGTTAGCCTGCTAAGAATCTATCTACAAAAAAGCACAATACTGGGGTGGCACGGTGACAGAGTGATTAGCACTGTTGCCTCACCGCTGCAGTGAAGTGGGTTCGATTCCCGGCTTGGGTCACTGTCTGTGCAGAGTTTGCACAATCTCCCTGTGTCTGCGTGGGTTTCTTCCCACAGTCCAAAGATATGCTGGTTACGTATATTGGCCATGCTAAATTCTCCCTCAGTGTACTTGAGCAGGCGCCAGAGTGTGGCGACTAGGGGATTTTCACAGTATCTGCATTGCAGTGTTGATGTAAGCCTACTTGTGACTAATAAATAAACTTTAAACTTTAATACTTTGGATGCTAGAATCTGAAATAGAAATCTCAGCAGGTCTGACAGCATCTGCGGAGAGAAAATAGAGCTAACCTTTTGAGTTTGGATGATCCTTCATGAGAACTGGAATCTATCTACTTCTGCCTTTAAAAATTTCTCTGCTATCACCAACGTTCTGAGGCAGAATTCCAAAGTTGCACAATTCTCTGAGAGAAAACATTTCTTTTGACAGAGACCCTAATTCTTAAACAGTGCTCCCCAAGTACTGGACTCACCCACAAGAGGAAACATCCTTTCGACATCCACCTTGTCAAGAGCATTCAGAATCTTATTGTGATGATAGTAGAGCAATTGATAGAAATATATTTTTGTTACGTTTAAGGGGAATGTTTATAATCAGATTTATTCTACAGGTGGTCGGAATGTTTGGAAAACATTTAGCTCAGATGTTGTAAAATCCCACCTAAAGAGTTTGTACATGGTTATGAATTTGTTATTTTCATAGAGCTAATTGACTTTTGTTTACACTGAAGTTTCTTTGGGTACTTGATTGCCAGGGTCATGTGATGATGTGATTAAAGCAGAGCTGGGCCTCTAGCAGAGAGAAGAAACTTTTGCAGTTTAGAATTGCATTTCTAGTTGCGAATTGTTTGAAGACAGAGGTTCCTGCAAGCTGAGTGCCTAATTCTCCATCCTCACTAGCTGCAACGGTGGGGTATGTGTAGCCGAAGAGTTCTGGCTGTGGTCTCACCAATGGCCTGCATAGATGAAGTATAACATCCTTATTTTTATGTTCAATTCATCAGATAATAAAGGATAGTATTCCATTATCCTTTTTGATTACATGCTATATCTATATTCTAGCTTTTTGTGACTCATGCCCTAAAAACTGTTGATCCCTTTGCATCTCAGAGTTCTGCAGTTGTTCTCTGTTTAATTAGTACTTTACTTTTTTATTCTTCCTCCCAAAGTGAACAACTTCACATTTTCCTACATTGTACTCCGTCTGCAAGATTTTTGCCTACTCACTCAACCTCTCTAATATCCACGTGCAAACTCTTAACATGGGATTTTACAATCTTGCTCTGACGAGGCTGACAAAGTCCTGCCTGAGGCTAATGGAGAATTCTGTTCTGTGAGCCTCACCTGCCCCAATTCCGGGGCGGAAGAGGTGGTAAAATTGTGAACTTTATGTCTTCTTCATACCATACTTACCTACCATTTTTGTGTCATTTGCAAATTTAGCTACCACGCCTTTGCTGCCCTCATCAAGTCATTGATGTGAATTGTAAAAAGTTGAATCCTCTCCACAAACCAGATTTGAGCAGGTGCATTAGGCAGGAATATACCATCATCCTTGACAGTTTCAGTGAAACTGCTTTCCACATTCTCTGACGGATATTCTGATTATTCCTAGCTGTCTCCTGAGTGGGAGTAAGTAGATGCAACCATGCCTGCCTCATGCCATTTAGCTGTAGTTATTTATTATAGGCCACCTTGCCCTGCAAAAAAGGAGGGAAGTTTGTCATTGAGTGTGGTGCCATATGTTTGGATGATATGCCAACCATAGTTGTATAGATGGCAATGTGCACTGTGTGCACAGTTTCCAACAGTGCTAAATTCATGAGGATGAGGTGAAATACTTGAATGTGCAAACTGAGTTACAATTAGCAGAAATTGTTGGAAGGTGAGTACAGGGGCTGTGGTCAATGGTGCAGTATGTGAGGCTATATATCAATTATTTAGACATAAATGTAAAGAAAGTAAATAAGAAGTTTGCAGATGATTTTCCATGGGGTTGATGATGAGGAAGAAAGCTGGAGACTGCAGAAGGATTTCAGTGGATTTATTAGGTTGATAGAAAAGTAGCAAATGGAATTCAGTCTGGAGAATTATAATGCATTTGGGAATGGCAAACAAGACAAGGCAACATACAATTATTTGATAGGATTAGAAAAATATAAAGCAACTGAATAACCTTGGTATCCACCAGGGTGGGAGGGTGGAACTGAGACACGACAGATCAGCCATGATCTTACTGAATGGCGGAGCAGGCTCGAAGGGCTAGATGGCCTACTCCTGCTCCTATTTCTTATGTTCTTATGTTCTTATGCTTCTCCACAGATTTCTGAGCATAGCAGGACAGGACAGGTAAAGTTAATAAGGAGGTTAAAGTGATGCTTTCCTTTATTAAAAGAGGTATAAAATGTAAGATCTGGAAAACTATGATAGAATTGTGTAAAGCATTAGATCACAGCTTGAATAGTGCATACAGTTCTTGTCATCACATTAAAAAGGATGTGATCGCAGTTGGGAGGGTAGATTGGAGATTTATGATGTTGTTTCCAAGAATGGAGAATTTTCATTGTGAGGGTAAAATTGGATAGCCTAGGATTGTTTTCTTTGGAACAGGAGATTCAGAGGAATGATTTAATTGTGGTGTATAAAATTATGAGCGACCTCAGTGGAGTAAATGGGAAGATGCTATGGAAGCTGCAAAGGAGTCAGTAACAAGGGGGCATCAATTTAAAGTAGTTGGCAGAAGGATTAGAGGGAATTGAGAAGAAATCTTCTTTCACAGAGGTTTATGGGTGTCTCAAACTCACTGAATGACAGTTATTGTGTTATAAACAGAAATGAAATAAGGAACTGATACCAGGAGTTATAGTCAAAGCAAGGCACAGATATCTTGTGGTCAGTATTAAATAAAGATAATTCACTAATATGATTATCATGGCTTGTTTGAATTAGCAAATTTGTATGTTAAAGTCCCTTCTAGATAACATGCTTTCTGTATTTGTCGATGCTGCTAACATTGCCACCAAATCCAATTAGCTGTTGCTTGATTTACTTTTGTCAAAATGCATAAGAATCTATTATTATTGGAGTCTACACTACCAGAAGCCAGGTGCTTAAAATATTGTTTAAAAACTTTGCAAATTTATTTGAGGGGTACTAATCCTGTCACTAAGATGAGGACTGAGTTTGAAATTTAGGTGGGCAGAATAACCTATACATATAATCTGACCACCCTCCACACATTCCAATGGAAGTTGATAAAGCACCAGGTTACACTAACAATGCCTAATTTAGAACTGAACCAATGCACCTCTTGGGTTGCACATGACCAGGATTTTTCTTTTGTTTTTCAGAGTTTGGGCTCAGCAGATAAGAAAGATTCGCTTCAAAAAAGGTAAGAAAATACAAAAGAAACTATACTGAGACATCTCCTCCATTGAACAAGCTTAAAATATCAAAACTCTTCATTTGTATTGGTTTCTTCTGCAGAATTTCCACGCTTTTGTTGGTTGTGGTGCAATACAAAACATGCTTTTGATTGCAGATGACAAGGTTCTTGTGGATGCATGCACAATTCTGTGTAGTGTGCTGTGGTTTTGGTCATTACTATGATGAAAGGGTGAACATCAGTTCTCATTTGGAAGTAGACTGTCCATTTTCAATTTCCAGTAATTTTATTAATCAAATATAGGGCAGAAAATGCATGGTTTACAATTGTAGTGTGGAAAAAAAACTTGCTTGCGTGACTGGACTCTCTACACATGTGAAAGTAGGTTTAAATACACTGGCTTCCTAAATACCTTGTCTTGCATAATTTTAGACTGGGAAAAAGGTCTAGCTTTCACAGTTTGGAGGAGGAGGATAGAATGGTGAGCTTGTTAACACTAGGTTTGTCTGTGCTTAATTCTGAAGGTGCTTTGGCGGCTTGTTGGTACCTTCTTGTTCATTAATTGATCCTAGGTTGAAGCAGAAGCTGACCACTGAGCTGTCGATCATAATTACTGCTGTGACATGAGGCAGCATTCCTTGGGCCTGAGATTGTTTTTAAAATGTGTGCCTGCCCTTACTGCGAATAGCAGAAGGTCATCCTGGAAAATTTCTTATCCCACCTTCTCAAATTAGCATAAAATGTTTGAAATAGAAAATGACCATACTCCAACTAACTGACTTTCAAATTAATGTTATACCCAGGATTATGCTAGGCAGCTGCAGTGACTTGTATGCCTTGTGATATACCTCTTATTCTGAATTTTGCATTGCAAATGATTATAAATTAAAAAACTTCAAAGACAAAAAAATCTTAAATCTTAATATATACACTTACAAATTCACAGCAGTGTGCAGCAATATTAACTTTTAAAGTAAGATGTACACACAGCTTTGGTTATAACCTGACAATGATGTACTGTAAAGATTGCTACATGCAATACTGTTGCCCTTCAGATGAAACATTGTTAAATCCTGCCATCTTGCAAGGATCTCTCCCAGGGTACTGGCCAACATACTTGCAGCCCGGACCATCAAAACTAAATTGACTAGTCTTCTATCTAATTGCTGTTTGCAAGATGTTACTGTGAATTGCCACACACTACAAAGAAAGGCTGAGCATCTGCAAATTAAACCCGAAGTGCTTTGGAATTTTTTGACTTGCAAGTTATTCACTAAATGTAAATATGACTATATTAATTTGGACTCTGGGCATTGATGCAAGTCTGCACAGATTTTGGTACTGCTACTAAATCTTTTCTGTGATGGGACTTTTTTCCTTGGTAGGTGAAGCTATTTTCTTCCTGTCTTTCTTGCCCTATCCAAAAGATGAACAAGTGATCTATTAATCAAGTATTTATCATTTTGCCTGCTCTTGAATTGGCTGTTACAGGTCAACAAGTGCAGCTCAGTTTAACCTGGCAGCCTATTTTCTTTGCCACCCCTGTCCCTATTGCCTTCATCAGAATCAAACCTACATTTATCAGTGTAACATATTCTCACAATATGCCATAGGCCAGTCTGCCCTCTTGTGCAATTTAATAAAAGCTGAAGGTGATTAAGACAGTAGAATAATTAAAAACAAAGAAATACTCCAAGTAAATGCTGCAATCTTCAGGCTATGGCAGACATTCACTACTGCAGTAGTGGTCTATGTTTGGAGTATCTCTCCTGTGGTCGTATGAGCTATTTAGATTTAATAACAAGCTAACTAAGCTCTCAGGAGCCTGGATAAGTAGAGGCCTGTGATTGTTAGTTGTAGGGTCTCTGGAGAGGGCTGAGTTGAAAGGTCAAAGATCCCAGGTTTGAATCCTGGTCTGTGCTCTGTTAGTTGATACACCCATCCAAAAAAGCTCAAGTTTCTCCTGTGTATTTGGTACCTGCTGCGCAGAACAACACATAATTAGTTCTACGTCAGGAACAGACAGATCACTGTTTCACTAATGGAATGCATTCAAACCACTTGTTACTCAAATTATATTTTCTCCTGGCTGTAAGGTACAGTGTGACCCTACAGCTTCAAACTTCTTGACGCCAACCAGCTTCTTGCCTGACTGTTGGATATATCATTGCACAGAATAAAAACACATTTAACTTTCTCTTACTAAGTTGATTCAAGAAAATAGAACAGATGAGGATGTCGGGATTTGACATTCCTTGCTGAATAATTATTTTAAAATAGTTTGGAGATCATTTTTTAAAAAAAAATTATTAAGAATGAGCCAGCTCATCTTCCCTTTCCCTGCTGATTTATTGGCGCCACATCATTATAATTCTATCTTTTGTAACTTTCCCTCTGGCTGTGTTGCATAACACTTTCACAGTATGCTCTGAACTGATATTAGTAGGCTTGACATTCGATTAAATTATTTTGGGTTTGCGCAGTGCCTTCAATACAGTCATCAAGATCCTGTGAGACCTTTTTTAATTTTGCCAGGAGTAATTGGAAAAGCAGATAGGGAATTTTATCTAAAAAGCAATTCTACAATGATGAGTAACAGTGGCATAAAACAGCTAAAAGTTGGAATCATGTATTAGTCAGGTATGTTAGCTAGCAATAGCACTTGTCTTACTGTACTAAAAAGGCATCTGAAAAAAATCCGGAATATTACTTGAAATTAAATTGTTCCTGTAGAACCTTAGGATGCAAGTTTAAATAGATAAAGGGTACTTTTACGAAAGGTATCAAATATTTTTTGAAGGGCAAATTTGTGCAATAAACTTTAAAATAGAGAAATTAAGACAAATGCTCTGGAATCAATATTACAACGACCACAACGTGTGTATATATAGCATATTTTATACACTAAAACATCTCATGATGCATCACAGGAGCACGATAAAACAAAGAATGACATTGAGCTACAAAGAGATATTGGGGGAATTTTCCCATCCCACCTGCCATGGAATCGTAGCAGGCAAGGGCGGGAAGGGGGTGGTGGTGTGTGGGCCATGCATAGGTCCGTTGACCTTGAGTGGGATTTTCCAGGTTTGGGTGAGCATGGCAGTAAAATTCCATCCGTTATGTCAGAAACCCAAAGCTGGGTTAAAAAGGAAAGTTCTAATGAATGTCTTAAAGGAGAAAAGCAAGGTAGAGAGGCACCTTGAGCTAGCTCTGCCATTCAATACGGCCATGTCTTATTTTCTACCTCAACTCCACTTTCCCTCATTTATATCCATTGATTCTCTGAGAGACCAAAAATCTGTCTATCTTAGTCTTAAATATACAAAAAATTGGAGAATCCACAATCATTTGGAGTGAAGAATTCCAAAGATTCACAACTGTCTGAGTGAAGAGATTTTTTCTTATCTCACTCCTTTATCCTGAGACTGTGCCTCTATTTCATAGGTTCCCCAGCTAGGGGAAATAACCCCTCAGTATCTATCCTCTGAAGCCCCTTTAGAATAGTGTATGTTTCAATGAGATCATCTCTCAATCTTATGAAGTCCAAAGTGTATTGACCCAATTTACTCAATCTCTCTTCATAGGATAACACTCTGATCCCAGAAAACAATATACTTCACTACCATTTTAGGTATATCCTTCTTTTGATACTTCGAAACAGAGATCAAGACTGTACTCCAGCTATGGCATCACTATAGAAATTAACAATGCTTCCTCATTTTTGTATTCCAATCCCCTTATAATAAAGTCAAATATGCCAGATGCCCTTCTAATTGCTTCCTGTACCTGCATAATCATTTAGCATCCCTCGTTTGAGTACACCCAAGTCTCTGAGCATCAACAATTAGATATTTCATGCCTTTTAAAAAATATGTTGCTTTTCTATTCTTATCACCAAAATGAATAATCTCACACTTCTGCACATTCTTATTCCACCTTCCACCTTGATGCCCCCTTGCTTAACCAGATACATTGTTTGGTAGCCTCATTGTATCCTTCAGATAGATTACATTCTCACCTAGTTTTGTATCATCAGCAAACTAGGATATATTACTCTTAGTTTCTTTGTCTAAGTAGGCGGCATAATGGTTAGCACTGTTGCTTCACAGCATTAGGGACCCGGGTTTGATTCCCGGCTTGGGTCACTGTCTGGGCGAAGTCTGCACATTCTCCCTGTATCTGCATGGGTTTCCTCCAGGTGCTTCAGTTGCCTTGCACAGTTGGAAAGACGTTCTGATTAGGTGCATTGGCCATGAAAAAGTCTGCCTCAAAGTACCTGAATAGGCGCTGGAGTGTGGCGACTAGGGGATTTTCACAGTAACTTCATTGCAGTGTTAATATAAGCCTACTTGTGACACTAATAAATAAACTTTAAAACATAAGTCATAAATATAGATTGCAAATATTTGAGGCCCCTGCACTGATCCTTTCTGCACTTCCATTTGTTACATCCTGCCAACTTCAAAATGCTACCTTTATCCCATTCCCCTGTTTCTATCCATTAGTGAATCCTCTAACCATGCTAATATACTATTCCCAACTCTCTGAACCCTGGTGGTGAACCTTTTTGTATGGCACCTTCTCAGTTGCCTTTTGGAAATCCATATATGTTACATCTATTGGCTTCCCTTTGTCTTCCCTATTAGTTACAACTTGAAAGAGCTCTAATAAGTTTGTGAAACATGATTTCCCTTCCATAAAACCATGTTGCCTCTTTCAGATCGTACTTTTTTTTGTATTGTTAGGACTTTCCTCATAATAGCATTGCAGCATTAACTTGATGTCTGAGTAACAAGCCTTAAGTTTCTTGCTTTCTCTCTATCTCATTTCTTGAATAGAGGTGTTACATTTGCGAACATCCAATTCATTGAGACAGTTTTAGAATAGGGGGAATTTTGAAAAATCATAATCAGTGCCTCAACTATCTCTGCAGCTACCGCTTCCAGACCCTAGGGTGTAATTCGTCTGGTCTTGGGAATTGTCAGCTTTTAGTCCATTAAATTCCTCACTGTTATTAATCTCTTAATTGTCTTTTTTTCTCCTATGTAATTGTGTCTTCTCCTTTTTGAGTAGACTCAAAATATTTGTTCAACTCTGCTGATTCCTCATTTTCTGTGATCATTTATCCTGTCTCTGCCTCTAAAGGTTAGACATTTACTTTAGCTACTTTCCTTCTTTTTCATATACTTGTAAAATCTCTTATCTATTTTAAATTCATGAAACTGGTTCCTGAACTACCAATTTAGAAAGGATGAATTTTGATTAAAAACAGGATTATGGATGGATGGGCTTAACAAAAGTGTCTAGGTACTAGACAGCCAAACTTTGTTAGTAGTGTTAGGGTACTAGAAGAATGAACTTGGTTTTGAGAGATAAGCTATTATGGCAATGAGGGTGCCAGAGGAACAGGCTTGAATAGGAGACAGGATAGAAGCAATATGAGCTATTTTGAGAATAAATGTACTGGAGGAATGGGCTTGGACAGGGGAGCAATGGTATGAGCAGAAGAGTGCTGGATTAGAGTGTAAGGCACTTCAAAAATAGTCCAAGGACGGTGGGAATATTAGTTAGGCAAAGATCAGTGGGAAGATTAATGAACTTGAGAAATAGGGTCTTGTGATAGAAATATGTGCAACGAGACAGACTGTAGCTTAAAAAGATGCTGCAGACACAAATCAACCATGAGGTTTCAAAATTCATTAGCTACAGGGATCTGGTGAGTTAGCTTTAATTAAATAACAGCAATTGCCTATTGTGACGCAAACACTTTGAACACATACTGTACAATGATTTTTGCACCCATACAAATTACTACATTGTAGATTTCCTTGTGACTGATTCTTTTGTGCCTCAGTGACAGCCCTGGCAATTTTACCTTTGTACAGTGTAGCAATTTAATGAGACATGACATACTGTCAGCTAGTTTCTAGCAGCCCGAAATCTCAGCTTCACAAATTGCACTGACATCTGCAGGAAAGGACTAGTGCAATTGGTGGTTGTATCACTTTCCATTCTCGTGGCTTCATTCCGAGCAACAGTGGCTTAAAACAAAGCCATTCTTCTCACGGTGTGTATTACAGGAAACTGGGTATTTCCTTTTAGGTTTCCCTCTATTTCTATGGGGCTCTTTCACTCCCTGGAGTGACAATGGGCAGAATTCTCCCATGCCCATTCAGTGGCAGGCAGGAGGTGAGAATTTGGCAGAAGCATAAACAATCATTTTCACACCAATGCTAATTTTCCATGGTATCTTCTGTTGGTGCCCACCATGGTGGAGTGGAAAACTCACTGGAGGTCAGCATAAAACTAATCCTGCCCCAACAGAGATACTCACCCATTAATCCTCCTCCAGCCACTCACCTGTCAATCCCACCCCAACATAAGTACTCACCCAGCAATGTCTGACAGAGACACTCATCCACTGATCCCATCCCAATGGAGATATGCATCAGTTGCTCCTAGAGGGGATATGAGAAGGAGCCTTTTCACTTAAAGAGTAGTTCTATTTGAAAAGGTAGTGAGGCTATTTCCATACATAATTTTAAAATGGAGTTGTTGTTCTTGTAGATGAGGATATTTGAGTGTTATGGACTAAAAACAGAGACATGGGGATAAGCTTGTCTGTTTTTTCAATGCATAGGTGTGTCTGATTGAATGTCCTAAATCTGTGCTATGAGTTTCTATGATGCTGTGAAAAAAGAAATTCTATTGCTGTGATTGTTGTTCAGTCCATTTAATATCATTTCACAAGTTTCCCTCCTGGTTCCTGTATTTTACCAGTAGGTGCTGTTATCTGATAGAACATTAGCTGAGCAGATTCCTGCCACACCACCAGAATTGGCCATTGCTCTTGGAAAATTAGATCTAATAGTTATATCTCATAGTGAGATCAGCAACATCTATCCTATGTAGGCATCAACACAACACATCATCCCAACTATTCCTGTGCTCCACTCATCACATCATCCCAGTTCCATTTCAGTCCTCTGCAAATCACATTATAGCAAATGGTCCTCTCCTCTATATAACATATCCCAGACATTTCCATTCCCCTTCCCTTCCAGGTTCTAAATGAAGGAGGGGGAATGTGAGATGGAAGCAGCTTGGGGTATAGCTGTTTGATTTTAAGCTCTCTCCTCAAGGAAGACTGATGGACATCTGGTTGAAGTTAACACTGATGCTCCCAACAGGCTTCTTCCTTACAAATTCGGCTGTAAATGAATGGATATCTATTTCAAACCACACTCCAAGACATTTGATGCTTTTTGAAGCAATTCTCATGTGCCTCATTTTAAACAGACCACATTCAGTTGGATTCAGTTGATCTGGACCAAATTCTCTCTTCCTCAGTATGGTGCAGTGCCTTTCCTTATTTAAACAGAGTGTGTGTCATATTGCACATGTTGATCATCAGAAGGTTAACACAGCTGGGAATATTACACCGAAACCATAAGATGGCACTTCCTATTTATTTTATTAATCATTCTTTAAATCTTGCTGATCAGTTATTTGAAATAATGTGAGCTTCTGTCTCATGGAAATTTCTACATCTGAGGTAATGTAAAAACCCTGAAGGCTATAAAGAGTTTTAGTAGGATTACATAGAGTAATACAACACGGAAACAGCCATTCAGCCAAACTAGTCCATACCAGTGTTCATCGCCATCTGAATCTCCTTGCATCTTTCTTCACCAAAATCTGCATTTGTACCCTCTATCCTGTCTCCCTCATTTTGTTGTCTAGCATCCCCTTAAAAATATCTACAGTATCCATTTCAAGCATCCTCTGTGGCGCTCTTCTCACACTTACTGGGTAAAGAAATTTCTTCTGAATTCTCTTGGTAACTACCTTAACTAATTACAGGCCATCAACTTATACTCTTCTAACAATAGGAAGCATTCCTCCTTTCAAAAATTTTAGTAACTTTGAAGACCTCTATCTAAGAGGGTCCCCTCTTAGCCTCTCCTTTCCTGATTCACCTACCCACATATTTCTGGTATTCTCTGCACCCTCTCCAGTGATGCTGTAACCTTTTTATGACATTGCAACCAAACCTGCATGTAGTATTCTCAGTCTATTCAAACCTATGTTTGATACAGGTTTAGCAAAACTACTTTTCAATTCTGTCCATCTAGAAATAAAACCTAGTGTTTGGTTTGCTTTTTTGAATGGCCTTGCCAACCTGTGGTACAACTTCAAATGATTGATGTATCCTTTTATTCTACACTCCACTTAAACTCATACCTTCCAAGTAATAGGTGACCTACCTATCCTTCCTATCAAAATGTACTACTTCACATTATTTGTGTTGAATTTGGGAAGCAGTCTCATGATGTTGCCAGATTGATCACATTTACCTGCTTATAGTGATTTTTCTGTTCACAAACAATAAAGCAAGATTTTGAGATTGGATAGCCAATCACAACTGACTCTGATCCTGATACCAAAAGGATGGGGTGAGGAGGGAGAGTGATGAAAGCGGAGGGTGTAGTGTGAGTGGAGGGAGTGGCATGAGGAGAGGAGGAGTGGTGTGATATGAGGGAAGGGGATGGTCTGAGGGGAACATAAGAATGTAAAAACAAGGAGCAGGAGTAGGCCATCTGGCCCCTCGAGCCTGCTCCACCATTCAGTAAGATCATGGCTGATCTTTTTGTGGACTCAGCTCCATTTACCTGCCCGCTCACCATAACCCTTAATTCCTTTACTGTTCTAAAATGCATCTATCCTTGCCTTAAAAACATTCAATGAAGTAGCCTCAACTGCTTCACTGGGCAGGGAATTCCACAGGGGATTCCTTCATTGTGTGAAGAAGTTCCTCCTCAACTCAATCCTAAATCTGCTTCCCCTTCTTTTGAGGCTATGCCCCCTAGTTCTAGTTTCACCTGCCAGTGGAAAAAGCTCCCCTGCTTCTATTTTATCTATTCCCTTCATAATTTTATATGTCTTATAAATCTCCCCTCATTTTTCTGAATTCCAATGAGTATAGCCCCACTCTACTCAGTCTCTCCTTATAAGTCAACCCTTTCAACTCCAGAATCAACCTAGTGAATCTCCTCTGCACCCCCTCCAATGCCAGTATATCCCTTCTCAAGTAAGAGACCAAAATTGTGCACAGTACTCCGGGTGTGGCCTCACCAGCACCTTATACAGCTGCAACATAATCTCGCTGTTTTTAAACTCCATTCCTCTAGCAATGAAGGACAAAATTCCATTTGCCTTCTTAATTATCTGCTGCACCTGCAAACCAATTCCTTGAGATTCTTGCACAAGGACACCCAGGTCCCTCTGCATAGCAGCATGCTGCATTTTTTTTTACCATTTAAGTAATAGTCCATTTTGTTGTTATTCCTACCAAAATGGATGACCTCACATTTACCAACATTGTACTCCATGTGCCAGACTCTTGCCCACTCACTTAGATTATCTATATCCCTTCGCAGACTTTCAGCATCCTCTGTACACTTTGCCCTTCCACCCATCTTAGTGTCATCTGCGAATTTTGACTCACTACACTTGGTCCCCAGGTCCAAATCATCTATGTAAGTCATAAACAATTGTGGTCCCAACACTGATCCCTGAGGCATACCACTAGTCACTGATCGCCAACCAGAAAAACACCCATTTACCCCGCACCTTCTTTGCTTTCTGTTAGTTAACCAATCCTCTATCCATGCTAATACATTACCCATAACACTGTGCACCTTTATCTTTTGTAGCAATCTTTGCTGTGGCAATTTGTCAAATGCCGTCTGGAAATCCAGATACACCACATCCACAGGTTCCCCGTTGTCCACTGCACATGTAATGTTCTCAAAGAACTCCGCCAAATTAGTCAAACATAACCTGCCCTTTATGAACCCACGCTGCGTCTTACCAATGGGACAATTTATATCCAGATGTCTCGCTATTTCTTCTTTGATGATCGATTCAAGCATTTTCCTTACTACAGAAGTTAAGCTAAATGGCCTATAGTTACTTACCTTTTGTCTCCTCTTTGAAACAGTGGCATCACATCTGCTGTTTTCTAATCTGTGGGAACCATCCCAGAGTCCAGCGAATTTTGGTAAATTATTACTAATGCATTTGCTATTTCTCCCGCCATCTCTTTTAGTAGAGATGGTTTCTAGGTTCTCACCTGTCATAGCCTTCCTGTCATCAATTTTTGGCATGTTATTTGTGGCTTCCACTGTGAAGACTGACACAAAATACCTGTTCAATGCTTCAGCCATTTTCTCATGTCCAGTTATTACATCCCCCTTTTCATCCTCCAAAGGACCAATATTTACTTTCACCTCTCTGTTTTATGTATTTGTAGAAACTTTATCTGTTTTTATATTCTGAGCCAGTTTACTCTCATAATCCAGCTTACCTTCCTTTATAGCTTTTTTCATGGCTTTCTGCTGACCTTTAAAGATTTCCCAATCCTCTAAGTTTCCACTAATCTTTGCCACTTTGTATGCATTTTCTTTCAATTTGATACCCTCCTTTATTTCCTTAGATATCCATGGCAGATTATCTCTTTCTACAGTCCTTCCTTATCACTGGTATATATACTTTTGCTGAGCATTGTGAAAGATCGTCTTGAAGGTCCTCCACTGTTCCTCAGTTGTCCCACCATAAAGTTTTTCCTTCTAGTCTACCTTAGCTAACTCCTCTCCCATCTCTTTATAGTCTCCTTTGTTTAAGCACAAGACACTGGTATTGGATTTTACCATCTCATGCTCCATCTGATTTTAAAATCAACCATACTGTGATTGCTTCTGCCAAGAGGATCCCTAACTGCAAAATTATTAATTATTCACATCGCATTACACAGGACCAGATCTAGGATGGCTTGCTCCCTTGCCGGTTCCATTACATACTGTTCAAGGAAGCTATCGCGGATACATTTTATGAACTTCCCCTCAAGGCTACCTTGATTGACCTGGTTTGACCAATTGATATGTAGATTAAAATCCTCCATGACAATTGATGCCTCCACGTCTGCCTATGCGGGGTTCCAATATCCAATTCTTGGTCCCCATATTCAAGGGGGGATACTTTCACTGGAGGTGGTGCAGCATTGGTTTCTGGATTGGGAAGTAAATATGGTGTATACTCTCTGGAATTTAGAAGAATGAGAATTTATCTCAGTGAAATTTGTAAGATATTTGTAAGGGCTTGACAGGTTTGACATTGAAAGGTTCACTTCATTAAAGGGCCAGTAGGAGCAGTGATCACCAGTGAGACAGGTTGAAAGCTGGGGCAGACAACATGTGGTCAAAGATACAACTTAAAATTTGAAAGGGCTGGTTGCTGGAGGGGAATACCCTCCTGGAAATTGATGGGGCCACGAGAGCTGGCTTGCCTGAATGTGGCCTTGTTGTCTGATAAATCTTTGCTGCCTGGGCGGCCACTGGGCGGCTGCTTCAATTTAGTTGATAGTATCTTTGCACACAAACTTATTAGCAGGGAGCATGTGTAGGCTATTCACCTCCTTGTGGTAGGGAAGAAGTTGCTCCACTGTCACCACCATAAAACAGCCCAAAATGGGTCCTTAATTATGGAAATTGAGTGCTTGACTCCTTGGAGTCTTTTGGCCCTGCCATTGATAAAATGCTCTCAAAGATGGGACCGTGTTGGAAAGGCCGTTTCAGTGTAGCTCCCTGTGATTTTATCAAACCTCCCACCCACCCTTCTTCCTCCCCTCTTCTAGCCAGCTTCTCAGGGTCTAACAAAATACAGGCAGAACCATCTGGTTCTGTAGTCTTGTGAATGCGCAACAGCTATCAATCTCTTCAGTTAAAGTTTTAGATGAAACAGCATCTCACTTAATGTGATAACAGTCTTCCAATTGATGATCAAGACGTTATGGATCCGAGGTCACGCCACAGCTCCACCAGACTGACATCTGCTTGGAGGCAAAAGAAGAACATTTATAAGAGAGAATGTGGTTGTGAGACATTCCAAGAGTTGTTCAGTATATTAAGTAATTTGGGGTGATGCAGGGAAAGAGTCTGGGGACAGGATTTTCAGAGTTGGGAAGAAAGAGCAGATAGTACCAGCATCTGGAAGTCCTGCCCCCTTTCTCAGAGTCTTTGACTTTCACAGCTCTCTGACAGAGGGTGGGTTGTAAAATGCACACACAGCAAATAAAAATTAGATGGACTGTTTGAAAAGAAAGACCATTTCAGGAAACCATGATTTTCGCTCCAAAAATCATCCTCAACTCACAGTATATGTTTCAAATTTGGTGTTCTAGGAACATAGAAACATAGAAAATAGGAGTAGGAGTAGGACATTCAGCCCTTCGACCCTGTTCCACCATTCAGCATCATCGTGACTGGTCCTCTATTTTAACAACATACTCCTGTGCTCTCCCCTGATGCCTTTAGAGCCTAGAATTTTATTTCCTTATTAAATATATTCAGTGACTTGGCCTCCACAGTATTCTGTGATAGAGAATTCCATAGGTTCATCACCCTCTGATTAAAGAAATTTCCCCTCATCTCAGTCCTTAGTGGCCCACCCTGTATCCAGAGACTGTGACCCCTTGTTCTAGACTTCTCAACCACAGGAAACATCATCCCTGCATCCAGTGTGTCCAGCCGTGTTAAAGTGTATTTCAGTGAGATTCCCTCTCATTCTTCTAAACTTAAGTGATTAGAAGCTTAGTAGAGCAAATCTCTCCTCATAGACAATGCTGCCATCCTAGGAATAAGTCTGGTGAACCTTTGAAGTACTACATCTATGGCAAGTATTTACTTTCTTAGGTAAGGAGATTAAAACTGCATGCAGTTCTCCAGATGTGGTCTCACCTCCATGTACAGCTGCAGTAAGACATCCTTGCTTCTGTAGCCAAGTTCACTTGCAATCAAGGCCAACATATCATTTGTCTTCCTAACTGCTGCTGCACTTGCATGCTTGCTTTCAGTGATTGTTTTACAGGTACACCTAGGTTCATTTGTACATCAACAATCAACACATCAACAATCTATAACCATATAAATAGTACTTTACCACTCTGCTTTTCTACTGAAGTGAATAATTTCACTTACCCACTTTATACTGTACCTGCCATATATTCGCTGTCTCACTCAACTTTTCTAAATTGCCTTGAAACCTCACCACTCAGCAACTTGGAAATATTACAAAAACAGGAAATGCTGAAAAATCTGAACAGATCTGACAGCACATGTGGAGAGAGAATGGAGACAATATTTCAAGTTAGTCTGACTCTTTGTCTCTGACCCTTGCATCCCATGGAGACCTCCATGACAGGTTCACGTCTAGGTGATCCTGTTGTAAATGGCGCAGTGTCAATATGTGGCAGGGTGTCAATTTCTGGAGGGAGGGAGTGGGTGTGTTAATTATATTAAAATCTATTCAAATGCATGGCAACATTGCCAGCAAGGGATGGGGAGGGACCTGAAATCACAAACTCACTCGGAAGAACTGCGACTGCCAGATCTTGAAATCCTGCTGGCATTCGCACAGATGGCGCGTGTGGGCTCAGGATTGCCCCAATAAATTGGAGTCTATATCAGCACTCCACTTTCCTGGATAATGAAAGAAAACCTTGGAAACAGAGGAACACCAGGATAAGACTATTTTGACGATGCGGTTTCACAGTGTTCATTCTTGCATGCAGGACACCAGGAACAGAGCTACATAACCTCATAGGAGAAACTCTCATACTGCAGAGCCCAACTATTTGGGCTCACAATTAGATAACAGGATACTAAATGCCCCCCACCCTACCACCCCCCCCCCCCCCGAGCTTTCCCCTTCTCAACAACCCCCTGCCCCAACGAAACCTAAACTGTAAGAAGGCAAGTTGTCCAGAAGTCTCCAAAAAGGAATATCTGAGGGGAGGACAATCTACTCCCCTTGTAATATATTCTCCACAAAATCTCGAAATGGATAATCAGATCTGTCCATACCTTCATAGGAGACCAACAACAATTCCTTAACCCCAAAATCTTTAACAAAATACAAAATAAAATCACAACACCATTCATTTTAAAGAAGATTTCCCTCAACCACTATGAGGACTTAAAAAATCATACCTACCACCTTTACACCAAACCGCTTTCCCACCATCATGCAGTAATGCTACTCATATTATCCATAATTAAAGTAAAGGATACCATTTAATAAAACCCTCCATTATAAATGCAAAGATTACAATGCAAAAAAAAATCACACCACCCTGATGGGCAGCCTGGTGGCACAGTGGTTAACACTGCTGCCTCACAGTGTCAAAGACCTCAGTTCAAATCCGGCCTTGGGTCATCATCTGTATGGAGTTTACACATTCTCCCTATGTCTGCCTAGGTTTCCTCCCACACTCCAAAGATGTGCGGGTTAGGTTCATTGCCATGGTAAATTGACCATAGTGTCAGGGGGATTAGCAGGGTAAATATGTGGGGTTACAGGAATAGGACCTGGGTGGGATTATCAGTGCAGACTCAATGGGCCGAATGGCCTCCTTCTGCACTGTAGGGAATCTATCATTCTATGATGCCATACAACTAACTCAGCATGCTCCCCAAATTAAAGATGGAGACCCTTTGTCAGTCTACAGCAAAGGAAATTTCTCTGTATTACAAACACTAAACCCTAGGGATTTGAATTTGATACACAGCATGTTTGAGGATCTGGGTTTATACAAGACAGAGTTTCGAAGAGAATAAGAGTACAGAGGAGGATGTTATTAATTAACTTCCCAGTACATTCCTACAGAAAAGAAGTATAGTGAAAGGAAGGTTTACAGGGAAATGACCACAGAGCAAAGAATTGTTGTCTCAAGTGAAACCAGAAACAAAAGTCCAATGATGTATTCCTCCACAGGGTTCAACAGGCTGAACTGATGCTGGATAATCCAATCTTCCAGGAGAGATGACTTCCATGATGGGATAGGGACTTAGAGATAAGTTAGTTTTGTAGATGATGGTATAGAAATTAAAACATCCCAGTGAAAAATGGAAAAACGGAAAGAAGTCTCACAACACAAGGTTAAAGTCTAATAGGTTTATGTGAAATCACGAGTTTTTGGAGTGCTACTCCTTCATTAGGTGAGTGATGGAAAAATGACAGACTGAGCTTTTCAGTTCCACAAGGCAATATTGCAGGTTCCTCCAGCTAGGGAATCATGTCACATGACTCTCACCACTTCAAATTTGACAAAAGGTGTATATTCCTTTGTCTGGATTCCAGTGATTGTTAATGTTCCAACCATTAAGAATTTGAAAGAAAGATGCAGAGTCTTTTTTCCTAACAAATTAGAAGACACTGATGGCCAGACCTGCCTTATGAAATGTAGACATACTTTGAATGAATTTTGTCTGTGCAGCCTTCAGGGTCATTAGGGCATCTTCATGGATAATGAGGAGTCAGCTTCTCTGATACTGCTTGAAAGTTCCCTTTGTTCGGAGTTAGAGGTAGGCATAGCTTTAGCCTTTTTAAAGTCTTTGACAAGTTTTTAAAATTTTAGAAATTAGCCAGGAGGATACCTATATTTTTTTTAAAATTGCTGTATTACACAAAGTAATCATTTGGCTTTTCTGCCATTTCTCTATTCCCCATTATAAATTTTCCTGACTCTGCTTGTAATGGAGCCACATTATGTATGCACCTTCCTTGGCCACCAAATCCTTTTGGCTCAGAGGCAGGGATGCTATCCACTGCACCACAAGACCTCCTTATAATTGCTGCAAACTATGTGATAATTCTTTCATGATTTCATTGCCTGTGAAGTGTCATACCATAGACAATCAACCAATTTTCCCCTCACACCTTCATAATGTGTTTTGTTCAAATTTAGCACCCTGGCTTCAGATTGAACTACCTCACCTCCAAACAGAATGTAAAATTCTACCATGTTTTGGTCACTTATCTCTTTCTTATAAAAAGCTCTTTAGGTAATTTTAAGTAGCTTTTTCTCATGACATAATACTAAATCTGAAACAGCCTGTTCTCGAGTCAGTTCCTCTGCACATTTGTTTAGAAAACCCTTTCCTAACACACTCCAGAAACTCATCCTCCACATCATTACTGCTCATTAGATTTTTCCATTCTATATGCATATTGAAGTCACTCATGATTACTGTATTACCCATGTTACATTAATTCCATATTACACACTTCCATTACTGGTTGGTGGCTTGTAAATAGGTCTTACCAATATTGGCTGCCCTTGCTGTTTTTCTAGGCCCACCATAACAAATTCCACATTTTGTTCTTCCCATCTGAGATCCCCCCCGCTCTCCCCACCACTGTGGTGACAAGCAGCTGCACATGTTCATCTGTCCTTCATGCCACACGGCGACAGACCCACTTGCAACTGAATTAGTAGCAGTGGCAATGCAATGGGGTCTATAAAAGGTCATTAATTGGCCACCTAAGGGCCTTAGTTGGTGACGGTGCAGTCAACCTTGGGCCTCCCTGCCCAGAGTTTAATTCTAGTGGAGGCGGAGAGACAGCAGGGTTCTTATCTGAATAAATGCCTTTCCTGCATCCAAACATGCTAGAATGTTCTGCCTATGGAGTCTCAGACCCAAAGGACTTTGGATTTTGTGTCAGTAGTTGGATTTCCAGAGATGCAAAGTGTGATAGATTGCACAAATATTGCCATCAAAGCACCATTTCAGGAGGTGTGCAGATATATAAATAGAATGTCTTTTCATTGTATCCATATGCAACTTGTGTGTGACCACAATAATGTCTTCCTCCAGCTGTTTGCTCGATTTTCTGGATGCTGCCATGAGTCTGATGGAGTCAAAGCTGCCGCACCATTTTGAGCTTGAACCTCAAGTCCGTGGCTGGCCACTGTGAGACAAAGGTTATCATTGACAAGGTGGCTGTTTATTTCATTGCATTAACCAGGACCAGAGCAGTAGTGTAACAGAAATCACTTCCAGACCAAGTCACTCAGCAAATAGGCGACTGAACATTTAAAATTACATTTCTGATGCCTTGAATGCTCAACAGGAGCACTGCAATACTCATCCACAAAGTTGTTAATGATAATGGTGGCTTGCTACATGCTGTATAATACACCATGCTGCAAATGGCTGTACAGATACAGGATCCAAATATCAAGGTGAAGACCATTCATCAGAGGAACAGATTGAAGAGGAGGAGGAGAAACGTTTCCCTCCAATAAAGATGTAACTGAAGAGGAGGAAGGGGACGATGGGGAAATGTTGAAAGGTATGCTCAAGTACCTGGGGCTGGCTCAACCCATGAACCATAGTCAAGGTTCTTCTCGAAAGCAGCATTGAAGATCTGGCTTCAGCTTCAGAAGCAAATAGCTGGCCAACCATTGCAATATAAGTGTCCGTAAGCCGATCGGTGACTGACATCTTCCAGAAGATACCCATTCCCCAACAAGCAAGAAAATTTGCAAAGCTCCTTGAGACTCTGGCATTATAATAGATTAATTCTTCACTTTTCAAAGTCTGGAATAGTCCGTCTTGAAGGATTGATCTTGAGATGCCAAGTAACCTGCAAGTGTATACTTTGGAGGCTGCCAAAGAAATGGGGACCAAGTCACCTAGTAGCAAACCTGGTCTGGTCCTTATCCCAGCAGTGTACCTTTGCAGTGAGAGTTGAGACTGGTAACCTGCATCTATGATATTCGACCAAGTGAAACACTGTGGCCCCTATTTTACCATTTTGATTTTAAGTGCTGTGTGGACTTGAAACTGGGAGTGTTTCAGATCCAACTTTTAGACTTGTTTTCAGGCACCCCCATATATACATTGCCTGAAAAAATATCAGCACTTCTGAATTGCATTGCAGAAGTCTGTGGGCTGGGCTTAACGCAACCAAAATCCTGCAGCTCCGATTGGCGCCTCCAATTGCGCGTGCACAGAAAAAAAGAATGCGACCTCCCTGCCACATCGCTCCTGGGCTAGGTAATGCCTCCCTTGGTCTCCATAGACATTGCCGCCCCCTACAGTACTGACTCCCTTATCTCCTTCCCACCCAGACCAATCACAGGCACCTCCCCCCCTTCCCCCTCACTGATCTCAGGCAGAATGGCTGTGGAGCCCCCCCTTCCCCTCACATCTCAGGCAGAGTGACGGCGGACCTCCTCTTCCCTCTCATTGACCTCAGGCAGAGCGGCAGTGGACCCTCCCATACACACACACACACACACACCACCACCCCCCACCACTCCCCACCACCCCCCACTACTCCCACACCCCACCACCGATCTCAGGCAGAAAGACACTTGGCACTTACTTCCTCACTAACTGGAGAGCCTGAATTGGTCTTCTGTGGAACATGTCTGTTTCGTGCTCATTCTGAATGGAGGAATTGCTAGGAAGGTTTGGCATGCAGCCCCATTGAGTCAATTTAAATGGATGCAAATGCATGCCGACCTTACCAAGTTCTTACGCCCAAAAACGGGCGCAACTTGATGGTAAAATTGGGCCCCGTAACCCTAAGCTCTGCAGAATAAAAGCACGCTTAAGGCCAGACTATTGTCCAGACCATTCACCATAAAGTGACACTACTGTGGCACTTGGGATTCTTTCAGACTGGTCAGTGTAGCAACTCAGCACAGTTCATTGTCAGACCACGGCTTGTCACACCAAGAAGGGTAAGGACAGTCAGCTCCCATAAACACTATATTACCTAAAAGGCTCATTTGTGGTGACCCGTGAAGTCACCCCCGGGTTGACCTTCTGGAGGGTTGGATAGAGTGAGCTGCTGATGCATAACGGTTGTCCATTCTAGCAACTCTTGAAGTATTCCACAGAGGTTAGCACTTGTATTCTGAAAAGACTGCTCCCAGGTTACTGAGTGAGCCTTGTATGCTTCACAGGGAGTTACGCTGCTCTTGGATCCACTCCAAGTGATGCTTCATCAGTCTCTTCATAAATTGGCTGTTCTCCCATAGTCGGAGCTCATGTGGTTGAACTTCCAAAAAGAAAAAAACAGTAGAAATAAGAATACTGGTCTGAACCGGTTATCTGTATTTTAAAATAGAATACTAGTGAAAAAAGGGAAATGTGAATGCTGGTCTGAACAATTTTTTTTACCTTCTGGGCTCTGAAACGTGGTCTTGCACATTACTGCAATGTCTGCATGTCTGTTCTGCTGATCCAAGTACTCTGCTCCATATGGTGATTCCTCACGCCCTGTTTCTATGCCAACTGGAACATCATCATCACTGCCCTCTCTCCTCTGAGATATCTTTGACCCTGGCACCTCCTCCTGCACTTCAGTGCTGTACACTTCACCTCATGTAACTGACTCTAAATGTGTGCTACTGCCCTTAGCAATGATAGTATCTGTGATGGTGGATTGTGGGCTTGTCACATGAGCTTCTTCAGACATCTCTTCCTCGTCTTCCTGATGCCAGAGGAGATTTCAGCTTTGGACGGTGCCTTGCGGTGATGGGATTTGTGTGGAACGCAACAGGGGATAATTATTGTAAACCTTGGTCAATGTGAACCAATGTGCACCCGCATGTCATTTTCAAGAATCATATGAGCAGAACTCTTAGTCTGAAACCCTTCTTTAGTGCTTTTCCAGGTGCCAAATTACCATCATGCTCAGTCCATCTCTCCAATGCTGAATAACCATCACCATTATTGATGAAACCATGCTCGAAGGTGCCTATGAGATAATGCCTTTAGCAGCTGCTATGGACATTTTGCCATCTCCTATACTGACCTGGGAAGGTACACTTGCAATCTGCATGGCCCCCTCCTGCACTGGTCTAATTAGCCTCAAATTTACATATCCACTTTGATCCAGGACACTCTTGGTTTTTTGAATTCTCTCTTGCAATTAATTAGTAAAGACAGATTTAAGGTCATCGAGTCTGACATCCAAGGACCAGCTTGATGAATTTTGTGGTGTGTCACATTGAGTTTTCAGATCCCACCTTATTAATTAAACGTAGAAACATAGAAGATAGGATTAGGAGGAGGCCATTCAGCCCTTTGAGCCTGCTGCACTATTCAGCATGATCATCAAATTCAATAGCCTAATACTGCTTTCTCCCCAAAACTCTTTGCTCCATGTGGTATATCTAGCCGCCTGCTGAATACATTTAATATTTTAGCATCAACTGCTTCCTGTGGTAATGAATTCCACAGGCTCTCCACTCTTTGGGTGAAGAAATGTCTCCTCACCTCCATCCTAAATGGCCTATCGTGTATCATCAGACTGTGGCCCCTGGTTCTGGAATCCCCCACCATTGGGAACTTCCTCTCTGCATCGACCCTGTCGACTCCTGTTAGAATTTTATAAGTCTCTATGAGATCTTCCCTCATTCTTCTGAACTCTAGTGGAAACAATCCTAACCTAGTCAATCTCTCCTCATACATCAGTCCTGCCATTCTCAGAATCAGCCTGGTAAACATTTGCTGCACTCCCTCAAGAGCAAGAACGTCCTTCCTCAGAAAGGGAGATCAAAACTGCACACAATATTCTAGGTGTGGCCTCACCAAGGGCTGGTATAATTGCAACAACACATCCCTGCTCCTGTACTTGAAACCTCTTGCAATGAAGGCCAACATGCCATTTGCCTTCTTTATCGCTTACTGCACCTGCATGCTTACCTTCAGCCACTGGTGTAAAAGGACACCAGGTCCAGCTGCACACTCTCCTCTCCCAATTTACAGCCATCCAGGTAGTAATCTTCCTTCTTGTTATTGCTTCCAAAGTGATAACCTCACATTCATCCAAATTATACTGCATTTGCCATTGATTTGCCCACTCACCCAACCTGTCCAAATCATGCCTAAGGATCTCTGCATCCTTGGCACAATTCACTCTCCCACCCAACTTGTTATCATCTGCAAACTTTGAGATGTTACATTTTGTTCCCTCATCCAAATCATGAATATGTATTGTGAATAGCTGGGGTCCCAGCACCAATCACTGTAGCACCCACTAGTTACTGCCAATTTGAAAAGGACCTATTAATTCCTACTCTTTGTTTCGTCTCTGCCAACCAGTTTTCTATCCAGCTCAATACACTTCCCCTAATCCCATGCACTTTAATTGTTCATGATAAAAGTCTCTTATGCGGGACTTTGTCAAATGCTTGCTGAAAGTCCAAATATATCATATTGATTGGCTCCCCCTTGTCAACTCTTCGACTTACATCTTCAAAGAATTCCAACAGATTTGTCAAGTATGATTTCCCCTTCATAAATCCATACTGACTCTGTCTGATCCTGCCACTGCTTTCTAAATGCTCTGCCATAAAGTCCTTGATAATGGATTCAAGAATTTTCGTCACTACCGAAGTTAGACTTACTGGTCTAAATTCCCTGTTTTCTCTCTACCTCCCTGTCCAAAATTGGAGTGACATTAGCTATCCTCCAATCTGTAGGGATTGTCCCAGAGTCTATAGAATCCTGGAAGGTGATCACCAATGCATCTACTATTTCTAGAGCCACTTCCTTAAGTACTCTGGGATGTAGTTTATCAGGCCCTGGGGATTTATCCGCCTTCAGTCCCATCAATTTTCCCAGCACCATTTCTCTACTAATATTGATCTCCCTCAATTCTTCCCTCTCACTAAATCTTCCATTCTCCAACATTTCTGGTATCTGATTTGTGTCCTCTTTTGTGAAGAGAGAACCAAAGTATGTACTCAGTTGCTCAGCCATTTTTGTCCCTTATTATACATTCCCCCATTTCTGTCTTGGTCCTACCTTGCTGAATTCTAAATTTCTCCCAATCCTCAGACGTATTATTTTTCTTGGCTAATCTGTATGCTTCTTCCTTGGATCAGATACTCTATTTAATTTCATTAGTAAGCCATGGATTGTTACCCATTTTGCTTTTGTGCCAGACAGGAATAAACAGTTGTTGCACTTCCCCCATGCATTCCTTGAATGTTTACTATTGCCTATTTACTGTCATCCCTTTAAGTAACTCTCCTCAATCTATCAAGGCCAACTCTTGCTTCATATCTTCATAGTTTCCTTTAAGATTCAACACCCTAATCTCCGAATCAACTGCTTCACTCTCCATCTGGATAAAAAATTCTATGATGCTCTGGTTGTTTCTCCCAATGGGATGAAGCACAGCTAGACTGGCAATGATTCGCTTCTCATTGCACCCTTGTATTGCAATGCTTTGAGATACAAGGGTGTCAGGCCCATTCAGTTTCCCTTGTTGATGGGAAGAATGTGCGATTTGTGTGCCTTCCAATCTCTGTCATTTGAGACCCAAAGGAGAGATGAATATATGCTTCTGTCAAACAGCTCACCTTGCCTGAGCACAGCAGATCAAGGAATTGCTTGTGGCACTGAATCCATGATCTTTTATATTCACCTGAGCAGAATATTTACAATAGGCAGCTGCTATTGCCTGCTATGCACTCTTGTCACAGCCCGAGGGATATGGGATATTCGCTTCGACCTTCAGCCTCCTGCATCAGGATCTCTGGAATTTGAGTGCAGCTCCTTCTTGAGATTCACTCATTCTGAGACATTCTGCCAAGACATGATGAAGTCATAGGGGTTGCTTGGTGGCACAGTGGTTAGCACTGCTGCCTCACAGCATCAGCAATCTGGGTTTGATTCTGTGTGTATGGAGTCTGTATATTTTCCCCGTGTCTACATGGGTTTCCTCCAGGTTCTCCAGTTTCCTCCCACAGTCCAAAAGACGTGCTGGTTAGGTGCATAGGCTGTGTTAAATTCTCCCTCAATATACCCAAACAGGCATTGGAATGTGGAGACTGGGGGATTTTCACAGTAACTTCATTGCAGTGAAACGTACTCGTGACACTAAGAAATAAACTTAAAATTTAAACTTATGAATGGGTATGGATTGTCGCTACTCAAAACCTGTGTGTAATCGCATACCAGAATCTTAATCCTGAGTTGCGCACAGACTGATGTGTTTGGTGGAGGGGATGGGGGGTGATGTTGAGGGGGGGCGGGGGTGCGGTGGGTGTACACAAGAAGGAGCTGCACTCAGATTCTGGAGATCCTGGTGCAGGAGGTTGAAGATTGGAGTGATACCCCATATCCAATGAGTAGAAAAACCCTCTGGATGTGACAAGAGTGTATAGCAGGCAATAGCAGCTACAGTGAACACATCAGGTGAATATAAAAGATCATCGATACAGTGCCACAAGCAATTCCTTGACCTGCTGCACTCAGGCAAGGTGAGCTGTTTGACAGAAGCATACATTTATCTCTCATTTGGATCTCAAATGACAGACATTGGAAGGCACACAAATGGCACATTCTTCCCATCAACAAGGAAGACTGAATGAGCATGACACCCTTGTATCTCAAAGCATTGCTGCAAAGGGTTAGGGTGCAAGGGGTAAGGTGTTAGCGTGGATAGAGGATTGGTTGTCTAATAGGAAGCAGAGATTTGGAATCAATGGGTGCTATTCTGGTTGGCAGTTAGTGACTAGTGGCATGCCGCAGGGATTGGTGCTGGGGCCTCAACTGTTTACCATTTATATAGATGATCTGGAGGAGGGGGCTGAGTGTAGGGTAACGAAATTTGCTGATGACACAAAGATGAGTGGAAAAGCAAATTAAGTGGAAGGTGCGGAAAGTCTGCAGAGAGATCTGGATAGGACGAGTGAGTGGGCGAGGACCTGGCAGGTGGAGTATAATGTTTGCAAATGTGAGGTTATCCACTTTGGGAGAATTAATAGTAGGAGGGATTATTATGTAAAAGGCGAAAAGCTGCAGCATGCTACGGTGCAGAGGGACCTGGGGATCCTTGTGCACGATTCGCAAAAACCCAGTCTGTAGGTGCAGCAGGTGATCAAGAAGGCGAATGGAACGTTGGCCTTTATAGCGAGGGGGGTAGGGAGGTCTTGCTGCAACTGTACAGGGTACTGGTGAGGCTGCAACTGGAGTACTGTGTGCAGTTTTGGTCGCCGCATTTGCGGAAGGGTATATTGGCCTTGGAGGGAGTGCAGAGAAGGTTCACTAGGCTGATACCAGCGATGAGGGGGTTAGCCTATGAGGAGAGATTGAATAGACTGGGTCTGTAATCGTTGGAGTTTAAAAGGCTGAGGGAGGATCTTATAGAGACATATAAGATAATGAAAGGGATATATAGGGTAGAGGTAGAGAGATTCTTCCCGCTTAGAAAGGATAGCAGAACTAGAGGGCACAGCCTCAAAATAAGGGGAGGGGGGCAGTTTAGATCGGAGTTGAGGAGGAACTTCTTCACTCAAAGGGTGGTGAATCTCTGGAATTCTCTGCCCATTGAAGTGGTGGAGGCTACCTCGCTGAATATATTTAAGTCACGGGTAGATAGGTTCTGATAGACAAGGTAATTAAGGGTTATGGGGAGAAAGTGGGAAAGTGGAACTGATCCACTTCAGATCAGCCATGATCTTGTTGAATGACGGGGCAGGCTCGAAGGGCTAGATGGCCTACTCCTGCTCCTATTTCTTATCTTCTTATGTTCTTATTGCGATGCAATGGTGTAATGAGAAACAAATCATTGCCAATCTAGTTGTGCTTCATCCCCTTGAGAGGAGTTACCACAGCATGATAGAATTTTTTTGTCAAGATGGAGAGTGAAAATGTGACAAGTGAAAGGGTATATGTCAAGACATTAGAGATCTGCATGTAGGATCCTGCTACCAGCTCCTTTGGTGCACTGTTCTTTCACTTCCTGCAGATCTGCTGCTTATGCAAATATGGAGACATCCACAAGATTGGGTGTAGTGGATCCTTGCCAACAATGAAAACTGTGTAGATATTCTTTACATATTTACAATGGGCAGAATTCACAATCTAAACTATTCCTTGGAAGGCTCATGATGAGCCATTTCTTGAAGCATAAGTAACCAACTGGCCAACATTTATTGTTTTACTCACTTGACAGCATTCTGCAAAGGGTTTGCAGCCTTGCAAACCTTTTGTAGAGACTGACTTCCAGAGCAGCCTTTTCTGCGAGGCTTGATGTGTAATTTGGGCCTGTCTCTGCCTCTGCCTCTGGACTATTTCTGGGGTCAGCTGGCCTTGGAAGCTGAGAATTTTCCAGACTTCTACCACCCACCATGAAGATGAAAATCCGACTCATTATTCGGTGGAATGCAACTGAAGTGCGATGGGTAAAAGGATAATTACATTGTAGGAATGGAGAATGTCTGCCATTTATTTGGATGGGTGATGTATCTAGGAGTTGATTTAATAAATGAGTAGGTTAGATGGTGCCTCACCCACTGACTATGGGAGTCCATCACTTGCCAATGTGCCGGTTATAAATATTCCTAGAATTTGGCCTCATGAAGATGATATATTACAAAGTTATGACCATGACGGGAGTTACTCATGATTTCCACACATGTGGTTTGCAGTCCAAAATATGCTTATGAGACTCAAAAGTGGCTGTAGGTTATATGTTTCATTACCAAGGCACAATTTGAGAAACAGTACAAAGAACCTTGATGCAACCCACACATTTGCATTGAGCCAGAGATCCTGTGTTTACGTCTTAAACATGAATCAGGAGTCTCTGCATCATGTAGATTAAAACTTTCCTGATCTAGTGTTATGATTTTAAGGCTTCCCGTAACACTCTGAATCCTGCATCAGTGAATGGAATATCTACTAAATGGAGGAATAGCTATTCTGCAAACTGAAAAAGATAGGCTGAAACATGCAGGAATTTCCTAAACACACACATTCTTTCTGGAAATCTTTGTGTCCAATCTGCGAGTGGTTATTTTTCACATCTGAAACCAGATAATGAGGTGATGAATGTCCCATTTGCCACATTTCCAGGCACCAGATTAAATTACACAAATTCTACTACAAGTTTAGAACAGTATCAGTGCTGAAGGGATTTATGTCTTCTGAATGACAGGTACCCAGTACCAAGATACAGGTGGAATCTAATCAGAGTGTTGATCTAATTAGGGAAATCAAGTGACATGATAAATAGTGAATTTGTTGTGGTACGGCTGAGAAACTGATCACTCTCATAAATATATTTTTAGGATTCTTTCCAAGGATTATTTATTTTGCAAGTAATATAAAGTCTGATCATTTTTGGAACAAATCCTGAATATATTAGCAGCTGTTGCTACAGGACTAAATAACAAGGAGCAATGTAGGCTTTGATCAAGAAGCAAGAAGCGAGTGGGAGGAATGTAGCTATTTAAGTATGAGTAATATGAGAGATAATAATGTATGTACATGCCAACCATAAGCATTTTATGCTCACAGTCATCATGTCATCATTTGCTGGAAAAAAAGTCAATGCAACTGGCCTCTGTTGTCTCCCAGCACTACCCGTCCAAAACTGTGTGTGGTTAATGCGCCACACAGCTTTCAGCAATATCCAACACCAGTTACTGAGGTTGCATCATATATTGTCTGGACAACTCACCATCTCCTCCCTCTCCTCCTCCTCCTCCTCCTCTCCCCTCCAAGCACACCATGTTCAAGTGCTCTGAGGATGGCCTACACCTGTGTTCTACTCCAGAAAACCAGCTGGTGAAGGATAGAACCAGAGCCAATCTTTAAATACTTTTATGGTTATTTACAGATTTACACATCACAAGCATGTGCCTCCTAACTCAACAAGCATAACTTTAGTCTTTCCTTATAACAGACACAAGCGAATGTCCAGTTGATTCCCACAATCTGCATTGCCAGTTAACAAATATATGATTAACACCTGGGCAGGAATAGGGAGGCGAATTGGGGTCAGTTTACTAATCCAAGAATTTGCTACATGTGTTGGTGGACCATAGAAATGATGCAGCTTAGAAAGGGGCCATTTGGCCCATCCTGTCCATGCCATGTTAAGCGTTGCTTCAGTGTTTGCAGAAAGTTAGTGACACAAATAATTAACTTCTCGCTCCATCTTGTCTTTGTTATCTGACTCTGTTTCATTGGTATCATGTCAACAACATGTCCTGTTACTAATCATTGTCCAACTCATTTATACAATAATATAGATGTGACATTCAGCCATAACAGCAACTCCTCTAAACATTTCAAAGTCTCACGAAATCTGAACTGACATTATTTTAAGATGAGAAACAAGTTATGTTAAACAAATGCTGTTGAAAAAATAACCAGCACTTCTAAATTTTTATACGTGAGGGTGAAATTTTATGATATTTTTTCAAAGTGTCAGCCTGGGCGAGAAAACTGGGGAGAAATTCACTGGCACCATCAGTGGGAAAAGTCACTGGATATTTAGGGGAAAAAAATTCCACCAGCATTATGCTGTGCCTGTGGAGGCTTGCTTCTGGTTCGCTCACCACATTTCAACTTAATTGCTGTATCAGTGAGGGCATGCCATTTAAATGCCTTCCCAGCACTTGTTTCAAATGCAATTGACAGAGCTGACTGCCAGAAAGACTGCACCAGACCTGCTTCACCAAGGGAGCCCTCAGCAAGCTTTTGAATGGAGTCCAGCACAGGCACGAGACCCTCTATCCTCACCCAGGCAGATGTCCTGCCAGCAAGGTAACCAACGCCGCCTGGGAGGCTGTGGCCACGATTGTGAGCGCTAGCTCACTGCCTAAGAGGACAGGGCTGCAGTGCCAGAAGAAAATGAATCACCTTCTTCCTGCAACCAGGGTAAGTCTATCTCCTCATGTTTCATGCAGCATCCCTTTACAGAACTCTCACGCCTCCAAGATGATCTCATTCATACCCACTCTGTAGGGTCACAACGCCTGTCATGGTCCCCTGCTCCCCATTTTGAGCCCATCAGTCCAAAGATGTGCAGGTTAGGTTGATTGGCCATGCTAAATTGTCCATTAGTGTCAGGGGATTAGCAGGGTAAGTAGGTGGGGTTACGAGGATAGGGCCCGGGTTGGACCATTGTTGATGCAGGCTCATGGGTCAAGTGGCCTCCTTCTGTACTGTAGGATTCTGTGATCTCCCCTTCCCTGTGACCAACACACCTCTAGCTTTGCACACCAAGGAGGGTAGAACTGCAACATCTATGCTGCTTGAAAGCAGGTCCAAGCCCTCAAGGTCTCAGCCGTGCCCCCCGCTGCCACTGCCAGTGTACCTCAGGCAACAGGGTGTGACGGTCAGTAGACCACTTCTTCCACAGCTGTGGAGCCTAGGGATACACCTAGTTGTGGGAGGGTGAGGAAGACCAAGGAAATATAGACACACAGTGAACCTAGGCATATAACAAGCTTTTATTAAAATTCGTGTTGCTCACCCACAAAGTGCCCTTGCTGTCATTTCATAGCGCCATGCTCCGCAAGCCCCTGTTCAATGTTGGCACTTCCTCCCTCAGCACTGAGAGGATGGCAGTGCTATCGTTCTCCCACCTCTGGCACTGATACAGCAGTACTGCCGTGCTGCTCCTTTTACAATCCCTCCAGGCCACCTCCACCCAGGGACAGATGCCTTCCCCACCAATATCAACATCCTCCAACACTCAGGCCTCTCATATCAACCAGCATTCCTAAATAATGAGGATACCTTGTGCTGCTAGCTTCTGAGAATCTGTACACCTCGTCATTAGTGGAGGAACACAGCAAGACCACTGAGGAGGCAGCAGCAGTTGAGATGAATCATGCAGTGTCTCTACACTCCTAGATCATCCCATTCAATGGCAGGTCACCTTCAACTTCAGATGAACCATTGAAAGCGTTCTTTCTGGTTGTATCACAGCTTGGTATGGCTCCCGCTCTGCCCAAGACCGCAAGGAACTACAAAAGGTCATGAATGTAGCCCAATTCATCACACAAACCAGCTTTCCATCCATTCTGTCTATACTTCCTGCTGCCTCGGCAAAGCAGCCAGCATAATTAAGGACCCCACACTCTCCAGACATTCTCTCTTCTGTCTGGGAAAAAGATACAAAAGTCTGAGGTCACGTACCAACCGACTCAAGAACAGCTTCTTCCCTTCTGCTGTCAGACATTTGAATGGACTTACTTTGCATGAAGTTTCTCTACACCCTAGTTATGACTGTAACACTACATTCTTCACTCTCTCATTTCCTGCTCTATGAACGGTATGTTTTGTCCATATGGCATGCAAGAAGCAATACTTTTCACTGTATGTTAATACATGTGACGAATCAAATCCAGCCTCCTAAGTGAGTACTGTTTCTCCCCAAGGAGCCATCCCTTGAAAAAATGCATGGGACCTGTGAGCACACAAAGATGTAGCTGTCATGAATGGTCCCCGGGAAACACCTGCATGGTATGGTTGCACATGATTTTGACATTGAAAGAGTGGAATCTGATTCAGTTTATCAACAGGCTCCATACCAGCCATGTAAGCAGTGAATGACACCCTGCACCTGGAGCAGGCCAGCTATGTTGGTGAAGCCCATGGTCCAGGCAAAGTTGATGTATAGGTGTGCCCTTGCAAATTGGGCATCCGTTACCTCCCTTCTGCACTTATGTGCGGCTGACTGGGAGATGCCACAGGTCACCTGTGGAGCCCTGAGATGAGCTGTTGGCATAAAAATTCAGCGCAGCTTTTACTTTCAGAGCCACAGGCAGTGGGTGACCTGCCAGTTCATGTGATGCCAGCTCCTGCATCATCTGGCACAGGTGGTCCACCATCCGTCTGGACAGAAGCAGCCTTCTCCGACACTGTACCTCTGACATTTGGAGATAGGATGGTCTCCACAGACAGACCAATGGCTGATACTGTCTCCTCTAACCCTCCTCCCTCTGTGGCCTGCACCTGGTAGATCAGTGGACCATGCCTTTCCCTTCTCTGCAGGGTGCTGGTCCTGACCATGTTCAGCCACGTGTTGGCGTCGCTGCTGCTTCTTCACATCAATCAAAAGAACTCTGAGCTCCACTGGCTCCATGATTCTCTTGAACCACAAACTAAAAGGAAAAGGACAGAAGAATGAGCAATAGGAGTCCTAATAATGCCTTGACTCACATCTCTCTCAGGGTCTGGGACATCTACCCATGTACTTACCCCTTGTGAGCACCTTTCCATTGAGCCTCACTCCGTCCCCTAGTGCACAATGGCTAATTCCCTACAGTTGCCCCTCTGAACACCACTTGGCAGAAGAGCTTTGGCCCTTGAGAGACTCTGTGTGGTGGCCCTCCCCATCCCTCAAGCATGAGGATTGAGGGTAGTTGAATGTATTTAATGGACCTGTGTTCTAACTTCACAGGGGAACAAAATGCTGCCACCCATCATGTCCTGAACAGGGTAACTGATGAGCACGTTCACCATAACGTCTTGCATTGTTGCAACATCAGTGTCACTTCTCTGTTATACTTGGAATGTTAGCCTTGGAGCACAATGCTTGGAGACTAACCCACAAGGTGTTAACTATTGGGCACCAATCAGTGGCACACTCATGCATTGAAGTGCTGACTAAATTGGCACAATTAACTCAGCAAGGAAAGGTCAGGGAGCTGTTTAGACAACTGGCTTCCCCCACGACAGGTGAAGCACACTTGATGCATGTGAAAACTGCTATTTGCAGTCAGCTTCATCCTTAGATGGCAACCTCATTCCCCCAGCTCTCATGGGCTGCAGATTAAATGAGCCTTTCAATCTGAAGAGTGAACCACCATACTTTAATCCCTGACAGCCTGACTTCCATACCAGTGGTTTTGCATTTCCAGACAGCTCATTTCCTCAGGCTGCAAAGTGCAGACTGTGGGTAGGGGTTATTCTGACTGCCCTTATCCTCCCCTCTGTGTGAGGGTTTTCTGCCCTGATGAAGCTGGTAGCCATCCCTTGTCAGATTCCCCACTCTGCCCATGCAGCCTGGCATTTCAGAGGATCACACCCAGGAACCTAACAGCTGCCCCTTGTGCTGACCCTGTTAATTCACCTGATCCCCACCCACTTCCAGCTGCCAATCTAGAAGGGTAATCCCTCGGCAGTGATATTTATACAAGCCCAGCAAGTGGGACACTGGGAGCACTGCTACAGACCAGGTGCCTAGGCTGCTTGAAAACTAGAGGCTCACAGCAGTAAAGGGCTGCTGAGACCTTTGAGTGATCCCCAACCCCAAGATGCTGAAACTGAACCTCCTAGTCTCTGAGTTGAACTTACTAAGGTCCCATTTGTTTTGTCCAATACTCCTTCTGCAGTTCAGGTTACTATCACCTGGCAGGTGATAGTAACCTTAACGCTCACTCCGATATCGTTTTAATATGTTTTCTGTCAAGTTGTACTTAAGTTATGGAATTCAGCGAGAAGACTGCAAAGTTCTTGAGCAAATTGACATGGGGAAGGATAAGGTATTGGATGTGTTGGCAACCTTAAAAGCTGCTATGGGAGGCAAGGGAGGAGATTGCAGGGGCGTACGCCCCCAGTCAGAAGGGGGTTTTAGCTGATCCCACCCGAGATCCTACTGTCTTTATTTACACATTTCCCCCTTGAGCTGTCATCCGCCTGCCTGTTTAAAAATTGAAGCTGTGTGGTAAACAGCCCTTAAGTGGCCACTTAAAGGCCTCGATGGAGCAACGACAGGTTGCTTATCTGAGGCTGAGTTGTAGGAGACAGAGGATGATGATAGAAGGCTGCTTTAGTGACTGGAAGCCGGTATCCAGTGGCTCACCACAGAGGTCTGTATTGGTCCCACTTTTATTTGTTATTTATATAAATGAGATTGATGATTATGTGGGGGATAGGATTAATAAGTTTCCAGATGACATAAAGATTGGACAGGTGGTTAATAGTGAGGTGGAGTGTCTTTGGTTACAAGAAGATATAGACAGAATGATCAAATGGGCAGATAAGTGGCAGATGGAATTTAACCCTGAAAAGTGTGAGGTGATATTCTTTGGAAGGAATAATTTGATAAGAAAGTATTCAATGAATGGTAGGACGCTAGGAAGTTCTGTGGGACAAAAGAACCTTGGCGTGTTTGCCCACAGATAAAAAGAACAAAGAACAACCCAGCACGGGAAACAGGCCCTTCGGCCCAACAAGCCCGCGCCGCCGCATCGCCCTACACCTATTCTACCCTGCGTGTCTACGAATAGAACCCCTGACTTAGCCAGATTCAGGGGAGAATAGTGTCAATTTGGTAAAACCAGTCAGCCTAAGAGCACATCTTTGGGGTGTGGGAGGAAACCGGAGCGCCCGGAGGAAACCCACGCATCCACAGGGAGAATGCACAAACTCCCACAAGCACAGGCCCAAATCCATGTATCTGCACAGCTAGCAGTGCTAGTCACCAAGCTGTTGCGGCGCCCGTCTACCGGCCCAGGATCAAGCACACACACCGACACGAAGTACTAGGCCACTCCCGGAACCTCCAAGAGCAGCCCACGCACGACCCACCGTGTGCATGCCCCTCGTTTGACACGAGGTGGACCTCCACCTGCGGAATAAAAGACAAAAACGTTAATCACAAGCCTGCCTTTCCGGTGTCTCCCGAGGTTCTAACCCTTATTTAATAACCCCTACCATAACCCTTCATCCTCGTTTCACTCATGTGCCTATCTAACTGAACCTTAAACGAGTCCAACGTTCCCGCCTTCACCACCCTACTCGGTAGCGCGTTCCATACCCCCACAACTCTCTGCGTAAAGAACCTTCCTCTCATATCCAAATTATACCTCTCCCCCCTCACCCTTAAATCATGTCCTCTTGTATTTGTTACCAATCTAGGGAGCAGTCTCTCACTATTGACTCTGTCTATTCCCTTCAGTATCTTATATACCTCTATCATGTCCCCCCTCAATCTCCGTCTTTCCAAGGAGAACAGTCCCAGTTTCTCCAACCTTTCCTCGTAACCCAGCCCCTCCATGCCAGGCAACATCCTGGTAAACCTCCTCTGCACCCTTTCCAGAGCCTCCACGTCCTTCCGGTAGTAAGGTGACCAGAACTGGACGCAGTACTCCAAATGCGGTCTAACCAACGTTCTATACAACTGAAGCATTAGACGGCAGCTTTTAAACTCTATACCCCTTCCTATAAAGGCTAGCATTCCATAAGCCTTCCTGACAACATTCTCCACTTGTGTCGCAACCTTCATGGATTTGTGAACCTGCACTCCCAGGTCCCTCTGTGTTTCTATACTCCTAATTTGTCTACCTTTAATCACATAACTCCTCTCTACATTATTCCTTCCAAAATGCATCACCTCGCATTTGTCAGGATTAAATTCCATCTGCCACCTATCTCTGAAGATGGAAGGGCATATTAGTATGTCCTCTAAGTAGATAGTAGAAGATAGGTAGAAAGTAGATTTAAGTAGATTTAAGTAGAAAGAGGCACATGACATGCATAGGTAGCTGGGATCAAATGAATCCCTTGAAGAATATAGGGGGTGTAGGAGCAGAGTTAAGAGAGAAATCAGGAGGGCAAAAAGAGGACACAAGATTGTTTTGGCAGATAAGACAAAGGAGAATCCAAAGAATTTCTACAAACACATAAAGGGCAAAAGAGTAACAAGGGAGAGAGTGGGGCTTCTTAAGGATCAACAAGGACATCTGTGTGCAGATCCTCAAAGATGGTTGAGATCCTAAATGAATATTTCTCATCAGTATTTACTGTTGAGAAAAGCATGGATGTTGGGGAACTTGGGGAAATAAATAGTGATGTCTTGAGGAGTGTACATATTACAGAGAAGGAAGTGCTGGAAATCTTAAAGCGCATCAAGGTAGATAAATCCCCGAGACTTGGAGTGTATCCCAGGACATTGTGGGATGCTAGGGAGGAAATTGCAGGTCCTCTAGCTGAGATATTTGAATCATCGATAGTCACGGGTGAGGTGCCTGGAGATTGGACAGTGGCAAATGTGCCTTTGTTTAAAAAGGGCTGCAGGGAAAAGCCTGGAAACTACAGGCCAGTGAGCCTCACATTTGTGATGGGTAAGTTGTTGGAAGATATTTTGAGAGGCAGAATCTACAGGCACTTAGAGATGCAAGGACTGATTAGGGACAGTCAGCGTGGCTTTGTGAGTGGAAAATCATGTCTCACAAATTTGATTGAACTTTTCAAAGGGGTAACCACTAAGGTAAATGAGGGCAGTGCAGTTGATGTTGTCTACTTGGACTTTAGCAAGGTCTTTGACAAGGTACCAGATGGTAGGCTGTTGCATAAGGTCAAATCTCACGGAATCCAGGATGAGGTATCTAAATGGACACAAAATTGGCTTCTTGACAGAAGCCAGAGGGTGGTTGTAGAGAGTTGTTTTTCAAACTGGAGACCTGTGACCAACGGTGTGCCTTAGGGATCAGTGCTGGGTCCACTGTTAATTTGTCATTTATATTAATGATTTGGATGAGAATATAGGAAGCACGATTAGTAAGTTTGCAGATAACACCAAGATTGGTGGCATAGTGGACAGTGAAAAAAGTTACCTCCAATTGCAATGGGATCTTGATCAATTGGGCCAGTGGGCTGACGAATGACAGATGGAGTTTAATTGAGACAAAAACGAGGTGATGCATTTTGGTAGATTGAACCAGGGCAGGACTTACTCAGTTAATGGTAGGGCACTGGGGAGAGTTATTAGTACAAAGAGATCTAGGGATACATGTTCATAGCTCCTTGAAAATGGAGTCACAGGTGGACAGAGTGGTGAAGAAGGCATTCGGCATACTTGGTTTCATCGGTCAGAACATTGAATACAGGAGTTGGGATGTCTTGTTGAAGTTGTACAAGACATTGTTAAAGCCTCATTTGGAATACTGTGTGCAGTTCTGGTCACCCTATTATAGAAAGGGTATTATTAAACTAGAAAGAGTGCAGAAAAGATTTATTAGTATGCTACTGGGATTTGATTGTTTGAGTTATAAGGAAACTGGGACTTTTTTCTCTGGAGTGTAGAAGGCTGAGAGGTGATCTTATAGAGGTCTATAAAATAATGAGGGGCACAGATCAGTTAGATAGTCGATATCTTTTCCCAAAGGTAGGGGTACCTAAAACTAGAGGGCGTAGGTTTAAGGTGAGCGGGGAGAGATACGAAAGTATCCAGAGGGACAGTTTTTTCACACAGAGGATGATGAGTGTCTGGGACAAGCTGTCAGAGCTAGTAGCAGAGGCAGGTACAATTTTGTTTTTTTTAAACCATTTAGATAGGTACATGGCTGTGATGGTTAAAGAGGGATATGGGCCAAATGTGGGCAATTGGGATTAGCTTAGGGGTTTTAAAGAAAGGGCAGTTTGGACAAGTTGAGCTGAAGGGCCTGTTTCCATGCTGTAAACCTCTATGACTCTAGTAGGGTAGTGAAAAAGGCATATGGGAATCTTGCCTTTATCAATCGAGGGACAAAAGCAGCAAGTCATGTTGAAGTTGCATAGAACTCAGGTGAGGCCACAACTGGAGTACTGTGTGCAGTTCTGGTCACCACATTATAGGAAGGATATGATTGCACTGGAGGGGGCGCAGAGGAGATTCACCAGCATGCTGTCTGGGTTGGAAAATTTAAGTTATGAAGAGAAGTTGGGGAAGCTTGGGTTGTTTTCTTTGGAGCAGAGAAGACTGGGGGTGACCTGATCGAGGTGTACAAGATTATGAGAGACATGGACTGAGTGGGTAAGGAGCAGTTGTTCCTCTTCGTTGAAGGGTCAGTCACAAAGGGGCATAGGTTCAAGGTGAGGAGGAGCAGGACCTTTAGGGGGAATGTGAGGAAAAACATTTTTACCCAGAGGGTGGTGACAATCTGGAATGCAGTACGTGGGAGGGTGGTATAGGTATGTTGCCTCATATTCTTTAAAAAGTATCTGGATGAATACCTGACACATCAGAACATTCAGGGTTATGGGCCAAGTGCTGGCAGATGGGATTAGGTAAGAGTTCAGGTGTTTCTAATGTGTTGGTGTAGATTCGATGGGCCGAAGGGCCTCTTCTGTGCTGTATTGTTCTCTGATTCTATGAGTTCCTGTTTATAAATGTGAAAGGTCTATTTTAGACCTATCAATTCCTGCTATTTGGTTACTACTTCTGGGTTTGTGAGCTTTGGGGAACTCTCTGGAATACTAATGTTCTCATGATTCACTGTCACAAGCTGTACATGTTTAATGATTATCATCTAGATCAGATTTATATGCATTAGGAACCAACTTAAAAGTCAGTATAATCAGTCATAATTGTGCATCAGCTCATTTTCTGTAGGCCATCCTTTTGAAGCCTTCATCTGATTCCACTGCAGTGGAACATACTGGCAACTCCATCCACAGGTGAACTAGTACATGCACTACTCTCTCCCTGGCTTGGCAGCAGACCACTATAGTCCAATGTCTCACCACAAATAAATTCTGCCTCTAAGCTATAACCTAAAGTATGCGCAGTATCAGTATCCGAGCTGGTGACTGCAAGTGTGAGTGTGTGATGGTGTTTCATCATTGTCTTCCTTGCAGTTCTTGGTGTTCTGAAAGAAGGAAGGTGCAAGATAGTGTTGTGGTGAAGGAGGTGGGGGGGTGGAAGCAGGATATGAGGAGAATTATGTATAAGGACCTTGTCATCTTCAATAATTCCAGTTCTGTCATTAGTCATGCCTCAGCAATAGTTGATAGTCTCCTCCATCGTCCAGGGATCCTGTATATGAAGCAACAGTGCCAAATGTATAAGGTTGCAAGAGAGCATATGAATGTCATATATGAGACTGATTGAGAGAGATTGTTGGTCGGTGGGTGATTGAGATGTGGTGAATTGAGCAATGTCAGATACCGGTGGTGTATTTACTTGGATATAGCATTTGAAGATGAATGCATTCACTGAGCTTGATGACTTGTAGAAGCTGACTGAACTCTATAGAGCACTGCATCAAGGTCCTCAGGGCTAGAGTAGTGGCACTGACTGCCAAGGCAGGTTTATCCCACTACTTTATGAGTTTGCCTGGAGGGCCTCTTGCCACGCTATGGATTGGGCACATGCACATCTCTTCTCCTCTGCACTTCCTGCATCTAGGCTTCCAAGATGGCATGGTAGATCTTTGAGCTACTTTATTGCACCAATTATGACATTGGAAGGATGTCCTTGCTATTGAGGGGGTGCAGCAAACATTTATCAGGCTGATTCCTGGGATGACAGGTCTGTCATATGAAGGAGAGGTTGGGATTATATTCATTGGAGTTTAAAAAAGTGAGAGGGGATCTCACATAAACTTATAAAATTCTAACAGCATTAGATAGGGTGGATTCAGAAAGAATGTTCTGATGGTGGGGGATCCAGAACTAGTGGTCGTAGTTTGAGAATAAGAGGGTAAACCTTTTAGGGCTGAGGTGAGGAAAATGTTTTCACCCAGAGAGTGGTGAAGGTGTTCACTACCTCAGAAAATAGTTGAAGTCAAAATATTGTGTGATTTCAAGAAGAAATTAGATATTGCTTTTGGGGCTAAAGTGATCAAGGGCTATGGGGGAGGGTGGGTTCAGAATATCGAATTTAATGATCAGGATTATCAAAATCAATGGCGGAGTAGGTTTGAAGGGCTGAATGGTCTGCTCCTGCTTCTATTTTCCATGTTATGCTTCTGTGTGCCATACAGCATCGCTGTGGAGTATTCCACACATCAACATCACATTTAGAATGATTACTAGCACCTGCTGCAGCCATGGTGCATCTCTCCTGAAGGTACTGTAGGCTGGTTTTAATTTATGCTAGCCTCTCATGATTTTGTCCAGCTGCTCAGGCATGCAGTTCTTCAACAATGCTTTTAGCATTGGCTGCAGACTACAATTATTTAAATTAGTAGGCAGAGTGGAGTGCGCATGCTGCCTTCATCAGAAACAATGGGTTCTTGGTCATTGCGCTCATTTTTGGGCCATGCCCAATTTTGTGATCTTTGCATTCTTGCTTGTGTCAGTTTCAACCAGATGCATGAATGTATTCAGCACTCCCATTCATGCTTGACTGCAGCCTCATTAGTCCTGGTCAAACATATGAGCATGTTGGTACATGCAGCTGCGTTCAGAGTTACAATGGAAGTTTGTAACACAAACAGGCATAAACATCAGGCACTAAATAAACAGTGAACTAATTCCTTCTCCAGTCACAGTGCAGGCAAAACTATTTCTCTGTTGCCCAGTGAAATATTTCATTCAGACTGAGAAAATTTAGGGTGATGGCAAGCACAGGATCTATTATTGGCCTAGTGACGACCTCAACATGCTAGAGGGATATTAGATAGCTGCAGAGTTAGGCTGCTCTGCCTCGATGAAAGGTGAATCTCACTTTATGCCCCCCCCACCCCACCCCACACACTCCGTCCCTTTTCATTGGGCGGAGCACTACAAATGAATACCTATGGTCACCAATAGGTGCAGGAATATTCCAATGACCTTGTTCTTGTAATTTAGAGCAAAACCCCATGATCAGTTTCTAATTGTTAGGAATGATGTATAATTTTTAAGTTGAATGTTTTTAAATATATCAAAGAACTCTACAGTGCAGAAGGAGGCCATTCAGCCTATCAAGCCTGCACCAACAGCCACCCCACACAGGCTCTATTCCTGTAACCCCATACATTCACCCTGCTAATCCCCCTGACACTAAGGGGCAATTTACTATGGTCAATCAACTGAACTGCACATTTTTGGAGTGAGGGAGGAAACTGGAGCACCCGGAGTAAACCTACACAAATTCGGTGAAAACGTGCAAACTCCACACAGACAGTGACCCAAAGCTGGAATTGAACCCAGGTCCCTGTGAGGCAGCAGTGCTAACCACTGTGCCACCCCACATACACATATATTTGTGTGCTAAATAAGGTAAAAAGGGTTTCACTTTCATATAGGTTTGGTATGCTATGGTGCCTAAAGGCCTGAGTGGCCCTGTGGTTGAAAGGCCAGTTCTTCAGATTTGGCCAAGTATAAAATCCATTTTTAATAAGGTTTTACAACCCTTGAAGTTAAAAAGGTGGATTAAAACGTGGTTAGTTCAGTTAGTGATTTGGGGGAAAAAAAACCACAAAGTAGAAAAAACTAGTCTGTTGTCTAGTGATGGTAGTTAAGTAACAGAGACATAGAGACATAAGGAAGGGATTGGAAAGAGACCATTGTGTCAGAATGTAAAGTTGGGATTTTTCAACACTCTGAGGAGAGAGGCTCATGGCTAGTGGGACAGTAGTTAACTGAATAGTCAGTTATCGGGCACAGTGATATCAGTTTAGCTACGTTACTACTGAAACAATTTACAGTTGTTATTTTTGGGTGTCTCAGGAACAGATACGAGTTGGGTGAGAAGCATCAAGTTAATGCTCAAGAATTCACTGGAAGTAAACTGTTTGCGCGTGTGCCAGTCCCAAGCAAGAACCCTTTATGTCAAGCTAGTGGTAACTGTTCGCTGGTTTATTTGTCTGTAGAGGAATATTTGGAAATTAATCATCTTCTTGTTTGTATTGAGGTATTGTTTTGTCTGGTATAATATGGTGTGTTTTGTTTAATATTTTTATTCTTTGTGTTAAAAGTTCATCAGCCGATTCCCATGAATTTGTTCAGTATCTTTCCTCCATGATCTATCAAGCCAGGATCCACTCTGGGATCTATCTTATCCAGTAGTAACATCAGCTGATATCATAATATTAGTTGGGAGATGTGTTCTGCTAGCCAGTTAGAGATGTGCTCTGTGAGCCAGTTGGAATATACATTCTGGTCAGTTGGGTACTCCCTGTTGGTCAGTTGGGAAATGTGTTCTGTTCAGTTAGGGGTACAGTCCTGCTGGACATTTGGGGGATGTGTTTTGCTGGTCAGCTATCTCAGTTTCCATCTCTAAACCTTTGATCATCTGCCCCAATATCTCGTAATGTGACCTGGTGTCATATTTTGTATGAGGACTGCTGCTGTGAAGTGCCTCGGGATGTTTCATTACGTTAAAGTTGCTGTATAAATACAAGTTGCTGATGGAGTTGTGGGCTAAGATTATTGATGTGGCCTTGAGATGAAGTGGTGAAAGAGAGAGGAAAGCACTGCATAATTGATCTGTACAAATTTAATAAAACACCTGAATTGGCAGAGGAAAAATATTTTTGGATTGTAATGGAGCATCAGGCAGGTTTGTTTCTAGGCTTGGCAGAGTCAGCTCCACGTCAGAGTTACTGAGCCCAAGTAGGATTTCCAGTGTAAAAGCCAGAAATGTAACAGGTGTAACAATAAATTTCATCTCAAGTGGGATGGGGTTATGATGGCGTTGACCCTCCTGGCTATTGCTTCTTGTGCCTGGTGTCCTCTTTGCCGTTCGGCAACCTTTTATTCCATCTCTCATGATATTTGCTCAAACGCTGAAGGCATGTTACTGAATTGCCTTTCGTTTGCTGTTTGCCTTCTCATGGTGCATTCATTTCCCACTGTGCGGTGAAGTGGAAAGTCGAGGCTGCCATCCATGTTGACTGGTAATGGTGAACTTTAACTTCTTAACAACTGGTCTTGCTTAGTCACTTTGTTGTTGAGGTACTGTTGAATATAAATGTTGCATAATCGACAGCCATCACAGCCCTTGGGCATTTCTTCATTTACATCTTGTGGTTCTATGAATAATATAAAGGACTCTGTGCTGGTTGCTCAGTATTGGAAGATTATCAGAACATTAAACAGAAGCATTTTGAAGTCCGTCATTTCCCTCTAAGTACTTTCCTATTACGTGCGTAAAACATGAATCCATTGTCTGTGTTTGTGCTGCCTGATTATCCCTGTATATCCCTGGTTTGGCATTGAACCACACTGATCTGAAAATGCTCAACTCAGTCCCTGATCTGTACTAAATTAGCTGATCTCAGTTTATGGGAAGGACACTGAATACAAAAGCAAATACTGAGAATGCTAGAAATCTGAAATGAAAACAGAAAATGCTGTAAATACTCAACAAGCAAGGTAGCATCTGTGGAGAGAGAAACATAGTTAAGCTCAGTTTTGAGTCATTAATCTTTCATCAGAAAGAGGATGTGGAGAATCTCCAATTGGCTTCAGTGCCTAGGATTAGGAAATTTCAGCTAGGATTCCAAGTTCCTGATGTGGGAATGTTTGAGTTTAGTCTTTGGGTGAGTGCAGGAGTTGGTTCTGCAGACACCTCCAAAATTCAGTAAGCTGCATTCACTGGCTGCCTGGGTTCATGCAAGAGAAATGGTCACTTTGATGAGGTAGTAGAAGACAGCTAGTTCCCACGGAGTGGGACCCCACCAAGAATCAGGACCTTCAGGAGAGATAGACAGAAACAGGCTCTTTGAATTTCTGCAGGAATTTGCTCAGTCTCCCTCCCTAACCTTGACAAACACCTCAGGAATAACTAAACAGCTTCTCCAGGATTTCTGCAAACTAGCCATTAGAAAGAGAGCAGCAGAACACTGTGGAAATTCTCCCTTCACTATCTGTCATGATATAAAACAAAATTGGGAGTAACTCTGACTTTCAAACCAGTCTTGCCGACTACTCCACTTCAAAACATGTCAAAAACTTTCTTCATTCTTTAATGGAGTTAGAATGCCAAAGCCCCATAACTAAAAGCATTGCACTTCATAGAATGCCATGTGAAATGCCATTAAATGCTTCAGTGCAATAAGGTGTTTGCGTTTTGTAAAATGGAAATATATTGTTAAAATAGCAGGGTCAAGGTCATAGGTGAGAATCATGTTGGTGCTTTTCCTTTTCGTAAAATTGATGAACATTCTGCACATTGAATAAACAGTCTTGAATGTGCTTTCACGTATCTAAGTTAACTTCCTACTGAACAGTCCAAGTATATAGCCACATGCTCATACATTTACAGTATCCAATACCATTGCAACTGCACCGCCTGCACACAGTCAAACATCAATCTAGTTGTCTAATATGCTTTTCCTGTCTGAATATTCTTTCATACCTGGTGCTTTTCTTAGGTGACAGAATGTGATAGATCTAACAACCTAATCTAGTGCTTTCTCTACGATAGCAGAATATCAGCTGGCTGCCTGTTTTGTATCTTTACCACGTTGTTTACACTTATACGTCTCTTGGTTGTTGTGGACAAATGTTACAGTCCTCTGCCATGTCTGCAATTCTGAAGATAGCATGGCAATGCCCACTTTCTGACACGTATGCAGTTTTCATGGAAGGGCATGATATAGGAAGTCAGGTAAGTGATTGGAGGAAAATTAATTGAAGCGTTATGAGAATATGTGGCTAAGTGTGACTTTAAGTGCTTGCTTCATGGAGAATAATCACCAACTTGGGAAAGTTGGACCAAAAGATCTGTTTCAGTGGCATAATTTTGATGTATAATTATGGTGTCACTCTTTTCCATTCCAGATTGCCCTGTAATTTCTCACCATGTGCACTGATCTTCATGACAGCAGACCCAGAGGCAGCATTGATTATATTAAAGCTCCCTTAATGATCCCCATAGAGAACAAAATCCTCTAAAAATGGAATGAATTTCCCAGCGACTGATGGAAATAACCAAAGGACAAGTTGTAATGGCTTAAGACTTCTACTGTAACAAACTAAAATCAATATAAGTCAGACATTACTTAACAGGCAACTAATATATCAAGCAAAAGAAAATATACTTTTGTAGTAATTAATATAATGGAATACATCTTACAATCCATTTTGCTCTGCATCGCACTTCTGGCAGATATGTGGCATTACAGGAACAATTCCAAAGGAACTCACAGCTATACAGCAGGCTCATATTCTCTGCCATAATAAGTCAAAATTTCTACTGCCCTTTGAAAATCATTCCATTCAGACCAAGTTTACAGGATCCAATTTTCACCAGCAAGGTCTACCTCAGCAAGCCCCTGTTCCTTAAATTTCCAAAAGCCTTATCTGTTCTAATCCCTTCCTTTAAACATAAAACATATTCTCACCATCATCTGCTTAACTGTTAGCACAAAACAGTCCTATTCTGTGGTATTTTCTTTGTCTTTTAAATGCAGCTATAAAGACTGTCATTCTTGGCATTTCAATAGGTTTTTGTGTGAGTTCCTGCCTCCCTCCCGCACATCCCCATGGCAGCCAGAGGGCCTGTCTCTGAACAAGTGTTTATCATGACTGCACCATTCCCCTCTTAAGAATATTCTATGTTACCTTAAACTAAAGGGTACATTTTTAAAGATAGCTATCTTGTAAAGCGCAACGTTTGTGACACCTACCAATGACTCTTTCTGTGTGAGCACCCAGTCTGAACATGGCAGAAGAGACCAGGGGCTCACGTCAAGACTTAGGGCGTGTCATGGGAAAATGTTGTAGATGTTCCTGGTGTTGCCTCCATAATCCATAGTGAATTGGTTTCTTTCAATTCCATAATCAACTCAATGTAGATGTAGGTAGTGGAGCTCTTCACCCTTACCATTTTCACATGTTGAAACTTCCTTGGAATGATTGAAAGTAGATCCCCAAAAGGGCCTGATCTGTTGACGATGGATGCAATGTGGCCCTTTGCACAGCAGTGTTCCCCACTCATCTTATGCTGTCACTGTTTAACTCTGTTCATTTGTGTTCTGTGTACCATTTAGGTTACATTTTGCTACTTCAACTCAAAACCCTTGCTGTGAGATACATGAGCTCGTGGTTTCAATGCTTAGAGTGGTGTTGCATACAGTGAGGTGCTGATGTGTATTTTTTCACTGGTCCTTGACATCCTCCTGTGATACACCAAAAGAGTAACAGGGATATAATTATATGCTGCTACAGTAGCTGGAAAGATTTGGTCAAAACAAAAGCATTTGAAGCTGCAGAAGAAACATATGGAGGCTAAAGAAACTCATGCAAGATGTATCCTGCTGCATGTGCTGTTATATGCTCTGTCTGAGGCCAGAACTCTCCATTCACCTGACGAAGGGGCAAACCCTGAAAGCTTGTGAGTTTACTATCAAATAAATTGGTTGGACTTTAACCTGGTGTTGTGAGATTTCTTATTGCATAATAGGAGTACATTCATAAGGAGATAGGAATATATGATATAGGAGCAGGAGTAAACTATTTGCCCCTCAAATCTGCTCCATCATTTAGTGCGAGCATACTGATCTCCTACCACATCTTTTGAGCTCTCTTTGAGATCTGATCCATAGGGCAGGGTTTCCTGGTCACGCCTGTCCAAAACCGGAAATTTCCAACCGAGGGCAATGGATCTTTGGACAGTCTGTCAAATTGTCCATCCTGCCTGCCACAATTCCCAAGGTGGGCCAAACCAGAAATTTTACCTCGGTTCCTGCGGATGATGTCCCAGTGGACAACATAGCAGGGATAGGGGTGCAATGTGTTCTACTTGCATGTGTTTTTCAAATTTGAAGTGAGACAGAGGTCAGATTTAGACACACCATTGGGTAGAGCACTTTGAACACATCCTCAATCCCATCAATGATGAAGCAATCAACAGGCTGCCACAGGTTATCACCAACTACTCTCTTGATGACTCTCCCATGCTATTAGAAAGAATGAACACGATCAAACTCTTGTCCAGGCAGCAAAGCCCCTTTGAATGTGGGCTGCTGCTGTTGTCAGACAGATACTCCCTTGTTGCTAAGTAGATTATATCCCATCATTCCCTTTGTTAATTTTGGATCTTGTTACCTGACAAATCCATGACAGTAAATTGAGGTCATCCAAAACTGTGCTGCCCTTGTGCTTACTTTGGTTGCATCAAAATCACCTGTAACCCAATATACTTGTTAGCCTACCTTGGCTGTCAGTTAAGCAGGGTCTCAATTTCAAAATTCTTATCCTTGTTTTCAGATCCCTCCATGACCTCTCCCTTTCCAACCAGTTATCTCCTCCAGCCCTAAAATCCTGCACTTCTCTAATTCTGTCCAGTTGAACATCTGCAAATACACTTACTTCATCGTTAGTGACCAACTTTGCCTTCAGTATCAAGGTGCAAAGCTCTAGTGTTTCCTCCATAAACTTCCCTTCCTATTTCTTCCCTTAAAGCACTCCTTAAAACCTATTTCTTTGACCAAGGTTTTGTCCATCTCTCCTAATATTTCCTTATTTGACTTAGTGTCAAATTGTGCTTTTAAATACTTTTGTGAAGTGCCTTGGTATATTCACTACATTAAAGGCATTGTATAAATCTGAAACTATGGTTGCAATAGAGAACTACAAATAGGATAGTGATTACAGAGAATAATGATTAATAAAGGATGATTATAGATGGGACAGATATAGCATGTAATATATTAGAAATATATTCATTGTGTTAAGCTATATCTATGCACCAAGATTCGTCTGAATGATGCATTGCTCCAGTTCCCTCTGCTCTATATCTTATAGAAACTTTGTTCTAAACATTCTTTACATTATTTTGTGAGGTGTGAGTGTCACTGGCTAGACCAACATTTGTTGCTCATCCTGCTGTCCTTAAAATGCTGATGGTGAGCCACCTCTTGAACCACTGCAGTTTATCTGATGGATGTACATTGAAAGAAGTTCCAGGATTTTGACCTAGTCACAGTGAAGGAATAGTGATATAGTTCCAAGTCATGATGTTGAGTGACTTGGACGGGAACTGGTAGGTGGTATTTTCCCATTCTAGGGATAGAGTGGCTGGTTTGAAAGGTGCTATTGAAGGAACTCTGGTGTGTTGCTGGAGTGCATCTTGCATATGGTACCCACTGCTGCCACTGGAAGTTGCTGGTGGAAGGAGTGAATGTTTAAGGTGGTGATTGGGGTGCCAATCAATCAGGCTGTTTCGTCCTGGATCATGTTACACTTTTTGCATGTTGTTGAACTGTTCTTATCCAGGCAAGTGGAGAGTATTCCATCATATTTCTGCCTTTTGCCTTGTAGATTATGACCAGATTTTCGGGAATGAGGAGTCAAATTACCCAATACAGAATTCTAAGCCTTTGACCTGCCACAATACTGACATGAATTTAAGAGTTAAATGTCAGAGGAGTAGTGAATGACCTGCCCTCAATATCAAGGCAGCAGTAACTGAGTGTGTTACTAAACATCTTAGGAAAGCTGAAGTCAATGGAACCCTGCATAAATGCTATGGTCACTGCAGCAGGTCCAAAGTTGGGTATCAGATGCCAAGTATCTCACCTTCTGACTTCACAAAACCTTTCCATCATCTCAAGGCACAAGTTCAGAGGATAATGGAACACTCTATATTTAACTGGGTTAATAGCTGTGACAACAGTCAAGGACATAAATAAGAGTAGGAGTAGGCCACATTGAGCCTGCCCCGCCATTGATATGATTATGGCTGATTTTTGGTGCCAACTTAATTCCCCATCCACTCATTATAGCCCTTAATCCCCAGAGAAACCGAAAATATGCCGATCTCAGCCTTAAGTATATTCAACAATGGATATCCACAACCCTCTGGGGTAGAAAATTACTAAACGTTGACAAGTCTTTTAGTGAAGAAATTTCTCCTCATCTAGGTCTTAAATGACTGATATCTTATTGTGTCCCCTTGTTCTAAATTCCCCAGTGAGTGGAAACAATCCCTCAGTGTTAGCCTTACCAGGCCTTTTCCAAATTCTGTCTGTTTCAATTGGATTACCTTTCACTCTTCGTCTAAATTCCAAAAGTATAAGCCCAATTTTCTCAGCCTCTCGTCATAGGATAGCCCCTTATCCTAGGAACCAATGTAGTGATCCTTTGCTGTTCTGCCTTAAAGGTCTGTATATTCTTCCTTAATCATGTTGACCAAAACAACACATATTTCTCTAAGTGTGGTCTTACCAAAGTGCTGCACAATTAGAGAAAGATATTCTTACTCTTTCCCTCCCATCTCCTTTAAATAAAAACCAACAGGCCATTTGCCATCCTAATTGCTTATTGTGCGTGCATGCTAATATTGTGTCTTCCTTGTATGTGTACATTTAAGCCCCTCAGAACATAAACAAATTTCATGCCTTTTAAAAATATTCTGATTTTCTATTCTCAGTATCAAAATGAATAACCTGACATTTCCCCACATTATGTTCCATCAATAGCTGGTTGTCCGGTTACTGAACCTATCCATACCTCTTTGCCATCTCTTTGACTCATTGTCCCAGCTAGCAGTCCCGCCTAGCTTTGTATCATCAGCAAACTGTATCTCTAAGTCATTAATATAGATTGCAAATAGCTGTCGTAAAGCCTGCCAACTTGAAAATACCCCATTTATCTCTGGTCTCTTTCTGTCTATTAACCAATCCTTCATGCATGCTAACATATAATCTCTAGTTCCATGAACTACTATGTAGTAGAATAATCTTTTGCCTGGCACCTTCCTGCATTTCTTCTGTAAATCTAAGTATACCACATCTAGTGGTTCCCCTTTAACTATCCAGTAGTTACATCCTCAAAAAACTCTAATAGATTTGTAAAACACAATTTCTCTTTTGTAAAATCATATTGACTTGGTTGATCATACTATTATTTTCAAAATGTATTGTTGAGACATTTTTTTAACAATAGATTTTAATATTTTTCTAATGACTGGTGTCAGACTAACTGGCCTGTAGTTCTCTTTTCTTTCTTTCCCTTCTTTCTTCAATATTGGTAATACATTTTCTCATTTCTTATCTGCTCGAACAATTCTAGAACTTAGGGAATTTTGGAAAATCATAACCTGCGCAACCACTACCTCTGCAGATATCTCTTTCAGAGGCCTAGGATGTCAGCCAGTTATCACTGAGGGTTTATGTTTCTCTAATATTTTTCCTCTGCTGATATTAATCACCTTAACTTTCTCTCTTCCACTCTTGTTGGTCTATCGGTTACTGTCGATTTCTGGTTTGTAATTTGTGTTTCCACTATGAAGTCTGTAAAGCTGGGTGCTTTTTAAAAATAATTTAGGGGAATATTATGTAACACTGTAAAGAAGGCTGTGTGTATCAATGATTTAATTAAACTGGGAAAAGATTTGTGGAGAGAGCTTATCTAGGAAAATTGAGAGATGAAAAGAGTAGAGGTGTTAAATGTATGCATACATGATGGTCAAGAGGGTTTATGAGTAAATGGTTTTAAAATTTGCATTAGGAGATAGTTAGGGACGTGTTTTTTCAGCCATTAAATTTCTAAAAAATGAAAGGAACTTTTACAATTTGCAAAGGTTTCATAAGTAAACAATGGAATTTTATCACATTTTTATATTTTGGTAAAGATGAATTCAAAGGGTTGTTAAGGACATGGATTTGATGATGAAAGGGAAAAACTGTATTTAAAGATAGATTCTGAATTATTGTGGCTGTATGGGGGAGACATCCTGGAAATATCTTTGTACTAAGAGAAGGTGCAAAGTCTGAAGTAGCCATTCAGAAAGCCAGAAGTCTTGAGTTTCGTAAAGTAGCCTTGTTTCTGAAGTTTCTTGAATTTCCACAGCAGAATGGAGTGAGTTTAAGAAATACTATAGTAACAGCAGTTTTGCCTTGGCTACTATTATTGAATTTTTATTGTTAAACATCTGTAATGGAATGTTACCTGGAGGTGTTTAATTGTGCATCTGACCAAGAAGTTTTTTTGGAGGGATGGTTCTTTTGTAAGACTGAAGTTTATTTATTAGTTACAAGTAAGGCTTACATTAACACTGCAACGAAGTTACTGTGAAATTCCCTAGTCATTGCAATTCAACGTCTATTTGGGTGAATTCACCTAACCAGGTGCATTTTAACTGTGTCACTATTTTAACTGTGTAACTATAATCTTGTATCCTTAAGTCTTTTCTTATTGATAACAAAAATTTAAATTTTTAAAATTCCCAAAATGTTATATGAATTCTATGCCACTGAAATTAGTAGGTTTCTTTCAATTTTCATAATGCACAACAGAAAAGGGTATGTTTCCTTCTAGGATTTGGCTTGCTGAGTAACTAACATTAGTCAAAACAAGATGGACGGAAAATATTTGTTTATTGCCGCTGCCATTCCCTCATTCCGCATCATAATTTATCCTGCCATTCCCTCATTCCCTATCATAATTTCTCCTGGCTTTACCTCTAAGGGGCCAACATTTACTTTAGTTACTCTCCTCCTTTTTAAGTCCTTATGAAAGATCTTATGATCTGTTTTTATATTCCTGGCAAATTTAAGCTCATATTGCCCCAGATCTTCCAGTTACTGAATATTGGGAGACTGACGTACTCCAGTATTGGACCTATAGAAGTCCCCATGCACTGACTCTGTGGAAAAATAAACTTTGAATTTCTGATGGGCATCTACCTTGCTCATCAGGACTCTTTGAAAAAATCTTGTACTTTGCATTAAAGTCAGTGACAGTTTCAATTTACTTACTTGAATCAGAACAATCCTTGTCCAGCTCCTGGGTAAATACAGAACTGACTGCCCCAATCACTCATATTAAGGTCCCTCCAGTCTCACTCCTCATTGGTCTGACCTGCCCATCTCCCACTCCTGACTAACCCTCAACTGCCCTCGGCATTATCTATCCCAACCCCACCATCTGACATGTCAACTGGATTTGACTAGTCCCCGACACAACCTGACTATTCCTCAACCATCAATTCTGCCCCTTTCACCCCCACCGACCCAACCTGACACAACTCCACCAATGGACTCCCCTCACTGGACCGAGCTCCCCATCCTGACCTGATTAGCCCCTAAAATTCCTAACCCCCACCCATAGAGATTCAACTTCCTGATCTTTTGATTCAAGCTTCTTTCTCACAACTGTCCTTATCTTATTCTTTCCAATCAGGGTTACTCCTTTATAATGGTCATCCTATTATAGAAAGGATATTATTAAACTAAAAAGAGTGCAGGAAAGATTTATTAGGATGCTACCGGGACTTGATGGTTTGGGTTATAAGGAGAGGCTAGATACACTGGGACGTTTTTGACTGGAGCATAGAAGGCTGAAAGGTGATCTTACCGAGGCCTATAAAATAATGAGGGGCAAAGATCAGCTGGATAGTCAATATCTTTTCCCAAAGGTGGAAAAGTCTAAAACTAAAGAGCATAGGTTTAAGGTGAGAGGGGAGAGATACAAAATGTCCAGAGGGGCAATTTTTTCGCACAGAGCGCGGTGAGTGCCTGGAACAAGCTGCCAGAGGTAGTAGTAGAGGCGGATACAATTTTGTCTCTTAAAAAGCATTTAGACATTCAGATGGGTAAGATGGGTATACAAGGATATGGGCCAAATGTGGGCAATTGGGATTAGCTTAGGAGCTTAAAAAAGGGCTGCATGGACAAGTTGGGCTGAAGGACCTGTTTCCATGCTGTATCCTGTGTGACTCTATAACTCCTCCTCCTTATCTACTCCACCAGTCTTTTTTGAAAGCTTGTGTAGCCTATAATATTTATTTCCCAACCTTGGTGATCTTATAACCATGAGCAGAATTTGATGTAGGCAATGAAGATTTCGTCCACTGGCTGGAGAATTGATGAGAGCTCTATCTGTTAATTTTATGAATAACCGGTTCTGTGCAGCATGACTTGGCCATTTCTTAGTGGATTTTCCATGTACAGAATGAAGACTTCCTTCACCTTTATTGAGAAGACATGCAACCTACATGTTGATAGCAATGCCTTGCCTCTGTGCCTTGTTCAACATTGTTACATTGTTTATGCACATGCTGCTGAATGAAGCCATCACCATTTGCACCATTGCTTTATCTCAGCAACATGCCACTGTTTTCTAAATTTATATTCATTGAAATTATGAATTTGGGACCTTGTGCAGTAAAGGTAATTTTTAATGATGCCATCGATACCCAAATAGATGGTTTGCCATGGGATCTTCTATAGGAAGTCTCACAACAGTACTTCTTACTGTGTTTACCCCAGTCCAACACCGGCATCTCCACATCATCTTCTCCAGGACCAGTGCTTGCTAAGATTTTTATAATTATGCAAACATTTCCACAAGAAACGCATTTTGATGCATATTTCCGATACATAGGTCATGATTGCAATCTTTAAATCTGGAGCTGCGTATGAGGATTTCCGTGTACAACTTAATGCGTTCAATCTCACACTCAGATTCATTTTGAGGTGAAGCAGTATAACTCACTCACTTTTCTCAATGTGCCAGTTGAGAAATCCATTAATGGTTTCACCACTCTATCTACCATAGGCCAATCTTCACTGGTCAGTGTACACATTGGGGTTCATATAGCTCCACATTCCTATTCAGATTGACCTAATCAGCAATTTTGTAAATGGGGCCCTATCTCAAAAATTTGAATACAAGTGAAGCAAGCCGTTTCATGCTGCTACTATGCATTGGGACACTACTATGCAGTGGTGGAATGAAGCCCTTAAGTGGATCATCAACCAGTCTTCTCGCCATGGGGTTAATTGGGGCAGAAAAAGGGAATGCATCCTCTGCCACCAAATCCATCACAGGAAAGGGCATTAAGTTTTACTCCATGGCTCTGTAATGGCAATTAGATCTAAACAATCCTTTCTATTGATATCACTTTATATCTCTTCTTATCTATCATATTACAAATGGCTTGCACATTCAGATAAAGTTTTCAATTTTTTTAATATATCTACATGGAACTTATTTGCTGAGGCACTCTTAGTATTCAACTCTGTCTCTTTCTGTCCCACTCTGCTTGTCTTTACCCATATAACTTCACTGCCGATTTGTCTCAACTTTTCCTTTTGAATTTTTGAATCTCTCTTCATCTGATTCTCCCAACCTGGAATATTCACCATCTAGAAGGAAAAAGATGGCAAATGTATAGAAACACTTATCACCCAGACATTTCCTTCTAATTCACAATAAATTGGAGATAATTTGGAGATAAATAATCATTCCTTCACTGTTCCTGTGTCAAAATTCTGGAACTGTCAACCTGTTTTGGGGACCCCTTTACCACACAAACTGCAAAAGCTCAAGAAGGCTGCTCAGTACCACTGTCTCAAAGATAACTAGGGATGGGCAATAAATGGTGGAAATACCAACAATGTTCACATCCTGAGAATGAATTAGAGAAGAGTCTCAAATCAAGAGAGTAATGGAACAGTCACAATCTGCCTGGATGATTACAGCCACAACAACACTCAAAAGGCTGAATACCATCCAAAACCAGAGCAATCTGTTTGATCTGCAGCCTTGCCACTGGCCTGAATATCCAATATAATGTCCATTACTTATAGAAATGCACCAACTTACAATAACATCTCCCAGCTCTACTACTTCCAGCCCTAAAAAGGACAAGCGTAACAACATTTTGGAAATATCCTTACTAAGGTTCCCCTCCAAGTTACATATTATTCATATGTGGATATATCTATCATCACTTCATCATATTTGTGTTAAAATTCTGAATGGATCATTACACCATTGTTAGAGTGCCACAATTACAATGCATTTGAAGGAGAAAGCTCATCATCTTCTCTCTGTAACTGGAATGGTCAACAAGTGCCATGCTGTTTTTCAAAGTAATAATAGAATAATGTCTATTGTTATCATCTAGCTATTCCCTACGAGTGACGCGACAGCTGTAGTTATTTGTGATCTCGCCTAAACATAAGAAATAGGAAATAGGAGCAGGAGTAGGCCATCTAGCCCCTCGAGCCTGCCCTGCCATTCAATAAGATCATGGCTGACCTGTCGTGGCTCAGTTCCACTTTCCCGCCCTCTCCCCATAACCCTTAATCCCCTTGCCTATCAAAAACCTATCAACCCGCATCTTAAATCTATTTAGCGAGGCAGCCTCCATCACTTCAACGGGCAGAAAATTCCAGAGATTCACCACCCTTTGAGTGAAGAAGTTCCTCCTCAAATCCGTTCTAAACCGCCCCCCCCTTTATCTTGAGGCTGTGCCCTCTAGTCCTACTGTCCTTTCTGAGCGGGAAGAGCCTCTCCACCTCTATCCTATCCATCCCATTCATCATCTTATATGTCTCAACGAGATCTCCCCTCATTCTTCTAAACTCCAACAAGTACAAGCCTAGTTTATTCAGCCTCTCCTCATAGTTCAACCCCCTCATCTCCAGTATCAGCCTAGTAAACCTCCTCTACACTCCCTCCAAGGCCAAAATATCCTTGCGTAAGTGCGGCGACCAAAACTGCACACAGTACTCCAGCTGCGGCCTCACCAGTGCCCTGTACAGGTACAGCAAGACCTCCCTACTTTTATATTCAATCCCCCTCGCTATGAAGGCCAGCATCCCATTTGCCTTCCTGACCACCTGCAGGCTGGGTTTTTGCGACTCATGCACAAGGACCCCAAGGTCCCTCTGCACCATCGCATGCTGCAGTTTTTCTCCATGTAAGTAACAGTCCTTCCTACCATTATTCCTACCAAAGTGGACAACTTCACACTTGCCAACATTAAATTCCATTTGCCAGTTCCTGGCCCATTTGCCCAGCCTATCTAGATCCTTCTGCAGACTTTCCACACCCTCCGCACAATTTGCCATTCCACCAATCTTGGTGTCATCAGCAAATTTCGACACCATACACTTGGTTCCCTCCTCCAGATCATCTATATAAATGGTAAATAGCTGAGGCCCCAGCACTGACCCCTGGGGCACTCCACTAGTCACCAACCGCCAATCCGAATTGCACCCATTGACCCCCACTCTCTGCCTCCTGTTTGACAGCCAATCCCCTATCCACGCTAACACCCTACCCCCAACTCCATGCCCTCTAACCTTCTGTAATAACCTCTTGTGCGGCACCTTGTCAAACGCCTTCTGAAAATCAAGAAACACCACATCCACCGGCTCTCCTCTATCCACCGCCCTAGACACATCCTCATAGAACTCCAATAAATTTGTCAGACACAACTTCCCCTTAACGAAACCGTGCTGCGCCTGCTCTATCAAACAATTCTCCTCAAGATGCTCGCTATTTTCTCCTTGATCACAGATTCTAACATTTTACCTACAACAGACGTTAAAGTAACCGGCCTATAATTCCCTGCCTTTTGCCTGCCACCCTTCTTAAACAACGGCGTAACATTAGCCGTTTTCCAATCTTCCAGCACTTCCCCGGAATCCAGTGAGGTTCGAAAAATAATCACCAAGGCATCCACTATCACCTCCGCCATTTCTTTCAGAACCCTTGGATGCATTCCATCTGCTCCTGGGGACTTGTCCACAATCAGTCCCTCCAGTCTGTCGAGCACTGCCTCTCTAGTAACAATAATGTCATTCAGGCCCTCCACTCCTACCATCTTTCCATTGCAAACACCCGGCAAATTACTCACGTCCTCCTCCGTGAAGACCGAAACAAAAAAGTTATTCAAGGCCTCAGCCATTTCCCCATCCCCTACCACTAAGTCCCCCCTCTCATCCTCTAAGGGTCCAACGTTCACCCAAGTCAGCCTCTTCCTTTTTATATATTTATAAAAACTCTTACTATCCTTTTTTATATTAAGCGCTAGCCCAGCTCCATTGTTTATCCTACCCTTCTTTATCAACTTCTTCGTCATTCTTTGTTGATATTTAAACCTCTCCCAATCCTCTTCTTGCCCACTACTCTTAGCTACTCTAAACGCATTCGCTTTTAATTTAACACTTTCCTTTACCTCCTTCGTTATCCATGGCTGATTATCTCTCCTCCTACGATCCTTTTTAACCATTGGAATAAATTTCTGCTGAGCACCAAGAAAGATCTCCTTGAAGATCCTCCACTGTTCCTCAGCAGACCTACCTTCCAATCTGCTCCCCCAATCAACATTCGCCAATTCCTCCCTCATCCTATCGTACTCCCCTCTGTTCAAACAAAGGACACATGTCCGGGAACCCACTTTCTCCTCCTCCATCTGCATCAGAAACTCCACCATACAATGATCATTCTTCCCAAGAGGATCCTTCACCACAAGGTCCCTAATTCTACCTGCCTCATTACATAACACCAGATCCAAGATAGCTCGCTCCCTCGTTGGCTCCAACACACACTGTTCAAGGAAACTATCCTGGCAGCATTCCAAGAACTCTTCCTCGAGCCTATCACGTCCAACATGGGTTGACCAATCAATATGTAGATTGAAATCCCCCATAATTATCGCCATTCCATTCCTGCACACCGCATTTATTTGCGTGTTAATAGCCCGTCCCACCTCCAGATCATTATTTGGGGGCCTATAGACGACACCCACCAGCATCTTCCTCCCTTTGCTGTTCCTAATCTCCACCCACAACGATTCCACTTTCTGCTCTTTGGTTCCTATATCATCCCTTACTACCACCCTGATGCTATCCTGAATCAGCAGAGCTACGCACCCCCTTTTTCCTCCTGCCTATCCTTCCTAAACACTTGATACCCCTGGACATTCAGCTCCCAGTCCCTGTCACCTTGCAGCCACGTCTCTATAATGGCCACCAGATCATATCCATTTGTGCTGATCTGTGCCACCAGCTCATTCACTTTATTCCGAATGCTTCGTGCATTCAGATAAAGTGCTTTCATCCCAGCCTTCACCTGTACCCTAGTTGCAGGAACGCCACCAACCTTACTCACGCCCCCTACTCCCTTTATTATTGGGACATCCTTGGCCTCTCCCCGTACCTGTACCCTCTCCTTTACTTTCGACTCTGTAATTTCACCTACCCTCGCACCCTCCCACCTCTAATTAGTTTAAAGCCCTATCTACAGTTCTATCTACACGCTTCGCCAGGACTCTGGTCCCAGCACGGTTCAGACCAACCCCATCTCACCTGAACAGGTCCCACCTACCCCAATACTGGCGCCAATGCCCCATAAATTCAAACCCATTCCTCCCACACCAATCCCTGAGCCACCCATTCACTTCCTTAATCTTATCAACCCTACGTCCGTCTGCACACGGTTCAGGCAGTAGTCCAGAGATAACCACCTTGTTGGTTCTACCTTTTAATTCCATCCCCAGCTTTTCATACTCCCTCCCCAGATCCTCAGTTCACATTTTGCCTATGTCGTTGGCACCCACACATGTACCACAACGACCGGGTTCTCACCCTCCCACTCCAGGTTCCTCTGCAGCCCAGATGCGACATCCTGGACCCGAGCACCAGGCAGACAACACACCCTTCTGTGCTCTTTGTCATTGTGACAAAGGACAGTGTCAATACCCTTAACCACACTATCCCCAATCACCACTACATTCCTTTTCACCTTCTCTTTGTCTATGTCCTGTGTCTGCATCACTGTGCCATGTGCAGTTTGCTCATCAACCTCACAGCCCTCGTTCTTGTCCACACTGGAAGCAAGAACCTCGAACCTGTTATGCAGATTGAGAGGCTGAGGCATTTGGTCCCCACCCTCCTTCCTCCGGTCCCCACCCTCCTTCCTCCTCTCAGCAGTCCCCTCCTGTTCCTGACCCTTAGAGTTAGTCAGTCTAGGGGGTGTGGATGTCTCTTGCGCCCCATTATCAATGGCACCCTCTTTCCCCCTGATGAGCCTCAGTGTCTGTAGCTCAGAGGCCAGCTCGTCTACTTTGAGCTGGAGCTCCTCCAGCAACCAGCACTTACTGCAGACATGGTCACTGGGAAGGACCCTGGGGTCCACCAGCTCCCACATCATACAGAAACAGCACATCACATGCCCCTCCATTATTCACTGTAGTACTCCTGAACACCGATTGCACCGCAAACTTACCTGGACCTTTTCTGCCAAGCCCTTAGATCCTAAACCCTAGTAGCTCACCCAGCTTCCCTCTCACTCCGCTGCCCGCTCCGACGCTGCCCGCTGTCTACAGTAGGCCTCCTTTTAAACCTGGCGCTGTTTAAAAGCCTGCTTACCCACAAATCCCTGCCATCCACTCCCTTTGAATTCTTAAAGCGGTAAACACAAAAAGCCCGCAAAATTGCTTTTAAATGAATCTAACAGTTCTACAAGGTAAGTTCTTACTAAACACTAAAAAGCCTGCGAAAATGCTTTTAAATGATTTAAACAGTTTTTAAACAGGTAATTTCTTACCTGACTCAGTGCTCCTTCACTCCGCCCGCTCCAGCGAACAATGGAAGGGACATACACACATGCATTTCTGAAGGCTAAAAACCAGCATCGGGGAGTTTAGCTGAATTTTCCATTCTGCTGCCTGGAAATATTGAAACTAATTAAAATACCTTCACTGCATTCTGTGATTCCAATCAGCTAACAAAACACAGATTAGGGTTGATCTGTGTGACAGCAGTGGCTCAACTGATAGCATTCCCACCTCTGAATCAGAGGTATTGGCGGTTCAAGTTCCACTCCCCCAACAATCAAGACTGATGCTCTAGTGCATGACTGAGGGACTGCTCCACTGTCAGAGATGCCATCTTTTGATTGACACATTAAACTGAGGTACCATCTGCTCTCTCAGATGAATGTAAGGGGCCAGATCTTTGCAAAATAATTGTAAGTACCAAACGAGTGAGAAATCAAGAGAGCTCTAGACAAGTTTGAAAATGCAATCTTATGATACTTTGCCACTTCTTTGGACAGCAGTGCGACTCTCACAAATGTTGGCGTTGGGATGTGGAGCGTAAGCTTACCAGTGAAGCTGGCTGCAGACTGCTTGGGGTGATCCCCTGCCTCCCCACCTCCCCACCTTCCCCACCTTCCCCCTGCCATGGCAACTTATGGCCTACTCTACATACCCCCCTCACCACCGTGCTGGTTTCCCCGCTCTGCCAGTCCCTCATGCCGGTAAAACAGTGCCAGGAAGATGGCTTTTGCGGCAAGACCACCCTCGTTGTCATTGTAACTGGATAAGGTAGTGACTTTTAAGAGGTGTCTTGACAAATGCATGAATAAGATGGCAATAGAGGGACATGGTCCCTGGAAGTGTAGGAGGTTTTACTTAAGTCAGGCAGCATGGTCGGTGCAGGCTTGGAGGGCCGAAGGGCCTGTCCCTATGCTGTAATTTTCTTTGTTCTTTTGTTCTTTGAAAGCCTCATGCACTGTCATCCCAACTTGCTGCGTCAATTGATCGGTGCAGCAGCCGGAAAAATTGCGCCCAAGGTGTTCCAATGGCACCATTTGGAAGAAAAGTAAGAGAGTCATACCTGATGTCCTGGCCAATCTTCATCCTGCAATCAAATTGCTATTTGTGTGATATTGCTGTGCCTTGTTTCCTATATTCCGACAGTGACTACATTTCAAAAGTATTTCATTGGCTGTAAAACACTTTGGGATGTCCTGTGGCTGTAAAAGGCATTGTAGAAATACAAGCTTTTTTATTTTATGGATTTTCCTGGTTTGTATGAGTCAGCAATACACTGTTAGTATATTATCCATTAAGCCATATAAGACCTTATGTAGAACCCGGCATGTGATTGGCATCTCCATTTGTAGATAATGCTGTAAACCTCAGTGACTCAAGGAACAAGAATATTTGAACTGTGAAGAATATTTTGCAATCTAAAAGCTATTTATGGGAAGCACCCGCCTGTGTAGTAATGAATGAACATTTTGGCAAACTCCCTGGAAAACCACGCATCCTATAAAACCTAACTTGGCCATTGGTTTTGGGCCATATTCTGACATTTATGAGAAACTGTCACATGTCCTTCACTACCAAAACTTTCTCACAGCTATTCCTGTTTTCCCATCATGTCAGACTAGAAAACAGTCGACTATAATCTCTTCACTCAGTGATGGGATTTTGGGTGCGATTTCCAATATCTTTGTTCATTTATTCTGTTATCCTCTAACCACAGTTGGCAATAGAGCTTAAATATGATAATTGGCTTAAATCAGCTCTTAATCCATGAAAAATAAAAATGTGAACTGCAGAACAGACTGAATGCAATGCTTTCTAATCATGCTGGGGGTGATTTTCCCACCTCACTGCACTTAGTAGAAATGGCAGCAAGCTGGGAAAATAGTGTACAATGCTAAAAATCTGATTCATGTCCAGTGCCAAAAGGTTTGTGATCTTTCTGGCCCCTTTCGAGTGGCACGAACCATGTTGCACCCAGAAAGTGTGTGAAACTTATTATCATGAGATTGACGGGATTTCAATATCATTAGCAAGCTCGGCATGCAATCCCTTTCCTCCCAGAGGCTGTTCACCTCTCCAGCTTGATGTTACGCTGATGTCAATTAGCACAAGTCTTTAAAAGCGTGGTCAAGGTGCAGCACTAGGAAAGGAGAGTGAGGAGGCGAGTACTGCTGAGTACCAGCCTCCAGGGTGCAGGAGTTGTCAGCCGCTGCCATGGTGCAGGATGGGGTGGGGGGTTGGAATGGGTGTTGGGGATTGGTGGGGCTTGGGCATGTCTGCAGGTCCACAGTTTGGGGGTCGCCGCTGCCTTGGGGCTTATGTTCTGCACATTCCGCCAGCCACTCATTGATCTCCCACTTCCCCCTCCGAGGGTTTGCATATGAGCTCCAGTCCAAACCCCATTAATGTTGTACTGGTTATCTTGACATTTGTCTGCTGGACAGGCTCTGTGGTTTATCACAGACATTCCATTCCAGGTCCCACTAACTAACAAGCACCAGGTCTGGCAGCTGTTGCCCCATTCAAGGGAGCTTGGCAGGTGTTAACACGACTTCTCGCACTACATGAACTCTGCAGTGTTCCCTACAATGGTGACCCATCACATGAAAGTCTCAAGGCTGCTTCTTCACTGTCGGCCTGAACTGCACACCATTCCCATAGGGGTTTTCATGGAGGGGTGGAGGGTGGAGTAGGGGTGGTGGGGCACAGTAGGGGGGAACAGAACAAGATGGACATCACTATTGCTGCCTGAATGAGGTTGTTCATTTTCTTGTGACACTGGTTGCCAGTCCTCCATGTCAATGTATGGGACAGACTGCTGTAGCCACTGATCCCAAGTTACCCTGATTTCTGGGTTGGCTGCCCTCTCGCATGTGTAAGTTGGTCCGCCCCTCCTTCACTGTGTCCAGCAGCCGTCCTAACTCGCCCTCCGTAAACCATAGGGTTGACCTATGTGCTGCCATTTTCCTAGTATCACTGACGCAGGGTACATCATTAGTATGTAAATGGAGCCCCCCCTCCATTTCGTTTAAGGACACATAGCTGTGGCTGTTTGGGGTGAGTCACGCGCCTGGAGCCTCCATGATGGCGTGTTACACGTGACAGCTCTTTCATACACTAAGTGTCGAAAGATCGCAATGCTGAGCATGCCTGAGAGGCCAGTGCAGAACACTGAAGCATTCGTACCGATTTGACACCTAGAAACTCTTTGGGAAAATTTCACCTATCATTTGGAAAAGAAGAATCTAAATGATGGCGAGCAGCATAATGATCTGGAGGTATAAATTCACAAATCACTCAGATGCAGGTCAATAAGAAAAGCAAACCAAACTCTCAGGTTTATTTCTGGAGGGATAGATTTGAAAAATAAAGAAGTAACGCTAAACTAATATTGGTTTGACTATGAATTCTCGTTGCTTTATGCACTAGAGAGCGAATGAAAAAGATTTTCAAGGATGGTGCTAGAATTGTAAGATACTGGGGGTGATTTTGAGCCTACGCTTTCCGTCTCCGAATGGCAGCACAAGCTCACAATCCAGAGAGACTCGGAAAACCTGATTTACGCAAGTTTCCGCATTGCGATATTCCAGGCCGCTCTCCAGCAGAGTAGTCTGAAACATGCTGAGAGACCTCCAGAAAACTCATTTTAATACGCTAGCATGTCATTAGTGAGCTCTCTCTCTGAGACTTTCCTCCTCTCTGGATATTCAGCGGGTACCAGAGTGACATCACAGTGGCACCATTTACAACTGCTCAAAATAAGTATGAACTTGATACCTTTACCACTGAGGGGGATTTTGGAGGTGAGAGCTCAGGCAGCATCACCCTCCGGAGTGTTCACTGCTTAGGTGGCACCAGTGAGGATCTGGGGCACACAGATGAGTGTAACTCGAGGCCGAGGCTGGGGGGAGTCCCATAGTCACCATATCAGGGAGAGGAGTTGGGAGGGGTCACTTGCAGGCCTTACCTTCACGTCAGGGCACCTCTTGCTTTAAAGGCTCATGAATGCTGGTGTGCATGCAGAGCTTCCCATGTTCTCTGTCCTGGGTTCTTGGCCATAGCGCAGTTGAGAGAATGCCCATTCTTAGTAAGGGCTGGCAAGAGGGTAGAAGGGCTTGAAAACAAGAGGCTCAGTAATCGGGCAACTTTGAGTTAGCTGGATGGAGTCCCATGAGAGGCCAGGCTGTCAGAGCAGAGTGGAGGATTCAGGAATGGGCCGTGTCTCATCTCATTCGTCTTAAAGGGCCTCACACTTGGTGGGGATGGGGCGGGGTTGGGGGGTGGTGGGGGCTGATGATTGCAATGTGATTGGAACCCACTCTCAGACATCAGTGTGGGACAAAGGGGAGAAGCTGCCAGAAACCAATAATTGTGGGGGGGGGGGGCTTACGTGTAACAGTAGATCTCAAACAAAGGCTGCTCAGCTCTGCACCTCCTGTGACCTGGGAGAAACAGGATGCCCTGTCAGGATGCACTGGACATGACAATTACTGGCATTGCATGTTTCAGCTGTGTTTTGTCCGAACCAGCCATCCTAGCCCTCCTTTATAAGTGGTTATGCCAATAAATGTCGTGCAGCCAAATAGTACAGTTGTTTAGTGGAGACTGCCTTTTAATCCTTTGTAAGTGTATGTCCCCCGCATTGAGCTGACATTCCCAAAAGGGCTGCAATATCGCAGATAACACTGATGTGCTCCCTTATGCAAAGCGTTTTGTTGATGTCTATTATCATGCACCCCAATCATGGTCATGACAGGATTCATCAGTGAGGTCCCCCATCAGGATGCAAACACTGGTTACATACAGCCACTTGACTGCCCACTGATTTGATTCCAGGCTTCTTTGGGGGTCTCGGGAGCAGGGAAATGTGGGCATTTGGTGCCACTGAGACCATAGTCCAGGCTGCTCGTGTCCAGTGGGTCCTGGGGATCATCTGAACTGTTCAGCTGACCAGCCTGCAAGCGAAAACATCAGTGCATCAAGGGAGTGCTTGGGAACATTGATTACTCACTTGAAACTTGAGGAATGACAGTATATCTTGAGGATTGTCACATTTGTCTGCTGCCCACACTTCATCAGCAGCAAGGCGTGGTCTTCCACGTCCCCAGCCAGCTCAAGGACTTGTTCCTCAAAAGGCGTGAGGGTTCTGAGCTTGGCAATAACTTCAGCTGGCTGTGCCTGAGTGTTTGAGTTTGTCCTGCAATGACACATATAGGCAGAGTATACATGGGACCAAAAGAGAAAATGCTGGAAAATCTCAGCAGATCTGGCAGCATCTGTAAAGAGAGGAAAGAACTGACGCTTTGAGTCCAGATGACCCTCTGTTAGCTCTTTTCTCTCCTTATAGATGCTGCCAGATCTGCTGAGATTTTCCAGCATTTTCTCTTTTGGTTTCAGATTCCAGCATCTGCAATAATTTGCTTTTATCGAGTGCAGGAGGGAGTTGTGAAATGAACTTTGGCAGACGTGGGGCTTGAGTGGGAGCTGGAGTTTGAGGAGCATGGCAACTACTGGGGGGAGCATGGGGATTGTGGGAGGGAGGGATGAGCCTGGTGTTGGCAACTCCTGAGTTGACTGGGTCAGAAATGAAGTTGCAGGTGCGAGGGGCCTGAGATGGTTCAGTTACTCTGCCTGAGTGAAGCACATCAGTTATCTTCTTCCAACACTGCTGTCCTACCTTCTTATGGAATGCACTTGCATTCATCTGCGCTGCCACTGCATCACAGATGGGATTGATGACTCGACTGGAAGGCCTTCTGGAGGCGGGGTACAGTGTGTTCCCCTTCTGCTCCACTTCATCCAGCTGTCTGGTGAGGTATCCCTCTGCAAAATGAGGTGTGGACATCTGGGCTACCATCTCCTGCAATCGTTTTGGAACAAAATACTGGGAAGTGCTGAGCAGCTGTTTATATGGAACTTCCCAGTGTTTGCAATGCTTAAGTTGTGGTGGGGTAGGCAAATTAGAGGGAACAGGTGCAGAATGATTCTCATGGGCATAAAAATTATTACTAGTGAGGCACTACTAATGATTTAGGTCCAAAATCATGCTGGTGCCATTGGTGGGAATCACTTTTTTTTGTGCTAGAACAAACATTCTGCCATTTTTTGGTAAGATTTTGTCCTTTTGGGGGGTTCCATAGTCTTGTTCACTTCACCCCCATTGCCAGAGTGAATAGAAAAGTTAGCACTCAGCCAAAACTCCACTGCAGTGGCACTGGAAAATCCCAGTTGCAGGCAAGGTTGCAGCATAGATCTATTAGTAAAAAATGAACACTGTAGGCTTTGTTTCTCTTGTAAAGAGAAGGCTGAGGAGTGACCTACTAGTTTGATAAAATAAACACAGAAAGTGTTTCCATTAATGCAGAAGTGCAAAACTGGACGCCGAAAAATCAAATATGGAAATAAGAAGAAACTTACCCAGCAAGTGGAAATAATGTTGCTACGTTGGGGAATGGTTGAGGCAAATTTAATAGAGACAATTAAGTTGAAGCTCTTTAAACACTTGAGGAAGAGGTGTTAGAAAATTATACTGCTGTGGTTAGAGGGGGAAGGATGGGAGGAGGCATAAGTGAAGCTTAAATGCTGCTGGCATGGACTGTGGACACAGTAAAAAGTCTCACAACACCAAAAGGCAAATTGTGCGGAGGGTGTGGAGAGTCTGCAGAAGGATCTAGATAGGCTGGGCGAATGGGCCAGGAAATGGCAAATGGAATTTAATGTTGGCAAGTGTGAGGTGGTCCACTTTGGTAGGAAGAATGGTAGGAAGGACTATTACTTATGGGGCGAAAAACTGCAGCAGGCGACGGTGCAGAGGGACCTCGGGGTCCTTGTGCATGAGTCGCAAAAACCCAGCCTGCAGGTGCAGCAGGTGGTCAGGAAGGCGAATGGGATGCTGGCCTTCATAGCGAGGGGGATTGAATATAAAAGTAGGGAGGTCTTGCTGCAGCTGTATAGGGCATTGGTGAGGCCGCAGCTGGAGTACTGTGTGCAGTTTTGGGCGCCGCACCTGCGCAAGGATATTTTGGCCTTGGAGGGAGTGCAGAGGAGGTTTACTAGGCTGATGCCGGAGTTGAGGGGGTTGAGCTATGAGGAGAGGCTGAATAAACTAGGCTTGTACTCATCAGAGTTTAGAAGAATGAGGGGAGATCTCATTGAGACGTATAAGATGATGAATGGGATGGATAGGATAGAGGTGGAGAGACTCTTCCCGCTCAAAAAAGACAGTAGGACTAGGGGGCACAGCCTCAAGATAAAGGGGGGGCGGTTTATAACGGAGTTGAGGAGGAACTTCTTCACTCAAAGGGTGGTGAATATCTGGAATTCTCTGCCCGTTGAAGTGGTGGAGGCTGCCTCGCTAAATATTTTTAAGAAGCGGGTTGATGGGTTTTTGATAAGAGAGGGGATTAAGGGTTATGGGGAGAGGGCGGGAAAGTGGAACTGAGCCACGACAGATCAGCCATGATCTTATTGAATGGCGGGGCAGGCTCGAAGGGCCAGATGGCCTACTCCTGCTCCTATTTCTTATTTTCTTATTTTCAAATTAAAGTTCGACAGGTTGATTTGGTAGCAAAAGCCACTAGCTTTTGGAGCACTGCCCCTTTGTCAGGTAAATGGGAGTTCTGTTCCCAAACAGGGCATATAAAGACACAAACTCAACTTACAAAATAATGGTTGGAGTGCGAGTCTTTACAGGTTATCAAGTCTTAAAGGTACAGACAATGTGAATGGAGAGAGCGTTAAACAAAGGTTAAAGAGATGTGTATTGTCTCCAGACAGGACAGTTATTGAGATTTTGCAAGCCCAGGCAAGTTGTGGGGGTTACAGATACATGAACCCAAGATCTTGGTTGAGGCCATCTTTATGCGTGCGGAACTTGGCTATTAGTCTCTTCTCAGCGACTCTGCATTGCCGTGTGTCGTGAAGGCTGCCTTGGAGAAGGCTTACCCAAAGATCAGAGGACGAATGCCCGTGACCGCTGAAGTGTTCCCCAACAGGAAGAGAACACTCTTACCTGGTGAGTGTCGAGCGGTGTTCATTCATCTGTTGTCGTAGCATCTGCATGGTCTTCCCAATGTGCCATGTCTCGGGACATCCTTTCCTGCAGCGTATCAGATAGACAACATTGGCTGAGTTGCAAGAGTATATACCGTGTACCTGGTGGATGGTATTCTCACGTGAGATGATGGCATCCGTGTCGATGATCCAGCACATCTTGCAAAGGTTGCTGTGGTAGGGTTGTGTGGTGTCGTGGTCGCTGTTCTCCTGAAGGCTGAGTAGTTTGCTGTGGACAATGGTCTGTTTGAGGTTGTGTGCTTGTTTGAAGGCAAGAAGTAGGGGTGTGGGGATGGCCTTGGCGAAATGTTCATCTTCATCAATGACATGTTGAAGGCTTTGAAGAGATGTTGTAGCTTCTCCGCTCTGGGGAAGTACTGGACAACGAAGGGTACTCTCTCCGCCGTATTCCTTGTTTGTCTTCTGAGGAGGTCGGTGTGGTTTTTCTCTGTGGCGTGTTGAAACTGTCAATCGATGAGTCGAGCACCATATCCTGTTCTTATGAGGCCATCTTTCAGCATCTGGAGGTGTCTGTTGTGATCCTTCTCATCTGAGCAGATCCTGTGTATAGGGAGGGCTTGTCCGTTGGGGATGGCTTCTTTAACGTGTTGACGGTGAAAGCTGGAGAAGTGAAGCATCATGAGGTTATCCAACCATTATTTTGTAAATTGAGTTTGTGTCTTTATATGCCTTGTTTGTGAACAGAACTCCCACTTACCTGACAAAGGGGCACTGCTCTGAAAGCTAGTGTCTTTTGCTACCACATAAACCTGTTGGACTTTAACCTGGTGTTGTGAGACTTTTTACTGTGTTTATCCCAGTCCAACACCGGCACCGCCACATCTTGGACTGTGGAGACAGTGGAGCTGTTCATGGGACATCCAAACCATGGAAATACAATGCTGATCAAATGGCCTGCGCTGTATATTCCTTATAATCATAGTGTGTGTTTACTGTGGCAATATACAAACCTAAATTTTTGAAATTATGAAGGGAATTGCTTTCATTAAATTGGGGCGGAGGATTCAAATTCCATGGAATGTTAGGAGTGTAGAAAAGTCAGAGATAACTTTATTATTCAAATGAGAATGGAACTGTGGTATAAGTTGTCAGGGTGCATTGAGTGCCCATCATAATTGGGTGCAGAAATAATTAGATTTATTACTGAAAGAAAAAAAGTGATAGGGTGGAATGTACACTGAGTGTGACTGGAGGAATGTGGTGAGAAGGTGGATAGGTGGCATTGAGGGATCTGGGGAGAAGGTGAAGAAGTAAGCTTCAGGGATATGTTGAGAAGTTAGCTTGATGGGGTTATGCGATATGGGTGGGTAGGTGAGATTGGGGAAAACATGAGGAGGTGGAATTGAGGAGAAGATTTATTGGTTTAGTTTATTTATTAATGTCACAAGTAGGCTTACATTAACACTGCAATAAAGTTGCAATGAAAATCCCCTCGTCGCCATACTCCGGCACCTATTTGGATACAATGTGGGACAGTTTAGCCAATGCACCTAATCTACGTGTTTTTTGGACTATTGGGGGAAACTGGAGCACCTGGAGGAAACCCACGAAGACATGGGGAGAATGTGCAGAGCCTGCACAGACATTGACCCGAGCCGGGATCAAACCCAGACCTTGGTGCTGTGAGGCAGTGCTCACCACTCTGCCACTGTGACAAGTGAGATTGAGTGATATTGGGAGAAATTTGGTAAGTGAGATTGAGGAACATAGGAAAAAAGTGGGGTGGTCAGATTGGGGAATTTGAAGAGAAGGAGGGGAGTGTAATGATATGTACCTGTATGCATTATAATATAGGATGCTCAGCAGAGCAGGGATTAACATAGGACTGGATAGTGGCGCCACCCACCATGTGATGTATGGAATCACATAGTTAAACAACAGTGCAGAACAGCACATTGTAAGCAACAACCTGCATGGTGGAAGCTACACCATGCAAGATCATACTTGGAATTGTAAATAGTTAAAACCTACCAATTAAGGTGTTTAGGTTTAAACTCACAAGCCTCAAGATCTCATCAATGAGCCACCATCACCACAACATAAAGAACCCATATTATGTACCTGATATGACAAGGAGGTGAGATTGAGGGATTTGAGTGGAGGTTGGCTCAGTTGGATTGAGAGATTTGAGGTGAGGGTGAGTAGGTGGGATCTGAAGAGAAAGTGGGGTGGGGGGGGGAGGGGGGTTGAGTGAAATGGAGCGAAAATGGGTAGATGGTGTTGATCTTTTGTAACACTATATTTGTTTGACTTAATGGTTTTTGCTGTTCATAAAAATTCTTCTGCTTTAATCTAACAGCTGTGGCCTGACTGAGAACTGCTGTTCATTCTAATACATTTCTGTTACACAAGCACTTCTGTTTTATATTTTTTCTACATTTGATGAATAGATATGTTCATTTGATGTGACCCTCCACTCAAAGCGTTCACTTTCCCAAAACAGCATTTCCTCAATAACTGAAGCAGGTCCCAATTCTTGCTGCCTTGAGAGAAAAATCCAACTGACTAAATGACTGCATATGAAGTTGTTTTGAGGGAAAATGGCAATGCTGCAGTATAAGAAGATTATAACAATTTTGCGCCATTATAAAAAAAACCACAAATAAAATTGGCGTCACAAATACCCTCGCCTGCCGACAGTCTATTGCTTGGATGCCTATTTCCACTGGACCAAGTCTATATTTTTTTAAATTGGATTAGGTCCATGATACAGTGTTCTATGTGGTTCTCTTAAATTCACCTACTATTCCCTAATCCCTTCTTGTGCTGAGCTTTGGCAAGCAGTAGCAGTAGGAAGTAATGTTAATATCACTGAAGCAACGAGCCAAACCACATCACAGAGTCATCCACAATTATTAAACCATCTTGTCTTTCAGGATATCATCAAGCCAAGCAAAGCCACTTTGCTTTCATTAGAGCTGATTTCTTTTTTTTAGCCACATCAGTAGTCTGTTTCTGTGTCAGTCCCCATCAGTCTAGGATAGACAGCACTTATTGTTTAAGAAGGGGAAATGTGGATAAAATTCAACCACTTATATCACCATTTAGCAAATAATCATAAAAATGTGGTATCTTGAGAGTTGTGACAGTTCCAGAAGAACAGAGTTCCTTATTTAACTAACAAAGAAGCAGACTGATAACCTTTTATGGGATTCAGCCATATTTGTGATGAAACAATTTTTTAAAATGAGAAATGTGGTGTTTGATAGTGCCTTGGCAGGTTAATAGATTGGTATAAACCTTTGGGATTCCAGTATGTCCAGTAAGTCTCAAGCATCAGCCAAAGCTTAAGAAGCTTACAGTGATAAGAGCAGTTAAATGATTATTCATGGGCAATAGAACCCGTCTTCTGTATTGACCTGTAGACCGTCTGCTTCACTGTAAAAAAATAAGGTTTTGCATATGGCTGTACGAAGGGAGAGTAGTTCAAAATATGCCAACCCACTTAGTGTATATATTATAATAATTCATCCAATGTATAAATAACATTGCAGTTCACAAAATGTAATTATTATAATAGTTCATGGAATATATGCATAATGAGTAATATGCATTCCAGGAGGTGGAGATCAGACTCTCTGACTTTTTTTGACTGTCTGTTCTGCTATTCAGTTAGACCATGGGTGATTTGCAACTGAACCTCATTTATAGCCTTTGCTTCATCTCCCTCGACACACCCTTATCTAACAAAAGTCCATTGATCCCAGATTTGAAATTCCAATTATCCTAGCACCTGCAGCCTTTTAGGGGACAATTTTCTAAATTTCTACCATCTGTAGTGTGAAGAAGTGTTTCCTGATTTCATTTTTGAATTTCCAGACAATGACTACCTCCAACAAAGGAGAATCCAACTATTTTCCCTTGACATTCAATGGTATTTGTATTGCTGAATCTCTCATTATCAACTTCTAATCAACAGAAGCTGAACCAGGCTATCAATATAAATACTGTGGCTACAAGAACAGATCAAAGACTGGTAATTCTATGGTGAGTAACTCATCTTCTGACTCCCCAAAGATTGTCCACCATCTACAAGGCATCAAGACAGGAGTTTGATGGATTACTCTCCATGTGCCTGGATAAGGGCAGCTCCAATATACTCTAGGTTTAACATCATCCAGGACAAAACAGCCTACTTGATGGGCACCCCATCCATCACCTTCAACGTTCACTCCGTCCAACACTGACGCATATCGTCAGCAATTTGTACCATTTACAAGATTCACTGCAGCAACTCGTCAAGTCTTCTTTGACAATATCTTCCAAACCTGCAATCTCTACCAACTAGAAGGACAAGGACAGCAGCTGCATTGGAACACCATCACATGCAAGTTCCCCTCCACGCCACCCAAAATCCTGACTTGGAGCAATATCGTTCCTTTACTGGGTCAAAATCCTGGAACTTCCTTCCTAACACTGTGGGTTTTCCTACACCACATGGACTCCTGTCGTTCATGAAGGTGATTTACCATCACCTTCTGAAGGGTAATTAGAAATGGACAGTAAATGCTGGTCTAGCTAGTGAACCTACATCCCCTGAAAGAATAGCAAAAAGTCTAGCTCTAATTTTAAGCTTATATTTCTTGTTTTTAATTCCCCAACCAGAGGAAATAATTTCTCTCCATCTACTCTATTGCATCTTTTTAACATTTCAAGTACCTCAATTAGATCACCGTCCCCTTAATTTTAAAGTAATACAAGCAGCTGATTCTTTCAAATTCTTGTAAAATATATTAAGGTGACATTTTAACTGCCTATTCTGTTCTTCAGCCAAAGCTGCAATGTTGCTGAAAGTACTATAACATGAATTTATAACACCTATGGAATCATCTTCTCACCATACCCTACAATGGTTTCTCTCTAGAATTAAATCAATTGTCTCTTGAACTAATTTATCGTGACTGGTTCAGTGTCCTTCTTTATTAAAATAATGCATACCACAGCTACCAGTTGCAGACTAGTATCTAATCTAGGGATTTTGTTGTTTATATGCAGAATTATGGGTAACAGGAATTAGGTATGCTTTGAGGATGCCCTGCTTACACCTGACTTCCTGACATTTAATTTCTATAGCAGGTCTTTTGAATCTTTATCTTGCAACAATATTCTTGGTTTCCTATAGACTCTTGCCAACCTCAAGTGGAACCTCAGTGTCCTTAGTCCCTACAAAAAAACTCAAACTTCCTCACCTTCCTTCATAATTAAAATTCATGATTTGTAAGTCATCTTTTGCACTTGTTCGAAAATTCCTTCTCTCTGTCATAAGGAAGACCTTATGTCTTCCCTCCTTCTGACTGCTATCCTCTGCACTGCAACCCTTTGCCTGCCACCTTCTGCCATGTCACTTCTCATTGCCTTTCCGTCCTCCGCTTCTCTCTGTCCTCTGTTCTTCTGATACCACCTCCTGCCCTCCCCTTCCCCTGCTTCTTTTTCCCCTTCTTTCCTCCGAGCACCATCTTCTGCACTGCTGTGCCTTGCATCTCTCTGCCTTCCCTCCCTCTTCCCCTCCCACATCCCTCTTGGTCCTGCCACCCTCTGCACTGCTTCTCTCTGCTCTGCTTCTCTCTGACCTTCTCTCAGCTCTGTCTTTCTCTGCCTTATTTCTCTTTTTGTCCAACATGCCTCTGACTTACTTCCATCTGCCCTGTTAAGAGTTGTGGTTAAGTGTTCTAGGAATACACATGAAAGTCCAAGCCTGCAGCTAATTTACATCAACGCAGAGCAAGTTTATCTTGAAATGTATATTAAATGTTAGCTGTCTGTTGACACTCTCAGAACTATGTTTAGTGCTTTTTTGTGAGGCAACATTTTCGTACAAACAGAATCTGCCATGATTTGATCTACAAAGGCATCGCTATGCCATTCAAAATTAAGACAGAGTAAACTATTTTGTGGTAATTAAAAATAACTCTGGTCTCTAATTCATGCTGTGAAATGAAAAGGACTTTCCAGTGTTGACAGTTATTATTTCTCAGGATACTGTCACTATAATTATGGTGCATAGAACAATATGAAAACCTGTAGATTCCATGGTCTCGCTGTGTCTGCTACTTTAGTACCATGATGACCTGCTTCACAAGCATAATGATCCAATTGAAACTTAATTCTCAGTCAGAATCAAAAAGGTGCAGTGATGCTCCATAATGTTCTAATGGAAAAGATTATCCAGTGTTCTATTGTAATGTACAGACTGGAAGGTCTCAGATTTGATCTCTAGTTTGTGTTGAGTTACTGATTTGAGTAGAGGAATTAGAAGGTTATATTTTGGGCAAAATCTTCTAGCTCTTCACACCAGCGAGATCTTCCGGATCTGCCAATGGTGCACCTATGGCACATGTTTCTGGGTGGAATCAATGGCAAATCCCATTGACAGTGGCAGGACCAGAAAATCCCATCGCCGACCAATGGCACGCCACCTCCCACTGCTGAGAATAACGCTGCGTGGAGGCCAGAGAATCCTGGCATTTGACTTTGTGTGATTGTATAAAATGAGTGATAGCAAGTCTGCAATCCCTTTTACATCTCTCCACCTTTTTATTTTTATTGAATAATAATATCCTCCAAGTTGCCCTCCCAAATTCTACTCTCCATAAACTTGGCATCATCCAAAACTCTGAACTTGTGTTCTTCTTTGTGTCAAGGCCTATACAAAATAAGAAACACTTTAATATTAACATTCTCACCTATGCTTTCAAATCCCCCGATTGCTTTTCCCCTTTCTACCTCTGTAATCTATCCAGCCACATAACTCTCTGAGATATCTGCACTCATTTAATTCTGGCCTCTTGAGCAATCTGATTATAATTGCTTCACCATTAATACCCTATCTCCATTGTTGCTCATACTTTCAGTTGCTTAGGCCCTATACCCTGAAATTCCCTTGCTAAACTTTTCACCTGTCTACTACTTTGTCTCCCTTAAAGATGTTCCATAAAACTTAATTTTTTGACCGAGCTTTTGGCCATCTGCCCAAATAGCATCTTATGTGGCTGAGTTTCTAATTTTGCTTTATGATACTTGTGTGAAACGCCTTGGGATACTTTATTATGTTATGGATAGTATATAAATATGGGTTGTTGTTATAGAAGTCTACAGCTCATTGCTGTAATTTAAATGAGCCCTCAACTCGAATACCAGATGTGCATTAGCCTGTTCTGAATGACCCTTCATGGCCAGGCAGTCCAGTTCCACCTCCACTATCTTTAAAGAGGAGCTCCTAGGAACTTTATGCTATATTTCTTTTGGCCATTCATTATGTTTACAAGTTTCTGCTCAGTTGAAAATTTCAAAGTTGAGGTGGCACAGTAGCAGTATTTAGCACTGTTGCCTCACAGGTCCAAGGACTCAGGTTCAATTCTGGCCTGTGTGGAGCTTGCACGTTCTGGATGTGTTTGAATGGGTTTCCTCTGGCTCTGGTTTCTTCCGATAATTCAAAGGTGTGCAGCTTAAGTGGATTGGCTATGCTAAATAGTGTGCAGCTTAAATGCATTAGCTATGATGGATGCGCTGGGCTGCAGGGATGGGACAGGGGTGGGTGGGATGTTCTTTGGAAGGTATGTGCAGACTCGATAAGTCAAAAGGTCTCTTTCTGCACTGTAGGGATTCTAATTCTAAATTCCTCTATTTTGAGGTTGCTTGAGTTTTGTTAGGGAAGTGTATTAAGTGGGTAGATGGAATTAAAATACAGATTTGCTTTCATATAACTGAATGATGAAACAGGCTGAAGGAGATGAATGGCCTCCTCCTGCTGGAAATATATGAACATAAGAAATAGGAGCGGGAGTAGACCATCTAGCTCCTCGAGCCTGCCCCGCCATTCAATAAGATCATGGCTGATCTGATAGTGGATCAGTTCCACTTACCCGCCTGCTCCCCATAACCCTTAATTCCCTTATTGGTCAAAAATCTATCTATCTGTGACTTAAACACATTTAACGAGCTTCAATGGGCAGAGAATTCCAAAGATTAACCACCCTCTGCGAGAAGAAGTTTCTCCTCAACTCTGTTCTAAATTGACTCCTCTTATTTTGAGGCTGTGCCCTCTAGTTCTTGTTTCCATTCTAAGTGGAAATAATCTCTCTGCTTCTACCCTGTCTAGCCCCTTCATTATCTTATATGTCTCTATAAGATCTCCCTCAACGTTCTAAACTCCAACGAGTACAGGCCCAGTCTACTCAATCTCTCCTCATAAGCTAACCCCTCATCTTGGGAATCAACCTGGTGAACCTTCTCTGCACTCCTTCCAAAGCTAATATATCCTTTCTCAAATAAGGAGACCAAAAATTGCACACTACTCTAGGTGCGGCCTCATCAGTACCTTGTACAATTGCAGAAAGACCTGCCTGCTTTTATACTCCATCCCTCTCGCGATAAAGGCCAACATTCCATTTGCCTTCTTAATCACCTGCTGCACCTGCAAACTGAGTTTTTGTGATTCATGCACAAGGATCTCCAGGTCCCCCTACACAGTAGCATGTTGTAATTTTTCACTATTTAAATAATAGTCCATTTTACTATTATTTCTTCCAAAGTGGATAACTTCAGACTTGCCAACATTGTACTCCATCTGCCTACTCACTTAGCCTATCCAAATCTCTCTGCAGACTTTCTATGTCCTCCATGCAATTTGCTTTCCCACTCATCTTTGTGTCATCCGCATACTTTGTTACCCTACACTCGGTCCCCTCCTCCAGATTGTCTATGTATATAGTAAACAGTTGAGGCCCCAGCACCGATCCCTGCGGCATGCCACTGATCACCAACTGCCGACTGGAAAAGCACCCATTTATTCCAACCCTCTGCTTTCTGTTAGATAGCCAATCCTCAATCCATGCTATCACTTTACCCCCAACTCTGTTTACCTTAATCTTATGCAGCAACCTTTTGTGAGGCATCTTATCGAGTGCCTTCTGGAAATCTAAAAACGCCACATCCACCGGTTCCTCTCTATTAACTGCACTCATTACATCTTCATAAAAATCCAGCAAATTCATCAAACATGACTTTCCCTTCATGAATCCATGCTGCATCTACTTGATTGAACTACTCTTTTCCAGGTGTCCTGCTATTTCTTCCTTAATGGTAGATTCCAGCATTTTCCCAACTACGGGTGTTAAGCTAACCGGCCCATAGTTACCCGCCTTTTGTCTACCTCCTTTTTTAAACAGTGGTGTTACATTAGCTGTTTTCCAATCAGCTGGCACCTCCCTAGAGTCCAGCGAATTTTGATAAATTAGAACTAACGCATCTGCTATTACTTCTGCCTTTTTTTAGTATGGGCTGCATTCCACCCGGACCCCGTGACTTGTCTACCTTTAGTCTCATTAGCCTACCCAGCCCTACCTCTTTAGTAATAGTGATTGTTTTAAGGTCCTCACCCCCTACAGTCCCATGACAGTCAATTATTGGTATGCTATTTGTGTCCTCCACTGTGAAGACCGACACAAAAAACTTGTTTAAGGCCTCGGCCATTTCCTCATTTCCCATTGTTAAATCCCCCTTCTCATCTTCTAAGGGTCCAACATTAACTTTAGCCACTCTTTTCCATTTTATATGTTTGTTTTTTGCTATCAGTTTTTATATTTTGTGCTAGTTTAGTTTCATAATCTATCCTTCCTTTCTCTATTGCTTTCTTAGTAATTCTTTGTTGTTTTTTGAAGCTTTCTCAATCTTCTAGTTCCCCACTAACTTTGGCCACTCTGTATGCATTGGTTTTTAATTTGATACTCTCCTTTATATCCTTAGTTATCCACGGCTGGTTATCCCTTTTCTTACATTCCTTCTTTTTCACTGGAATATATTTTTGCTGAGTACTGAGAAAAATCTCCTTAAAAATCTTCCACTGTTCCTCAGCTGTCCTACCAACTAGTTTGCGCTCCCAGTCTACTTTAGCCAGCTCTGCCCTCATCCTATCATACCCCGCTTTGTTCAAGCAGAGAACGCTGGTTTGGGACCCTACTTTCTCACCCTCCACCTGTATTTGAAATTCAACCATATTGTGATCACTCATTCCAAGAGGATACCACATAAGAAGAATGATTCCATCTCAGATGCCTACTCCTGCTCCTATTTCTTATGTTCTTATAAGTCAACTCTGCCAATCCCATATTAAAGGCAAGTAACAGGGTTGAAGAAAGTAGCCCTCAGTGGAATGGCTATGGTGGTTAGCATGACAAGCTCACACTATGACAAATTTCATAGAATCATAGAACCCTACAGTGCAGAAGGAGGCTCTTCAGCCCATTGAGTCTGCACTGAACACAATACCACGTAGGCCCTACCCCCATATCCCTAAATATTTTACCCACTAATCCCTCTAACCTATGCATCCCTGGACACTTAAGGGGCAATTTCTTAGCATGGCCAATCAATGTAACCTGCACATCTTTGGACTGTGGGAGGAAACCAGAGTACCCAGAGGAAATCCACACAGACATGAGGAGAATGTGCAAACTGCACACAGACAGTGACCCGAGCCGGGAATTGAACCCAGGGCCCTGGAGCTGTGAAGCAGCAGTGCTAACCACTGTGCTACAGAGCCGCACATTTGTGCGGAGGAAAATTTCAATTCTTTACACTGGAGATGAACATGAAGATTTGGCCTTTTGAAATTTCATACAGCAGCAAACAACCCTATCCAAAAGAGGAATGGGATGCCTTGTTACACTTTCAATGTCTTCGCTATTTCCACCTTAATTCCAGTCATTGACAGTATTAAATGAAGCCAAACTTTTAGCACCCAATAAATCTTCCAATTCAGTGCCACTGAGTGATGAATTGTCAATAAAGTCAATAAATTGTCATGAACCATTAAATGCTCTTCGCTATCTTTTGCAATCATAAGATATTATAAAGAACATGATTTTAATTTTATTACACAGCATAATTACAAATCTTGCTGTAAATATCTGAAGATATTAACTAGTCACTCCACTATGTTAATGTTCTTCCAATCCTGGATTGTTCTCCTGAAATTGTAAAATCTGAGTCAACTGTCAGAATGAACGTTTGATCACTGTCGAATACTAAATCACTGTTTGCATCGTCACAACAACATTCTTCAGTCCCAGCCTCAGAAGAGCATTTCTTACTGTACCAGTGTGGCATTTTTCCACATCCCCCACCACTCCTGCTGTGATATATCTGAATGATTCTGGCATGTAGTACTGATTATGGGAAGATTCTGTACTATGGGCCTGGGTGTTAGGGCTACATTGTCCAAACTTATTTTGTCCTAACTCACTGCTGTCTGCAGCCAGAGGAGACTTCCATGTCTGGTTTGAGTTGATACAAATGTTATTTTAATTTTTTTAATTTAAATTAATTTTATCCAAGAACTTACCTTTGCCCTGCTGCACCATCCAGTACCCTGGAGCGAACCCATTTTTAATTATGCTCTTTTTTATCGGGTCGGTTAAACAATTGTGCTGAGCTGATGGAAGCTCCATTGTACCAGACAGTTTGATTTATTTTTTCTGCACAAGTTCTTAATGTTTGTTAGTCACACACTTAAGTAAATTGCATGCAGATGGCGACACAGTTAATTGTCTGGTGCTTTCAAGACTGGTGCTGGATTTTCTGGAATGTTCAGGAATTTGTCTAACTCCTTATGAACTGAGGGCAGAGCATTCTGTGGCATGAACAGGAGCTGTTTGTGGTGGGCTGCTTTGCACGAAGGTGGTGGGACTGTGAGAGGGTCTTCCTTACCCGATTCTTTGTGATGACGTTGGATACTTTGCCTAAACTTTGTCTTGCAGCTAACTCAGCCGCAGCTGAGTTTCTTAAAGGAGCTCGATTCCATAAATAAAACCAATACAGCTTGCCTGTTTTGATGTTCACATATTCCCTGAGTAATCTATATTTAAAAACACACATCATTCGACAGTAACTGTTCCAAAGGAGTACTTGTACCTTTTAATTACTGAATTAATTCTCAGAATGTGTTGTAGGCATTGGCATAGAATGCAATGATGTACATCACTGATAAAATATATAATTTATTTATTTGTATATGACATAGCAACAGAAATGATGCTCATTTTTTACGACTCTTCATTTTAACAAAAAGAATTCTAAAGAGAATGCCCCTTTAAACATATGCATTTTATTTATTTAACACAAATTAATGTTACCAGAAACATAATTGGAAACCAGGATCTGAAACTAATTGGATGTTTATTAAAGGTTAATTTAGATTTTAGTTGGGGTTAAATATTACAACGTTAATGCAATCGCTGACATCTTAGAATCTTTATTATTGTAATGTTAGTTATTGTTTTACCATCATTTGTGAACTGGAAACAAACACAGTTTTGCAGGCCAGGGAAAGAGCAGTTTTCCAGAATCTGCTGGCACTCTTAAGAGATAAAATCTGATAGAAAGGTATTTGTTCTGGCAAATAGTAAAGAAGAGATTTGTAGACATCTGTTCAGTTGCAATGGGATCACCAAACTGCATTTATCTCACCAAACTGCATTTAGACCATGCAATATTGTGCAGTGAGATATTACAGTCCAACAGCAATCTCATGGCCGTCACATGGTGCAAGTATTTAATTTTACTTTATTTTGCTTTAGGCAATTTTCTTAACTTTTTCTCCCATACAGCTCTGTACACTTGGACAATCAGTAGTGCTCTCCAGCACATCACCATAGTGAATTGAATACATGTTTATTCTGAAGGCAGGGATGATCCTGCCCCCACATGATATTGTAGGTCTTAAGTATTATTGTCACAAGTAGGCTTACATTAAACACTATAATGAAGTTACTGTGAAAATCCCCTAGTTGCCATACACCAACGCCACTGAGGGAGAATTTAGTATGGTCAGTGCACCTTACCAGTATGTTTTTTGGACTGTAGGAGGAAACCAGAGCATTGGGAGGAAACCTACATAGACATGGGGAGAACATGCAGACTCCAGGAATCAAATCAGGGTCCCTGGCACTGTGAAGCAGCAGTATTAATCACTGTGCCATCATGATGTCATCCCATTCATGCTCTCCCTCAACACAGCTGCCTCCTTTCCCACTACCGTGAACCATCGGTAATTCCAACTCCCCAAGCTATAAACTAAAACAGGAAAATAACCTGTTGCTATGAAAAGCTCTGCAGAATTCCCCTGGCTGCCTCTTACAGAAGGAGAAAGAAACTTGCATTTATGCATCCTCAGGACATCCCAAATGACTTAATGGACTGAATTACTTAAGAAATTTAGTCATTTTTGCTAAGTAGTGAAACATTGCAGTTAATTTACATCAAGCAAGATACCGTAAAAATAAATGAGGTAAATGATGAGTTAATCTATTTGGCCTGGACAGTTTCTTTGTTCTCCAAAGTCTTGGAACATCTAATAGTCATCATTTTCTAAGTGATAACATACTTTATATGAGACTCTATCATTTTCCTCACTATTGATGTCAGGCTAACAGGCCTGTAGTTTAGAATTAAGACCCAAGTTTTGGATTGAATCGTATCACTTTCAAATTTAATGCAAAATCTATCATATTATGCTTGTTCTTCCCTGGAGGCAGCTTTACAGTGAGATTATTTATTAGGTCTTTCTCATTCCAAAATACTAAATCTAAAATTGACCATTTTCTAGTTTATTCCTGAACAAACTTCATGAAAAATCATCCCCTATACATTCCAGGAATTCATCCTACACAATGAGCAGGATTCTCCCAGAAAAGTTCACATTGTTGAATTCGTGGGAAAACTAGAGTAAATCATGCTTTTTTTCTCAGTGGGAGTTCACACTGGAATCTCGCATATTCTGTGCAATGCAGAGGCCACCTGCATGAATATCATTAGATTTCAGGCGGCAGGGCCTATTCCCTCCCAGGAGGCTAATAGTTCCCTCTTTGCTGCCCAGCTCAATCACTGGCTAGCCTGGGAATGCCGCAGTGCTGTCCCCCCAACACCTCTACAGCCCGATCGCAGCGCCCCCCCCCCACCCTCCCCCGCAATAATTCCTGAACCCCCCCCAATGTCCCAGACCCTCCAATCTTCAGCCTTCCCCCTCCCTCACCCGGTAGTGATCATTTCCTACACCTCCCCCCAGTAGACCCCAAATCCCCAGGGAGGCAGAGCCCACCTGCGGACCTCTCATGGTCCTGATTGGCCCCCTCCCCCTTCACTTCAACAGAGTTGTTCCTCTAGTCCTCCAAAAGTGGGGAGCAAGTCTGAACCACACTGGAGTGAAATACTCCTGGCAGGGTGGGAAACACAAGTGGGCCCAGAAAATTCAGTCCTAGTCCTGCTAATAGTATTTTAAAAATATATTAAATACTATTTAAATGCTTGCCCTGCCTCCCAGCCGATTTCTGGCACTGTGCGGAAGCCACCAGAAATCCAGGCCTGGGAGACCCAAGCGCGACATGAATGCTCGTAGGAATCCTGTAATTTAGGCCTGGACAGTTCCCCTGTCCTCCAATGTCTTGGAACATCTAACAGTCATTATTTTCTAAATCATAACATCCTTTATAACAGATTCTATCATTTTCCTCACTATTGATGTCAGGCTAACAGGCCTGTAGTTTAGAAGTTTTGGATTGAAGCATATCACTTTCAAACTTAATGCAAACTCTATTGTATTATAGTCATTCTTCCCTGCTTTACAGTGAGATTGTTTATTAGGTCTTTCTCATTCCAAAATACTAAATCTAAAATTGACCATTTTCTAGTTTATTCCTGAACAAACTTCATGAAAAATCATCTCCTATACATTCCAGGAATCCATCCTACACAATGGGCAGGATTCTCCCAGAAAAGTTCGCATTGTTGAATTTGCGGGAAAATTAGAGTAAATCATGCTGTTTTTTTTTCAGTGGGAGTTCACACTAGAATCTCACACATTCTGTGCAATGCAGAGGCCACCAGCATGAATATCATTAGATTTCAGGCGGCGGGGCCTATTCCTTCCCAGGAGGTTGATAAATCCCTCTTTGCTGCCCAGCTCAATCACTGGCTAGCCCGGGACTCCCACAGTGCTGCCCCCACAACCCCTCTACGGCTGATCGCAGCAACCCCCAACCCCCCACCCCCCACACACACCCCAACTGCACCCCACCCCCCACACCCCGACAATTCCTAAACCTCTCTCCTGCAATGTCCTGCGTGCAATTCTTCTGGCTGGCTGGGCTAAAAAATTAGTGCAGTGGGATGGGAGAATCATCCCCAACATTAGTGCTAATTGGGTTTACCCTGTCTGTATCTGGATTGAAGTATTCCATAATTATTTTATTACTATTGTACTTTTGTTAGCGACCAGATGCGGAACTCCACTTTTAGTTAAGAAATTAGACTGGACTTAACTTTTTTTTATTTTGGTCTGATGGGATATACCCCAGAATACTGAGAGAGGCAAGGGAGGCAATTACGGGGGCCATGAGAGAAATCCTTGTATCCTCACTGGCTACAGGGGAGGTCCCAGAGGATTGGAGAATAGCCAATGTTGTTCTTTTGTTTAAGAAGAGTAACAGGAATAATCCAGATAATTACAGGCCAGTGAAATTATTGGAGAGGATTCTTCGAGACAGGCTTTACTCCCACTTGAAAATAAATGGATGTATTAGCGAGAGGCAATATGGTTTTGTGAAGGGAGGTTGTGTCTCACTATCTTGATCGAAGTTTTTCGAGAAGTGATAAAGATAATTAATGTGGGTAGGGCAGTGGATGTTGTCTACATGGACTTCAGTAAGACCTTTGACAAGGTCCTTCATGGCCGACTGGTGCAGAAGGTAAAGTCGCAAGGCATCAGAGGTGGTAAGGTGGATACAGAACTGGTTCGGTTATAGAAGTCATGGTGTGGAGATGCCGGTGTTGGACTGTAACACAGTAAGAAGTCTGACAACACCAGGTTTAAGTCCAACCGATTTATTTGATAGCAAACTCACAAGCTTTCGAGGTTTACCTCTTCATCAGGTGAATGAAGAGTTCTGGCCTCAGGCAGAGCGTATAAAGCACAGACAATTTACAGATTACTGATTAGAATGCAAATCTTTACATCTGACCTGCTGTTCGAGTCTTAAAGTGGCTAACAATGTGAGTGGAAGGAGCACTGATCACAGGTTAAAGAGATGTGTATTGTCTCCAGACAGTACAGTAAATGAGGTTTTGCAAACCCAGGCAAGTCATGGGGGTTACAGATAGTGCGACATGAACCCAAGATCCCTGTTGAGACCATCCTCATGTGTGCGGAACTTGGCTATCAGTCTCTGCTCAGCGACTCTGCGCTGTTGTGTCGCCAGGGCCATCCCCATACCCCCACTTCTTGCCTTCAGACAACCACACAACCGCAAACAGACCATTGTTCGCAGAAAACTACCCAGCCTTCAGGAGAACAGTGACCACAATAGCACACAACCCTGCCACAGCAACCTCTGCAAGACATGCCAGATCATCGACATGGACGACATCATCACACGTAAGAATACTATCCACCAGGTACACGGTACATACTCTTGCAACTCGGCCAACGTTGTCTACCTGATACGTTGCAAGAAAGGATGTCCCAAAGCATGGTACATTGGGGAGATCATGCAGATGCTACGACAACGGATGAATGAACATCGCTCAACAATCACCAGGCAAGACTGTTCCCTTCCTGTTGGCGAACACTTCAGTGGTCACGGGCATTCGGCCTCTGACCTTCGGGTAAGCATTCTCCAAGGTGGCCTTCACGACACACGACAGCACAGAGTCGCCGAGCAGAGACTGATAGCCAAGTTCCGCACACATGAGGACGGTCTCAACAGGGATCTTGGGTTCATGTCGTATTTTCTGTAACCCCCATAACTTGCCTGGGTTTGCAAAACCTCACTTACTGTACTGTCTGGAGACAATACACATCTCTTTAACCTGTGATCAGTGCTCCTTCCACTCACATTGTCGGCCACTTTAAGACTTGAATAGCAGGCTAGGTGTAAAGGTTCGCATTCTAATCAGTAATCTGTAAACTGTGCTTTATATGCTCTGTCTGAGGCCAGAACTCTTCATTCACCTGACAAAGAGGTAAACCTCGAAAGCTTGTGAGTTTACTATCAAATAAATTGGTTGGACTTAAACCTGGTGTTGTCAGACTTCTTACTCAGTTATAGAAGACAGAACATAGCAGTGGAAGGGTATATTTCTGAATGGAGGGCTGTGACAAGTGGCGTTCCTCAGGGATCAGTGCTGGGACTTTTGCTGTTCGTAATATATATAAATGATTTGGAGGAAAATGTAACTGGTTTGATTAGTGAGTTTACGGATGACACAAAGGTTGTGGATTTGCGAATAGCGATGAGGACCATTAGAGGATACAGCAGGATATAATTCGGTTGGAGACTTGGGTGGTGAGATGGCAGATGGAATTTAATCCAGACAAATGTGAGGTAATGCATTTTGGAAGGTCTAATACAGATAGGAAATATACAGTAAATGGCAGAACCCTTAAGGGTATTGATAGGCAGAAGGATCTGGGTGTACAGATACACCGGTCACTGAAAGTGGTAACGCAGATGGTGAAGGTAGTCAAGGAGGCATACAGCATGCTTGCCTTCATCAACCGGGGCATTGAGTTTAAAAATTGACAAGTCGTGTTGCAGCTTTACAGAATCTTAGTTCGGCCACACTTGGAATATAGTCTTCAATTCTGGTTGCCACATTACCAGAATGATGTGGAGGCTTTGGCGAGAATGTTACCTGGTATGGAGGGCATTAGCTATGAGGAGAGGTTGGAGAAACTTGGTTTGTTCTCACTGGAACGATAGAGGTTGAGGGACGACCTGATAGAAGTCTACAAGCTTATAAGGGGCATGGACAGAGTGGATAGTCAGAAGCTTTTCCCCAGGATGGCAGAGAGAAATACTAGGGGGCATAGGTTCAAAGTGTAAAGGGCAAGGTTTAAAGGAGATGTATGAGGCAAGTTTTTTACACAGAGGTTGATGGGTGCCTGGAACTCACTGCCGGGAGAGGTAGTGGAAGCAGATACGATAGTGAGTTTTAAGGGGCGTCTGGACGAATACATGAATAGGATGGGAATAGAGGGAAATGGTCCCTGGAAGGGTAGGGAGTTGTAGTTATGTTGGGCAGCATGGTCGGTGCAGGCTTGGAGGGCCAAAGGGCCTGTTCCTGTGCTGTAATTTTCTTTGTTCTTTAGTAGCATGAGGATAAAACGTTTCATTCTATGTATGGCTCTATTGACACACTAGGAAGCCTTTATCAAAACAAATTTCATTTTAACAACAGAGTTTAAGTATATCAAATAAATTAGCTTAATTCTTACCAAATAAAATACTTAAACATGACAAGATACAATTCTTAACTGACAATCTATCTTTATTAGTTCAATTTAAGCAATATTCCTCATAGACTTTGGTTCCTCTTCAACATTAGTTAGCAAACAATGCAGACTAATGTATTTTACTTATTAACAGTCCTAAAACCTTTGGACATTCCTGGAGAAAGACACAGAGATGCCTATCTTCTGCAAAAGTAAAAGGAGATAGGGTAGAATTGCTCTGTACTGACAAGATCAGTACATTAGCGAGAGAGGATCTTAGAGCAAAACATCAAGCTGCAGAATCAGTTTGGGTAGAGCTAAAAAACAGCAAGGAGCAGCAAACGTTGGTCAGAGTTGTTTATAGGTGGTCAAACAGTAGTGGTATGTAGAGCATGATATAAATCAGGAAATTAGAGGTGTATGTGATGATACTGTGTCATTAAAAAATGTAGTCATGTCATGCTTTTTGTGAAGGATACATTTAGATGTCAGCTCTGTTTATATTGGTACCAATTTGCAGCAGCATGGTGGCACAATGGTTAGCAGTGCTGCCTCACAGTGCCAGGGACCTGGTTCGATTCCCAGCTTGGGTCACTGTCTGTGCAGAGTCTGCATTTTCTGTGTGTCTGTGTGGGTTTCCTCCAGGTTGCCTCCCACAGTCATTGGCTGTGCAATACTCCTCCTCAGTGTACCCAAACAGGTGCTGGAGTGTGGCAACTAGGGGATTTTCACACTAACTTCATTGCAGTGTTAATGTAAGCCTACTTAGGACTGATAAATAAAGTTTACTTTACTTTAGTTTGTCTGCACCAGACAACCCACATGCTGGGAATGTAGGAGAATAATTGATCTTAGATAATGGGGTGTTTGTTTTTAATCTGCGCTCATACATTTTTGTTTATTTTGGTTTCTCCGTTGGGGTTGCAGAGTAGGATTTGATTAGGTTAATTGACAGCGTAACGTGAAGGCGACGAGCTAAGCTTACAGATTTTCTCTGTAAGAGATTTGAATTAAGTTAATAAATCTGGAATATAAAACTAGTCTCAGTAACGGTGATCATTTTTAAATTCATTTACATTATGTGGGTTTTGGCATTATTGCCTATCCAGAGTTGCCCTTCAGAAAGTGCTGGTAAGTGCCTCTTGAAGCTTGCCAATCGCTGAGGTGTAGTGCACCTGCAGAGCTATTAAGGAGGGAATTCCAGGATTTTGACCCAGCGACAGTGAAGGAATGGTGACATACTTTACAAGTCAGCATGGTGAGTGACTTGGAGATGGTGGTCTTCCCAAGTACCTCCTGCTCTAATTCTTCTAGATGGTAGTAGTAGTCTTGAGTTTGGAAAGTTCCTGCAGTGCATTTTGCAGATGGTAGACACAGATGCCACTGTTCATCAGTGGTAGAGGGATTGAAAGTTTGTGGAAGGATTAGCAATTAAGTGGGCTGCTTTATTCTGTATGGTGTCAGACTTCTTGAGTATTGTTGGAGCTGCAGTCATCCAGACAAGTGAAGATTATTCCATTACGCCCCTGACTTGGGCTTTGTAGATGGTGGACAGGCTTTGTAAGGTCATGAATTACTCGCCACAGGATTCCTGGTCTTTGGCCTGCCCAGTTAGCCACAATATTTGCATAACTAGTTCAGTTCTGGTCAATGGTAACCATCAGGGTATTGATCGTGGGGGATTCAATGATGATAATGCCATTGAATATCAAGGGGCAATGGATAGATTGTCTCTTGTTGGAGATGGTCATTGCCTGGCACTTGTGTGGTGTGTATGTTACTTGCTACTTGTCCAGGTATTTTTTTGGTCGGATCAGACTTCATGGACTGAAGGGTCTCTTCTAAACTGTATGACTCTGTGAACTGTGTCATTAACTGAGGATGTGTGAATGGTGCTGAAAATTATGCAATCATCTGCAAATACTGCCACTTCTAACCTTATGATAGAAGAAAGGTCATTCATCAATGACCTTCCTGAATGAATAGCATTCAAAACCAGGTAAATGAGTTGATGGTACAAATCACCTTGAGTGAGTATGATTTAGTGGCCATTACAGAAACATGGTTGCATGTGGTCATGACTGGTAGTTAAATAGCCAGGATATCAGACTATTCAAAAGGACAGTCAGGAAGGTAAGGGAGGTGGTGTAGGATGACGTCAGAATGGTAATGAGAAATTATATAGGTTCTATGGAGAAGATGGTTAAATCCATTTGGGTGGCAACTACATATAGTAGGGAGAAAAAGTCAGTAATAAGTGTAGTTTATAGACCACCAAATAATAATATCATGGTGGGACGGGAAATAAACAAAGAAATAATTGATGCTTGTAAAAATGGTATGGTAATTATCATGGGGAATTTTAATCTACATGTTGATTGGTCAAACCAGGTCAGTCAAGGCAGTCGTAAGGGTGTAACCACAGTAGTTTCCTCAAACAGTATGTAATGGAAACTATGAGGGAGCAAGCAATCCTAAGTCTGGTTCTGTATAATGAGACAGGAATAATTAATGATCTCATAGTTAGGGATCCTCTCAGAATGAGTGATCACAATATGGTTGAATTTAAAATACAGATAGGAAGTGAGAAGATAAAATCCAACATGAGTGTTTTATGCTTAAAAAAAGGAGATTACAATGGGATGAGGGAGGAGTTGGCTGAGGTAGTGGAGGACATTCAAAGCGATTTTTCACAGAAAATATATACTAGTGAAAAGGAAGGACTGTAGGAAAACTGATAATCAGCCTCAGATATTTAAGGAATTAAAGGAGGATATCAAATTGAAAGATAATGCATACAAGATGGCAAAGATTAGTGGAAAGCTAGAGGATTGGGAAATCTTTAAAGGGCAACAGAAAGCCATGAAAAAAGCTATGAAGAAATTGCAACATGCTGCCATGCAGAGGGACCTGCGTGTCCTTGTGTCTGAATCACAAAAAGTTGGTTTGCAGGTTCAGTAGGTAATTAAGAAGCAAATGGAATTTTGTCCTTCATTGCTAAAGGGATGAAGTTTTTAAAACAGGGAGGTTAGGTTGCAGCTGTATAAGGTGCTAGTGAGGCCGCATCTGGAATACTGTGTACAGTTTTGGTCTCCTTACTTAAGAAGGATGTATTGGCACTGGAGGGGATGCAGAGGAGGTTCACTTGGTATTTCTGGGGGTGAGAGGGTTGGCTTATGAGGAGAGACTGAGTAAACTGGGACTATCTCATCAGAATTTAGAGGAATGAGGGGGGATATTATAGAAACATATAAAATTATGAAGGGAACAGATAAGATAGAAGCAGGGAGGTTGTTTCCACTGGTGGGTGAAACTAGAACTAGGGGCATAGCCTCAAAATAAGGGGGACTGAGTTGAGGAGGAACTTCTTCATCCAAAAGGTTGTGAATCTGTGGGATTCCCTGCCCAGTAAAGCAATTGAGGTACCTCATTGAGTGTTTTTAAGGCATCCCCCCATTCCCATTGCATGTTCCTCTCCAGCCTAAAGGAAGTGTCCTGAATCCCTGGATGGAACCATGCAGGCTACACAGTCTTCTGGACTATAGCTCTTTGCACAGAGAACTGTGTATATCCCTCAGACTATAATGTCCCCTACAGCCACTACATTCTTATTACATTTTCCTGGTTGAATGACTTCCTGTGCTTCGGTGCCATGGTCAGTTAACTTAAACACTCTACCACCACCACTTTTGTCTGCATAGGCTGCAAAAAGCTCAAGCCTGTTGATCAATTGCAAGGGCTGAGGCTCCTCCACTTCTACCTTCTTGATCCCCAGAACTTCTTCATTTGCATTCATACCCTCCTGTGCCTGACGATGGACAAAATCAGGTGACCCTATCTTAGGGTACTGTCCCTGGAACTAAGTGACCAGGTAACATTCCCCTCCCTGATATATCACAGTATCTGCAGCTTGTCGTCCACCTCAATGTCTCTGCCAAAGTTCTTCCTGTCACAAACACTTCCTGAAGATGTGTTTGCCTGGATCACATTGGTGTCCACAAGTTTCTACTTTCTGCAGCACCCACACATCACCTGCCCTGCCACACTTGTTGTGTTTAATTAATTAATTATTTTACAGAATAAATTTTAATTAACGTCTCTTGTCCTGCCTGTGTCTATATTCTTATTGTTTCAATGCATCTTTTACTTACCCCAATTTAAATTATGCTGATGTTAAGTTTCTGCCATGCTTTTCAAATGGTTGAATGTGAATCAGTAAGTTCTCTAAAGAACCAATTGTTAAAAGATTTCCCTAGCTAATTAAATTTCCGTCAGATGGCAGTTTCCATTGTGAAATAAAGCAAGCACTCTGTAGGAGCTGATACCTACACACAACATCGTTCAAATCTCTTCAATAAATAAATGCAATTTTAGACATAATAGGACCTGGGAATGTACACGGTCTCAATGGCTGTTAAGAGCCAAGTTACCCAGTGAAGTGTCACGCATGCCTGGCTGACAATTTCTCTGCACCATATTTGAATAAACAAATCCTTTTAAAATGGACGGTACATATCTTTCCACAGAGCAGTGTTCAGAATGAGTTGCATTCTTTAAAAATTACATTAGGCATGCGTTTTCCATAGTTGTCACCATTACCATTACTTCCCTTTCTGCCCCTACAAAGCAAATGACAGGCTGATGATCTGTGGACCATGAACAAACTGTCTCTGCAGCAGTTAAGGGGAGAAGGGAATGAAATATCAGTAGCTGCTTCCGTTAGATATTTAGCAGATCACCTGGAAAAGCTACCATTCATTAGATAATCCCTTACAAATCATGCTGCTTACAATAATTCACACTTCCATTAAATTATAGCAGCTCCTAGTGTAGCTCCCCTTTCAACCAAGGTCATCAATTAAAAAGAAGGGAACTGTAAACTGCAGTGGGAAAAACACAATCACACTAATATTTAGAGCATTTCCAAATTTACTGATTTTTTGATCTTATTTATGTACTTTGTGCCTTTAACCCTTGTTATACCAGATGCTAACATTTTACTCCTATGAGCAACAGACAGCTGTGAGACATATGTATATGACATTTTTATTTCAAGCTTAAAGTACTGAGGTGACAGTCTTGTTAGTGATGACGTTGATATTGCTGAAGGGCTTGCTTCGAGTTGCCAACATCTTGGGCAGCATGGTTGCACAGTGATTAGCACTGCTGCCTCACAGTGCCAGGGACCCGGGTTCAAATCTGGGTAACTGTCTGTGTGGAGTTTGCATGTTCTTCCCGTGTCTGCATGGGTTTCCTCTGGGTTCTCCGGTTTCCTCCCACAAATCAAAGATGTGTGATTAGGTTGATTGGCCGTGCTAGATTGACCGCTACTGTCAGGGAGATTAGCAGGGTAAATATGGGGGGTTTATGGTGAAAGGGTCTGGATGGGATTGTTGTGACGAAGATAATTGATGAGGGAAGGGTTGTGGATGTCGTTTATATGGACTTCAGTGAGGCATTTGACAAGGTCCCACATGACAGACTGGTACAAAAACTAAAATCACATGGGGTGGGCTGACTAGACAGACACAGAACACTTGGTCATTGAAGACAGAGAGTAGCGGTGGCTAGGGTGTTTTTCAGAATGGAGATCTGTAGCTAGTGGTGTTCTGCAGGGATCAATGCTGGGACCTTTACGGCTTGAAGTATATATAAATGATCTGGAGGAAAATGTAGGTGGTCTGATTGGTAAGTTTGCAGATGACATGAAGATTGGTGGAATTGCTGATAGTGTCGGGGATTGTCAAAGGATACAACAGGATACAGGTAGGTTGGAGACTTGGGCACAGAAATGGCAAATGGAGTTTAATCTGGACAAAGGCGAGGTGATGGACTTTGGAGGATCAAATTTAGGTGTGAATAATGCTGTAAATGGCAGAACACTTGGGAACATTAACATACAGAAAGATCTGGGTGTGTAGGTCCACAGTTCCCTAAAGGTGGCAGCACAGGTGGCCAAGGTGAATTGGAAGGCGTATGGCATGTTTGCGTTCATTGGAAGGAGCATTAAGTACAAGAGTTGGGAAATCATGTGGCAGATATAAAAACTCCCTGGTTTGGCTGTATTTGGAGTACTGTGTGCAGTTCTGGTCACCACACAACCAGAAAGTTTTAAATTTATTTATTCATGTCACAAATCAGCTTACATTAACACTACAATTAAGTTACTGTGAAAAGTTACTAGTCGCCACATTCCGGCACCTATTCGGGTACGCTGAGGGAGAATTTAGCACAGCCAATGCACCTAACCAGCACATCTTTTGAATTGTGGGAGGAAACCAGAGCACCCGGAGGAAACCCATGCAGACATGGGGAGAATGTGCAGACTCTAGACAGACAGTGACCCAAGCTGGGAATCAAAACTGGGTCCCTGGCGCTGTGAGGCCGATGGTAGTCATGATGTGGAGATGCCAGTGTTGGACTGGGGTAAACACAGTCAGAAGTCTCACAACACAGGTTAAAGTCCAACAGGTTTATTTGGTAGCAAACACTAGCTTTCGGAGCGCTGCTCCTTTATCAGGTAAGTGGGAGTTCTGTTCACAAACAGGGCATATAAAGACACAAACTCAGTTCACAGAATAATGATTGGAATGCGAGTCTTTACAGCTAATCAAGTCTTAAAGATACAGACAATGTGAGTGGAGAGAGCATTAAGCACAGGTTAAAGAGATGTGTATTGTCTCCAGACAGGACAGTTAGTGAGATATTGCAAGTCCAGGCAAGTCGTGGGGATTATAGATAGTATGACATGAACCCAAAATCCCGGTTGAAGCCGTCCTCATGTGTGGAACTTGGCTATCAGTCTCTGCTCAGCGACTCTGTGCTGTCGTGTGTCATGAAGGCCGCCTTGGAGAACGCTTACCCAAAGATCAGAGACCGAATGCCCGTGACCGCTGCAGTGTTTCCCAACAGGAAGAGAACAGTCTTGCCTTGTGATTGTCGAGCGGTGTTCATGCCAATGTTGTCTACCTGATATGTTGCAGGAAAGGATGTCTCGAGGCATGGTACATTGGGGAGACATGCAGACGCTACGACAATGGATGAATGAACACTGTGAGGCATTCATGGGCATTTGGCCTCTGATCTTTGGGTAAGCATTCTCCAAGGCAGCCTTCATGACATAAGACAGCGCAGAGTCACTGAGCACAGACTGATAGCCAAGTTCTGCACGCATGAGGATGGCCTCAACCGAGATCTTGGGTTCATGTCACACGATCTGTAACCCCCATGACTTGCCTGGACTTGCAAAATCTCACTAACTATCCTGACTGGAGACAATACACATCTCTTTAACCTGTGCTTAACGCTCTCTCCACTCACATTGTGTGTACCTTTAAGACTTGATTAGCTGTAAAGACTCGCATTCCAATCATTATACTGTAAACTGAGTTTGTGTCTTTATATGTCCTGTTTGTGAATAGAATTCCCACTCACCTGACAAAGGAGCAGTGCTCCGAAAGCTATTGGCGTTTGCTACCAAATAAACCTGTTGAACTTTAACTTAGTGTTGTGAGACTTCTTGCTGTGAGGCAGCAGTGCTAATATAAGAACATAATAAGTAGGAGCAGGAGTACGCCATCTAGCCCTTCGAGCCTGCCCTGCCATTCAATAAGATAGTGGCTGATCTGAAGTGGATCAGTTCCACTTTCCTGCCTACTCCCCATAACCCTTAATTCCCTTGTCTATTAGAAATCTATCTACCCGTGATTTAAACATATTCAACGAGGTAGCCTCCACCACTTCAATGGGCAGAGAATTCCAGAGATTCACCGCCCTCTGAGTGAAGAAGTTCCTCCTCAACTCTATTCTAAACTTCACCCCACCCCCCGTATTTTGAGGCTGCGCCCTCTAGTTCTGGTTTCCTTTCTAAGCGGAAAGAATCTCTCTACCTCTACCCTATCTAGCCACTTCGTTATCTTGTAAGTCTCTATAAGATCCTCCCTCAGCCTTCTAAACTCCAACGAGTACAGGCCTAGTCTATTTAATCTCTCCTCATGAGCTAACCCCCTCATCTCCAGTGTCAGCCTAGTGAACCTTCTCTGTACTCCCTCCAAGGCCAATATATTCATTTGCAAATAAGGGGACCAAAACTGCACACAGTACTACCGTTGCGGCCTCACCAGTGCCTTGTACGGTTGCAGCAAGACCGCCCTGCTTTTATATTCTATCCCTCTCGCTATAAAGGCCAACATTCTTGATCTGCAGACTGAGTTTTTGCGATTTGTGCACAAGGACCACCAGGTCCCTCTGCGCAGTAGCATGCTGCAACTTTTCACCATTTAAATAATATTCCATCCTACTACTTTTTCTTCCAAAGTGGATAACCTCACATTTGCCAGGTCCATCTGCCAGGTCCTCGCCCACTCACTCGGCCTATCGAGATCTCTCTGCAGACTTTCCGCGTCCTCCACGCAATTTGCTTTTCCACTCATCTTCGTGTCATCAGCAAATTTTGTTACCCTACACTCAAACCCCTCCTCCACATCATCTATGTATATGGTAAACAGTTGAGGCCCCAGCACTGATCCTTGTGGCATGCCATTAGTCACCAACTGCCAACCAGAAAAGCACCCATTTATTCCAACTCTCTGCTTCCTGTTAGATAGCCAATCCTCAGTCCACGTTAACACTTTACCCCCCACTCCTTGTACCCTAACCTTCTGCAGCAACCTTTTGTGAGGCACCGTATCGAGTGCCTTCTGGAAATCTAAAAACACCACATCCACCGGTTCCCCTCTGTCTACTGCACTAGTCACATCTTCATAAAAATCCAGTAAATTCGTCAAACACAACTTCCCCTTCACGAATCTGTGCTGCGTCTGCTTGATCGAACCGTTCTTTTCTAGGTGTCCTGCTATTTCTTCTTTAATGATGGATTCTAGCATTTTCCCAACTATAGACGTTAAGCTATAGTCACCTGCCTTTTGTCTGCTACCTTTTTTAAACTGTGGTGTAACAGTAGCTGTTTTCCAATTTGCTGGCACTTCTCCAGAGTCCAGCGAGTTTTGATAAATAACTACTAACTATTTGATAAATAACTACTAAAATAACCACTGTGCCAAGCACCTGAAAGATTTGGAGAGAGTGCAAAGAAGGTTCACCAGGATGGTGCATGGTCTTGAGTGTGTTGACTATGAGGGGAAGTTGAATAAACCACGATTGTTTTTACTGGAAAGACAGATGCTGAGGGGAGACCTGCTAGAGCTGTACAAAGTTAAGAAAGGCATAGAAAGGGTGAATAGTCAGAGCCTTTTCCCAGAGTGGAAGTATCAATTACAAGGGGGCACAGGTTCAAGGTGAGAGGGGGAAAGTTTAAGGGAGAGTGGTAGGTCCCTTGAACTGCTTTGATCACAGGAGGTAATCGAAGCAGGCATGTTAGCAACATTTAAGAGGCATCTGGATGGGTACATGAATAGGGAGGAAATAGAGGTCTATGGAACAAAGTAGAGCAGAGGGTTTTTTCCAGTTTAGTTAGGGCATTATGATCGGCAAAGGTTTGGGGGGTTTGAAGGACCTGTTCCTGTTCTGTACCTTTCTTTATTCTTTGTTGTTCTTTCATAGATTTCTACATATTGCAAATATCAAGGGATACAGAGTAGTGCAGGAAAATGGTATTGAAGTAGGTATTCAACCATGATCTCAATCAATGGTGGACTGGGATTGAAGGACTGAATGGCCTACTCCTGCTCCTATTTCTTATGTTCTCAGGAATGAAGTCATTATCAAATTGAATGTTGGAGCAAGTTCAAAAGGGTGAATGGCTTCCTCCAGTTCTTAAAGTTCCTCCCTGCTAACAAGGTTACTGGTTGTAATGATTTCAGCTCGGACCTGGAAATGGGTGCACAACTTGGGGAGAAAATCGATTAGGCTTCTTGCTCTTGAACATTGTTCAGTTACCCCTGCAGGAACATGCATATGTGGATTGTGAAGAAAATGGAGTGGCGTTCAGCAGTGGAACTATAATACAGCCTAATCATATCTAATGTCTCATATGAAGCATGGCAATTTGGGTACAATACCAAACTCCCTCAAACTCCTCCAGTGACCATTAGAACTTTCAGAAGAGGTGGAGTTGAGAATTTAATTTAAACAGTCATATTCTTTGAACAATAAATTCCTGAATGTTCTGGGGGTGAACTGACTCTTATTTATAGAAAGGAGCGTGGATCTGATTTCTCTCCAACTCTAAATCAGTCAGCGGTGATTATATTTTTTATCTTGCACTTATGAAGAATAATCCTTTAATGTATTTCTGTTGAGGTTATTGAGCCTTCAAGAAACAAATACTCAAGATGCTGTCCAGCGATTGCTTTTACTGGATGAGATGTTCTTGCATTGTGTGTGTGTGTGAGAAGACAGTGAGAGAGCTTCAGCACAGCTATTTTACTTGATGAGATGCGGTTGCGCTGTGTGAGAGAGGGAGAGAGAGAAAGAACAATAGTGAGTCATTATGTAAAAAGGCTGAAAGACAAATCTTCCAGTGGAGGAATTTAGGTCACATGACAACTTTTTTTTGACTAATCCTATCACCATGGGAGCAAGCTTTGACGAAGAGATACACCAAATGCTCCTGATGTAAAATGGAAGTGTTGCTCTCAGCAATGGGTAAAGGGCAGCCAGAATTGGGCAGTAGCTGCTTCCTCCTTCTTGACTGCTTTTGTTATTGCTGTGCTGTGAAGATGATTAGGTGTTGGTTTGAGTGAACTGCCTACACATCAAAGATGAAATTTTTAAAAATCTAGGAATACTGGAGCACAGAAGATTGGAGAAACGGAGAGTGGTCTGTGTGTGATTTGAGTAGTCAGCAAAAGGTACAGGTGGGTGGTGCGATGTCCGTCCAGAGTTTTGCATACTGCTGAAGTGTTATGTATTTTCTGTTGCCTACGATTTTCAGAGAATTTTGGCTCAGTTTCATGTTATTCTTGCTGTAGCTTTGCATTTCAGTCTCAAGTCACAGACTTCGAAACATCTTAAATGTTAAACATCAGATTTTACCTGGATACAGAGGGTGCCATGCTGTCTAGAAATAATCTGTTAATTGTATTAATGCTGCATTTAAGGGGAAGCTAGATAAGTAAATGAGGGAGAAAGGAATAGAAGGATACGCTGAAAGAGTGAGATGAAGGAGAGTGAGAGGCAATGGGTGTGGAGCATAAAAACAGGCATGGACCAATTGAGTTGAATAGCCTGTTTCTGTGCTATAAATTTAATGTAAAAGTTATGCAATTCTGAAAATGTGTTTTTTTTGAAGAGTGATATTCATGTTGAAAATTATTTTTCCTGGTTATTGGCCCCATGTAATCTGACCAGCTGTAACAGGTATCTTGCTTGATGGTCTTTGCTTATGTTGACAAACACTGGGCAATGGGGTGGTGCAGCTTGGAATGAATCTGACCGCCAATCTGTGCCTCACTCAGCAGAACAACTCGCAGTGTATTGTATACTATAGGGAATACAGTGTTGTAACAGTCTATTTATGCTAAATTATTCTGGTGTAAATCTTGGTCTACTGGAAATTGGCTAAAGCTTTGTAAATTCATTTCAGATCTTTAAACAGAATGTTTATTTAAAATAGTTACTGATATAGCAACATCTTTGCAAAACAAAGGATCAAAACTACTGTCTGAAACCAAACAGTTAATTAACAATATCCCTCCTTGCAGTTCAAGAGCAGAGAATATCTTGAGAATAGGAAAGCTCCTGACAAGCCAGCAAGTCTATTTCTTTATCATTGATTAATCCCATTTATCCATCTTTTCAATATGCCCTTCAATTTCTTCTCTCCCCAAAAATGTATTGAATTGTTTCAGTTCGCACTATCTTTTTCACTTGAATGTCCTTCCCTGGTCATTTATTCTGACATTGCTTCTTAACGGCATGAGATTATCATTTTTCAGAAGTGAAATAAGGATATTACATTTCTGAAGTGCAAGATGGTCTTGTGTGGTTGAGATGAAGACTAATTTTTAAGGCAAAATAGGAGAAGATTCACTAGGTACCCGATCAATGTGGTCTGGATTTTCGTACAAATCCCAAGGAGAATGGACAGTATTTACACCAATAAACTATGTCTACATTAGGTAAAGTGAAGATTTTCTGAATTAGCTGATTTGTTATCAATTAGTGAAAGTCCAAGTGAAATGGTTGTATGTTGCAAAATCTTGATGTTTTTTCTGATCCCTAAGAACACAATTTGTAAGTGGTTTTCACAGCAGAATTTGAACACAGGAGCCATTCGGTCCATTGAGCCTGCTCCGCCATTCAGCATGATCATGGCTGATCATTCACTTCAATGCCTCCCCCACCCCGACTATTTCCATATCCCTTTATGTCACTGGTATTTTAGAAATCTATCAAATTTTGTTTCATGCATACTCAATTACTGAGCTTCCACAATCCTCTGGGGCAGAGAATTCCAATGATTCATAACTGTGGGTAAAAATATTTCTCCTCATCTTAGTTCTAAGTAGAATGTTGTCCCAGCATTTATCGTATCTAAAATCTATAAACCTTTTTGGTGGATTATGCTTCTATTATTTAAATTAAATCTTGCCTGTTGTACTGTCTGGATACATCTACAGCGAGCAACACATTGTTGCTAAAAGCAGAACAGGAGGTGGCTATTCTGTTTCTCGAACCGATTATAGCATTCAATGAGATAATTGCTGATCTGTGAACGAACTCCATCTACCATCCTTTTCCCCATATCCCTTAATATCTTTGGCTAACAAACGTCTATTAAAATCAGATTCATAAGGTGAGATTTTCCAGTCTCGCACGCCCGCAAACCAGAAGTTCCTGCCCAAGGTCAATGGACTTTTCAATAGTCTGTCAAATATTCTGCTCTGTCCATGATGATTCCCATACCTGGTGGGAATGGAATATTTACTACAGAGTTTTTTTGAAATTTTATTTATTGGTTTTACAAAAAGGTATATAAAGGTATATTGTAAAATACAGACAAAGAGAAAGTTAGGAGAAAAGGGTGTGAAAAAAGAAACCAAAAAGAGAGGAATAGACAATTATTCAATTCATAGAGGAAAAAGAAAAGTTGCTAAAATAATGAATGAAATGTTGCCAGATTGAACCAATTTTTAGTTGATTCACACAAGGTATATTTAATCCTTTCAAATTTAATCTCCTTGACCCATTGCAAGTGGAAGGGTGGAGCTGCAGACCTCCAACTGAATAAGAAAAGTCGAAGTGTAAGCAATCAGCAAAAGGCCAAGGCATCTATCTGGTGATAACCACAGCTATCTCATCAGGGATTATCCCCAAAATACCAATAAAAGGGTTGATATCAATTGATTTGCCATACATGTATGAAGAAGTTGGTATTCTGTACTGAGCAATTTATGAGGCCACAGTCGGAACCAAAAAGCGTACAAACCCTAGGATCACTGTAACTCTGATGTGGAGATGCCGGATTTGGACCGGATTTTCACGACACCAGGTTAAAGTCCAACAGGATTATTTGGCAGCACTATCTTTCGGCAGTTCAAATACCTTCGTCAGGTGAGTGAGGACTTGTGTTCACAAACAGGGTATATGAAGACATAAACTCAACTTACAAGATAGTGGTTGGAATGCAAGTCTTTACAGATAATCAAGTCTTAAATGTACATACAATGTGAGTGGAGAGAGGGCCAAGCACAGAGTAAAGAGATGTTTATTGTCTCCAGCCAGGACAGATAGTGAGATTTTGCAAGCCTAGGCAAGTCATGGGGTTTACAGATAGTGTGAGATGCAGTAAGAAATCTCACAACACCAAGTTAAAGTCCAACAGGTTTATTTAGCAGCACTAGCTTTTGGGGTCTCAAGCTCCTTCGTCAGGTGAGTGAGGACTTGTGTTCACAAACAGGGTATATAAAGACACAAACTCAATTTACAAGATAATGGTTGGAATGCGAGTCTTTACAGATAATCAAGTCTTAAAGATACAGTGTAAGTGGAGAGAGGGTCAAGCACAGGTTATAGCAGTGTATTTTGTCTCCAGCCAGGACAGTTGGTGAGACTTTGCAAGGTCAGGGAAGTTGTGGGGGTTACAGATAGTGTGACATGAACCCAAGATCCCAGTTGAAGCCATCCTCATGTGTGTGGAACTTGGTTTTCAGTCTCTGCTCAGCGATTCTGCATTGTCGTGTGTCATGAAGGCCGCGTTGGAGAATGCTTACCTGAAGATCAGTGACTGTTGAAATGTTCCCCAACTAGAAGGGAACACTCCTGTCTGGTGATTGTGGAGCAGTGTTCATTCATTCATTGTTGTAGCATCTGCATGGTCTCCCCAATGTATCATGCCTCAAGATAATGGCCTCACCTGGGATCTTTGTGAGATTTCTTACTGTGCTTACCCAAGTCCAGTGCCAGCATCTCCACATCATGGCTACCATCATCACTGCAAACTGCTGGCTCCAAATGGAGAGGATCTCCCAGAAGATTGCATGTATCAACACAGACATCAAATTTCTACAAAGAAAGCAGAGAAGATTCCGAAAGAACTACGGATCACAAACTCACTCAGGTCAACCTATAACATAGGCTATGCTGAGAGAGTTTGCCATCACATCTCTCTCACACTCCTCAACCACTTCACACACCAGCTCTACAATAAATGCCGCAACCTGGAAACCAAGATAGAGTCCATATTCTCACCTTGTGCTCAGGATGCAGACCAGCTGCGAAATATTGCTAAGTAGATGGGATAACGGAACTATGCCATGTACATGCACACCAAGAAGAGGAAACTTGAGAAACTCAGCATCATCACCGATAGCAACCAAGCCTCCCCCCGTACCACAGTAGAAAACAGTAGCACTACAGGGGAGTCCATTGTCAACTTGTCAGACTACGCACTTCAATCAGATGAAATTCTCAGCCGAGGGCTCAGTTTTTGGACCACCTGTAAAATGGACCCCATCAGTCTCGTTGCGGACACAGAGGAATCCACCAGATGAATGAGGCTGTGGGGGTTCTTCCACAAACCCCAAGAGGCCAATAGCGAACACAATGAGACAGCCAATGAACCAGAACAGCTGACAGAGAGATCCGTGGTGCAGCAACCGAAGAGGAAAAACTCGAATTGGACTCCTCCGGAAGGCCGCTGCTCTCAACTTTACATGTATGCCCAAGCCATCAGGAGGTGGCCAATGGCAGATTCATTAGCTGCCCTGAAAGTCACCCAAGCACAACGCAATGCCATCCATGCTGTCAAGACCAACCACAACATTGTCATTAAATCAGCAGACAAAGGAGAGGCCACATCATTCTGAACAAAATGGATTACTGCAAAGAAGTGTACCAACAACTGAACAACCAGGAACACTACAGACAGTTACCCACAGATCTGACCAAAGAACACACCCACCAACTCAACAGACTGATCAAGACATTTGATCTGGATCTCCAAACACCCTTCTTGCTCTCATCCCACGTACTCCCCGTGTTGGAGATTGCTATGCCTCCTGAAGAAACACAAGGCCAACACACCCAGCCGTTCCTTCATATCAGGCAGTGGGACCCTGTGTGAGAACCTCTCCGGCTATGTCAAGGGTATCCTGAAACCGATTGTTCAAAGATCCCCAGCTTCTGTCGTGACATTATGGACCTCCTACAGAAACTCAGCACACATGGAGCAGTTGAATCAGGAGCACTCCTCGTCACAATGGATGTCTCGACACTCTACACCAGCATCACTCTACAACATCTTCTCCAAGCCTCCCCCATGATGATGGCATTGCTGCAATTGCCTCAGTACTCAACTCCGATAACTGCCAATCTCCAGATGCAATTCTACAACTCATCCGCTTCACCCTGGACCACAATGCCTTCACCTTGAACAACCAGTTCTTCACCCAGACACACGGAACAGCCATGAGGACGAAATTTCCACCTCAATATGCCAACATCTTCATGCACAGGTTCGAACAAGACCTCTTCACCACACAGGACCTTCAAGTGATGCTACACACCAGATACATTGATGACATTTTCTTCCTTTGGACTCATGGTGAACAATCACTGAAACAGGTATGATGACATCAACAAGTTCCATCCCACCATCAAACTCACCATTGACTGCTGTCTGGAATCGGTTGCATTCATGGATCCACGCATCTCCACCAAGGATGGTTACCTCAGCACTTCACTATACCGCAAGCCCACGATAACCTCATGATGCCCCACTTCTCCAACTTTCACCCTAAACATGTTAAAGAAGCCCTCCCCTACAGACAAGCCCTCTGTATACACAGAATCAGCTCAGATGAGGAGGGATGCAACAGATATCTATAGACGCTGAAAGACGTCCTCACAAGAACAAGATATGGTGCTTGACTCATCAATGGACAGTTCCAACGTGCTACAGCGAAAAACCGCACAGACCTCCTCAGAAGACAAACACAAGACATGGAGGACAGAGTAACCTTCGTCATCTACTACTTCCCTGGAGCGGAGAAGCTACAACATGTTCTCCAAGCCTTCAACATGTCATCGATGAAGACGAACATCTTGCCAAGGCCAACCTCACACCCCCACTTCTTGCCTTCAAACAACTGCACAACCTCAAACAGACCATTGTCCGCAGCAAACTACTACCCAGCCTTCAGGAGAACAGTGACCATGACACCACACAACCCTGCCACAGCAACCTCTGCAAGACATGCCGGATCATCAACACAGATGCCATCATCTCATGTGAGAACACCATCCACCAGGTACACAGTAAATACTCTTGCGACTCATGCATCTCCACCAAGGACGGTTACCTCAGCACTTCACTATACCGCAAGCCCAGGATAACCTCATGATTTGCCTGAACTTGCAAAATCTCACTAACTGTCCTGTCTGGAGACAATACACATCTCTTTAACCTATGCTTGGGCCTCTCTCCACTCTCATTGTCTGTACCTTTAAGACTTGATGACTTGTAAAGACTCGCATTCCAACCAATATCTTGTAAATTGAGTTTGTGTCTTTACATGCCCTGTTTGTGAACACAAGTCCTCACACACCTGATGAAGGAGCTTGAGACTGTGAAAGCTAATGCTGCCAAATAAACTTGTTGGACTTTAACCTGGTATTGTGAGACTTGCCACTGTAACTCAACAGGGAGATTTATTCAATAGCTGTGCACTCTGCAACACTCAATACAAGACTGAACCTAAAGCAAGCAAACCTGGCTGATGATATTACCAGTGCTCACGGGATTTACCTCATAAAAGGGACACTGCTTCAACATTACATACACCAACTTAATACATAACACCTCCCCTTTTCTTTGAAACTTCCCCTTAAGCAAACAATCCCAGTATTTACATAGTTCCAAGTACCAAAACTATTTGTATAGACGTTACACACAATTTCCATTAGATAGACAGACATGATGCACATCTAATAGGAGAGTCTGTTTGCACCAACTATCTTCCTATTCTGGTATAGGCTTGTCCCTCACCTTAGGGACACTGGAAACCTCAGGTGAAGAAGGTTCATCCCAATGGGGCATACAAATCATCTCTTCCACACAGGCGGTATCTTCAATGTCTGCTGTGGGGATGGCTGCTGACTTCACATAGTAAAATCAAGGCCCTTTCTTGAGGCCCTGCTCTTCCTCTGTGGAGTCAGGTTGTGGGTTTTAACAGAAAGAAAATAAGTGGTTTGCACACACAGATGCAAATGAACATTTCTTCTCTTGGAACTAATTCTCTCCCAGTATAGTAACAGAGATGCAACCATCAGGCAATTGAGATTCAACTAAGTCTTTCGTAGCAGTATTCATAACATTAGGGACCAAAGAAGTTGGCACTTCAGGAGATGCTCTGGACAGATAACTTAGAGATGAAAACAATTGGTATTGCCAAACTAGTTAATCTTCGGTTTGAACTATGTAAGAAATTGGATTGATTTTGCTAAAACTGTGGCTGATAGTCATTTATCACTCGTGGCATAATTACACCCTAACAATTGATCTCCTTGTTGAAATGAGTGTTATTTTGCCCTTATTCTCGGTTTGGCAACTTGGGATTGTTATTGATGCTCTACTATCTCTGAAGTTTTTGGAGGTAATAACAATCAAAGGTAGTTCTCAACTTTTTCTTTAAGAATAATAATGCAGGTGAACTTTGTGTAGTCACATGAGTAATGTTTCTATAAGATGCCAAAAAGCTATTCACACAAAGTGATAACAAACCTTGCCCTTCTGAAGCTTTTAAAGAATGTTTCTAGGATTGTACAAATGTTTCAGCTAATCTATTGATGATAAAGTGCAGATTTTATATGCAGAATTCCATTTACTTTTGAGATAATCTTCAAACTCCTGCGAAGTAAACTGCAAACCATTATCACTAACAATCTCTTCTGATTTACCAGATCTTGCTAAAATTTCATGAAGCTTTCAATAGTTTGTTCAGATGTCGTAGCTTTCATGATAACTTCTAGTCACTTTGAGTGTGCCTCAATCATTGCCGTCGCATTTCAGGCCACTCCAGGGATGCAAAGGAGAATATTTGGGTGGTATATTTTTTGTTTGTGCACAGGACTGCCTCCGTCTCACTTTTTCTTCAATCTGAACATCCTCCATACTGCACCAAGTACAAAACTGAAATGAAACAGCAGCTTGTAGAAACTCCTTAATGACATCACCATTAAATTATGTGATCAGCTCTTAAAGCAACCTGCAGCCCTTTTTAAATATATAACAGCACCTGTCTTTAAAAATTTCCTTGCAAATTTGTCCCTTGACATCTTTTCCACTAGTTGGTTGCCTATACCTTTTTTGTTCCTTAGCGTTGATCAAGGTATAAAAAAAATTAAAAGGGATTGATAAAGTAAATGTAGACTAAATGTTTCCTCCTATGGGACAATTTAGAACAAGAGGTCACAGGTATATGTGCAAGGCGGTAGATTTAAAACTGAGAAGAGGAGGAACTACTTCTCACAGAGGGTGGTGAATTTGTGGAACTCGCTGACCACAATGTGGTGGAGTCTGAATTGTTGAATGGTTTCAAGAGGGAGATAGACATATTTCTAATGAAAAAAAGGAAAGAGGGATATGGGGAACAGGCGGTGAGGTGCATTTGATGCCAGGGAGAGATCAGTCATGATCTGATTGACTGACGGAACAGGCTCAAAGGGCTAAAATTACCTACTTCTACTTCTAGTTCCTATGTTAGCGAAATAAATTCTTTAAGCCATCTTGGGAATTCTCTCTCTCCAGCACTGCAATTCTCTTCTTAATCAATACTGCTCCTTCTCCACCTTTTCTATCTTTTTGAACACCTTGTATCCAGGAATATTTAACACCCAGCTATGTCTTTCTTTGAGCCAGATCTTTGTTGCAGCTACAACATTGTATTAAACCTATTAACTACACTCTGTGCACTCATATTCATGCACATTAATCCTGATTTAGATGTTATTACTTTCTCCCTTACTCTGATCCCACCTAATAACTTACTATTCCCTATTCTAGTGCTAGTTATCTCTCCCAGTATTTTGTGCACCTTGGTATTCCTCTCTCATATTACTATTGGTTCTCACACCAATACCATTAGCATGTCACCCTGCAAGGATCTGAGTCCCAGTTCTATTTAGATGCCATATTCCTGAATGCTAGCTCCAATTCTCCAAGGAGCTAAAGCCCTCCCTCCCGTACCATCTTTTCAGCCTCAAATTCATTGGCTTTATCCTCCTATTTTTATATTCACTTGTATGTGGTACTGTTAGTAATATGGAGATTACTATCTTTGAGGTCCTACTGCTAATTTTCTGTATAGCCCCCTAAATTCTGCCTGCAGAACCATATTTCTCTTTCTGCCTATGTCGTTTGTACTGGTGTGTACTATGACTGCTGGTTGTTCACCCTGCCCCAGGATGTTCTGCCGCCTCTCAGTGACATCCTTGACCTGGCAATTGGGAAGCAACACACCATCTTGGATTTATGTCTGCAGCTGCAGAGAACCTATCACTATCGGTCTTCCAATCTTCCTTGTACTCTTTCTACAGTTGGCAACGAGAGCATGACCTCCATCCTGGAAGCCTTGGATGAGCCTGTATCTGAGATTACCATTGCAGATGTCAGAGCAGCCTTCTCAACTGTTAACCCGTGGAAAGTGATTGGCCTGGATGGGGTACCTGAATAAGCACTCAGATCCTGCACACATCAGCTGGAGGGGTGAGGGTATTCGCAGATATCTTCAACCTCTCTTTACAATAATCTGAGTTCCCTACCTGTTGCAAGAGGATGACTATCATCCTGGCACCAAACAAAAGCCAAGCAACATGCCTTAATGACTATTGTCCAGTGACTCTGACATCCATCATTATGAACTGCTTCAAAAGGTTAGTCCTGGCACAAATCAATTTCAGCCTCACAGATTGCCTGGATCTACTGCAGTTCATCTATTGCTGCAACAGATTCACAGCAGCCTCCATCTCCTTGGCCTTGCACTCAACCCTGGCACACCTAAATAATAAAGAACCTATGTTAGACTCTGATTTATTGACTACAACACAGCCTTCAACACCATTATTCCTACGAAACTCATCTCCAAACTCCATGGCCTCGGGCTCAGCTCCTCTCTCTGCAACTGGATCCTGAACTTTCTAATTTACAGACTGCAATCGGTAAACAAGGTCTAAAACATCTCCTCTACGATCATACTCAACACCAGTGCCCCACAAGGTTATGTCCTCAGCCCACTACTATATTCCTTATACACCGATGACTGTGCGGCCAAATTCCCCTCCAAATTGATTTTCAAGTTTGCTAATGACACCACTGTAGTGGGACAGATTTCAAATAATGAAGAGACAGAGTACCGGAATGAGATAGAGAATCTGGTGAACTGGTGCGGCAACAATAATCTCTCCCTCAATGTCAACAAAACAAAGCAGATTGTCATTGACTACAGGAAGCATAGTGGAGGACATGCCCCTGTCTACATCAATGGGGACAAAGTAGAAATGGTTGAGAGCTTCGGGTTTTTAGGTGTCCAGATCATCAACAACCTGTTCTGGACCCCCATGCTGACATGATAGTTAGGAAAGCCCACCGATGCGTCTACTTTCTCAGAAGACTAAGAAGATTTGGCATGTCAGCTACGACTGACCAATCTTTACAGATGCACCATAGAAATTATCCTTTCTGGTTGTATCACAGCTTGGTATGCCCAAAGCCACAAGAAACTACAAAGGGCAGTGAATGAAGCTCAGTACACCAGGCAAACCACCCTTCCATTCACTGATTCTGTCTACACTTCTTGCTGCCTCAGCAAAGCAGCTAGCATAATTAAGGACCTCACACATCCCGAACATACTCTCTTCTGCCTTCCTCCATTGGGAAAAAGATACAAAAGTCTGAGATTGCGTACTAACCAACTCCAGACCAGTTCCTTCCCTGCTGCCATCAGACTTTTGAATGGACCTACTTTGTACTAAGTTGACCTTTCTCCACATCCTAACTATGTCTGTAACATTACATTCTGCACTCTCTCCTTTCCTTCTCTATTAACCGTGCTTTGTCTGTAGCATGCAAGACACAATACTTCTCACTGTATACAAATACATGTGACAATAATAAATCAAATCAAATCAGTTGAGCCACTCCTGGTGCAGTGGACTTGATTCTGGTTTGACTCCCCAGATGACTGATCAATCTCATCAGTATTCAGAACTGAATGCTGGTTGGACAGCTGGATGCACTCAGGGGACTCCTACTCTACCTGCCTGTTTCTCTTTAACTGTATGGTGGCCACCCATTCTCCTCTCCCTCCAGGAGCTTTACCAAATCTACTAATATGCTACCCACAAAAAGCTCTCATGCCCACAGATGCATCCTAGAGATGCCAGCTATTCTTCAAGCTTTTAAATCTGGAACTCCAGCTACTACAACGCTTTATAAGAACATAAGAACATAAGAAATAGGAGCAGGAGTAGGCCATCTGGCCCTTCGAGCCTGCCCCGCCATTCAATAAGATCATGGCTGATCTGTCGTGGCTCAGTTCCACTTTCCGGCTCTCTGGCAATTGGGAAGTGTTATGGAGTTCTAACATAGCATTGGATGCACACACTAGAAATTAGAGCAGACTGACATTCCTTTAACTGTTTGTTAATTACCTTGTTACCACAAATAAACTTTACTACTATTAATAAACCTTACCAATACTAATAAACATTACTAACCAAGTGATAAATCCAAATAACACTTAATACACCTTATTAGTGGGAATAGACCTTACTTTATATGCAATAAATATAAGACTATCAAGTTTATTTCCTAGTTTTAGGTAAGATAAATAGCTAGCCAATTACCTAGCTACTTCCCTGAGATGTCACATCTCAATTATTCTTTTCGAATGTGGGCTTTGAACCCACACACTGGTTCCTTGTTTCAGACGACGGTCGCTTTGCTGTGTTTTAATTCTTCCCTTTGCTCTCACAATGAGCTCTCAATCTCTCCTGTGTTATTTTATGCTGATATTTTCTTGCTTATACCAATGCTCTCACAGTGAACTCTTTTTTGCTCCTTCCTGGTTGGCTGTTTATGCCCCATTGTATTCTCGATCATCCTGCCACTCTCACAGTGAACCTGTGCTCCCTCTTGCACTGCTTTATGCTTTGCTCCTTCCCGCCACTCAAGCAGTGAACTCTTGCCCTTCTGCACTGCTTTATGCCTTGATCCTTCCTGCTGCGCTTTCAATGAACTTTCAATCTCTCCTGTAATGTTTTATGTCCTGCTTTGCTCCCACTTCTTGCCACTCTAAATGTTGTAAAAAGTCTCATTAGGTCAGGTTAAAGTCCATCAAATTTGTTTGGAATCACAAGCTTTCGGAGCACTGCTTCTTCATCAGGTGAGTCCTCCACTCACCTGATGAAGGAGCAGTGGTCCAAAAACTTGTGATTCTAAGTAAACCTGTTGGACTTTAACCTAGTGTTGTGAGACTTCTTATTGTGCCCACCCCAGTCCAACGCTGGTGTCTCAACATCATTCTTAATACTGACAGATGATTATTCAGCATTTTCTTTTCATTCATGGGATGTCAGTGTCACGAGCAAGGGCAGCATTTATTACCCACTCCTAATAGGCCTCGAGAAGCTAGTGGTCAGCCACCTTCTTGAACCAATGTAGCCTATGTGGTGTACTACAGTGCTATAAGGAAGTGAGTGCCAGGATTTTGTACAGCAACAACAAAGGTATGCCACTTCCATATTGTCACTGACAACATCACCATTATCAGCTTTTAACATTCATTGATCCTGATCATTATTTTTTTCTTAATTTAAATTTGTTTCTGTTGGTTTGGATGTATCCCTTGTCAACTTCTTCTTATACTCCCTTTTTGTAGCATTAACTGTTTTTCACTCCAATGACACTCTTTGTATCTTTCCCGTTCATCAGGATCAATGCTATTTTCACATTTTTGGATGCTTTTTCTGTTAGTTTTATGATGTCTTTACCTCTTCAGATATCCATGCTTTTGTTTTGGTAAATAGAGCTCTTGTTCCTTAGGGATATAAATTGGTTTTCTATCATATTACATTTGTTTTTAAACACCTTGTTCTGATCTTGTGACGTTTTACCCATTAACAGATTTTCTCTGCTACTATGGGTAGTCACTGTTTCAGTATATTGAAGTCAGCCTTACCTAAATTTAGGATTCAAGTAATAAAACAGAAAATGATGGAAACATGAGAAGCTGTTTGACATTTCACCCTTCTAAACACTACGTTGAACTCAATCATTTTGCGATCACCATTAGATAAATGTTCATGTATAGTTAAGTTACGTAAACTAATCAAATGTGACATGCCCCATGTTGTCCCAAGGAAATATTGTTCCAGAGATCTATCCCAAACACAAAATCAAGAAATTTGTTACCTTTCTTGTATTCTGCTTATTTCATTTTTGATGAAAATTAAAATCCTCCATTAAAACGTTAGCTGAACCAGCCATGTCTATTTAATTGCTACCATACATCATACCCTCCAAGTTGAATTTGCACTTGCAATTCGTTCCATTTACTCTTTTCTGCTGAAACTGTCTTTTGCTGAATTCTCTTTCCTGATAATGCAGCTGGTGAGGTGGAATTGTCCCAGAAATCGCAGTCCAGTTTTGGGTAGGGAAATGGCATTTGACCCATCAACGCAAATGCTGGTCTCTCTGCCATATTATACAACACTTTGTTCAAAAAAGGCCGAGGCACAGGTTTCACATAGACGGGGTGGCCTCTGATTTGTCTTCTCCACCATGATCTCAGTAATCCAGGCGCCATATTTAAAGGCTATCACTGCACAGAATCAGCACTCTTCAAGGGATTGGAAGTCACTGGGAATGGATGACTGACAAAGCCATGAAACATACTGCCCCTAAATTTAGTAACTCTGCCCTCAAATGCCAACTGGAGAAAGTGGAAGCCCACTGTCATGCCCTCATACCCCTTCTCTGGGTGAAGATCATTAAGCAAGGGAAGCAATCTAGCATGGGAGGTGATGGCAGTGGCGATCAGCTGCCAACACCTAAAAAAGGTCAGTCATCAATACCAAAAAAGGATGATCTCAGCCTTCTGAACTCACACACTCATAGATGCGTCACACACCCTCAGGGATGTCACTCGATGCCAGCTCAAGCAACACCTCAGACATACCTTCATCTCCCTTGTAAATCATGTCCACATTCCGTCCATGGCTCCATTCACCTCCCACACATGCCAGGCTATCATCTGACTTGGCAGGCATCCTTCTTACACACTCTCCATATGTCTTCATTCAGGAGAGCTGGCACATAATAAAAAGGAGGTTCCTGACTGATGGAGGAATAGCCCAGCAAAAAGTCCTGACACACTCTGAAGACAGAAGAACTGGCTGGTGAAGGATGTGGACTGTTTGTGTGCTGATGATGAGATCAGTGATGCTCAATCGATTGACGATCCTGCACTATCACAAACACTTGACAACCATATTGTGAGTGACGTGTTCTGTTTCACAGGCCCGTGTCATGCACTAATGACCTCTCCATTCTTTCGCAGGCACGTCAGGGAGTAGCCAAGGGAGTCCATTAGACAGGTCCTGGCCCCGAGGAGAGCACAGACAGGGAATTCAAAGACACCAACATTGTTGACCTGTCACAGAGACCACCCACATCCTTTAGCAGTGCAGAAACACACACTTTAATGGGACCAGGTTCTAGGGTAGCTTCAGGGTCACAATCTGGCAAGGACATCACAGCACCTGATCTATAGTTGGTGGAGGCAGGAATATCTCAGGGTGATGGCACACAGAGGATTGCTGGAGGCCAGGAATGTGTTGAGTCCAAGTCAGATGATGAGCCTTTGGACTTGGTTATGCTTCAGTTGCTGGAGCTGCAAAGACAAGTTAAAGAACTTCAGGAAATAATGCCTGCAGCATTCCTCAGATTGCATGATGGAGGATTTCATCTACCCTCAGACTGGGGTCATAACGCTGACATGCCAACGTGTCAAGGTCAACACTAGTAGGGCGGCCTCCATGGAGACTTTGGTCTAGGACATCTGACCTGTGCTGCTACGGAAGCTGTACTCCAAGGCCAAGTCACTTGATGGCATCCATCGGTGTCAATACTAAAGAGGAGCAGGGCATCTCAAACTCACTCCAGCTGCCTGACCTCTCAAGGAAGCAGCCAAAGGCCCTCCGCCATCCATAGGGAGGAGGATCAGGAGAAGCAAACCCTGGGGCCATCCACCCAGGTAGGTTTGGGAGTGTACTGCCCAGCTGAATCCCATTTTCCTGTGACTCTTTCAGCTCCAGCTCTACAGGCTAAGGATAGTGGCATGACCGCAAGGTGAGATCCAAAAGTAGGGTGGCACTTCACAGTTCTTGACCCTCCAGAGGACACCCACTAAGGCCATCACAGTCAACAGGGCATAGCAGTCAGCAGGCTGCCTCCACCTCCGCTGTGAATGTCGTGGCAGGGTTAAAAAAGTCAAGAATGTGTAGTTGTTCAGTGTGAATATGCGTTTTAATCACTTTTACATAATGTTAATGAGTGTAAATAAACTACCATTGTCATCTTGTCCCTGGCTCCTTGTTGTGATAAAGAATGTTCCTTTCAGATAGAAGTGAAAGCTCGGTTTCTGCACAAGATAAAAGCTGGTGCCTCAGTCTATGGTCCCCTCCCTGTGTTTTGTGCAACCTTCCCAGCACACTGATGGCGAAGCTTCACAGTCAGTTGACACATCAATCATGCCTGTATCTTGATGGGAATTATCATTGCAGTCACAATTTCCAGAACTGGTGTCACAGAGTTCCGTCATTCTCCCCGTACGCTCTCAGCACCTTTGTCTCTGGTGACATTGTGGTCCTGAAGGATTCGGCTCACAATGGTTGTCGTCGGATTAGAAGTTAAAGTTTCTCCACTGTATCTCCATAATATGACCCTAATCACTGAGTACAAGCAAGTTAACGTCAGTCAAACATTCGCATAAACTTTGTGAGGATCTATGCATTGTTCCCACTGCATGTTGCCGTCATCATCCTGAAATGTAGGGATTATGGGCATCCTCTGCATCTCCACGACAGAAGGTTTATCGCAGAGGGTATGTGCACTACCATCAGCCAGGCGCAAGTCAAACACTTACAGGTGCAATGTGATGATGTATGAAGTGTGCTCACCATATGTTGTCACCATCCTCTACGAATCTCGTGGCATCTTGAGCACACCTGCCTCGTCTGGGCATCGCAATGGCCTCATGGCCATCATTCGTGCCTTCAAAGACCTCCTCATCCTCATGGATGCCCTCCTCATTGGAAGAGACATGCAGCTCCTCCATCTCCTTCTCAGGCAGCTTCTCCTCCCCTCCCCTCCCCACCCTATCCAGCCCACTCCTCCCAGTTTGTGTAGGGCGCAGTAGGCATTGATGATATATGATGCCCTCTGTTAACTATATTGCAGAGCTCCACCAGACTGGTCTAGGTACCTGGACCTAATTTTCGGTATCCCAGTGGTTTGCTTCATCAATGTACGAGTTGCAGAATTAGCCTCATTGTACCTTTTCTCTGCTGCACTTTGGACTCTGCACAGGCATCATCAGTCAATAAGTAGCCCTTGTCACTCAGGAGGTATGCCTCTGTGGACCCTGGAAAATGTCAGGGATTTGTGACAGGCTGAGAATGTAGGAGTTGTGGACACTCCCTGGGAATTGTGTGCAGAACTGCAGAATGTGATTGCTCTGGTCGCAGATGCACTGAATACTCAGTGATTGGAAACCTTAGTTTGGAAACCTAAGTTGCCTTAGTTGACTGCTTGTTGCTATGGAAAACTCCATGTGAGTGCAGTTAATGGCACCCTGCACCCTGTGAAAAAACAGATCGGCACAAATCCCAGCACTCTTGCTTCTTGGCTTGCCGGATACTCTGTGTCCTGCGATTCTTGTGCCTCCTTTCTCCCCTGCACTCTTTCCCATGACCTAGGATTCTCTAGCCTTCCTTCTATGCCGCACTGTTCCTCTTGCCTCACTTCTTCTCTTGCATAGTTGTCCATGCCTCAGAGTTCTCTAACCTCCCTTCTATCCTGCACTATTCCTTGTGCTAATGTGGAGATGCCGGTGTTGGACTGGGGTAAAACAGAAAGAAATCTCACAACACCAGCTTAAAGTCCAGTAGGTTTATTTGTAGCAAATGCCCCAAGCTTTCGGAACATGCTGTTCCTTTGTCAGGTGGGTGGAACTCCCACTAGTAATAATATTGGTACTGATAAGTTTGAATTGATCAGGTGAATAAATTTAAACAAACTCCTAATATCAGTGGCACTATCTGTCTTTAGACACCATGTATTAATCTGGATCAGCACTGTGGATGTGCAGATACTGGTCGAGATTTTTGACACCCAATAAGGATAGGCATGTTCGTTGGCATGACTGGAAAATATTGTGAGATGACTCAAGCAAGTTTCCCAGCAGTGTAAATTCAGAACATGTTTCCCCCTCCCCACATCAATGACAGGTCGTGTTTCCCATCATTGAATGTCAGGAATATAATTATAATAAATGTTCATTTTATTATAATGGCCACATACCAGAATCATTCCCCCATGCGACTTTAAGCTGGTGTTGTGAGATTTCTTTCTATTCCTGTGCCCTAGGGTTCCCCCGCCTGCTGCCTTCTCTGTATTATTGTCTGTGCTGTGGCATCACAAGGCAATCACAAAGAAACTGCTATCAATATTTGCCGGTGAATCCCCGAATCTGTGAAGCTGCCTCCTTGCATTGGGTTTCTCGTGAACATTGTGTTAGGTTGAGTGCATTCACTTCCAAGTTCCCTTCAAAATTCAGGTCACCATGTGCACACCTTTTAAAAACAATTGTAAGTCATGCCACTCTGAAATCATGGTAATTTGGGAGTTAATTTTGGCATGGGGAATGATTCTGGTTTGTGGCAATTATAATAAAATGAACGTTTATTATAATAATATTCCTGACATTCAATGATGGGAAACACGACCTGTCATTGCTGTGGGGAGGGGAGAATCACGTTCTGAATTTACATTGCTGGGAAACTTGCTTAAGTCATCTCACAACATTTTCCAGTCATGCCAACGAACATGCCCGTCCTTATTGGGCATCAAAAATCTCGGCCAATATCTGCACATCCATAGTGCTGATCCAGATTAATACGTGGTGTCTAAAGACAGATACTGCCACAGATATTAGGAGTTTGTTTAAATTTATTCACCTGATCAATTCAAACGTATCAATACCAGTATTATTACTAGCAAAGAGATGGTGCCAGGCTAACTGAGAAGCACATTTTGTATAGTATCTACTCATTTTGTCTGAAGATCTTGCTTCTTCTGGATGATAATATTTTGAAATCTGTTTTGTTTATTTACAACAAAATGATTCTCTCACTTAAATTTTATCAAAAACTTTGCATTGCCTTTCTTAGCAATTTCATGATAGAGTAAGGTCAGTTTTTATGGTGCTACAGCCCAAAGGCCTTGTGCGCCTTGGCTGTGACTGCACAAGCCATTTCATGTGGACTCCTTACGCTGAATTTTCTCATCACGTCGGTCTGGGCTGGGTTCCCAAAGTGAATGAACAGTGATTGACCGACTGTGCTGTAGGGCCTACGACTGGTTAGTAAAACCTGAAAGTTTGGGATTGTCCACAGATTTCAAAACACTCAAAGGATTAGTGGAACTGTAGGTGATAGATTTCACAATTGGGTATAAACTGCCAAAATCTCAAGAGTTTTTTAATCACGCCTCTCTCCCGCAGTTTAGTGACAAAGCTAATAATTTCTCCCAGCTCCAACTTTCCATTTACTATAAAAGTTAATAACACAAGTGGTCTGTGTCTGAGCACCCCCAGGACCACTGTGTCGCCTGTCCTTCTGGCACACTCCCTTCATATTGTTTTAATTTTTATTTAACATTTCCTTCTTGCTTTTTAGATGCCTACTTTGATTTGGCCTCAGTCTGAGCCTATATGATGTTATTTAGAATGGAGCAGAGCTGTAAGGCACCTTCCGGGCCCAAAATAAGCAGAATGCTGTGTACTTTGTTTTTAAAAATCTTTCTGTGTATTTTATGCTATCAAAGCACAACACTTCAGTGTTGGAGAATGAAACATTTTGCAATCCAGAAACCTGACCGTGATTTTAAATTTGCTATGGCTTTGCTTTGGTTATTTGTTATTGTTCAGGGTGAATGGGATGTAGAAACTTAATGCTTACTTTCACCCTGAGGCAACCCATGATCACACCCAGAATGGAATGGAGTCTCATTATAATCTTTAAATCAGGGTCCTATCAAACACTCCTCAGGCACAGTGAATTTGAACTAATTCATTTTTGTGAATATATCTGTTTCACTGGTTACATATCCCATGCGTTAGTATTAACTAAAATACTTAATTTAATGGAAAGTACATAGTTCTTAACATGTAGTCGGCGTTCTTTCTGTCATGTTATTGCAAAGACCTATATTACTAGACCAGGCTTCAGAATTGCCATTCAAAATTCCTTATTTATTCTTTTAAAACTATGATCTGGACAAAAAGGAGCAAATATCATTAGCTGAAATGTTTAATTCTGTTTCCTTAATATTCCTAGGCCTGATGACTGGTTGTAATAATATAGTCACTTGTCTCTGATTATATTCTGCCCATCAATGGATGGAGTTTTAAAGCAAATCAACACAAAAACTATTATTAAAACATAGTAATACATTTGCATTTCTTTAAATAATTAAGATTTCTTTAAATAATTAGCCCTAAACTATATGAATATATATATTTTGACAACATTACAATGAACTTTAGACATGAAAAATTCTCAAGAATTGTTTGTTGGATATACTTTTAAATTATGTTACATTTATATCCATGTATGTATCCTGAGATTCTGTGTTCAGTATTAGGATTGAGTAAAATCAGGAAAACGTCAGGATATATACCGGTGATGAGGAAGAACTGTAGGAAAAGAGATAATCAGCCATGGATATCGAAGGAAATAGAGGGTATCAAATTGAAAGAAAATGCATACGAAGTGGCAAAGATTCGTGGGATAGTAGAGGATCGGAGGATCTTTAAAGGTCAACAGAAAGCCATAAAAACATATAGCAAAAATTTCTACAAATATATTAAAAAAAGGGTGGCTAAAGTAAATATTGGTCCTTTAGAGGATGAGAAGGGGGTTGTAATAACTGGAATTGAGGAAATGGCTGAGGCATTTCGTGTTTTCACAGTGGAAGACACAAATAACATGCCAAAAATTGATGACAAGAAGGCTGAGCAGGTGAAGAGCTAGCGACTATCATCACTAAATAGGTAGTGTTGGGCAAGCTAATGGGGGATAAAGGTAGACAAGTCTCCTGGTCCTGATAGAATGGATCCCAGGGTACTAAAAGAGAAATAACAAATGCACTAGTGGTAATTTACCAAAATGTGCTGGATTCTGGGATGGTTCTCGCAGATTGGAAAATAGCAAATGTGACACCATTTAAAAAAGGAGATAGACAAAAGGTGGGTACCTATTGGCCAGTTAGCTTAACTTCCATAGTGGGAAAATGCTTCAATCTATCATCAAGGAATAAATAGTGAGACATCTGAATATAAATTGTCCCATTGGGAAAACACAACATGGGTTCATGAAGGGCAAGTCATGTTTGACTAATTTACTGGAATTCTCTGAGGGCATTACATGCACAGTGGTCAATGGGGAACCTGTGATGTAGTGTATCTGGATTTCCAGAAACCATTTGACAAGGTGCCGCACCAAAGCCTGCCACACAAGGTAAAGGTGCATGGTGTTATGGGTAATGTATTAGCATGGATTGTTTAACTAACAGAAGCAAAGAGTGGGCATAAATGGGTGTTTTTTTGGTTGGCGATCAGTGACTAGTGGTGTGCCTCAGGGATCAGTGTTGGGATCTCAATGCTTTACAATTTACATAGATGATTTGGAATTGGGGACCAAGAGTAGTGTGTCAAAATTTGCAGATGACACTAAGATAAATGGTAGAGCAAAGTGTGTAGAGGAAAGTGAAAGTCTGCAGAGGGACATAGATAGGCTAAGTGAGAAGGCAAGGGTCTGGCAGATGGAGTACAATGTTGATAAATGTGAGGTCATCCATTTTGGTAGGAATAACAGCAAAATTGACTATTATTTAAATAGTCAACAAAATGCAGCATTCTGCTATGCAGCGGGACTGGGGTGTCTTTGTGCATGCATCACAAAGGTTAGTTTACAGTGCAGCAGGTAATTAAGAAGGCAAATGGAATTTTATCCTTCACTGCGACAGTGATGGAGTTTAAAAACAGGGAGGTTATGGTCCAGCTGTAAAAGGTGCGGGTGAGGCCACACCTGGAGTACTGTGCACAGTTTTGGTCTTCTTACTTGAGAAAGAATATATTGGCACTAGAGGGGATGCAGAGGAGATTCACCAGGTTGATTCCAGAGTTGAGGGAGTTGGCTTATGAGGAACGACTGAATAGATTAAGACGATATTCATTGGAATTTTGAAGAATGAGATCTTATAGAAACATAAGATTATGAAGGGAATAGGTAAGATAGAAGCAGGGAGGTTGTTTCCACTGGCGGGTGAAACTAGAACGAGTGGGCATTGCCTCAAAATAAGAGGGAGCAGATTTAGGACTGAGTTGCGGAGGAATTTCTTCACCGAAAGGGTAATGAATCTGTGGAATTCCCTGCCCAGAGATGCATTTGAGACTACCTTAATGAATGTTTTTAAGGCGAGGATAGATACATTTTTGAACAGTAAAGGAATTAAGGGTTATGGTGAGCAGGTGGGTAAGTGAAGCTGAGTCCACGAAAAGATCAGCCATGATGTTACTGAATGGCAGAGCAGGCTCAAGAGACCAGATGGCCTACTCCTACTCTTAATTCTTATGTTCTGATTGTTATAATTGTGACAGAGCTTCACCTTCATTCATTCATAGCTGTAGTCACAATTCATTAATTGATCTATTCAAAATTTATTGACGAATCTAGTCTTTATTCATTGACTGATCTAGTTTTTATTCATTGATAGCTCTATCGTCCTGACTCATTGATCAACCTCATCATGATTGATGAATAGATTGAGTTCTGATTCCCACACCGCCCCTTCAACAAAGCATTTTCCTACACCTACCCTGCCCTGTGTGTATGTGAATGGAACCCCTAATGTAGCCAGATTCAGGGGAGAATAGGGTAGGGTCAATTTGGTACACCAATCCTTTAATGATTTCAGGGTGTTCGCTCCATGCTTATTCAGGAATCTATCTCAAATGCTGATCATTTTCTATATAAAGACAAATTTTCTGCTATCAGTCCTAAATTTATTTTTTACTACTTAGTACATGTTCCCTTGTTCTGCTTTGGAAACAATTTTAAATTGGGTCTGCCTTTTACATTATATTCATTATTTTACATAGGATGACATAGGATCACATAGGATTACTTAAGGTATCAGGGCAGAAACAATAATTTGGCCCAGCAGTCCATGCCGATGTTCATGTTCCACTTGAGCTTCCTCATATCTATTTTCATCTGATTCTACTACCATGACCATCTCCTTTCTCCCTCATATGCTTGTCTAGTTTCTCCTTAAATGTACCAATACTGTTTGCTTCAACCACTCACTGTGGCAGTGAGTTCCACATTCTCACCATTCTTTGAATAAGCAGTTCCTTCTAAATTCCTGTTGTATTTGTTGGCGACTATATTGTATTGGTGGCCTCTGTTCATGCTCTTACCCACAAGAGGAAACATTCTCTTGTATCCACTGTATAAAAACCTTTCATATAATTCTAAAAGCCTTGATTAGCTCACCCTTAAGTCCTTTTTCAAGAAAAAATAGACGAAGTCTGTCATTCCTTCCTGATATGAATACCCATAGATTTCTGATATTATCCTTGTAAACCTTCTCTGCACCCTTTCTATGGCTGTATATCATTCTTATAATATGGTGACCACAGTTACATGCAGTACTCTCAAGTATGGTCTAACTTTCCTACAATTTCACCCATCTAGAAATTAAGCCTGGCGCATGGCTTGCATTTCTTGTATATCATCTTGCCAACCTGTGGGTCAACTTTTAGTGATTGATCATTCGTAGTTTAGTTTATTTACTTCAATAAGGTCACCTCACAAACAACTTCTTTCAAGATGATGAAAGCAAAATACTATAGGTGATTGAGACCTGAAATAAAAACAGGAAGTGCTGGAAAACCTCAGCAGATTTGGCTGCATCTGTGGAGAGTGAAATAAAGCTAACATTTCAACTCCAATTTGACTCTTCTTCACAGCTCCTGATCTGCTGGAGAGAACCTAGTTCTCTGGTCTACTGTGGCTTTGCTTCACACTGCTTAGGCACCTTCAGTCACTCGGGGGGATGTCAGAGTGATTGACTGAAACGAGAAAATAGGGAAAAAAAAGGTTTAGTTTATTTTTGTGTGATCTTGTTGTAGGCAAAGGGCTACTATCATGTAAAGGTTAACAACTAAAGTAATTGATTTTTTGGCAGAGAATGGATTTGAAAGGGAAGATTTCTATGATGCCATTGGGTGGTGCAAAATCCTCACAGCATGCTGCCGTCTTGCGATGCAAAATCCTGAATGAATCCTTATACGCGGCATGGGACACAGTAGGCGGCAAAGTGGACAGCACTGCTGCCTCATAGTGCCAGGGACCCGGGTTCAACTGCAGCCTCAGGTCACTGTCTGTGTGGAGTTTGCACATTCTCCTTGTGTCTGCATGGGTTTCCTCTGGGTGCGCTGGTTTCCTCTCTCAGTCCAAAAATGTGTGGGTTAGGTTGATTGGCTGTGCTAAATTGACCCTAGTCAATTTAGGTAGTTTGCAGGGTAAATAAGTGGGGTTACAGGTATAGGACCTGGGTGGGATTATGGTTGATGCAGTCTTGATGGGCTGAATGGCCTCCTTCTATGAAACCTGTAGATCTCCCATTACATCACTGGGATGGATATTATCATATGCTACGTCTCACCATTTTGCCTGCTACTTATTTTAACCTTTTTATTTAACCTATAGATTTTTTCCTTCATCTCTCTTATCAGGCTCGAGAGCAGTAAATTGAAATTGACTCAGCGGTTTTGCCACAAGGAAAGGTTCAACCAGCATGAGTGTACAGTGAATGAGCAGCCCTTACCCCGCCCCCGCCCACGATCTCTCAGTTTGGACTGGTAAGTGTGATCTATTGGGAGGCTCCCTTTCATGCAACACTACTCTGGTCACTGCTCCTTTCAATTTTCCTCTTGTGTTCCTTACAAAAACCCAAATATTCAATCTCCTAATAAATCTCCGTACATCCTACATTTCTGATTGCCTCAAGAGTTTCTAGCCCATTTCCAGCTCTAACTCACTCTTTTTTAGATCACAAATCTGTGAAACTCTTCATCACTCTCAGTCTCTCATTGCTTGCACAATTTGCACGGTCTCAAAACACAATACTTTTTCTGTATTAACCTAATTTTCTTCTCTTTCTTGCAAATCATATTGCAAGTCTTACCTTTTGTCTCATCTTCTTGATAAAAAAACATGAAAAGTTAACAAGTAAAAGGACTTCATTTCCAATGTGATGTTTTTCATACTCTGAGAGTCCTTCATTGTGATGTTTGGTTGTTAATGGAATATAGTGTTTAAGATGCAAAGAAAGTTTTTTTACAAAGTATGTTTCATTCTGTAGCTGACATGAATCTGCAATGGAATATGACTGATATGGACCACAAATAGCTAGTTATTTATTGACGGTATAGTTGAAATAGGACAAAATGCAGAACAATGGATATTTGTGAAAAAGTAGCAATTTTTCAAACACTAAAATGAATGTTCTGCTAAGTTACAGCACTGGAAACATCAGTCTCATGCTTTGGAATTGCTAAGTGAATAGCACCTATCATCAATGAGAACAGTACTTTTGTTTGAATTGTATCTGCAATAATAGAAATATGGTGGAAAATAGAACACATCTAGTTTAGGTGTCTAGTATTAACATTGAACATTCATCTGGTACAGAAGGAATCAGAAACAAATGCTCCCTCTATGCTGTCTATCAAACATTCCCAGGATTAATTGAGAGGAAAGCTCTTATTATCATAGGACAAACTGGTAAACAAACCCAACTTTGATTGAGTTTTTCATATTGCACTAGTGTGAAATGTTGAATTTTTCACACCTATCAGTTTTGTGTTCTTGTTGAGTGGGAGCCGTAAATGTAGTGACATTCCCACCCAGAAGGAAAAAAAACAGTAAAACTTGGAAACGACTCGTACTTGTCTGAACTGTAGTTCTATTTTAAGATAAGTCCAATTTGGGCCAGTATCTGTTATTTACATGCTTTTCCTTCCAGGTTTCCCTGCAATGCCACTCTTGTACCCATTCAGTTGAGACATATTTGTTCAGTCAGGAGAGGAGGTTCACATGTTTATGAAGTTACTGTTGTAAGAAGGACAAACTATTCATTCACTCTTTGTATACAGGTGTGCAAACTGTCCATTAAACAGATAAAAGAACAAATAAAATATCATTATTAGAACCTTCCGACCACAGGCACAGCAACAATGATAAGCATTAAAGAAATGGCATGGGTGTTTATGGATATGGTGGAAAATGGTTACAGATGTATCTCAGGGGCAAGCCCCAGGACCTGTATTTAGAATTCGGCTGCTATTTTCTTTTTTATGAAGTCAGTAAAATTTCACAGCTGCGTGGCAGCCCACAAATGAATTACACATGCAACAGGCACTGTTAATTGAACACTTTAAATAACAGATTACAAAATTTCAGCCAAAGAATAAATAAAAGTGAACTTCAAACATTATGTCACAGCAGTCAGTTTTTACCCTGTAATAATATTTCAGTAACACAGTTGGGTCAACAAAAGGAGCTGTTAAGTGGCTTCCCAAGAAAGGTACATGGTTTGTCCTGTCTGAAGTTTTTTTTTCTCTCCATCATCATTCTGTTTTATTTATTCATCGGATGTGGGTGTCGTTGGCTGGGCCTGCATTTATTGCCCATTCATAATTGCCCTTGTTTAGGGGGCATTTAAGAGTCAACCACTTTGCTGTGCATCCAGAGTCACATGTAGGCCAAACCATGTAAGGATGGTAGATTTCCTTCCCCAAAGGACATTTGTGAACTAGATGGATTCTTACAGTAAATGACAATGGTTTCATGGTTAGACTTTTTAATTCCATATCATAGAATCTCTACAGTATAGAAAGAGGCCAAGTCTGCACCGACAACAATCCTACCCAGGTCCTATCCCCATAACCCCACATATTTACCTTGCTGACCCCTCTAACCGACACATCCCGGGACATTAAGATGCAATTTAGCATGGCCAATGCATCTAACCTGCACATCTTTGAACTGTGGGAGGAAACTGGAGCACTTGGAGGAAACCTTCATAGACAGAGGAAGAATGTGCGAACTCTACACAGACAGTGACCCAAGCCGGGAATCGGACCTAGGTCCCTTCGCTGTGAGGCATATATTTCGATGAATTCAAATTTCACCATCTGAATTTGAACCCAGGTCCCCAGAGCATTACCCTGGGTCTTTAGTTATGTTACCATTATGCCATCGTCTCCTAATACCCATGTTGAGTATAGGGCTAACGGGAGGACTTTGAATAGAGTGGAGGAGCAGAGGGATCTAGGTGTATGTGTACATAGATCCCTGAAAGTTGGGAATCAAGTAGATAAGGTTGTTAAGAAGGCATACGGTGTCTTGGCGTTTATTGGTAGGGGGATTGAATTTAGGAGTCGCAGCGTCATGTTGCAACTGTACACAACTCTGTGTGCAGTTCTGGTCCCCACATTACAGGAAGGATGTGGAGGCTTTGGAGAGGGTGCAGAGGAGGTTTACCAGGATGTTGCCTGGTATGCAGGGGAGGTCCTATGAGGAGAGACTGAGGGATTTGGGGTTGTTTTCACTGGAAAGAAGGCGGCTAAGAGGGGATCTTATAGAAACATATAAGATGATTAGAGGTTTAGATAGGGTGGATGGTGATAGCCTGTTTCCTCGGATGGAGAAATCTAGCACGAGGGGGCATGGCTTTAAATTAAGGGGGGGTAGTTATAGGACGGATGTCAGGGGTAGGTTCTTTACCCAGAGGGTGGTGAGGGACTGGAATGCCCTGCCTGCTGCAGTTGTAAATGCGCCTAGTTTGGGGGCGTTTAAGAGATTGGTGGATAGGTTTATGGACGAAAAAGGAGTGGTTTAGATTAGTGGGTCAATGTTTTTTTTTAAAAATAAGACTGGTCGGCGCAACATTGTGGGCCGAAGGGCCTGTTCCGCGCTGTAATGTTCTATGTTCTATGTTCTATGTTCTATCATACTCTCCCCTTTATTCCATTGCCTTTTTCTCTCGATTTTTGATTCTCTTTCCAATCTCTCCTTCTTACCCTTCACTACTTCTCCAATTTCTTGATTGTTTTCATCTCTCTCATTTCTTTCTCTATCCCTCAACCTGACAGACATCATAATTCTCTCCCATCTGTACCTAGGGCCAAATCAAATGACCCATTGTATTCATTCCTGTCACTAAGTTCTTTAAGAAATCGGAGTAGGAATAGACTATTTAGCCTCTTGAATCTGCTCCACCATTGAACTCGATCATAGCTTCAACACTTCAACACCATTTTCCCATGCTATCCCCATATCCCTTGATGTCATTCATAGCTAGAAATCTGTCGATCGCTGGCTCAAACATGCTCAATGACTGAGTTTTTACAGCCCTCTGGGGTCTAGATTGTCCAAGAAATTCCTCCTCAACTCAATCCTACCACTTATTCTGAGACTGCCCGTACGTCTAGAACCACCAGCCAGGGGAAGCATCTTTTCTTCATCTACTCTGCCTAGCCCATCAGGAATTTTGTAAGTTTCAATAAGATTGCCTCTCATTCTACTAAACTCTTGAGAATACAGGCCCAATCTCCTCAATCCCTCCTCAAAAAAATTGATCAGGATCTATTATTACTACATTCCTTTAGTATGTCTATATACAATCATTGTGCTTTAAAGGGTTTGAAACCTACAAGTTCGGATAAGTACAAATTGAACCAAAGATAGGCCTTTTTTCCTGGATCAGGCCAGTTCAGATTAAGTGCTCATTTTCTGTAGACCATTTCAAACAAAACAGGATAGCAAGAGTATCTCAATACATTGTTTTCAATTCGAGGAAGTCGATCATAGGGCTGGATTTTACTGTTCCCTGCCACGCATGATTTTGGCATGTTGGAGATGGGGGAGGGGGTGGCATGTAAAATATGTCAGCTGAGTAACTCACCGCCTCCCTACCTGTAATGACTCAGGAAGCCAGACTGGAGAGGAACATAGTTTATTATTGAATGCAAAATAAAACCACACACTAATCCCTGTCCATATAGTTCAGTAGGCCCAGTCAGAACTCATGTAATGAGTTTTGCTGGGCAGGCCACTGCCTGTTAACAAGGGAAAAATGTGTCCCTCAAAGAGATCAATCAGTGATTCCCCATGGACTGCATTGAGATTATCACACTATCCACCCATAAACCAGTCCTGATAATATTGTGGTGGCGGGTGGTTGGAGGTGGATAGGATGCCCACGACTCCACACAACCTTAGTCCTATTGAGGCCATTAAGGGCCCAAATCTGCCTCCACTGCCACAGTATGCTGGGCATGGAAAGCCACCACAAGAGTGGGAAGGCTTTTTTTTCACGAATGTTTATGAAAAGAGTGGAAGGAAGGCCAGTATACCGTCTGGGGAAATGGCCTGTGTACTCTGGGGACAATTCCCCCTAAGATCATACCACCCCTTTGTGCCTCCGTGTCAGGTCTCTAATATCTGTTAATATTTGTTAGGTGTGTTCAGGAGGGTCTCCTGACACAGATGTGGACAAGCCTACAAGAGGAGAAGCTGTATTCGATCTGGTACTGGCTAATTAACCTGGACAGGTGTCAAATCTCTCAGTGGGAGAACATCTTGGGGATAGTGATCATAACTCTATCTCCTTTACGCTAGCATTGGAAAGCAATAGGATCAGGCAAGTTAGGAAAGTGTTTATCTGGAGTAAGGGGAAATACGAAGCCATCGGGAAGGAAATTAGAAGAGTAAATTGGAAGGAGGTGTTCTTGGGAAAAAGTACCAAAGTAAGGTGGCAGATTTTCAAGGAATGTTTGTCTAGAGTTCTGCATGACAATGTTCTGATGAGACAGGGAGATTTTGATAGGTTATGGGAACCGTGGTGCATGAAAATTGTAATGAACCTAGTCAAAAAGAAAAGTAAAGCTAGGAGATGTTAGGGATCTAGAGGAGTATACGGCTTGTAGGAAGGAACTTAAGAAGGAGGGCCAGAAGGGGTCATGAGAAAGCCTTGGTAGGTAAGATTAAGGAGAACCCTAAGGCGTTCTACAAATATGTGAAGAGTAAAAGGATGAGATATGAAGGAATAGGAACCGTAAAATGTGAAGGTGGGAAAATTTGTACAGAACCGGTAGAAATAGCAGAGGTGCTTAATGAATACTTTACCTCAGTATTCACAGTTGAAAAAGATCTGGGTGGTTGTACTGCAGGCTTGCGGCGGGCGGACTGAAAAGATTGAGTATGTGGACATTAAGAAAGAGGATGTGTTGGAAGTTTTGAATAGCATCAAGATAGATAAATCGCTGGGACCGGATCGGATGTACCCCAGGTTACTGTGGGAGGCCAGGGAAGAGATTGCAGAACCTCTGTCGATGCATTGCATTGTCGATGGAGACAGGAGAGGTTCCTAAGGATTGGAGGATTGCGAATGTGGTTCCTATATTCAAGAAAGGGAATAGGGATAGCCCAGGCAATTACCGACCGGTGAGTCTAACCTCAGTGGTTGGTAAGTTGATGGAGAAGATTCTGAGGGACAGGATTTATGAACATTTAGAGAAGTGTGGTAAACTCAAAAGTAGTCAGCATGGCTTTGTCAAAGGCAAATTGTGCCTTATGATCCTGGTTGAGTTCTTTGAAAATGTGACTAAATACATTGACGAAGGAAGAGCGGTAGATGTGATTTATATGAACTTCAGCAAGGCGTTCGATAAGGACCCCATGCAAGACTTCTTGAGAAAGTGAGAGGACGTGGGATCCAAGGGGCTGTTGCCTTGTGGATCCAGAACTGGCTTGCCTGCGGAAGGCAGAGAGTGGTTGTAGATGGGTCTTTTTCTGCATGGAGGTTGGTCACCAGTGGAGCGCCCCAGGGATTTGTTCTGGGACCCTTGCTGTTTATAATTTTCATAGATGATTTGGATGAGGAAGTGGAGGGATGGGTTGGTAAGTTTGCTGACGACATGAAGGTTGGTGGTGTTGTGGATAGTTTGGAGGGATGTCAGAAGTTGCAGCATGACATAGATAGGATGCAAGGCTGGGCGGAGAAGTGGCAGATGGATTTCAACCCAGATAAATGTGTAGTGGTCCATTTTGGCAGGTCAAATGAGATGAAGGAGTATAATATCAAGGGTAAGACTCTTAGCAGTGTAGAGGATCAGAAGGAACTTGGGGTCCGGGTCCATAGGACACTTAAATCGGCCTCGCAGGTAGAGCATGTGGTCAAGAAGGCGAATGGTGTACTGGCCTTCATCAATCGAGGGATTGAGTTTAGGAGTCAGGAGATAATGCTGCAGCTTTATAAGACCCTAGTCAGACCCCACTTGGAGTACTGTGCTCAGTTCTGGTCGCCTCATTACAGGAGGGATGTAGAAACTATTGAAAGGGTGCAGAGGAGATTTACAAGGATGTTGCCTGGATTGGGTGACATGCTTATGAGGATAGATTGAGGGAGCTCGGTCTTTTCTCCTTAGAGAGACGAAGGATGAGAGGTGACCTGATAGAAGTGTATAAGATGTTGAGAGGTGTAGATTGGGTGAATTCTCAGAGGCTTTTTTCAGGGGCTGGAATGGTTGCTATGAGAGGACACAGATTTAAGGTGCTGAGGAATAGGTACAGAGGAGATATCGGGGTATGTTTTTCACTCAGAGGGTAGTGGGTGAGTGGAATTGACTGCCATCGGTGGTGGTGGAGGCAAACTCATTAGGGTCTTTTAAGAGACTTCAGGATGAGTACATGGGACTTAATAGAATTGAGGGTTATAGGTAAGCCTAGTAGGTAGGGATATCATTGGCGCAAATAGTGGGCGGAAGGGCCTGGCTGTAGTTTTTCTATGTTCTATGTTCTATCTGCCTATTCCCAATCCCCCTGATTCCCCTCCACCACTCAAAAAGAGCAGACATTACTGCATCCGGCATCCATAACACCTCTTTTTGGAGCCTTCTTGTAGTTCCAGTAGAGCTCACTATCTCTGGCACTATTGGGACTGCAGATTGGCTGGCAACTCGAGAGCTGAATTTCTTGCCACTGAGGGGTGGAAGTCTGAACCTCAGCTTGTTAAGACCACCCTCATTGTATTATCATCACGGGAGACCCTTTTGAAAGTCAGTTATTTTTCCAACTGACTTATTCTGGGGGCAGGAAAGGAAGAAGTGTGTGGGAAGTGGGGGCAGGTTGGCAGGTGAGCGGTACACTCGCTCCTCCCTGAAAGCCCAGCATTCAAACATTGATTATGAAGCATATGGAGAGAATGATCGCATCAGTGTTCTGACGAGTAAAATATTCCAGCTTGCAGCCAGAATCAACATGCATTTTACAGTTTACTTCACTGGATCAGATAGAAAACAAAGAGATGAATATATTAAATATTTAAATATAGTTTTTACACTTTACAATTGACTTGATTTATGCACCAAAAGCTCAATTAAACTATTGCTATGTTAAGAAATATATAGGACAGTTTATTATTTTTATTTATGTTCCAATTCAGATAGACAAAACTGAGCCAATTATTGTTGCAATGGTTGCTACATGCTACATTACATATAATCCTAATGCTTGAAATGCTTCAAATAGTGAATAAGAATAGTCTGCCTTTCAATTCACATCAAACAGGGAGATGATAGCAAAGTCTGTCAGGATGAACTTTAGCTGGACAGCAGATGAATAGGACAGACTCCAAAGGGCTCATCAATGCAATCATCTCTGAAAAAAAGGCTAATACCATCCATTTCCACTGAGAAATGATTGCTTCAGTTAACCTTCTTTTACTTCTCTCAATTCAAGGTGCAAAATCTTACCAAAAATTGACAGACTGTTAGTTCAGGCACGAGAAATGGAGTGATTCCCACCAGTGATACCGACGTGTTTTTGGGCCAAATCTTATGCTTCGTTAGCAATAGTTTTTATGATTCATGAGTTTCACGATGCTCCAGTAGCGTGTTCCCTCTGATTCGCTTATCTTGCAATGACTTAACTGCTGCAAGCACTGGGGAGTTCCTTATAAACGAGCCCCCAGCACTTGTTCTACGATGACTACAGGAGATGGCAGGCAAGAAGGCAGCACTACGTTTTCAGACTGGGCCCTCGCCAGGATGCTGGATGAAGTGGAGCAGAAGCGAAACACACTCAACTCCCACTCCAGGAGTCGGTTTTCCAGCAGGGTCACCACCTCCAGCTGCGATGCAGTGACAGCCCTGGCCATTGCAAGCACACTCCAAATGGGACTGCAGTGTTGGAAGAAGATAAATGATCGTTTCTCAGCCAGGGTAAGTGGACCACCCCCAGTCTCCCACTGGATCCACTTGCACACTTCTTGCACCCACAACCCTTTCTCTCAGTCAACCACCTTGACCTTTGCCAATACCAGCTCCTCCCTCCCTCTCACAATCACCATGTTTCTCCAGAGGTTGCTATGCTTCTCACAATCCAGCTCCTACCCAAGCCCCAATCCTGTACCTGCCACACCTCATCGCCATCTTAAATGTCAACACTCCCACCTACACTCTTCCTCTCTGTGTCATTGCAGGACAACAGGAGTTATGGCACAGCCAGCTGGAGTCATGCCCAAGCTGAGAACCTTCACATGTGTTGAGGAGCTGGGGAGGAGGAAGAGCCTGTCTGCACTGCTGGTGAACTGGGAGCAGCAGAGAAACATGAGAATCCTTAAGACATAGGCTGTCATTCCTCACGTTTCAGTGAGTAATCAGCATTCCCTCTGTATCCCTGTAATATACTGATGCCATGTGCCTTCTCTTGCAGGCCAGCCAGTGGAACAACCTCACACTCCCTGAACCCAGCGGACTCCAGCAGTTCAGAGGCGGACATCTCCCACCCGCTGTTGAAGAGGCATCACAGCTTTCACCTGCACTTGGCACCAATGCAGAGATTCACACCTCAATGGGTCCAATAAGTAGGCAGGCTTCTGGGTCACTTGCCGGTGAGCGCCTCTGAAGATCCACAACAGGCAAAGGCAGGGACATCCCAGGGAACCAGCATTCAAAGGGATGCTGGAGCCCAGGATTCTGCCGAGCTTCTTGCCAATGATGTGCCCCAGGGCCCAGTCATCCTGTAGCTGCTGGAGTGCAAAGCCAGAGTTGTGAGTATCAGTAGGGGATTACTGCATCCCTCCTTGGAGTGCATGGCCAATTGGAGGAGTCCTGTCGCCTTCTATCCAAGAAAATGGTGCCGTCACTGCAGTACAGCGAGGCCAACACTGCAAGATTGGTGTCCGCAGTGGAGGGTGAGGAAGATTAAGAAAGCATAGGAATTTAGTGGGCACGGGTGAATATAGGCACTTGTGTAGAAAGGTCACCATGTTTTTTTGAACGTTTGGCAATAAATTTCACTTTGTTCACCACAGTGCTCCACCCTGTCCATGCCACCTAGCTTGGGGGACCACTGTGCTCACCAGGTGCCTCATCCCTGTAGAATGTGAGAACTAGTGCTATGTCCCTTCCACTCTCTTGCCAGCCTCCACTAAAGGATGATACTCCCTCAGTTGCATTATGGACAGGAACCCAGCAAGGAGCCTTCACAACTCCTTTAAAGCAAGGGGCACCCTGACATGAAGTGAAGGTAAGGCCTGCAAGTGACCCTTCCCAACCCCATTCCCAAATTGGCAATTCTGGGATTCCCAACCCTGGTCTCAAGTTGAACTTATCTGTGTCCCCTGAGTCCTCTCTGGTGTTCCCTGAGCAGTGCACAACATGGATGATAATGGTTGCTTGAGTGCTCACCTCCAAAATCTCCCTCAGTGGTGAAAGCACCAGGTCCATGCTTATGTAGAGTTATTGTAAATAGTGCCGGTGTGACATCATGCTGGTGCCTGCTACTGAAAAATCAATGAAAGGGAAGTTCCAGAGAGATTGCTCACTAATGACATCCTTCAGGTCACGTGGATAGTGGTTGCATGCTCTGTCCTCCACAACCCAGCACAGCATGTGAGGTGACATGGTGGAAGAGGAGGAATAGGTGACTTCACTGGAGGAGGAAGAACAGGATGGGGTTGAGGAGAAGCCCAAGAAGGGACCTGAAGGACGCTGGACAGGCAGCAGTGGCCAGTGTCCAACAGGGCTCGAGGACCAGCGATGCTCTCAGTTTCCAGATTTGGCACCTAAGAATCTGTTTGTCCATAGTTCAAATCCACCTCAGCTCTTATCCTCGAACCCTGCCTTGCTCAGTCCCTTGCTTCCCCCTTCCCGTAACCCTTTCCTCCCTTCCCATGCAACTTGTTCCCCAACTTCCTCTGAACCTTGTCACTCCTTCCCTTCAATCTTTCCCCCATCCATGACCAATGCTCTCTCTCCTCTCCACCAAGGTCAACTTGACATTACACTAGAGTGATGTGCCTGAGTTGGCAGTGTCAGCAGGACTCTTTGCAAGGCAGGAGGGTGATGATAACTCGCTGTGAGGAAAGCTGTAGTGCTCCTCAGATCTTGAGAAGTCTGACCCCTTTTTTCCTGATGACAGAGCACTGACCTCCCGGCTGATTCCCAAGTGTACAAGGGAGGCGGAGTGGGTCACTTTCTTATGGGCCATAGTATGCAGTGGGGTATGAGGGAGTGAGATTCAGCTGCATAGACTGGTGATGCTGTGATACCAGGGTGTCTCAGACTGGTGTTGTCATGGTCTTCCACTTCTGGGTGAGGCTGGAGGGCTTGTGGGAAGATCAAAGGTCCAATGTGCAGACACAGGCTCCCAACTCCCAACCACTCATAGCCGACTTTCGGGTGTTACAGGTGATGCCATGTCATCTTGTTCTGCCCTCTGCCCATGAGATTTGTCGAGGTCAGGAAGGGAGGGTATTCAGAAGTGCTGTAGACTAGAGTCTTCCTGATGGAAGGCCCCAAGATGTGCTCCAATGCTTTCTCCTTGGTCCCCCAAATTATTTACAATTATTTAAAATACTGAACTGAAGGTGCAGACTTTGTAAAGCGAGTTTTTGTGAACTCTTACGTTAAAATCATATAAGCAAACAGCACAGAATGGAGCCATAAAGGCTGGGATTCTCCCAAAAAAGCTGTAAGTGTCGAATTCACGGGAAAACTGGAATGAATCATATTGGTTTTTTCACACTAGAATCTCCCACACTCTGTGCAATGCAGAGGCCACCAGCGTGAATGTCATTAGATTTCAGGGGGCAGAGCCCATTCACACCCGATAGATTGACAGTTCAGGGTCTCTGCACATATGCAGTGGCCATGAACTGTCATCCTCCCAATCGCTGGCCAGCCCAGGACCCCCACAGTGCTCCCCCCCCCAACCCTCCCACAGCCCAGTCGCTGCTCCCATCCATTTGCAGGCCAGTGCTGAACCAACCAGCCCTGAACAACACCCCCCTCCCCCACCCTGGTCCTGGACCACCCAATCTCCAACCACCCCCAGGGAAGACAGACCCCATCACCAGCCTACCCCAACCACTGGCCTCCCTCCAGCCCCTATCAATCGCAATGACAGAGTGGCAGTAGTACCCACTGCCCCTAGGAGGCCCCACTCCTGGCAGACCCCACCCCCTTGGCAGTGCCCCATGCCTGATGAGCAGTGCCTGGGGCACAGGCTGGCACTATCAGGGTGTCCATGCCCGGGGGCACAAACCACCTGCCTGACTCCCTGGTGGGCCTAGATTTTCCCCTCTTCACTCCAGCGGAGTTGTCCCATTAGTTCCCTGAAAGTGGGGAGCTAGTCTGAGCTCCACTGCAGTGAAATACTCCTGGTGGGATGGGAGATGCTAGTGGGCCCAGAGAATTCAGTCCCGGGCCCGCTAATCGCATTTAAATTTGATTAAAATAACTGGTGTTCCTGCCGGTTCCCAGTGAGATTCAGAAGCATTCGGAGATGCTCACGTGGTGGGAACATGTGTGAATCAGCCAATACATGATTCTCCCGGCCCGCCGTGCTATAAAGAATGGCCCAAAGAATAGTTACAGCACAGAATCAAGTTGTACAGCCCATCATGACTGTGCTAGTTCTCTCTCTTGCAAGAGCAACTCAGCCAGTCCACTCTCCTGCTCTTTACCCACAGCCATGCATTTTTTTTCTCTTCAAATAACTATCCAACTAACTCCCCTTTAAAAGCTACGACTGAACCTGCCTCCCTTGTACTCTCAGGCCCCACGTTCCAGACCCTGACCATTTGTTATGTAAAAAGATTTGATTCTTTTACTATTGACCTTATACTAGAGGTCTTCTGGTCCATGACCCTTCCACATTGGGAACAGTTTCTCTCTATTTAGTCTGTCTAGACCCATCATGATTTTGAACACCTCAATCAAATTTCTTCTCAACTTTCTGTTCTTTAAGGAGAACAGTTCCAGCTTCCCTGATCTATCCATGTAACTGAAACTCTTAAGTCGTATCTGCATCCTGCCTAATTCTGAGCACCAAATTTTAAAAACGATGCGAAGGCCTTAGCAAGAATATATCCAGTTGAGACAGGACCAATATTTTATAAAGGTTCACCATAACTTCCTTGTTCTTGTACGCTCCCTTGATTTATAAACTTAAGCAGTCTTATTAACTGCATTCACAACCTGCTGTGGGATTTGTGCATATTTACCTTTGGTATCTCTGTTCTTGCATGCCTTTTAGAAGTATATCCTTTAGTTTATATTGTCCCTCCTTGTTATTTCTATCAAAATGGATCATTTCACATTTCTTTGCATTAAATCTCATCTGCCATGTCCCACGCATTTCACCAACTTGTCTGTGCCCAGTTGAAGTCTATTACCATTCTCCTTACTGAGACAGAAGTACATCACAAATATATATTAGGTAATAACAGCAACTGATCTCTCCATACACATTCCTGCATGGAGACTATAGGTTAAGTCCCAGCATGGAGCTTCACTCACAGGGGTAATTTTGACTTTGGGCAATACTCAGAGTAACAATTAGTGATTCAGCCACTGTTATATTGAAGTTATTGGAAATGAAAAATGAGAGAGATATACAACAGGAATCTGGTTCAATATTATCTGCTGTACACTATCCAAGTTACTCCAAATTGCAGTGCAAATTGGTAAATTGGGTGCAGTGATCCAAATTTTCTGGGAGTTAATCTGGCAAATGTAATATCTTGACCTGTCTGCCTCATGTGTCTTTTAATTACCACTTGTGTAGCAGTGAGTACTTCTTCATTAAGGCAACAATGCTGAGTGCATTGATGTGAGATGAATGACCACTCCACCTTGTCTTGGCCATGCTGTATGGAAAGCGAGGCCACATTGAGCCAGTTAACGGGCCTGCATTTACCATAAAGTTGAGCCCATTTTTGGGCATGAAAACTTGGTAAAGTCGACCATGAAGCGAGTAGCGTGATCCGCACCCACCTCCATGTTGGTTCCCCTTTTACCAAGGCCAGAAAATGACCTCAATCAGGACCGCACCTGAAATATGGACGCGATGGCCATTTAATGCATTTGCATGCATTTAAACTGATTTAATGGGCTGCACGTCCGACCATACCAGGACTTCTCCCTTTACCACTGCGTTCGTCCATCCAGAATTGGCGCAAAACAGACATGCTCCATAAAAGTCCGATGCACGTGCTCAAGTTAGTGAGGAAGTAAGTGCCGAGTGTCCGATGGCTTTCTGCTTGAGATGGGGTGTGGGTGGGTCCGACAGCTCTCTGCTTGAGATTGGTGGGGGGGAGTGGGATTCTGCTGCCACTCTGCCTGAGATCAATGAAGGGGAAGGAGGGGTTCGCTGCCACTCTGCCTGAGATCAGTGAAGGGGAAGGAGGGGTTTGCTGCCACTGTGCCTGAGATCAGTGAAGGGGAAGGGGGTCCATTGTCACTCTGCCTGAGATCAGTGAGGAGGAAGGAGGGTCCACTGCCACTCTGCCTGAGATTGGTCTGGGTGGTGGGAGGAGGTGGGGGGATGAGAGGGTAAGTAACGTTTTGAAGGTGAGGCAATGTCTATGGAGGCCAGGATGAGCTGCATTTTATCATTCTTTTTTCTGCACGTGCATGGTTGGAGGCACTGATCGGAGCTGCAGGATTCTGGGCTTGTTAAGCCCCGCTCACAGGCTTGTGCACTGTGTTTCAGAATTGCTGATATCTTTTCAGGCAGTGTGCATATAGGGCCTAAAAGTTTGATCTGAAACACTCCCAATTTCAAGTTCGCCAGCATTTAGAATCAAACTGGTAAAATAGGGCCTTATGTTTGTAATTCAGACTCAGTTATCTTTTGATATGTCGAGTCAACAAGAAAGAATGAAGAATAAGAAGTCCAACAGGTAGACAAATTTTATAAGTTAGTAAGTATGTTATTATCGGATGGAAAACGCAACAAAGAATAAGACAAAGATTTGGAATAGCCAAAGGTGCATTTTAAAAAATGAAAATGATTATGATCAACTGAAAATTAGTTACAAAAATAAAACTAAGAATCCTGGCATGTAACACCACACCAATTTTTACATATGGAAGTGAATGTTGGATGATTGGTGAAGCAGTGCAGAGAAGAACTGAACCTGCAGAGGTTTCTGAGGCGAGTAATAAAGATATCTTGGAAGTCACACTACCAAAGAAGAGATGCTAATAAAATCTGAGACCGAAAGAACTCTGCTGACCAAGAACAGGAGGAGACATTGGAATTTCTTGGGAAAATATAAAAAAAACACGATATAGAATGTCTGATCCTGAAAGATCGCTGGTTAAAGAAGTTGAAGTAGACAAAGAAAGATCTTTCTAAAGAATCTCACAAAATGGATGAATGTCTACCAGTTAAGATGATCCACACTTCCTGAGCATGATTAACGTGGAAGTCCATGGTCCCCAACATCTCTTAGGATAAGGTACCTTAAGAGAGAGAGAGAGAGAGGGAGATTCAACTAAGAGCAGCAGTGATAGAATAATGAGAGTGAATAACTTGTAATGTCTCTACATCCCTAGCCTTAGCAACACTAGTGCCTTGGAAAAATGAAGGGATGCATCACTGACATAAAAGCATAGATGCACCTGAGTGGAGCTGAGCTCTACACACTAGAGTTTCCTGTATTTCAGCAGCTGTGGAACCCTCTTCCAGTCAGAGTCAGTGCCAACTAAAAAGAAGGGAAATACATGAAGTTCGGTGGGGAGGGGGGGAAGAATTAAAAAATAAATTAGGAGAACTAAGAAGGAGCATGAAAAATTATTGGCAAGCAAAATAAAGGAAAATCTCAGTATTTTATAAGTATATTAAGGGCAAGAGGGTAACCAGGGAAAGAGTAGGGACCAAAGTGGCAACCTGTTTGTGGAGCTGAAAAACGTAGGTGAGACATTAAGTAAGTATTTTATCTGTGCTCATTATGGAGAAGGATGATGTAGGTGCACAAAGCAGGGAGTGGGACTGGGATATAACTGAACATATTAACATCGAGAGGAAGAGATGTTAACGGTTTTAGTAGGCTTAAAAGTGGTTAGATGAGATGAATCCTAGACTGCTACATGAGGCAAGAAATGAGATCGCAAGAGCTCTGATGCTAATTTTCAAATAATCTCTGACTACAGGAGCGGTAATGCCAGCGTTGGACTGGGGTAAACACAGTAAGAAATCTCACAACACCAGGTTAAAGTCCAACAGGTTTATTTGTAGCAAATGCCACAAGCTTTCAGAACTGGCTATTTGGAACAGCCAGTTCCGAAAGCTAATGGTGTTTGCTACAAGTGAACCTGTTGGACTTGGTGTTGTGAGTCTTCTTACAGGAGAGGTGCCAGAGGACCGCTAATGTAGCGCCATTATTCAAGAAGGAAAATAGGGTAAACCAGGTAATTACAGACCAGTAAATCTAAAGTTAGTAGTAGGGAAATTATTGGAAACAATTCTGAAGGACAGAATTAATCTCCACTTGGAGAGGCAAGGATTAATCAAATATAGTCAGCATGGCTTTGACAGAGGGAGATCACGTCTCACAAATTTGACTGAATTTTTTGAGGAGGTGACCAAATGTGTAAATGAGAACAGTGTAGTTTATATAGTATACATGGACTTCCGTAAGGCTTTTGACAAGGTCCTGCATTGGAGACTGATCAAGCAAGTAAAAGCCAAAGGCAATTTGGCAAATTGGATCCAAAATTGGCTTACTGGCAGGAGGAAGAGGGTAATGGTCTAAGGTTGTTTTTGTGACGGGGAGCCTCTGTCCAGTGGTGTACTTAAGGAATTGATGCTGGGTGCCTTGTTATTTGTAGCCTACCTTAATGATCTAGACATGAATGTGGGGGATATGATCAGTAAGTTTGTAGATGGCATGAAAACTGGTGATGTGGTAAATAGCAAGGAGGAAAGCCTGAGGTTACACGATGATATAAATGGGCTGATCAGATGTGCAGAACAATGGCAAATAGAATTTAACTTTGAAATGAGAGATGATGCATTTTTGGAGGACTAACAAACCATGGAAGCACAGAAGACCAGAGGGACCTTGGGATGCATGCCCAGAAATCCCTGAAGGCAGCAGGACATGTAGATAAGATGGTAAAGAAGGCCTATGGGATACTTGCATCTATTAGCTGAGGCATGAAACATAAGAGCAGGGAGGTTCTGGTAGAGCAGTATAAAACGCTTGTTAGGCCACAGCAAGAGTACTGTGTGCAGTTCTGGTTGCCACGCTATAGGAAGGATGTGATAGGCTAAGTTGTTTTTATTAGAGCAGAGAAGGCTGAGGGAGAGCTCATGTAGGTGTACAAAATTATGAAGGACATAAGGGTAGATAGGAAGAAACTTTTCTATTTACTAGAGGAGTCAATAACCAAGGGCATAGATTTAAGATAAGGAGCAGGAGATTCAGAAGGGATTTGAGAAAAAGCTTTGGTGAGAATCTGAAACTCACTGCCTGAAAGGTGGAAGAGGGGGAAACCCTCACAACACTTAACAAGCATTTGGTTGAGCATTTGAAACACCACAGCATACAAGGCAACAGACTAAGTTCTGGAAAGTGGGATTAGAATAAATGGGTTTTTGATGGCTGGCACAGACAAGATGAGCTAAAGAGCCTCTTTCTATAATTCTATAACATTGGATCAAAAAAGAAGAAATTAAGCTAGACTTGAACTGGTAACATTGGTGAATACAAATACGGCAGAAGCTACAGGAGAGGAATCAAGGCAGCAGTGCATGACTAGTGTTCAATTAGAGCATTAAATCTTATTGAGAAAGAAACTATCCACACACAAATGGGAATTTATACAAATTCCTATTTGTGTGTGTGATCTCAGGCTTTCTGCAAGTAAAGGGCTCACCTGAGGAAGGGTCAGAAACCCAACAGCTAGTGGCTTTTGCTACCAAATAAACCTGTTGGACTTTAATCTGGCGTTGTGAGACTTCTTACTGTGTTTACCCCAGTCCAATGCCAGCATCTCCACATCATGACCAAGAGACACAGTCAGGGGAAGTACCTGTATGTTGGTAGTTGAAAAATCATGGGGCATATTGGATGGGCTCATGGGTGGGATCTTGAAAGGTCAAAGTCAAGAAGCATGTGGCCTTGGGAACGGAAGAGGTCAGGTCGACAAAGAGTATTGAGACATCAACATTAAAGAGTTCAGTGGGGAGGACAGGAATATCAACATACACAATGATCAGATAATGGAGGCTGGATACTGATAGGAGAAATAAGAATTTGGAGGCTGAAGACATTTGGCATGACCATGGGTCTACAGAAGATGGAGCCCATAATGGAGATGAGCAAAAGACAATGTCACAGATGCTTTTGCTTGCCCGGGAATATGGTAACTCATATTTGTCACATTCCCAGTGAGAATGTCTTACTTCAAAAACTATGAGGGCATCCATTACCATTTTCTCTTAAGGTTACTGCTGAACTCTTTTTTATCCTTCCAGAGCTCCATGCTCTTTTGGGGATCTTTATGGAATTTCAGAATCAGCGGACTGATGAGAGTGATGAGATGAGAGTGATGAGAGTGATGAGTGCAGAGGAGGTTTACTAGGCTGATACCGGAGTTGAGGGGGTTGAGCTATGAGGAGAGGCTGAATAAACTAGGCTTGTACTCGTTAGAGTTTAGAAGAATGAGGGGAGATCTCATTGAGACGTATAAGATGATGAATGGGATGGATAGGATAGAGGTGGAAAGACTCTTCCCGCTCAAAAAAGACAGTAGGACTAGGGGGCACAGCCTCAAGATAAAGGGGGGGCGGTTCAGAACGGAGTTGAGGAGGAACTTCTTCACTCAAAGGGTGGTGAATCTCTGGAATTCTCTGCCCGTTGAAGTGGTGGAGGCTGCCTCGCTAAATATTTTTAAGAAGCGGGTTGATGGGTTTTTGATAAGAGAGGGGATTAAGGGTTATGGGGAGAGGGCGGGAAAGTGGAACTGAGCCACGACAGATCAGCCATGATCTTATTGAATGGCGGGGCAGGCTCGAAGGGCCAGATGGCCTACTCCTGCTCCTATTTCTTATGTTCTTATGTTCTTATGTTCTTATGTGATGACCATTGCCCTTTTCAGTAAAGCTCACCATTGCATTGAGTTCAGCAGAACTTGCTGTCAGAGCAAGGGGATTTGCAGTGATCTCAAGTTTTCTGCAAGTATAGGGCAGCATTAGCTGTGGCCTTGACAGTTCCTTGGCAGCAGCCTGTGAGATTCATTAATAGAAAAGGATTTCACTCCTGAAACACCCAGCTAATCTGTGAACATGGAAAGCAAAGCATGTATATTTGTGCTAGGTACTTGGAGAGTTCTCTGAATTCTTATATCTTGAGTCGCGCACAATGCCTGAGATCTTTGAGTGCCCTTGGCGGATCGAGGGTTGGCTCCTCAATGATAAGGGGTACCCAAAAGATGTGGCTATTGGACATCAGTTTGTCTTTCACAGAGGGGAGATACAATGTTATATATTCAGCCAGAAGGTTCTTAATAGAGCAGTCTATTGGCCTCTTAAAGATGTGTTTCAGATGTTTGGACGAATTAGGAAGGGCTCTCCAATACTCACCCATAGATGGTATCCTGCCTAATCATCATTTGCTGTGCCCTGCACAATCTACTGCTGAAAAGGAGTGATGATTTTCAACAGGGAGACATGAAAATGCTATGTGTCACCTTGGACAAGGAAGACATTAAAGGGGATAAATTTGAAGGGGCAAGGAGCCAGACAAGTCATATGAGGATGCCATTGCATGAGTATAACGCGGAAAATGCACCTGTGACAACATACATTGAAAATAGAAGCAGAAGTAGACCATTCAGCCCATTGAGCCTGCTCTACCTTGCAAAACGATCATGGCTGATCATCAAATTCAATATCCCCATATCTCTTGATCCCTTTATCCCCAAGAGCTATCTCTAATTCCTTCTTGAAATCATACAACATTTTGGCCTTAACTACTTCCTGTGGTAGTGTATTCCACAGATTCATCACTCTCTGGGTGAAGAAATTTCTTGTCACTTCAATCCTAAAAGCTTTACCCCATATCCTCAAACTATAACATCTAGTTCTTGGCTCCTCCACCATTAGGAACATTCTTTCTGAATCTACCCTGTCTAATCCTGTGTATAAAATTCCAGGAGGAATAAGATGAAGATAATCTAAGTTAAAGTCACTTCATGCTTTGATGTTAGGGAGACAATAAGAGCTTCACTGTCATCCTCAACATTTCATGTAAGGTCATCAATTTCAAAATGATTAGGGAGGCAGCAAAAGTCATCTTCTACCCTGATGATAGGAGACGTTCTTGGAAGGTGCAGTATTCCGAGGAATATGTGGCCACGATGTATTGGGATAAACACTCCACAAGAGCACATCCTTGAGCACCTACATATATTGCTGTCTTTTCAATCATGGCGTTAAAAAGTCAGTGGCCATGGCAGCCTTCAAGAGGTAGAAAAACTATTGCACACATTGATGCACTCATGTCAGTATGACAACAGCTTAGCAAAGCGACTCTCAGGTTAGGAAGATAAAGTAAAGGTCCAAGTGCATATCTGACAGTGGCTGCCACCATTTCCATGGAGACTTTGATGCGCTCACATGCCAGAGCCACGACATCAGACAGAATGTGAATGGACTCTGGCAGCCTCTGATAACCCGGCCTGATGTTTCCCTGCCTGTTCTTGTATCTCCAATATTTCTCTTAAGGCTGATTGCAGAGGCTGATCATCAGACTTGGAATCTGCAGGAGCCTAGTCTCCAGCAGTCCTTCGAGTGTTGGGCTGAGTGATCTGGAAGATGTTCTCGGCCTTGGCTGTAATTGACAAAATAGATCATTAGTGGTTGATTAGGCAGGCTCTCACACTTTGGATCACTCACAATCATTGTCTGCATATAGCCATTGTATACTGGATGGACCCATAGTAGTTTGTTTATGGGAGGCCGATCTCACCTACTGTGCAGGAATGATCTCTGTCCTCTCCAGCCAGCTCTGCAGCTTGTTCCTCGTAGAAGAAGTCCTCAACTCCAGGGTCTTCCCTTCTGTTGTTGTTTTCTCTTTTTCTTTGTGGAAAATCTTGTCCTGCACACAGACAGATGGATTCAACGTGAGTTGTTCAGAAGCATCCCTGCCTGTTTTGTGTGCTGAGCCAAGTGAAAATACCATTTGTGCAGGATTTTACATTAAATGGTGCTCTTAAAGTGGCTGGCAGACAGTCAGCGCGATGTCTCATCTGCTGATTGTGTGTGACTTCCCTATGCACTCTAACTCTTAGACTCCCTTATGATAGTGTGAATTTGAGGCAAAAAGCAGATCAGATCATTTCTTGCACTGCAGGGTGGTCCTTTTCTGTGGCCCACTGGCACTGACTTCCTTGGTTCCTCCCAGGCTGTTGCGGTGAAGTTGGTGGACCTCCTGTTCCCATCTTTCAAAATGTGGACCTTCCACCTTTCTTGGATGGCCTGGAGGAGTTTCTCCAAGGAGGTTTTGCTGAACCATGGAGCAGGGTATTTACTTACTTTGGACACCATTCTACTTTAGATGTTCAGCCCACACTTGGCCTGCAATGTCTGTGTTAGTGTTGTTTAAATATGGTGTCAGAATCTTCAACCCTATGAGATGATAATGGGGCTGATAAATCATTGCCTGGCCTGCCACATAGTTCAACAAGCCCCTCACTGCTGCACAATTAATGAGCTGAATTCTGGAAGGTTTGACATGAAATGTTTCCCACCTGCCGCTGCACTTTGTTTCCAGAAAGGAAAATTCCACCCAGTGCTTCTGACTTGCCTTTTCTCTTCAACTGAGGATTCCATCCCTCCATGATTGACTGGACCTTTTCTGCTCCTTTTTCACACTTCCCATCCCTTCCCCTTCCTTTGTTGAGGTCCAGATCAGAACCTCCAAGGTAAATTATGAAGTTAGCCTAGACCCCAACTTTTACTAGTGATTTTGGCAATAGGGTGAGCATAAGGCGTTTTGTTCCATATATGAGGCAATTGACCCATTAGGAAGCTTTTATCAAAACAAACTTTAGAACACCATTCTAAATGGGCGACGCAGTAGCATGGTGGTTAGCACTGCTGTTTCACAGCTCCAGGGACCTGGGTTTGATTCCCGGCTTGGGTCACTGTCTATGTGGAGTTTGCACATTCTTCTTGTGTCTGCATGGGTTTCCTCCTACAGTCCAAAAATGTGCAGGTTAGGCTGATTGGCCATGCTAAAAAATTGCCCTTAATGTCCTGAGATACGTAGGTTAGAGGGATTAGTGGGTAAATATGTAAGGATATGTGGATAGAACATGGGTGGGATTGTGGTCGGTGCAGACTCGATGGGCCGAATGGCCTTTTTCTGTACTGTAGGGTTTTTATGATTCTATGATTCTCAATTAGAATATAGCAAAAAGAATTAGCATAACTTTTCCAATTAAAATACTGAAACATGACAAAATATAATTCTTTATAACTAGCAATCTCTATAGTTCCAATTTAAAGCAATATCTTCTTGGACATACATCCTTCTTCAGAATTAGTTAGCACAGAAAACAAGTATGCTCACATGGTGCTAGATTTCCTTTTAACACTTTTGAAAAGAAATCCAGACAACAGTTTCCAGATTCCAGAGACAGAAAGGGATCCATCTATCTGCAGCTTCCAAACAGAAACTCTTAGAGAAAGATCCACTCATACAGCTGAATCTCAGAGGAAGAGACTTACCTCTTCAAGAGATAATCAAGATTCCAGAATTCAACTTCAGAAGGGGGAAAAGAGAGATACTGCTCTCTTTCAGCTCAAAGCAGCATCTGACTCGATTCTTCTGTGAAACTCTAGCTGCATTCAGTCATATGATTTGTTTCCTGTCAATCATTCTAATCGAGCCCCACTCTGCAAAACTCCAAGTGAACACCAAGGACAGCAGAGCAGTGTTAGTTCAGATTAAAACAAACATTCTAACAATGAAAAGCAATTATGCTGCTGCAGTAACAATACAGGCCTGGTGGATATAAACACAATGGCATGGGTAATAAAAATACTGCTAGAACAGATCCTGCACAAGGAACATGACAAATACGTTTTTAAAGGTACAGTATGGTCACAACTTGTCCTCACCTTCCACATCACCAGTGGATTATTTCCCATCATTTCTGCTACCTCCAGTGTGATTCACCAGCAAACACATCTTCCTCTCCCCTTTCAGCATTCCAAAGAGTCTGTTCCCTTTCTGCTGCCCTAGTCCACTCCCTAATTAGCCCAATCACCTTATCCCTTTACCAAGGCACCTTTACATCCAAATGCAGAAGATATGGCACATTTCCTCTTACCTCCTCTTTCTTGGTCATCCAAAGCTCAAACATTCCTTCCAGGTGAAGCAGCAATTTGTGTTCATTTCTTTCAATTTAGTCCAATGTATTTGCTACTCACAATGTGGTCTCCTTACACTAGGTAGGCCAAACACAGATTGGGTAACAACTTTGTGGAACACCTCTGTTCAGTCAGTAAGCATGACTCTGAGCTCCCGCTGGCCTGTCATTTTAATTCTCCACCTTGGTCTCATACTGAAATCTCTGTCCTTGTCCTGCTGCATTGTTCCAGTGAAGATCAACATAATGTATTGGTCAGAGATAACTAATTAAAAAGCAGAATACTGCGGCTGCTTTGAATAAGAGGAGAAAATGCTGGAAATACTCAGCCGATCAAGTAATGTCTGTGGAGGGATTCTCCAATCTTGTCCGTGCCCCAGCCTACTACAAGTGAGAACAGAGAATTTGGTGTTCCAGCCAAAACTCCACTGACTTCATTTTGAGAATTCCAATCATGGGCAAGGACGGAGATTTTTGATGAATATTTCAGATCAATGATGTTTCATCAGAATTGGTAAAAGTTAGAGATGTAATCGGTTGTGAACAAGGGGTGGATGGAATGAGGGCAAAATTAGGACCTGTGATAGGATGGAAGGCAGTAGAAATTGAATAACAGAAGATTTAATATAACAGGACCAAAATGAATGGTAGCAGGGGCAAGAAGTTAAACAAGAATCTGCCTGAAGCAGATGTGCCATGATCTGAAAGCGAAAATAAGAGAAAAACCTAAACATGCAAAGAAAAGGAAACAAAATAGAGGGACAGAAATTATAGACCAAAATTGGTGATCTTCGTATTACATCCTTCTGGACTCAACACTAAGATCACCAATTTTGATCCATAATTTCTGTCCCTCTATTTTGTTCCCTTTTCTCTGCATGTTTAGGTTTTTCTCTTATTTTCGCTTTCAGATCATGGTACAACTGCTTCAGGCAGATTCTTGTTTAACTTCTTGCCCCTGCTACCATTAATTTTGGTCCTATTATATTAAGTCATCTGTCATTCAAGTTCTATTGCCTTTCATCCTATCACAGATCCTAATTTTGTCCTTATTCCACCCACCCTTTGTTCACAACCGATTCCATCTCTAACTTTTGCCAGTTCTGATGAAATATCATCAATCTGAAATATTAATCAAAAACCTCTATCCTTACTCACGGCTGGAATTCTCAAATGACGTTGAAAGTCAATGGAGTTTTGGCTGGAAGGCCAAATTCTCTGTTCTCACTTGTAGTGGGGTGGGAATGGACAAGATTGGAGAATCCCTCCACAGACATTACCTGACCTGCTGAGTATTTCCAGCATTTTCTCCTCTTATTTAAAGCAGCCGCAGTATTCTGCTTTTTGATTGGTTATCTCTCACCAATATTTATTTCAGTCAGCATCACAAAAAACAGAATATCTGGCCATTATCACTTTGCTGTTTATGGGAGCTTATTGGGCATACACTGGCTGCCACATTTCCTACATTACAACCATAACTGCACTTCAAAAGTACTTCATTGGCTTTAAGAAAAGCCAGAGGTCATGAAAAGCTCTATTTGAATGAAAGTCTTATTAAATCTTATTGATTTGATTTATTATTGTCACACGTATTGTTATAGTGAAAAGTATTGTTTTTCCATGCTATACAGACAAAGCATACTGCTCATTGAGGAGAGAGAGTGCAGAATATAGTGTTACAGTCATAGCTAGGGTGAAGATAAAAATCAACATAGTGCAAGATAGGTCTATTCAAAAGTCTGATGGTAGCTGTTCTTGAGTCAGTTGGTATGTGACCTCAGTCTTTTGGATCTTTTTCCCAACAGAAGAAGGTGGAGGAGTATGTCCGGGGTGCATGGAGTCCTTGACTATGCTGGCTGCTTTTCTGAGGCAGCGGCAAGCGTAGACAGAATCAATGGATGGGAGGTTGAGTGATAATCAGTGGGTATAGAAAGGAGAATAGGAAACGTGAAGCATCAGTAACTTTCTTAAAGCCAATGAAGTACTTTTGAAGTGCAGTCTGAGGATATATTCCTGTATTGGCTGGTTTCAATACTCATTATAAATTATCTCAGTAAGTTAAATCTGGAAATGTTTATGACAGTTGTGAAACTAACTGCACAGATGAGCACACCTCACTCTGTGTGAGCCAGACATTTCTGGGTCATGATAGCACCTCCTATTGCTTATGGGTTGAAATAGAAGTGAATTTTCACATTTAACTCTGACATACAACTTTCACTTAAATCACTGTGAAGCAAATGCTGATGAAACATGTGTTCCTTTCTCTTTCTGGTGAAAGTACAACTGGGGTGAGATGTACAGGTATATCTTCCCAGTCTGGGATACGCAGGTGTGGATTCTAATCTGTGCTGTACAGGTGCATATTCCAGCCTGGGATGTACAGGTATGGATTCTGAAAAGAGATGCACAGGTATTAATTCCATCCTGAAATGTACAGGTGTGGACTCCAGCCTGGGATTGACAGATATGGATTCCAGCCTGTAATGTACAGGTACTTGTTCCAGACTGTGAAGTACAGGTGAGTATTCCAGCCTGGGATATACAGGTGTGGGTATATGTGTGTTAGAATCCTGGATCCTGTGTCTGCGTAGGTTTCCTCCAGACGCTCTGATTTCCTCCCACACTCCAGAGATATGCAGGTAATATGGTTTGGCCATTGTAACTTGTCCCTTAGTGCCCAAGGATGTGTAGGTTATATAGGTTAGCCACGGTTAATGAATGGGGTTATGGGGATAATAGTGGGTAGTCAATAGAATACATCCAAAGACCGTATGGGTTCATTCCAGTTTGGTGGTCACACCATGGCTTACATGGGAAATTAGAGGTAGTATTAGGTCCAAGGAGGAGGCATACAGAAAAAACAACAGACCTAAGGATTGGGAACAGTTTGTAAGCCTGCAGGGAACATAAAAACTGTCTGTAAAACTTTAATATGTATGTGAAGAGAAGAAGATTGATGAAGACAAACATAGGTTCCTTACAGTCAGAAACAGGGGCACTTATAATGGAGAACAAAGAAATGGCTGACCAAACAGATTATACTTTAGTTCTGTCTCCACAAAGGAGGATACAAATAACATACTAGAAATGTTGGAAAGCACAGGGTTTAGTGAGAGGAAGGAACTGAAGGAAATCAATATTGTTAGAGAAATGGTGTTGGGGAAATTGATGGGATTGAAGACCGATAAATCCCAAGGGCCTGATAATCTACATCCCAGAGTACTTAAGGAAGGGCCCTACATTAGTAGTCATCTTCCAAGATTCTATAGACTTTGGAAAAGTTACTAATTGGAGGGTAGCTAATGTAACTGCACTATTTAAAAATGAGGTAGAGAGAAAACAGGGAATTATAGACCAGTCAGCCTGAAGCCGGTAGTGGGGAAAATGCTAGAGTTCATTATAAAACATTTGGTAGCAAGCACTTGGAAAACAATGGCAGGATTAGACAGAGTCAGCATAGATTTATGAAAGGGAAATCCTGCTTGACAAATCTACTGGAATTTTTTGATAATGTAATTAGTATAGTTGATGAGGGTGAGTCGGTGGATATGGTTTATTTGGACTTTCAGAGGCTTTAAATAAGGTCCCACATAAGATATTAACATTAAAATGAACGCATGGCATTGGGGATAATGTATTGAGATGGATAGAAAACTAGTTGGCAGACTGAAAAAGAAATAGGAGTAAATGAGTCCTTTTCCAAGTGGCAGGCAGTGACTAGCAGGATACCACAAGGATCAGTGCTAGGACTCCAGCTATTCACAATGTATATTAATGATTTAGATGAGTGAAGTAAATGTAGTATCTCCAAATTTGCAGATGACGCAAAGCTGGATGCAGAGATGCTTCAATGTGATTTGGACAAGTTGGGTGAGTGGGCAGGTGCATGGTAGATGCAGTATAACGTGGATAAATTTAATGTTATCCACTTTGGTAGCTAAAACAGGAGGGCAGATTATTTTCTGAATGACTACAGATTGAGAGAGGGGAATGTGTAACGTAACAGTATCCTTGTACGCCACTTGCTGAAAATAAGCATGCAGGTGCAGCTAGCAGTGAAGAAGGAAGTGATATGTTGGCCTTCAGAATGAAAGGATTCAAGTACAGGAGCAGGGATATCTTGTAGTTATACAAGGCCTTAGTGAAACCACATCCTGGAATATTGTGTGCAGTTTTGGTCACCTTATCTGAGGAAGGATGTTTTTGCTACGGAGGGAGTACAGTAAAGGTGCACTGGTGATGGGAGTGGATGTTGAAGGTGGTGGACAGCGTGCCACTCAAGGAGGCTGCTTCACCTTGGATGGTGTCAAGCTAAAAAAGTGTTGTTGGAGCTGCACTCATCCAGGCAAGTGGAGAGTGATCCATCACACTCCTGACTTGTGCCTTGTAGATAGTGGACAGGTTTTGGGAGACAGGAGGTGAGTTATTCTCTTCAAAATCCCCAGCCTCTGACCTGGCTATGTTGTACAGGTATGGATTCTAACCTGTGATGTACAAGTATGGATTCTAACTTGGAACTGTAATAAATATTGTTTACCTCCAAAGGACAAATTATTACTTTATTTCATGGAGTCTCAGGACTTGAGAAAATTCAATCAATTGGGAGGCAGGACAGGAAGAAAGCACTCAACCAAATCAGAAATGGCTCAAGGAATAAGGAAAGTACTAAAACTCAGATTTGGCCCTTAGACTGTGCTGAATGACGGTGCAAGGACTGAAAGGAGCAGGGAAAGCAATAATAGAGCTATGATTGTTGTATAATTAACATGCTCCATTTTAACTCCCAGCCTTCCGCTCTTAGACTGGCAGCCTTGATTTCAAATCATTAGGTTCTTTCTCACATCAAATTTTACATAAGAACATAAGAAATAGGAGCAGGAGTAGGCCATCCAGCCCTTCGAGCCTGCCCCGCCATTCAATAAGATCATGGCTGATCTGTCGTGTCTCAGTTCCACTTTCCCGCCCTCTCCCCATAACCCTTAATCTCCTTGCCTATCAAAAACCTATCAATCCGCGTCTTAAATATATTTAGCGAGGCAGCCTCCACCACTTCAACGGGCAGAGAATTCCAGAGATTCACCACCCTTTGAGTGAAGAAGTTCCTCCTCAACTCTGTTCTAAACCGCCCCCTCTTTATCTTGAGGCTGTGCCCTCTAGTCCTACTGTCCTTCCTGAGCGGGAAGAGCCTCTCCACTTCTATTCTATCCATCCCATTCATCATCTTATATGTCTCAATGAGATCTCCCCTCATTCTTCTAAACTCTAACGAGTACAAGCCTAGTTTATTCAACCTCTCCTCATAATTCAACCCCCTCAACTCCGATATCAGCCTAGTAAACCTCCTCTGCACTCCCTCCAAGGCCAAAATATCCTTGCGTAAGTGCGGTGACCAAAACTGCACACACTACTCCAGCTGCGGCCTCACCAGTGCCCTGTACAGTTGCAGCAAGACCTCCCTACTTTTATATTCAATCCCCTCGCTATGAAGGCCAGCATCCCATTCGCCTTCCTGACCACCTGCTGCACCTGCAGGCTGGGTTTTTGCGACTCATGCACAAGGACCCCGAGGTCCCTCTGCACCATCGCATGCTGCAGTTTTTCGCCATGTAAGTAATAGTCCTTCCTACCATTATTCCTACCAAAGTGGACAACTTCACACTTGCCAACATTAAATTCCATTTGCCAGTTCCTGGCCCATTTACCCAGCCTATCTAGATCCTTCTGCAGACTTTCCACACCCTCCGCATAATTTGCCGTTCCACCAATCTTGGTGTCATCAGCAAATTTCGACACCATACACTCAGTTTTCTCCTCCAGATCATCTATATAAATGGTAAATAGCCGAGGCCCCAGCACCGACCCCTGGGGCACTCCACTAGTCACCAACCGCCAATCCGAATAGCACCCATTGACCCCCACTCTCTGCCTCCTATTTGACAGCCAATCCCCTATCCACGCTAACACCCTACCCCCAACTCCATGCCCCCTGACCTTCTGTAATAACCTCTTGTGCGGCACCTTATCAAACGCCTTCTGAAAATCAAGAAACACCACATCCACCGGCTCTCCTCTATCCACCGCCCTAGACACATCCTCATAGAACTCCAATAAATTCGTCAGACACGACTTCCCCTTAACGAAACCGTGCTGCGTCTGCTCTATCAAACAATTCTCCTCAAGATGCTCGCTATTTTCTCCTTGATCACGGATTCTAACATTTTACCTACAACAGACGTTAAACTAACCGGCCTATAATTCCCTGCCTTTTGCCTGCCACCCTTCTTAAACAACGGCGTAACATTAGCCGTTTTCCAATCTTCCGGCACTTCCCCGGAATCCAATGAGGTTTGAAAAATAATCACCAAGGCATCCACTATCACCTCCGCCATTTCTTTCAGAACCCTTGGATGCATTCCATCCGCTCCTGGGGACTTGTCCACAATCAGTCCCTCCAGTCTGTCGAGCACTGCCTCTCTAGTAACAATAATGTCATTCAGGCCCTCCACTCCTACCATCTTTCCATTGCTAACACCCAGCAAATTATTCACGTCCTCCTCCGTGAAGACCAAAACAAAAAAGTTATTCAAGGCCTCAGCCATTTCCCCATCCCCTACCACTAAGTCCCCCCTCTCATCCTCTAAGGGTCCAACGTTCACCCTAGCCTGCCTCTCCCTTTTTATATATTTATAAAAACTCTTACTATCCTTTTTTATATTAAGCGCTAGCCCAGCTTCATAGTTTATCCTACCCTTCTTTATCAACTTCTTCGTCATTCTTTGTTGACATTTAAACCTCTCCCAATCCTCTTCTTGCCCACTACTCTTAGCTACTCTAAACGCATCTGCTTTTAATTTAACACTTTTCTTTACCTCCTTCGTTATCCATGGCTGATTAACTCTCCTCCTACGATCCTTTTTAACCATTGGAATAAATTTCTGCTGAGCACCAAGAAAGATCTCCTTAAAGATCCTCCACTGTTCCTCAGCAGACCTACTTTCCAATGCGCCCCCCAATCAACATTCGCCAATTCCTCTCTCATCCTATCGTACTCCCCTCTGTTCAAACAAAGGACACATGTCCGGGAACCCACTTTCTCCTCCTCCATCTGCATCAGAAACTCCACCATACAATGATCACTCTTTTGAAAGAAGAACAAGACAGAATGGCAATAGGATCCCAATAGTTGGTGAAATTGTTAGGCAATAAGTGGTAATTAACTGGGATTTTGGTCTTGTTGAATTTGACCATGAATGATGTCCACAATGATGTTGGAATTTTCACATTTAACTCTGGGTGAGTTCTGAAAAAGAGAAATTAATTAATTTCTTAAATGTTCATGGGCCACGTCCATTTAGCTGAAAATCCCAACCTGTCTCTACAATAGATTCACATTTCTCTGCCATGGTAAACTTGAATGAATGTAGCTGCCCCTCCCCCAAAAATTCCCACTGACTGTCACATTGCAAATAATACTGCATCATGCTATCAGTTTACTATTAACAGATAACTATGGCTGGAAACAGAATACAGTGGCTTGTAACCCAGTCCCAGCGTTTCCAGTCAGTCTGGTGCCAAGCTTCATCTTACACTTTTTCCTTAAATGTGCCACATGTAGATAAGCTGCACTTGACAGAATCTGAAAGAGTGAGCGCAGAATTGCAATTGCATGCTCTACTGTTCAGAGATTTATGAAATCAAACAACTTTAGTGAAGCAGCGTTAAGAAGAGATAAGGCCAGATTGTCACTACATTGGTGCTGGAAATTGATGGCCTGTAATTGAAGTTACAATATTCAACTAATGTCCTAATCATGATGAACAATTTACACTGTTAGCAATCAATACCAAAAAGTGATGTTCAACCTCTTACCACATATTTAATTTATCAATGTTCAAGTGGTGAGGCCACTTAAGATGCACTTTGACCTCTGACAAAATTTTCAAAAAGATGATAGCTGCATGGCAACAACTTACATTTATATATAGTCTGTAACATTGTGATATAATACTCTGCTTGATGTTTGTTTGTCTTTTGTGCTTGGCATTGCTTTTAAGAAAAATAATTTTGTTAAAGTTTTCATTGAATATGATTGGTTCCATGTGCTCTTGCCAATAATTGTCACAAGAACTTGAGTTTGAACAGAAAAAAAAAAGTTAGACACAGAGTAAAGTTCCTTCTACCTTCTCTCCATCAAACATTCTCAAGACAAATAGGATGGGAATGGAAGGGTATGGACTCCGTAAGTGCATACGGTTTTAGTTTAAGCAGGCATCATGATTGGCACAGGTTTGAGGGGCCTATGGATCTGTTCCTGTGCTCTACTTTACTTTGTTCTTTATTCCTAAGACAGGAACACCCTGGGTTAGGTACAAAGTAAAGCTCTCTCTATACTGTTCTATCAAACACTCCCAGGGTAGGTGCAACATTGTTTAAATACAGAGTAAAATTCTTCTACTGCCCATAAAACACTCCCAAGGCAGGAATAGCAAGGATTAATTACAAAGTACAATTTTCAATACACACCCATGGTAGATATAGCATGAGTTTGATACAGAGTAAAGCTTTCTGTACACTGCCCTATCAAACACTCCCAGGGCACGTAAGGCATAATGCTCTGTCTATGTTGTCCCATCAAACACTCCCAGAGCAGGTTCAACATGTGTTAGACACAGAATATTGCTGCTTCCACACTGTCCCATCAAGCACTCCTTAGTGCAGCAGGGTTATAAACTGACTGAAGATATATATCCTCTGGCCCACCAGTTTGCTTCGGATATGGCCTTAGCATGTTAACTTCCCAATAATTGGAATTGAATCGCTGATTTAATGCCAATTAGGTGCAGTTTTGAAATGAAGACTCATGATTCCAGCAACTGCATAATGGTTACTATAACCCTTTGTATATGGGATGATACAGTTCATTGATGGAAGAGCTTCATCTTCTTAATCCTGAATAAGTTTTAATGCAAACACTCAAAAAGAAATTTCAGTTCATCATCTCACCTCATTGAAAAGTCTGTTTTGGTTGTGGATATGAATTTGGTGTCTGCAGTTCGATGGCAGATATAATCTTGGTTTAGATCAGATGCCAGGTGTAAAGGATGTGTGGAACAGATTATACCACCTAATCTCAGTTAATGATTTAACTGAACAGTTCATCAGAACAAATTATTACATGTTTAACAGTGGAGTGGAAGGTTCACCATACTGTCTAAAGCTTTTATTAAAATTTGTTTTCTCTTGATGGTGCCTGAAAGTTTCACACCTTCTGACAGGAAATGTGCTTTTCCAAGATACCTAGTACAAGATACATAGTAGAATGTAACCAATGATGACATTGGACCTGTTGTAGTGTGACATGCTGTAAGGGTCAGCTGACGCAGTAAACCATGTAATGAATCACATGGTGATTCGTGGTGGTGAGCTGACCAGATGACTCAGTATAAGTAAGAAGCTGCTAGGGTTTTGGGAGCTTGGAATGACCCAGGGTGAAGTCTCGTGTTGAAGTAATGAAGTTTCTTTATTAAACATTTTTCTTTAATTTATAAGTTGGAGTAAGTCTTGTTTTATTTTATTGCCTATAACTGAAGAGTTCCTTCTGGTGGATCAACAATACATAGTAATGTTCTTTCATTTTATTTTTCCATTTGTGTCCTCTCCTGTCATTGGTGTTTTGATTCTAACAGGGAAATAGACAATCACCAGTATCCAATTGACCTTCAACTCTGAACCAGTTATTGCTGAGCTAGTTATCAATTACATATTAGTCAACTGTAGATTGCAGACAGTTGAGTCTGTTTCTCTCATATGACATCTACACGAACATACAAAGATCAATAATGATGAACAAGAGGAGGATGGTGTCTTACTCCTATCCTGTTCAAGTACACTAAAACCACTAATAATTTTCTAGCTGCCTGGCTGAAATCATCTAACACAGCAGTAATTGTAGTAGAATGTGGGATCTGTCTGGCATACTGGCTCAGTTGCTCTGTTTTTACTAACTGGTTCAATAAGACTGTTCTGATTTGCAGCTTCTCAACTCATTAATAGTGCTAAACACAAACGTTAGCTTTCATAGGCAAGCTCATGCTTTCTACAAACGGAAATTGATAATGGGACAGCCTGCTGAAGGAAAACAATGAACAATACAACCATTAAAGTAAGAAATGGAAATAGCATAGGCTACACCCCCCTGAATTCTGCAATAAATGACTAAAACACCACACTTCACATACATGCAACCCACATACAGACTCTCCACTTACGTACACTGCAAATAGCCATGTTTCACATACATGCAATCTGCATACATACTCTTCTCTAAGGAGAATAGCCAACTTTTCCTATCTGCACTGAAGTTCTTCATCCCTAGAGCCATTCTTGTAATTTGTTTTCTGCAGCCACTCCTTCTGAAAGTGATGTGCCCACAATTGATCACAATATTCCATTTGAAGCCAGACTAATGTTTTATAAGGTTTCATTGCAACATCTTGCTTTTATACTGTATATCTCTATTATGAAAGCCCAGGGTCCCCTATGCTTTATTAATTTCATTCTAAATCTGCTCTGCCACCTTCAACATTTTGTGCACATATACTCCTAGGTACCTCTGCTCCTTCATCCCATCCTTTATTTTTCATTGCCTCTCCTTGTTCTTCATACAAAATGTATCACTCCACATGTCTCTTAAATTTCATCTGTCATTCCACCAACTTGTCTATGTCTTCTTGAAGCCTATTACTATCCTCAGTCCACAGTACTTGGAGTTTTGTATCATCTGCATATTTTGAAATTGTACCCTGCACACCCAAGTCTAGATTAGTGATATGCATCAAGGGAAGCTGAAATCTCGGCACTGATCTTGGGGAATGCCTTTGTATATGTTCTTCAACTCTGAAAGAAAGCTGTTCATTACTATTTTCTATTTCCTGTCACTCAGCCAACTTCATATCCATGTTGCAACTGTTCCTTTTATTCCATGGGCTTTTACTTTGGTGACAAGCTTATTATGTGGCACTTTACCTTTTAACACCAGTCACATTTTCCCTCATCAAGCATCTATGTTATCTCAGCAAAAAACTTAATTGAATTAATTAAGCACAATTTATCACAAATCTATTCTGACTTTCCTTAATTAATCCAAATTTGTTCAGTGACTGTTAATTTTGTCTCGGATTATCATTTCTAAAATCGTTCCCACCACCAAGTTAAACTGTCTAGCCTGTATTTCTGAACTTGTTTGAACATAGATGAAACAATTGCAATTCTCTACTCCCCTGGAACCAGATTGGAAGGTTATGGCTAGTGACTCTGCAATTTTCTCAATATTAATGGATGTGTCTCATCCAGTCCAACTGATCTGCTTCAAATACAGCTAGCCTTCTCAATATCTCCTTTTTATCACTTTTTAGTCCATTAAATGTCTCTTTCATTTTGACTTTGACAGCATTTTCTTCCTTGGTAAAGACTGATCCAAAGTACTGATTTAAAAGAAGCAATGGCGACATAAGGAGAAACTTTTTAATATAACAGTGGTTAAGATTTAGTAAACACTGCCTGAGAGTGTAATGGAAGCAGGCTCAGTGAGGCATTCAAGATGGAATTGGGTTATCATCTGAAAGGGAAGAATGTGCAAGCTCAGAGGAAGAAGATGAGCAAATGGCTCATTTGCCAAATGAAATTTGACATCCACCTGAACGGTTGGTTAATGCCTCGTTAGAGGACAGAGATATCAACTAGGGTTATTTACACAAGTCCTGGAAAGCATCTTAAATTAATAATCTTCTACTTAAATAATCAATAAAAAACTAATACACCAGTGTATCCATTCTTTGTGACAGACCATATGAAAGCAATTATGTTGTCATGTTGCCCCAGAAGGCTTATGCAATGCTCGCCAATGTTGTTCTTCCCTCTGGTCCCACTGCAATGTTGAATATGACAATAGTTGGGATCAAAATGTTATTGATATCATCATAGTCATAGAGGTTTACAGCATGGAAACCAGCCCTTCGGCCCAACTTGTCCATGCCACCTGCATCAAGAGGAGCAAAATGGAACCAGTGAATTTGGTGGAGGAGCACCATCAGCTGTGTGAGGATGCTGCAATGGCCAAGTACAGTAGACTACAAATCTGATTGAGCCAATGTAGCTCAGGTACTGCAAGAAGGTAGAGAAGTTGAGCTGTGCAATGGAGCCATATTTTTACTCAGATCTTGCTGGGGTGTGTTTAATATAAGAGGGAAAAGCCGGGCTAGCTCTTCTTTGTCATCCGGAATACAATATCAAAATAGTCTTACAAGTTATGGATTGGAAAAGCCTTGGACGTGTCACAAACAGCAGAGCCTTCAATTAGTGAATAATTTACTGTACATTCTTTTTCCTAAGTATCGTCTTGAAAAAATCATGTTTATTGTTTTATTTTCTTTCATTAGAATTTATTCTTGTTTACAGCGATGTTGCCTGCAGAATCAGAGATTTATTGCCATGATGGAGTCAGGTAATAAGAGGTATACTTTTCTATAATTGCTGGCTCTAGAACAGGAACAACATAAATTAAGCTACAAGTGAAGATCCCTCTACATTATCCCAGAAAACATTTTCAGGACAGATAGAAGACTGGTTAGATAGAGAATAAATCTTCATCAAACATTTTTAGATCAGGTACAGCACAGATTAGGGGAGCAAAAGAGATTCTCCTGCAAATCTCGCTATGGCTGGAGACTCTCACAAGAATGGTCATATTGGGATTTACGATGGGGAGATCTCATTGTGAGATGCTTCCTGCCCCCAGCTGACGATATATTCTGGTTCACAACTTGCGAGAGCGTGAACCAGATTTGCACATATTAATGTTCATTTAAATTTTCGAAATTGGTTTTGAAGCTGAATTCTCCAGTGTCCTTAAATTCTCCCACCCACTGTGTACTGTGAAGCTGGCAGAAACTACTAATGGTCTCCAAAAATAAAGACCAGAAGTGATGACCATGCTGCTGAATAATCAGGAACATGGCTGGACAGTACCCTGGCACTCCCAAATAAGGTACCAGGGGTATTGCCAGCTTTCTCATTGCCAAAGGGCAGGGCTTGAAATGGAAAACAGCATAGGCAGTGGAACCTGGAGATGGGGCCTATAGGCAAGCCCATAGCAGGGTTCAATGGCAGAGCAGCCCAATGGCAGTAGGGGAAGGGCTTTTGATGCCGGGGGCGAGGGGGGGGGGTGGTTTCTGATGATGCCAGGGTTTGGGCACTGAGGTGGGAGTGGTTCCTGATGATACAACTAATTAGCAGTGGACACGGGGTACCTAAAGGTTAATCTGAGACTGAGATGCCCTTTAAAAAATGTATGTCAATCTCTGAGGAGCTGGTCTTGCTGGTCCATATAGGCCTCACTGCTCTCATTCCTGCGCAAATTGCCTCCACTCCAAAAAAATGCAAAATGAGGAAGGATTGCAAATGAGATCGTGCTGAAGAAAGTCACACTGTGGCTGGAATTCTACCACCCCACGTGCCATGGAATTGAGGAGGGGTGGACAATGAAAATGTCTGTTGAACTCGGGCAGAATTTTCCGGTCGAGTCTTGCAAGGCCACAAAATTCTGCCACATATTTCTTGCCAGAGATGACACTAAGTTACTTTTTTGGACAACTGCAGCCTCGATACTGCAGTAAGCTTCCTCTACACTGTCCCATTAAACATTATGAGAATTAGGTGCAGCACAGGTTAATCATGGAGTTTTGTGTAGAAACTGTTCTCTTGGATTCCTTGCAGAGACATTGAGTCCATGAATCATAGTCAGAGTCAGCCGCAGCCCCAATATGTAAGGACAGTATTCTGGTTGTCACAGTTAGTCTCCTTCAGTGTAGTGAAAGTACAGTGATTGCTGTTAAAAGCCTTATTCCAGAGCAGAAGCTGATTAATGGGATCACAAAGCAAGCACCTGTCAGTAAATATTAGAGCAAGTCTCTTTTGTGTTATACAGTTACTGTATAAATACTTATTTGTTTCTGTCAATGGCTGACTTTGTTTCTTGGTTATTTTTACAGCCAGCTCATTCTGGATATTCTTATTCCTGGGTTTTTATTTTGAAGTAGTGGTGAGAATATGGACATTATGAAGAAGACACATCTATTCAAGATAATTGTAGTGCTCCTGAATGTTCTGAGCTATTACAGTAAATTCCCTTCTTTCTACTTGTACTGGATGATAAAGCACTACAGCTCCCCCTTCATCCAATAAATGGGATGGAATTGCAAACGATGGGCAGTATTTTACCATTTTTTGTCAAAGTGCTGGGTGGATTTGAAACCGGGAGAGTTTCAGATCCGTCTTTAGGATTTTTTTAGGCCGCCTCATATGCACTCTGCCTGTAAAATTCTGAGCAAGCCTGTTGCAGAAGCCTGTGGGCGGGGCTTAACATGCCTGAAAGCCTGCAGAGGGAAGTAGTGCGCATGCACAGGCCTCCAATGCTGCACATGCGCAGTAACAGAGGTCTGAGAGACAAAGAGAGAGCTGTCAGGCAAACTGAAGTAGCTCCCCCGCCCTGCAGTCACGGGATCCTACGACTTGAGATATAGCCTCCACCAACCCCACCCCCACCGCCCAGACCAATCGTGGACCACATCCCTCACCGATTGCAGTCCCACTGTCCTCCTTCTGCCAGTCGCTGCAGAGTGGCAGCGGGCCCCCTCTCACTCCCTCCCTCCACCATTTGCTGCATAGTGGCAGTGGGACCCTCCTTGTATTAGTCCCGCCTCCACTGGGCCCTCCCCACATTAGTTCTGCCCCTAGCATTGCCTGGTGGACATTGTCATGGTGTCAGACTGGCATTGTCCAGGTGCTAGGGTGGCACTGCCAGTCTGACACTGCCCAATTGGCATTCCCCCCTTGCCTTTGACCTCCCTGAGGGGCCTCAATGGTTTCCGGTTCCACCAGCAAGGCCAAGTCGACTGCTTCCCGTTCATGGGAGCATGTCTATTCCTTACCAGTGAGAACCTTTCCTAGCAAAGTCATAAATGAGCCGAGCCCAGATGATTGTGTGCCGGGCTCGCTAATGACATGTAAATACTCCTTTAAATAAATTTCAGTACATTAATCTGCCTCTCATCCATTTCTAGTGAGAGGCTGACCGTGCTGGAAATTTGCTGCTCGTAAAATGGTGCCAGTCGCAAAAACCCGCACTAGTCGCTTTACAGCTGCATCATGCCTGAAAACGGGTACAACGCGATGGTGAAATTGCCCCTGATATCAACTACATTCAGTGAGAGAATCCATAAAATCTGAGGTTGACCCACTATCATACATGTGAGGGGGAGGTGAATGGGCTATTAAGGGAAGCAGTATGAAAATACTATATTAGCAGGCTATATTGTTATGAAGTTATACCTCTTTTTTTGAAAATACGATTTTTCAGCTTTCAACTGACTGGACATTTTGCAGTTTGAACTGAGACAAAGCAAACTGCTTAAAAATGCAAAGCCACATTCCAAGACATAGATGAGAAACAAACAAATCATCCTCAGGAAGGTGAAGGAAGAGGCATATATTATAATCCAGATACAAATTGAACTTTCGTAACTAAGGAAAAATAATTAAAAATTAAGCATATTGAAAAGGGAAGCAACAGCTGCTATAGGCAAATGCACCCAGCCAGAACCTCTTGGCCCAGAATTTTATGTCAACTGCCCCCTCCCCAGGCTGGGTTCTCAGGTGGTTAGCGGGTGGCATGAAATTGGAATTCATAGACTCAAGAAATCATACAGCGCAGAAGATGCTCTTTGACCCATTGAGACTGCACCAACACATCAGAAACACCGGAACACCCATCTAATCTCATCTGCCAGCATTTGGCCCATAGTCCTGAATGTTATGGTATACCAAGTGCTCATCCAGGTACTTTTTAAAGAATGTGAGGCAACACACCTCTACCACTCTCCTAGCATTCCAGACTGTCACACCCTCTGTGTAAAAGAGGTTTTCCTCACACACCACCCTAAACCCCCTGTCCTCACTTTGAACCTATGTTCCCTTGTGACTGACCCTTCAAATGAAGGGAAAACCTGCTCCTTATCCACTCTGCCCAAGTCTCTCATAACCTTGTACACCTTGATCAGGTCGCCCCTCAGTCTTCTCTGCCCCAACAAAAACAAACCAAGCCTATGTAACCTCTCTTCATAATTTAAATGTTTCATCCCAGGCAGCATCCTGATGACTCTCCTCTGCACCCCCTCCAATACAATCCTATCTTTCTGATGATGTGGCGACCAGAACTGCAGACAGTACTCTAGCTATGGTCTCATCAAAGTTCTGTACAACTCCAACATGACTTCCCTGCTCTTGTAATCTATGCCTCGATTGATAAAAGCAAGTGTCCTATATGCCTTTTTCACCACCCTACTAACCTGCCCTTCTGCTTTCAGAGATCTGTGGACAAACATGCCAAGGTCCCTTTGTTCCACAAAACTTCCTTGTCAAATTACTCATCCCAAAGTGTATCACCTCACACATTTCAGGGTTAAATTCCTTCTGCCACTTATCTGCCCATTTGATCATTTCGTTCATATCATCTTGTAGCCCAAGATATTCTGCCTCAGTGTTAATCACCCATCTAATCTTTGTGTCATCCGTAAATTTTCTAGTCCTACCCCTGCCCCCTCCACAATCATCAATCTCATTTATATAAATAATGAATAGTAGGAGGCCCAGCCCAGACCCCTGGTATGCAACTGGATACTGGCTTCCAGTCACTAAAGCAGCCTTCTGTCATCATCCTCTGTCTCCTACAGCTGAGCCAATTTTGAATCTACTTTATTAAATTACCCTGTATTCCATGTGAATTTACCTTCTTTACAAGTCTCCCATGTGGGATCTCTAGGCTTCCCTTTAGGCTTCCACCCACCCCTACCTGGTCACGTTTTAACACTGGGGAAGGCAGATCCTCAGATAAGAAGCTGTTCTTGCTTCATTGAGGCCTTTAAGCGGCCACTTAATGGCCACTTAAGGGCTATTTACCACCCAGCCTCAATTTTTAAACAGGCAGGTGGATGACAGCTCAAGGGGGAAACACGTAAATAAGGACAGTAAGATCTCGGGTAGGATCTTCTAAAGCCCCCTTCTAGCTGAGGGCATGTGCCACTTAATGTCCTGTGACCTCTTCTGCCTCTCACCTCCTTAAGCCTATCCTCCGAGAGCCCCTAAGCATTCCCTGGACTGGAGAGCCCTCGGCCAATGTTGGCCAGCAGCTCTCCAAGGTAGGATTTCCTCCTGAATTAGGGGTGGAAGTCCCACTTACTGATTGACAGTAAGTGTGACTTGTTAGAGTGTAATATGTTATTGGGTCTGTTGGAATTGGAAGGACGTGTTCGCTACTACTCTTTGGGTGATGGGGGTCTTGGAAATATAATGGATGAAGTATTTCAAGGCAAGGCTGCCAGCCACGATACAGAAATTGCAAGCCGCAGAGGTGGTATCCATCTTCAGCAGAGGAGACAAGCTGAGGGCTCCCTCTCCCCTTTCTTCTGGAATAAGCACGTTTTAATGTTGTAAAGTTTATTTATTTGTGTCACAAGTAGGCTTACATTAACACAGTTACAGTGAAAATCCCCGAGTCACCACACTCCGCCGCCTGTTTGGGTACAATGAAGGGCAATTTAGCATGGCCAATGCACCTAACCAGTATATCTTTTGTACTGCGGGAGGAAACCGGAGCACCCAGAGGAAACCCATGCAGTCGTGGGGAGAACGTGCAGAGGCCGCACAGACAGTGACTCAGGCTGGACATGTTGCCTGGTTCGGGAAGCCAGATCTACCTGAAATCTACCAGTGAACCAAGATCCTATAATAATTGCAACATCTTACAATTACATGTTGCAATCCAAAGATGTGCGGGTTAGGTTGATTGGCCATGCTAAAAAATTGCCCCTTAGTGTCCTAAAATGTGTAGGTTAGAGGGATTAGTGGGTAAAGTATGTAGGGATGTGGGGGGTGGGGCTGGGTGGGATTGTGGTCAGTGCAGACTCGATGGGCCGAATGGCCTCTTTCTGTACTGTGGGGTTTCAATGATTTCTTCCTATGATTTCTATGATCTTCTACATCTGACCGTATCTAAGAAACAAGATAATCTAAATTGGCTGCAATGATTAAATTGGAGGAAGTTGTATGTAAGGCCCACATTGAACCCCAATACTGTCTGGCTAACAGACACAGAAACTCTAGCAAAATTGGAAACCATATCCACCCACCTAAAGGCAGAACAAATGAGAAGACCTAACAGGATTGCTCACTGCATTTAAAAGCATCTGTAGAGACAAGGCAGGCTGCACCACTTTAGTTCTATGTGATTTGGATGTGGGAGAGGCCCCTCCTATGAGGCAATATTATTATCTACAAGGTCCAGCAAAGCTAGCCTTTTGCAGGTTCTGGAGGAGATTAATAGAGCCTAGCAGGATTAGCTGGAGCTCCCAAGTTGTGCTCGTGCCCAAGCAAGACAGCTTCTGAAGGCTCTGCACTGACTACTACAAGGTTAATGCAGTGACAAGAGCTCACTCCCACCCAATCCCCCACCTGGAAGACCACATAGATAGAGTAGATAAAACAGTCTATATTACAAACATAGAAAATCAGTTCCCTTGACCTCCCCACACAAAGGAAACCTGTGCCTTTGTAATTCTGGATGGCTTATACCAGTGTGGAGCTATGCTCTGTGAACTCAAGAATGCCCTAGCCACCTTTCAAAGGCTGGTGAACCAAGTAGGGGTCAGCATATCTAATTGTGTAATGTAACTAGCCAATCTCCTAGTGTACAGCAACATCTGGGAAACTCACTTAATGCAACTGGAAGCCCTTTCCAGAAATTACAGTCAACTGACTTAATGATTAATCTCGCAAAGCCTGAGTTCTCTAAGGCTCAGGTGACTGACTTAGGACACTTGATGGGTCAAGGACAAGTACTGCCAGAGCTGCAAAGATACAGTTTCCCATTCTTACAACTAAGAGAGAAGTCATGAGATTTTTAGGAATGGTTGGGTTCTATCTCAAGTTCATCCCAACCTTTAGTGCTGTAGCTGTCTTGCTAACAGACCTACTACAGAAAAAGCAGAGGTAGTATGGACCGAGAAATGCCAGATAGCTTTCAAGAAGCTGAAAACGATTTTAATAAATGAACCAATGCCAGCTGCCCCAGACTTCAACCAAGCATTTAAAGTAGCCATTGATGCTAATGACCTCAGGGTAGGAGCTGTTCTCCTCCAGGAGGATAAATCAGATTGAGAGACCAATCAGATGCTTCTCCAAAAAATTGAACAACATCAGAAATGGTATTCCACAGTTGAAAAATAAACTGTATGGTTATGACTGGCTCTTAAATACTTTAAGATATATGTCCATAATGGATACAGAGAGAGCAGTCTCCTGAGCACAACCCTTTGACTTTTGTGGAAAAATTCAAAACTCAAAATGTAAGATTATTCCATTGAGTTTGTTTCTCCATCCATATGACTTAAAAATCACCCACATTCCAGGGGAAATCAAATACGATTGCAGATTCCCTATTGAGAACTTGAAGAGATCCAGTTAGAACTGATAGGGTAATCCCGACCAAGGCTGAGAGAGTAAATGGAAGTGAACGTTTTATTTTGTTTTGTATTTTTATATCATAATAAAATGAGAGTGAATCGCTGTTTGTGATGGGAAGATATTATGAGAATATGCCACTTTATTTTGAAAATATAACATTTCAACTTTCAACTGAATGAAAACTTTGCAAATTGAGCTGAGACAAACTGTTTAAAGATGCAAGGCCACATTCCAAGGTGGAAGTAAGAAACAAACAAATCATCCTCAGGGGAATGTGAAGAGAGAGACACTTCCTACAATCCAGACATTGATTTAAACTTATAAGTGTCGAAGGAACAGACATTAAAAATGTATTGTACTGATTATTGAAAGAATGGCTGCCACAGACAGACCTACCTAAAATCTCTTGGAAATACACAATGGGTGAAGTATTTCAATGCAAAGCTGCCAGTCAGTAGAGAGAGATTACAATGACATAGGGGATGTCCAGAAAATCGTAGAATCATCGAATCCCTGCAGTGCAGAAGGAGGCCATTTGGCCCATTGAGTCTGCACCAATGACAATCTTACCCAGCCATATTCCTGTAACCCCACATATTTTACTGTGAATTCCTGACGCTATGGTTAATTTACTATGGCCAATCAGCCTAACCTGCACATCTTTAGAGTGTGGGAGGAAACCAGAGCAAACCTACGCAGACACAGAGAGAACATGCAAACTCCACACAGCCAGTGGCCCAAGGCCAGAATTGAACTCAGATCCCTGGCTCTGCGAGGCAGCAGTGCTAACCAACTATGCCTCATCAGCAGATGAAAAAAACTGAGGGTTCTTTCTCTTTTGGAATAAGCCTCGTTTGGAAAGCCAACCAAAAACCTGCCAATGAATTGAGATTTTGTACTAATTGCAACATCTTCTACATTTGACTGCATCCAAGAATCCAGCTAACTTAAATCAGTTAACAACTACGCCTTAAGGACAATTAACCATACATTTTTGATTGGCTCTAACTCCCCTTTTTCTGAAATCTGTGTGTGAGGTCTAATGACTGCATAAAGGCCGAATGCTTGATGTTGTATTTTTATTATTTTTCTCAGTAGCAAATAAGTTTGCTCTTTTTTTGACTCAAGAAAATCGTGTTTGATTGGTTCCTTATTGCTCACAGCTTAAATAGTTAAGTACATTCTGATTTGTAAAAGGCACATCCTCATAACAAATAAACCTTTGTTGTGACCAATCGAGGAGATTGAATTGAGGAGAGCCAATTCAATCCTTCGCAGCTGGTCATGGCAATATATAAACTGTAGGATGGGCACCAATAGCTTGTTTTTGTAGCATTTCTTCTCAGGTACTTTGATAAATGCTGATAAATTCTTGATGTTGAAGTTCATCCACAATTCTGCTGAACAATGGAGCATTGTTAATGAGTCATTTGACCTACTTTCCTATTTCTTGGATTCTTAGGGAAATTTAAATTACTGTTGTCTGTAATTGTTTCAACTTTCTATTACTTTTAATTTGGAGGACTGAACTTTGTGTGAAACTGGCTCTAATTCATCTCCTTCATTTATATTCACATATTAGTAGTAAAGTTGGTGTATGTATTGCTGATTTCTTTGCTCGATAGGCATACTGTCTTACAGCATTGCACTACTCATCATCTTTTTAAAGCAAAGTGCATGTAGACTGTGGATGTCAATGAGGAATCATAATTTTTGATTTGCTTCTGGTGGGGGAATATGGACTCTTGCGGGGTTGGGTGGGGGTTGTAAATTACACCCTAAATTCACCTTCTAGTTACAAGGAACACAGTGAATGTGCAACAGAAGTAGGATGACAATTCATGTGCAGGGTGAGTTATGAGTTGGGAAGTATATAATCAGGAGTAAATAGAAGACCTGAAAATGGGGGAGCTGACAAGCTCTCAAATCTGTTGCAACAAGACTGAAGTGTGACTCTGCAGCAAAAACTGACATAATAGGCAGCCTCTCAGTAACCTGAGAGATCAGAGATTGTCAGGATCAATATTTGTGAATGTATTTACAGCAAAGAACCCTTCTATTACTTTACCAATAGGTCCTCATCTCCCAAGATGACTCAGCAGATGAGGGATCTCCAGCTTACCCATGGGAAGAAGCTAGTCACTCCATCCTCTCCTAATGCAGCAAAGAGGTTGTACCGAAATCTTTCAGGAAAGTTCAAAGTTAATTATACTTCGTTTGATGAGACAAACTTGATGGGACGAAATGAAAAAAACAAGCAGCGGAAGTCTTGTGTGGTAAGGAAGTCTACTGGTTCTACCTGTTAATAATTGAACTTGTTTCAGATGGAAATGACTGGGCTCTGTTGAGGCTCTTTGCAAAACTATAGTTTGTTCTCTGTTGTGCAGCTGAATTGAAATCACCAAACTACTCACTGGTTTAAAATTTCAATGGCTGCAAAAGCCAAAAAGAGGACTGTATGTTTTTTATACCACATTCTCTTCTTAGTTTCAATTCCTGACCAATCCTGTAATGAACTCCCATTTCTCCTGAAAAGTACAGCATGCCTTTATCTCTCCAAAGTCCATGATGCAGTAAGACCCAGGGATGAAATAGATGCTTTGAAATTGTATCTAACCTACTGGACTGTATCACAATCTCACTGCCCTTGCAAACAGAACAAAATGCACTGAAAGCTGTACTCTACAGATTAGGTGGTCAGCCATTCACAAAACATCGGTCAGCATCTGTCAACCTTTACCAGATATGTGCTATAAACAGCTGCATAAGAAGTTTGCATTGAACTGACCGCCTTTACCTGCTAATCAGCTTGAAGAACAGAATAGCTTTCAAGGGCAATGGCAGCAAACGCAAACTACAAATGGACAAGAATGTTGTCGCCTCAGATTTGTCCCTCATCTAATCTGTGATATGTATTATAGCCACTCCGAGGTGTGTAATCTATGCAGTCTGCAAAAACAGTTACTTGTAAACAATTTAATGCTATGTGTGCTGTGATACAAAAAGTATCCAACAAATAATCCATGAAACACAGAAAAGCTTTTTTTTTAATCATCAATAAAATTTGTATCCTGTTATGAATCCAAGTCAGCCTGTGCCTTGCAGATCACTGCTGAATAAAAAGGCTTTTGTGTAGAAGGTTTTATTCTGTATCTAACCTGTGACCTGCTCTGGTCTTATTTCAGGGTACAATGAAGCAAAACTTTACTCTGTGTCTAACCCATGCTATACTTGCCCTGGAAATATTTGGTGGGACTTGTCAAACCTTTTCACTTGGGGGGACGTGGGGGGCACATTTCCATTTTTTTCCTCACTTAAGGGATCAATAAGCAAATTTCTGAAAGATAAGGGTTGGTACAACATTAAACATGAATTTCAAAATAAAGCTGAGGTATGAAGAATGAACTTTCTGATCAAAATTAAATCAATAAATTGATCACTGAATAAGAGCAGTTAATGAAGATCAATATTAGAGTGTGAGATGGGCAGAGCCTATTTGTCTGTCTCACTCCCAGTCCCTTGATGCTCATTCACACCCTCACCCACATGAGTGGGTGTGATTGTGTGGTGATCAGGATGAGTGTAAATCTAGAAACTGCAAATGAGCCTGACAAATATGTACTCCCACAAGCACTGTCTCTCTTGCCCACACTCATTCTTTCTCTCTCTCTTCCACATCAGTGTTGTTGGTCCTCCAATCATAGACTACTTCTCTCCCACATTTACTGCTGATAGCTCACAGAATGGTTGTGATTGGAGGAGCAGTGCTTTAAGAATCTTCCATTTCATTTTGAAGCTGCCTCCAGGGTATACACTAGGGACTTGTGAGCCACATCTGACCTGTGGGGCAAGGGATGAACAAATCTGATGGAGAGGAAGCATTACTTTGTAATTAATTCTTGCTTTGCCTGTCTTGGAAGTTTTATATAAAACACTGCAGAGAGAACTTCATTTTATATCTAACCCATAATGTACCTGACCTTGAAAATTTAATGGGTTAATATGGAGGAACTTTTATCTGTAACTAACCCATGTTGTACCTGCTCTGAGAGTGTTCAACAGGAAGAGTGCAAGGAGATTTACTCTATATCTGACCTTTGCTATACCTGCCCTGGAAGAAGAGGCAGATTTACAATGTAACACACAGCACTGCAGCATGGGATCGCAGCGACTGAGTGGTGGCACCAGTCAGAGCCTGGTAGTTCTAAATTTGTGTGGTTTTCAGAGAGCAATGGGGTGACTCAACCAGAAGCCAGGGCTGGTGACTCAACCAGAGGCCAGGGCTAGGAGTGGGTGAGCTGGGCGGACTGGCAAGTGCAAGGCCACCAACCGAGGACAGGTGAGAGCAGAGACCAGGGCAAGGCAGATAAAGCCAGCAGCCAGGAGGACATGGATGTCAAAATTTGAGGCCTGGCCACATAAGCAAGTGGTGAGCATTTGGGAGGTGCAAGGGCCAGGCAGGCGTGGTGTGCTTTTTGGGGAGCCACAGGGCGACTTGATTAGAAGCCAAAGCTGAGAGTCAGAGGGTTGGGCAGCAACTGGACTGGCAAGGGTGAGGCTGCCATCCGAGGGCGAAAGCAGAGGTCAGGCCAGATAGCTAGCAACAGCAGCCAGGCAGCCAGTGAGCCGCCAGCACACCTGCGAGTTTAGGTCATCGATGGGAGCAAACGCTGGGGCCACTTGAACCCCAGCCAAGGGCTGGGTAGGTGAAAACAGCCCCTCACTGGTGGGCAGACCACCACATCACCAGGGGGGCAGGGCGTGATGTCATAAGGGGACCCCACAAAGAAGGAGAGTGCGAGGCCCCCAAAATTATAAGTTCGCCTTTGCCTAGGAGTATATTTTGGGACGGTATAGAAGGAACTTGTTTGCTGCTAACTCTAACTGGATAATATTAAAAGTGTTACTTCCATCATCACCTCACTAAATTGACAAAAAGTAAAAAATAATTCTATTCTATGAAGATGATAACTATGTGATATTTGACATCTGTACATTACTATCTGTTTGGAGATGATATAACGGATTTTGGTAGGGTGTATTCAATTTCTTCTGAATATAAGAACAAAGCAAGTTTTATTCAGGTTGAAGAAGCTGGATGATGTTCAATGGAGGCCTGTCTTGATTATTCCAGTATTACATGCAATTATCAATAGGTGTAACAAAAAAACATGACAACCTACCCAAAAACCATAGAAATACAGGTTCTGTATCAAGTTGAGTACCATGCTGTGCACAATCTTTGTTCACAGTGTGTGAGGCTGCCCGGAGCAGAGTTTTGCTTCTGTTTGAGAGCAGAGTGTATATTATGGGCAGCTGTTGCAATGAAACCTGATCTGTGCGCTTAAACCAATTACAACTTGAAGTGATGACAGCAGTAGACAGGCACTACTGGTACTAGAACTCACCCACTTGCTTTACTGCACCAAATATATTATATACACAACATCAAAATGTGAAGAAAAAACAATTTCCTATTTCATTTTTTTTAGAATTTTCATAGTAACGAGGCAGTCTTTGAGGCTGTGGAACAGCAGGATCTTGATGCCGTCCAGATGCTCCTAAGTCTCTACAGCACAGAGGAACTGGATTTGAACACACCTAACAGTGAAGGTTTAATGCCTTTGGACATTGCAATCATGACCAACAATGTCCCCATGGCCAAGATGCTTCTGCAAGCTGGAGCTAAGGAGAGTCCACACTGTAAGTCCAATCAATAATTGATGGTGCCAGGTTCTTTCAGATGGAAATAAGGTACCCCAGTTGTTTTGATTGAGGCAACTCTGAGTGATGCAGTTGGTGTATTTGCAAATGAGTGATAGGCAGAATTTAATGCCCTTCCCTCAAGGCAAGTTATGTGCTGCGGGGGAGCATCTAAGCAGGTGGGAGGATGACAATGGGGACTTTCTTCCTGCCTCCATGCCAATTAAGTCCGCGTTTGAAAGGCTCATGGATGGCCTTCCTGTCCACTGCTAATTGAGGTTATTAATTGAGCAATTAATGCTCATTTATGGATCTCATCTTCTGCTATTGATATTAAACCAATGGAGGATGGGGGATTTGCCATGCAAGAAGCCCAAAAGACAAAGAAACTCAGAACATGATCAATGGACCTGGCACCAGGAAGGGGATGGGGGTGTTGTTGAGAGATACCTCTCTGTCCTTTCTGATGATCCCCTTTCCCCCTCATCTGCAATCCCAATCCTGTAATCCCCACCCAGCCATCACTTGCCTTGGTGCCATGATGACCCTGGCCTCAGGTGACTATAGTAAGAAGTCTCACAACACCAGGTTAAAGTCCAACAGGTTTATTTGGTAGTAAAAGCCACTAGCTTTCGGGGTTTGCCCCTTCGTCAGGTGAGTGGGAGTTCTGATCACAAACCTCAGGTGACTAACCAGCAGCAGTCACTGTTTCTACTGGCGCTGCAAAACAGTGCACAGAATGGTCTCTGAATGGCTGACAGCTCTCAGGTGATTTGATTTCCATACCCTGAGGTCCTTGATGCCAGCGAAGAGCTGCTGCTGCCCAGTTAACTGTTGACTGGTGCTTAATTTAGTGGGCCTTCCCAAAAAGAGATGATATGGGGCTCTCCACACCTCTCTAGTCAGCAAACCCTTGTTGCCTGTTAAATACTGCCGACTTTGTATATGATTGAGTTTGTGTCTTTGTATATGAGTGTCTGTTGAGGTTGATATTATTGAGTGAGTTAATGACTATGTATGTTTTTTGAAGACAGACTCAGCATTGGGTGTAATATTTTCCACAGTTTGTATATTGCACTGAGCAAAAATTCACCATGTGGAATCACTGCAAGCAGCCATTGTTGAACTAACCTTATTTATACCTCTTCAGCAGAGAGGCAGCTGTACAACATACTACATTTTCTTCCCACATAAAAGTACAGCTTGTACATTAAAATGCGAAACAGTAAATGTACATTATTTTCTGTGCCCAATTATGACTAAACTTATATCACCAATACTTGAAATTGTTGGGTTGTATATTTGTTTTTACTGTCAACATAGCCAAAACAAAAATGACCAGAGTAATTTACGTGTAACAAAAAATCCTTATTACCAGTGTTTTTTCACAAAAAAAGTACAAACTTACAATGAATCAATTTGGCTTTTTTCTCTCTGGATATCTTCATCCATTTCCATTATGAATGAACATTACAACATTTAATATTGCACTGATGGGGCATCAAAATCAATGTTCATTTCTAAAACCGTGCTGCCATCAGGGATTAATACCCTTCTTTGAACTAAATATAATCTTATGGGCTTGCTGGTCAATTAACAAAATGCACTTCCTATTATACAGGTATTAAGAACCCGCTGATGTTACCTGTGAAAATGTCTCAAAACCCAGAAGAATAAGTAGAAACACTGGATCAAAGTGATATACATTTGTTTGGAATAATGTGAGGAATCATATACAACCCAGTGAGGAACTAGTCCAATTGTTGTGTAAACAATGAATAATGAGCAGTTATTACAGTAATAGAAAAAAAGACAAGAATACTATGGCACTTAAGTATATTAATAACTAAATGCACCATTTTATCTGAAATTACTCCTGGTTCCCAAATCTATCCATGTTCCCTGAACTCACTGACACGCCACTTTTCTCAAACATCTAATTTAGTAACTCAGTAACTCAAATCTAGCTAACAATTACCACACAGTATACCTTAGATGACCAAGTCTGTAAAAGTATTTGTTCCTGGTTTAGCAAAGGCATGAATCTGTGTCTTTTAGAGGAGAAAATCTGCAATCTGCCAAAGATCCAAATGTTAGATGGGCCAGGCCTTTGTTTGACAATTGGATGGAAAACTAGCCTTCTTCCCCAAAGAGGATGAAAGCAGTTATATTGATCAGTTTCTTTAATATTCTACCTTGTGGATTTGGCTGTTTATGTCTCTCAAATTCCTTGCCTTTAGAAGTCATCATTTGTACAGCCCCACTAATCTCTGGTAAACAGTCAGATATGGCAATTCGTACCTCAATTTCTCTAGACACTTGCTTGTCATTTTGCTTTCATCTCAAGTTTAACTATTACCTTCATTAACTTTCCAAATTCCTAATGCATTCCCTATTTTTAAAAAATGAAACGTCTTAATTTGAAAGGCGCTTTAATTTCTTTAAAGTTAAAGTTAATTTATTAGTCACAAGTAAGGCTTACATTAACAGTGCAATTTCCCTAGTCGCCACACTTCGGCACCTGTTCGAGTCGATGCACCTAACCCAGCACATCTTTCAGAATCTGGGAGGAAACTGGAGCACCCAGAGGAAACCCACGCAGACACGGGGAGAGCTTGCAAACTCCACACAGATAGTGACCCAAGCTGGAAATCGAACCCGGTCTCTGGCGCTGTGAGGCAGCAGTGCTAACCACTGTGCCACCATATCACCCTAAATCTCAATCATTTCTTAACTATTCTACCTTATCAACCATTACAAGCATGCATTAACAATAAAAATGTATCCCATAAAATTTTCACCTAATGTCTCCAAAAGTCTCTTTTATACTCGTGGTTAAGCATCCGCAATGACGTTCTCTCTTCTAGTCAAATAAATGATTTTTAAATGAAATGGTTGTAACAACATTGGAATAACCTGGTGTTCTAATCTTGAAACTTTTTCAGAAATTTTAATAATTGTTTCTGTAGGATTACTGGTAACATAAATCTCAAGATATTGTAATGCCAGTACCAAGCTTAAAGTCTTTTTTTCAATGATGGCATACTTCTGTTGGTGATGATTTAATTTCCTTGAGAAACATGTTTCTCAGTGCCAAGCTCGACTTCCTGTAACAATATGGCTCCCAAAACGATGTCACTAGTATCCACAGCAGTTTAAACTGCCTGATGTAATTTGGTGCAGTTAACACTAGTTTTGTTATCAACACAATTTTTCAATGTTTGAATGCTATTTTGCAATTCTCCATCAATTAAAGTATTTGTTCTTCTTTCAGAGTTCTGTGAGTGGTGTTACCACACTGCTAAAGTTCGGCACAAGTGTATGATAAAATCTACTCTTTCCCAGAAACCTTTACTTATTGTAGGTTCCAGAAAAGCCCAAATGACCCGTACTTTTATGTCTTGTGGAGACATTTGACCTTGTCTCGTGATATGTCCCATATATGAAATTTGAGCTTTAAGAACATAAGAACATAAGAAATAGGAGCAGGAGTAGGCCATCTGGCCCTTCGAGCCTGCCCCGCCATTCAATAAGATCATGGCTGATCTGTTGTGGCTCAGCTCCATATTCCCGCCCTCTCCCCACAACCCTTAATCCCCTCTCTTATCAAAAATTTTATTTTTGCTTTTTGCTAGATTCATGTTGAGATTGGTTCCTTTTAGATGCTCAAACCATTCTTGTAAGATGTTCTGCCCAACTTTGACTGAACATCACTGAATCATTAAGGTATACTGCACAGTCCTTGAATAACTTTATTTGTGAGTCTCTGAAACGTTGCAGGTGCATTTTTCATCCCAAATGGCATAACTTTGAACTGATAACATCCATCTGGCATCACAAATGCAGACATCACTTCTTTTCTCTCAGTCAGAGGTACTTGCCAATAATTCTTTAGTAAGTTTATCTGCGTGAAGAATTTAGACCATCCAAAGTTTTCTCTGCAGCTTTCCAAGTTGGAATAGGAAACAAATCCCTCTTGGTGATGGTACTCCCTTTCCTGTAATCCATACAAAATATTTGGATTTTACGGTCTTGAAATTGGCGCTCGAGATCAATAGACATTATTGTTGCCCGCCTTTAGGCCGTTCTGATTCCATGGTGGGTGGAGTGGTAGAATTTCAGCGTTTGTATTCCATCTGGCTTTGGCACCATTATGATAAGGGAGTTCCAGTCACCAGAACTAAGAGTCATAGAGGTTTACAGCATGAAAACAGGCCCTTCGCCCCAACTTGTCCATGCTGCTTTTTTTTTTAAACCCCGAAGCTAGTCCCAATTGCCCGCATTTGGCCCATATCCCTGTACACCCATCTTATCCATGTAACTGTCTAAATGCTTTTTAAAAGATAAAATTGTACCTGTCTCTACTACTACCACTGGCAGCTTGTTCCAGACACTCACCACCCTCTGTGTAAACAAATTGCGCCTCTGGACAATTATATCTCTCCCCTCTCACCTTAAACCTATGCCCTCTAGTTTTAGACTCCACTACCTTTGGGAAAAGATATTGACTATCTAGCTGATCTATGCCCCTAATTATTTTATAATTATATAAGATCACCCCTCAGCCTTCTACGCTCCAGAGAAAAATGTCTCAGTCTGTCCAGCCTCTCCTTAAAACTCAAACTATCAAGTCCCGGTAGCATCCTAGTAAACCTTTTCTGTGCTCTTTCTAGTTTAATAATATCCTTTCTATAATAGTTTGACCAGAACTGTACACAGTATTCCAAGTGAGGCCTTATCAGTGTCTTCAACAAGATGTCCCAACTCTTGTATTAAATGTTCTGACCAATGAAACCAAGCATGCTTCACCACTCTCTCCACCTGTGACTTCACATTCAAGGAATTATGAACATGTACCCTAGATCGCTTTGTCCTGTAACTCTCCCTAACACCCTACCATTAACTGAGTAAGCCCTGCCCTGGTTCAGTCTACCAAAATGCATCATCTTGCGTTTATCTAAATTAAAATCCATCTGCCATTCATTAGCCCACTGGCCCAATTGATCAAGATTCTGTTGCAATCCGAGATAATTTTCTTCACTGTCCACTATGCCACCGATCTTGGTATCATCTGCAAACTTACTAAGCATGCCTCCTATATTCTCATCCAAATCATTAATATAAATGACAAATAACACTGGACCCAGCGCTGATATCTGAGGCACAGCACCAGTCACAGGCCTCCAGTTTGAAAAACAACCCTCTACAACCACTCTCTGGCTTCTGTCATCAAGCCAGTTTTGTATTGATTTAGCTACCTCACCCTGCATCCCGTGAGATTTAACCTTATGCAACAACTTACTATGTGGTACCTTGTCAAAGGCCTTGCTAAAGTCCATGTGGACAACGTTGACTGCACTGCCTCCATCTACCTTCTTAGTTACACCTTCAAAAACTGAATCAAATTTGTGAGACATAATTTTCCATGCACAAAGCCCTGCTGACTGTCCCTTATCAGTCCTTGTGTCTCTAAATGCTTGTAGATCCTGTCTCTCAAAATACCTTCCAACAACTTACCCACCACAGATGTGAGGCTCACTGGGCTGTAGTTCCCAGGCTTTTGCCTGCAACCCTTTTTAAAAAGGCACAACATTTGTCACCCTCCAATCTTCAGGAACCTGTGACTATCAATGATTCAAACATCTCTGCTAGGGGAACCATAATTTCCTCCCTAGCCTCCCACAATGTCCTGGGATAAACTTCATCAGATCCCGGGGATTTATCTACCTTGATGCACTTTAAGACTTCCAGCATGACCTCCCTGAAATATGTACACTCCTCAAGACATCACTATTTATTTCCCCAAGTTCCCTAACATTCATGCTTTTCTCAACAGTAAATACTGATGAGATGTATTCATTTAGGATCTCACCCACCTCTTGTGGATCCACACATAGATGATCTTTGTTGATCCTAAACAGGCCCTACTCTCTCCCTTGTTACTCTTTTGCCTTTCATGTATTTGTAGAAGCTCTTTGGATTCTCCTTTGCCTTATCTGCCAAAACAATCTCATGTCCCCTCTTTGCCCTGTTGATTTCTCTCTTAACTCTACTGCTACATCCCCTATACTTCCAAAGGATTCACTTGGTCCCAGCTGCCTATGCATGTCATGTGCCTCCTCCTTCTTCTTGACCAGGGCCTCAATATCCTGAGTCATCCAGGGTTTCCTGCTTCTGCGAGCCTTGCCCTTCACTCTAAGAGGAATGTGTTTACCTGAACCTGGTTAACACACTTTTTAAAGTCTCCCACTTACCAGACGTCTCATTGCCTTCCACAGACACCCCCAATTAACTTTTGAAAGTTCCTGCCTGATACCATCAAAATTGGCCTTGCCCCAATTTAGAATTTTAACTTTTAGGCCAGACCTATCACTCTCCATTGCTGTCTTAAAACTAATAGAATTATGGTCACTGGTCCCAATGTGATCCCTCCCTAGCATTTCTGTCACCTGCCTTTCCTTATTTCCCAAGAGGAGGTCAAATTTTGCCCCCATTTCTAGTCAGGCCATCCACATGCTGAATGAAAATTTCCTCCTGAATACACTCAGCAAATTTCTCTCCATCCAACCTGTTAATACTATGGCTGTCCCAGTCAATATTGGGAAAGTTAAACTCCCCTACCCATACCACCTTATTTTTCTTGGAGCTATCTGTATTCTCCTCACGTATTTGCTCCTCAATTTCCTGTTGATTGTTTGGGAGCCTATAGAACAATCCTATCAAAGTGATTTCCCCGTTCTTATTTCTCGGTTCCACCCATATAGACTCAGTGGCCAAACCCTCAGATATATCCCCTCTCAGTACTGCCATGATGTTTTCCCTAATCAAAAGTGCAACTCCCTCTCCTTGCTTACCTCCTGTTCTAGCTTTCCTATAGCATCTGTGCCCTGGAAATTGACCTGCCAGTCCTGTACTCCCTTAGCCATGTTTCAGAAATTACCATAATATCCCAGTCCCACATACCCATACATGCCCTGTATTCATCTGCCTTGCCTTGCCCATCAGGCCGCTTGCATTGAAATAAATGCAGTTTAATCTGAATTTCCCGAGCTCTCTGTCCTGCTTTTTCCTGATCTGTCTGGTACTAGGATTACTGACACCATCTTTACTACTTAATGTGCTTTCTTTAACTTCTGTGCTGTCCTCAACCTTCTCTCCTGTCTCCCTACTGCTTTGGATTTCACACCCCCTGCCAAGCTAGTTTAAACCCTCCTGAGTGGCTCTAGGAAATCTCGCCGCCAGGATGTTAACCCCTCCAGTTCATCTGTAACTTATTTTTATAATGTCATTCTGGAGCATATATTCAATTTCCTTCTATACTTGTGATAACTTTTCTGGATGTAACCTATTCAGATGTTTTATCGAAACGGTGTCTCTCACATCTGCATCATGATTGCTACCTCCATTCTAGATAATTTGTCCCCACAAATACATTTATAGGATTGCAGTAACTCTTTCAATTTACTTTGGCTCTTATTTGTAAGATAACCTAACCAATTGTTTACATTTTCCAGGACTTCCTCATTACGCAAATGAATTTTAGAAAAGTCACTGTCCAAATTTAACTCTTCTTCTCCCTGTTTCATTATTATCAGGGTCTCATGTTTGTACTGATCTTCTCTGTCCCTGTACATCTTAAGCAAGTTAATATGACACATTCTGTGTGATTTACATCTATCTGGTATGCGTTCCAAATAATCGACCTCACTCAACTTCCTTTTGATCTGATACGGCCCACTAAGTCTGGCTTTCAGTGCTTCGCCTGACATGAGCACTTCTTCCCTGCTATGAAACTATGAGGCTGTGCCTTCCTATTCAACATTGTTTCATTCCCTGCTGTGCTGTCTTTAAGTGTTTCCCTGCCACCTCACAAGCCCCATTCAGGCTTTCTTTGAAATTCGAGACGTAGTCTAAATGTGTAGGGGGTGATTCTCCCAACCCGCTGCACTGCTTTTGTAGCGCAGCCACCGGGAGACTCAAGTGGCGGCCGTTTCGCAGGCTTCCCACTGTGTGCCACCACCTCCGCGAGTCTCTGACAGCTAGATTTCTGGCGCCGTCAGCTCCGCGCCAGAAATCAGCTTGGAGCTGTATAATTATTCTAATCCTAATATAAAATATTTTACATATCATTAGTGGTCCCGGAATTGAAGTCACCAGGCCCGCTAGTCTCCTCCCCCACTCTGCTAGGAGTGTTTCACTCCAGCGAGGTTTACACTAGCTCCCCACTAATGGGGAGTTAGAGGCCCAACCCCGCTAGAGTGAAGGGAGGACGATGGAGACCTCCCAGAGAGTCGGAGGTAAGGGGAGGTTCCCTTGGTCATTGCCAGACTAGCCCCTTGGCACTGCCCAATGGGTAGTGCCAATGTTCAGGGGCATCTTGGCACTGTCCACCAGGCATCGGGCAGTGCTAACGGGGCTGTACCTAATGGGGCGGAGTCTTGGGGGTGGAATCGGCAGGGGTTGGGGGCTCTCCTACAGCCACTCTGCAGTCTGGCTGAGTAACAAAGAACAAAAGCAGCCCGGGAAACAGGCCCTCCGGCCCAACGAGCCCGCACCGCCATTTTAACATTGCCAGTCCCCCCTCCACCCATGACCCTTATCTATTGTTTATGGCATTCCACATTGAGGGAAACCAATTTATGGAAAATTTATTACCTCCAATCAGCCTAAATAGCACATCTTTGGGGTGTAGGAGGAAACCGGAGCACCCAGAGAAAACCCACGCAAGCACGGGGAGAATGCACAAACTCCCACAAACACTGGCCCAAATCCATGTGTCTGCACAGCAAACAGTGATAGTCACTGAGCTGTCATGTTGCCCAGCATCTGATCCAGTTTAAGCACACACTAACAACTTGAAGCACTAGGCTACTCTCGAACATCCAAGAGCAGCCCCAGTACGACCCATCGCGTGTATGCCCCTCGTTGGACAACAAGGCAGACCAAGGTGACAAAGGGAGGGAGGTCAGTGATTGGAGCTGGGCATCAGGGTGGGGTTGGGATGGATTGGGGCTGCCCGGGGGTTGGGGGGGTGGGTTGTGGGGGGCGGGAGATCAAGGTGGGCCGGAAGCAGATAGGAGATATTGAGGCTGGTCGGGGGTGCCAGCGATCGTGGAGTTGGAGGGCCAGTGATTGAGCAGATCAACACATGCACAGTGGCCCGCTCAGCGGTATACTGTTGGTCTTTCCAGCGGGGATAGGTCCTGCCCCCTGATATTTAGACTGATTCATGCTTGTGCACTCTGCAGTGCACTGAGTGTGGGAGATTCATTTTGAAAAGCCCACTGAAAGAAACAATGGGATATATTCCAGTTTTGACACAAATTTGATACTTAGAATTTTTTCAGCGAATTGTTCCTGTAGTTTCTCACTTCTTGCCTAATATTTTTTCTTGGATGCATTTCAATGGTCCTCTAACTTTGGGTGTAGACTAATTCAAAAGGACCAAATCTAGTGGAATCATTTGGTGCATCCCTAATGGCAAATAATGGAATCCTTTTGTTCCAATCATGAGGGTAATTTTGGCTACATGCTCTCATCCGAAGTGTGATGCCACTTCGGATCATTCGGGAGGCAGAGGTGATCATAGATAAAAGTTTCAGGGATTTGGATACTCCAAAGAGTGAAAATAGATGGGTGACAGTGAGAGGGGCAGGGAGGAGGCAGCCGGTATAGGGATCCCCTGTGGTCGTTCCCCTCAGCAACAAGTATACCGCGTTGGATACTGTTGAGGGGGACGACCTACCAGTGGTAAACCAGGGTGACCGGACCTCCAAACTGAGTCCGTCCCTGTACCTCAGAAGGGAAGAGGGGAGAGCAGGAGAGCAATAGTAATTGGGGACATGATGGTTAGAGGGGCAGAGGTTCTGTGACAGCAAAAGAGACTCCCGGGTGGTATGTTGCCTCCTGGGTGCAAGGGTCCATGATGTCTCGGACTGTGTTTTCAAGATCCTTAAGGGGGAGGGGCATCAGTCGCAGGTCATGGTGCATATTGGTACTAATGACGTAGGTAGGAGAAGGGATGGGGATTTAAAACAGGAATTTAGGGAGCTAGGAGAACCAAGGCAAAGCATGTTGTTACTGGTGCCACGTGCTAGTGAGTTGAGGAACCGGGAGAGAGTGCAGTTTAACATGTGGCTGCAGGGATGGTGTCGGAGAGAGGGTTTCATTTACATGGATAATTGGAGTACATTCTGGGGAAGGTGGGACCTGTACAAACAGGACGGTTTGCATCTGAACCAGAGTGGCACCAATATCCTGAGAGGGAAATTTGCTATGGCTCTTTGGGGAGGTTTAAACTAATTTGTCAGGAGGTTGGGAAAATGAGCTGTAGTCAAAAAGCCAGTGTTGAGGGTTGTGAAGCATTAAGGAAGGTAGCAAGGTTGCAGGAGTGTGCAGGCAGACAGGATGGTGAGTTGAAGTGTATCTACTTCAATGCAAGGAGCATCAGGAATAAGGTAGGTGAACTTGGAGCATGGATTGGTACTTGGGACTATGATGTTTTGGCCATTATGGAGACATGGTTAGAACAGGGACAAGAATGGTTGTTGGCAGTTCCGGGGTATAGATGTTTCAGTAAGAGTAAGGGGAGGCAGTAAAAGAGGTGGAGGAGTAGCATTGTTAATCAAGGATAGTTTAATGGCTGCTGAAAGGCATTTTGAGGGGGATCTGCCTATTGAGGTAATATGGGCTGAAGTCAGAAATAGGAAAGGATTGGTCACGTTGACAGGAGTTTTCTATAGGCCCCCAAATAGTAATAGAGATGTGGAGGAGCAAATGGCAGATTATGGATAGGTGTGGAGGTCACAGGGTAATTATCTTGGGTGACTTTAACTTTCCAAATATTGATTGGAACCGTCATAGGTCAAATAGTTTGGACGGGACACTTTTTGTACAGTGTGTGCAGGAGTGTTTCCTGTCACAATATGTGGATAAGCTGATGAAAGGTAGGGCCACATTGGACTTGGTGCTGGGTAATGAACCGGGCCAAGTGTTAGATTTGTTTGTGGGAGAGCACTTTGGAGATAGTGACCACAATTCGATGTCCTTCTTTATTGCAATGGAGAGGCATAGGGTCACACGGCTGGGCAAGGGTTATAATTGGGGCAAGCGTAATTATGATGTGATTAGGCAAGAATTAGGGAGCATAAGATGGGAACTGAAAATGTCAGGTATGGGCACAAACAAAAACTGGAGCTTATTCAAGGAACAAATACTGTGTGTCCTTGATAGGTATGTCCCCTTCAGGCAGGGAGGAAATGGCCAAGTTAGGGAACCATGGTTCACCAAAGAGATTGAATGTCTTGTTAAGAGGACAAAGGAAGCCTATGTAAGGATGAAAAAACAAGGTTCAGTTGGGTCGCTTGAGCGTTACAGGGTAGCTAGGAATGAGTTTAAAAAAGGGCTTAGGAGAGCTAGGAGAGGGCATGAGAAGTCCTTGGTAGGTCGAATAATGGAAAACCCCAAGGCTTTTTACTCATGTGAGAAATAAAAGAATGACCAGGGTGAGGTTAGGGTCAGTCAACGATAGTGATGGGAACTTGTGCATGGAGTCAGAAGAGATAGGAGAGGCATTGAATGTATACTTCTCTTCAGTGTTCACTAAGGAGAGGGGCCATGTTTTGAGGATGACAATGTGATATAGGATGGAGGAGGTAGATGTTCTGAGGGAAGATGTATTAACAAGTTTGAAAAACCTGAGTGTTGATAAGTCCCCTGGGCCAAATGGGATACATCCTAGAATACTTTGGGAGGCAAAGGATGAGATTGCAGAGCTTTTAGCTTTGATCTTTGGGTCCTCACAGTCCACAGGGATTATCACATTAAGAAGTCTCACAACACTAGGTTAGAGTCCAACCAGTTTACTTGATAGTAATCTCACAAGCTTTCAGAAACGGTGTTCCTTCGTCAGGTGTGTGGAAGGTTCTGATTAGAGAAGGGCATATAAAGTCACACACAGTTTACAGAATACTGATTAGAATGCAAGTCTTTACAGCTAATCTGCTATTCACGTCTTAAAGATGCAGACAATGTGAGTGGAGATCGCATTAGCATTGGTTAAAGAGATACGTGTTGTGTCCAGACAGGACGGTAAGTGAAATTTTACAAGCCCAGGCAAGTCATGGGGGTTACAGTTAGGGCGACATGAACCCAAGATCCCGGTTGAGGCCATGCTCATGTGTGTGGAACTTGGCTATCAGTCTCTGCTCAGCGACTCTGCGCTGTTGTGTGTCGTGAAGGCCACCTTGGAGAATGCTTACCCGAAGATCAGAGACTGAATGCCCGTGACCGCTGAAGTGTTCACCAACAGGAAGGGAACAGTCTTGCCTGGTGATTGTCGAGCAATGTTCATTCATCCGTTGTCGTAGCGTCTGCATGGTCTCCCCAAAGTACCATGCTTCGGAACATCCTTTCCTGCAGCGCATTAGGTAGACGATGTTGGCTGAGTTGCAAGAGTATGTGCCATGTACCTGGTGGATGGTGTTCTCACATGAGATGATGTCATCCATGTCGATGATCTGGCATGTCATGCAGAGGTTGCTGTGGCAGGGTTGTGTGGTGTGGTCACTGTTCTCCTGAAGGCTGGGTAGTTTGCTGCGAACAATGGTCTGTTTGAGGTAGTGCGGTTGTTTAAAGGCAAGAAGTGGGGGTGTGGGGATGGCCCTGGCGAGATGTTCGTCTTCATCAATGATGTGTTGAAGACTCCAGAGAAGATGTCTTAGCTTCTCCGCTCCAGGGAAGTACTGGGCAACGAAGGGTACTCTGTCCACCGTGTCCCGTGTTTGTCTTCTGAGGAGGTTGGTGCAATTTTTCGCTGTGGCACGTCGGAACTGTCGATCGATGAGTTGAGTGCCATATCCTGTTCTCATGAGGGCATCTTTCAGCATCTGGAGGTGTCTGTCACGATCCTCCTCATCTGAGCAGATCCTGTGTATACGGAGGGCTAGTCCGTAGGGGATGGCTTCTTTAACGTGTTTAGGGTGGAAGCTGGAGAAGTGGAGCATCGTGAGGTTATCTGTGGGCTTGCGGTACAGTGAGGTGCTGATGTGACCGTCCTTGATGGAGATGCGTGTATCCAAGAATGCCACCGATTCCGGAGAATAGTCCATGGTGAGTCTGATGGTGGGATGGAACTTGTTGATGGCATCATATGGTTATTTCAGTGACTGTTCCCCATGAGTCCAAAGGAGGAAAATGCTGATGTATCTAGTGTATAGCATCGGTTGAAGGTCCTGTGTGGTGAGAAAGTCTTATTTGAGCTTGTGCATGAAGATGTTGGCATTTTGAGGAGTGAATTTGGTCCCCATGGCTGTTCCGTGTGTCTTGATGAAGAACTGGTTGCTGAAGGTGAAGACACTGTGGTCCAGGATAAAGCAGATGAGTTGTAAAATTGCATCTGGAAACTGGCAGTTGTCGGTGTTGAGTACTGAGGCAGTTGCAGCAATGCCATCGTCGTGGGGGATGTTGGCGTAGAGCGCCGAGACATCCGTTGTCCCTGGTTCAAATTCTCCATGTGTGCTGAGTTTCTGTAGGAAATCTGTAGCGTTGCAACAAAAGCTGAGGGTTCTTTGTACAATGGGTTTCAGGATGCCCTCGACATACCCAGAGAGGTTCTCACACATTCATCTGGGATAGTCAGCACAGTTTTGTGATGGATAAGTCCTGCGTCACCAATTTGATTGAATTCTTTGAGGAGGTAACTAAGTGTGTAGATGAAGGTAGAGCAGTTGACATCATATACATGGATTTTAGTAAGGCATTTGCTAAGGTTCCCCCATGGTAGGCTCATGAAGAAAGTAAGGAGGTGTGGGATAGAAGGAAATTTGACCGATTGGATAAGTAACTGGTTGTCTCATAGAAGACAGAGGGTGGTGGTGGAGGGAAAATTTTCAGACTGGAGGTCAGTTACCAGCAGTGTACAACAGGGATCAGTGCTGGGTTCTCTGCTATTTGTGATTTTTATCAATGACTTGGAAGAGAGGGCTGAAGGGTGGATTAGTAAATTTGCTAATGACACCAAGATTGGTGGAGTAGTGGATGAAGTGGAGGGCTCTTGCAGGCTGCAAACAGACATTGATAAGATGCAGAGCTGGGCAGAAAAGTGGCAGATGGAGTTTAACCCTGATAAGTGCGAGGTGATTCATTTCGGTAGGACAAATTTGAATGTGGATTACAGGGTCAGTGGCAGGGTTCTGAAGAATGTGGAGGAACAGAGAGATCCTGGGGTTCATATCCACAGATCTCTGAAGGTTGTCACTCAAGTGGATAGAGCCGTGAAGAAGGCTTGTAGTGTGTTAGTGTTTATTAACAGGGGGTTTGAGTTTAAAAGCCATGGGGTTACACTGCAACTATATTGGACCTTGGTGAGACCACATTTGGAATATTGTGTGCAGTTCTGGTCACCTTGCTATAAGAAGGATGTGGAAGCATTAGAGAGAATGCAGAGGAGATTTACCAGGATGCCGCCTAGTTTGGAGGGTAGGTCTTATGAGGAAAGGTTGAGGGAGCTGGGCCTTTTCTCTTTAGAGCGGAGGAGGATGAGAGGCAACTTAATCGAGGTTTATAAGATGATGAGGGGGGATAGATAAAGTGGGCGTGCAGAGACTATTTCCTCGGGTGGATGTAGCTGTTACTAGGGGGTGTAACTTTAAGGTTCATGTTGGGAGATATAGGAGGGATGTCCAAGGTAGATTCTTTACTGAGAGAGTGGTTGGAGTGTGGAATGCACTGCCTGCTGAGATAGTGGAGTCGGACACTTTAGAAACTTTCAAGCGGTCATTGGATAGGCACATTGAGCACACCAGAATGATAGGGAGTGGGATAGCTTGACCTTGGGTTTGGACATAGCTCGGCACAAATTGAGGGGCGAAGGGCCTGTACTGTGCTGTACTGTTCTATGTTCTACCTCTCTAATGCTTCTTGGGATTCTGGATGATATACCAATGATTTATACTGTTTTATAGACATAACCTCTTTAAAAAATCTTGACATGAAATTTGACTCTTGGTCTTATTGTAGGTTCTTCAGTAAACCATATCTAGTACAGAATTTAATTAAATCCTCTATCACTCTCCTGACTGTAATGGTTCTTAATTGTATGGCTTCAGGGAATCTAGTGGATATATCCATAATAATTAACAATTTATCAATTTGCACTTCACATTGTCTTCACTGGTTCTACACAGTCGATTAGAACTCTTGTAAAATGTTTTACAAAAGCTGAAATAGGGATCAGAGGCACTGGCTTTATTTCAGCTTGTGGTGTCCCTATTGCTTGAAAAGTGTGACAAGTTTGGCAGAAGTTAACTACATCTTTATGTACTCTGGGCCGGTAAAAGCAGTTTTTGTATCTTTGCTTGGGTTTTCTTTATGCCAAAATATCTCCCTAATGGAATTTCATGAGCTATCTTTAGAATCTCTTTCTTATACTCAAGAGGTAATACAATTTGTTGTTCCTGCCCATTTGTCATCTGGATTAGCATGTGGTGTTCACCATTTTTTCATGACTTCTTGGTGCTTTAGTCCTTTACATAATAATATTCAGGAATACACTGAACTTTAATGCTGAGTAAGCCATCTGATAGATTTGTTTTAATTTGGAATCGCCCTGCTCTGATTCTTTCAATTAAACACATCAGTCTCTTTCCCTTTGTCTGTTTCATTTTCATTCAGCTTGCTAAAGATCATATCTGATCTCACTTGTCTCATTCTGTGCTCATAATTCCTCCCTGCAGAGCTCTCTTGATTGGGGCAACAGCTGCCAGAACTGCTGCTTGTTACAGTTAGTGGGGCCTGGGATGGAATGTCAGCAGTCAGCCACGAAGCCTGTCCAGTAGACAGCTGGCAGAGCAACCAGAGCGACTCGAGTGGGGTTGGGAGTTGCCTTCATAGTAACCCTCAGAGATCATTCAACAGCCAGGGGAATACATGCAACATGATCCCCAAGCCAGCACCAACTCCCGACCTGTGGACCCCCAAACCTGGGGAAATAAAAAGTGATGTCTTGAGAAGTCTTCATAGTACAGAGAAGGTGGTGCTGGAAGTCTTAAAGTGCATCAAGGTCGAAAAAACCCCGGAACCTGATGAAATGCATCCCAGGACGTTGTAGGAGGCTAGGGAGGAAATTGCGGTCCCCTAGCAAATATCTAAATCATCAACAGCCACAGGTGAGGTGCCTGAAGATTGGAGGGCAGCAAAAGAAGCGCTACAGGGAAAGGCCTGGGAACCAAATGTCTGTAGTGGGTAAATTGTTAGAAGGTATTCTGATAGACAAGATCTACAGGCACTTAGAGAGGTAAGAAGTGAATAGGGAAAGTCAGCATGTTTTGTGAAGGGAAAATCGTGTCTCAAGAATTCGATTGAGTTTTTTGAAAGGTAACCAAGAAGGTAGATGAGGGCAGCGCAGATGATATTGTCTACATGGACTTTAGCAAGGCATTTGACAAGGTACTACATAGTAGGTTTTTGCTTAAGGTTAAATCTCACAGGATCCAGGGTGAGGTAGCTAATTGGATACAAAATTGATTTGATGTCAGAAGAGGTTGTAGAGGGTTATTTTTCAAACTGGAGGCCTATGACCAATGGTGTGCCTTAGGGATCGATGCTGGGCCCACTGTTATTTGCTATTTATATTAATGATTTGGATGAGAATTTTTAGGGCATGGTTAGTGCGCACTCCAGGAGCTGGTGCTAGTGGTACTCAACTCCTTGCCCCCTGCCCCCGCCCCCCCCCAACCCCTTCACTACTATTACACCTGACCCAGACTGCTAATGGATGCATGTTGATTTGAGCATGCATTACGTCATGCTTGTGAGGTGAGGAGGTTCTTGAAGGGGAACGATAGCACGTTGACCTTTTTAATGATATTGAAATGCATTTAAATTCACACTAATAGGCTTTGGACTCATGTTGGATGCAAGGTGGTTCTTGCCATAAAAAAGGGTCTGGGAAGATACCAAATCATTTGGCGTCGGGAGCGAATCTGATTTTTAGTATTGCATGCAATCATCCCAGCTCACCACCTGATTGAGGAGGAGGGAGCAGAACAAGGTGGTATGATTACTCCAGAAATCCTTAAACAAATCACACCACTCTGTCCCTGTACCATTTGTGCACATATTTTCATTCCTATTGTTTGCTCTTTTCCTCTGTAAATAAAATAATTAATCTTACCTGCTTTTCCTGTTCTCCAGTTTCTGATTTATAACACCAATTGTCTTTCCTTATGAATCTCCAACATACTGATTTGGTGTGGCCCAGTTTATTAAAATGAAAGTAGCTAACTTTCCTCATTTCTCTTATTCTGTTAGCACTGTCTTTTTTACTTTGAGGTGAAGTCTCCTTGGAATTTTCAACTGCTCCCTCCCTTCCTTGGCTGTCCTCACATCTTTCCATTTTCTTTCTTTCTCAGAATTAAATGAGTGTCAAATGAAAAGCTTTGACCAATCAACTAACTCATAATCGCCAGCAAGCTCCACTGCATGTCTTGCAGTTTTAACTGAAGTTTTAAAGTTTATTTATTCATGTCACAGGTAGGTTTACATTAACTGCAACGAAGTTACTGTGAAAACCCCTAGTCGTCACATTCTGGTGCTGGTCTAGGTACACTGAGGGAGAATTTAACAGGCCAATGTACCTAATCGGCACATCTTTTGGACTACGGGAGGAAACCGGAGCACCCGGAGGAAACCCACACAGACACAGGGAGAACATGCAAACACTACACAGTGACCAAAACCGGAAATCAAACCTGAGTCCCTCCTGCTGTGAGGCAGCAGTGCTAACCACTGTACAACTTTGTTCCTCCACATGAGTCCTTATCACTGTTGGTAACAAGTTTTTAAATTCTTTCAACAATGTTACTTCTCTAAAGGCTCCATAGGTTTCTCCTATTTTTAATACTGTTGCCCATTATCAAAATTATTTTATTTTAACCCTTTCAAATTCAATATAAGTTTGTCTAAACTGTTTTCTTATATTTAGAAACTCTTGTCTGTAAACCTTTAACACTCAGTATAGCTCTCCTCACTGTCTCATAGTCCTCAGACCTTTCCCCTGACTAAGATGCGTAGACTTCACTACCCTTCTGACAAGTTTAAACTGTAAGAGCAGTGTCTAAATATTTTGCAGGCATTTCACCTGTTTAGCTATTTTTTCAAAGGCATTCAAAATGCCACCGTGTCCCTTTTATTAAATTTTAAAAGTACCCTTCCATCTCTACACGAGGTTCATGGCTAGTATTTTATGACCTTGCTCGGGCGGGGCTCGTAAAATCCCACCTGAGGCCAACGGAGAATTCCGTTCTGCAAGCCAATTCTGGCATAGGCATGGTGGAAAAATTCTAGCTCATGTCTAGAAATACTGTCTTCCTTAGTCATCTCTGCTGTTCCTGCTGCAATTCGCTGTATTTTAATTTAATGATCTCTCTCTTTATCCTTTTTTCTTTCTGCCATTGCTAACTTGTACATTTTCAATTCCCTTTGGAAAACTCTCTTTCTTCCATTTCTAATTTCTTCATTTCTATTTCCTTTTTTTATTATAATTTGAATTAATTCAGTCACTTCTCGAAGTACTAGGTCTGTCTGACACTTCTTGTATATTTAAATGTGTTGTTATGTTTTCAATTACCTCAGCTTTCTTGGATCCTGTAGATAATCCAATTTATCTGCCAATTCCATTACATCAATTTACCTTTAGGTACTTTTCATATTTGCTGGGGTAAAATTGTCTACTTCCAAATAAGCCTGGGCTCGAGCAAGAGCCATCTTTGCAGTCTCCTTATTTAAAATAATACTTTCTCACTGAGTTCCATGTGTTTCTCACTCTAGTTACATTTAAGAAGTCATAAATCCCCTACATCCAAAGGAAATATGCTTCTCAAGATTCCAGCCAAGTGCCCTCAATTTTGTTAAGAACTCCACTGATGTTACTTGCAAGAACATCTCAAAACCCCAAAGGATAACTTGAAACACTGGTTCTTAGTGGTGTATATTTCTTTGGAATAATGTGAGGAATTATGTACAATCTAGCAAGGAACCAATCCAGTCATTGTGTAAACAATTAGTAAAGAGTATTTATTAAAGTAACAGAAAAGAAAAACACACGACAAGAACACTGACAGTTCAGTATATTAATAACTTAAACTTAAACACACCATTTTATCTGAAATTACTTTTTGTTTCCAAAATATATCCCTGAATTTGCTTTTACTAAAGAACATCCAATTTAGTACAACTTTATACTTACCGAATTCCTAGCACAGATATTTTGTAACACCATCTATGATTACCAATGCCCCATTCTTAACTTGTGAGTAATTTTACTCTGACTTTGTTAAAGTATAGTAAGTAGTCTCACAACATCAGGTTAAAGTCCAACGGGTTTATTTGATAGCACGAGCTTTCGGAGCGTTGCCCCTTCATCAGGTGAGTGAAGAGTTCAGTTCACAAACAGAGCATATATAGACACAAACTCAATTACAAGATAATGGTTGGAATGTGAATCTTAACAGGTAACTAGTCTTTACAGATGCAGACAACGTGAGTGGAGAGAGAGTTAAGCACAAGTTAAAGAGATGTGAATTTTCTCTAGCCAGGACAGTTGGTGAGATTTTGCAAACCCAGGCAAGTCGTGGGTGTTACATATAGTGTAACATGAACCCAAGATCCAGGTTGGGGCCACCCTCATGTGGTGCGGAACTTGACTATCAGTTTCTGCTCAGCGATTCTGCTTTGTTGTGTGTCATGAAGACCGCCTTGGAAAACACTAACCCGAAGATCAGAGGCAGAATGCCCTTGACTATTGAAGTGTTCCCCAACAGAAAGAGAACATTCCTGCCTGGTGACTGTAGAGTAGTGTCCATTCACCTGTTGTCGTAGCGTCTGCACGGTCTTGCCAATGTACCATGCCTCGGGACACCCTTACCTGCAGTGTATCAGGTAGACAATGTTGGCCAAGTCACAAGGGTATGTAGCGTGTACCTAATGGATGGTCTTCTCATGTAAGATGATGGCATCCGTGTTGATGATTTGGCATGTCCTGCAGAGCTTGATGTGGCAGGGTTGTGTGGTGTTGTGGTCACTGTTCTGAAGGCTGGGTAATTTGGTGCGTACGATGGTCTGTTTGAGGTTGAAAACAAAAGAAATCTCACAACACCAGCTTAAAGTCCAACAGTTTATTTGTAGCAAACACCCCAAGCTTTCGGAACATGCTGTTCCTTTGTCAGGTGGGTGGGGGTTCTGATCACAAACAGGGCACAAAGACACAGATTCAATTTACATGCATAATGATTGGAATGTGAGTCTTTACAGCTAATCAATTCTTAAAGGTACAGACAATGTGAGTGGAGAGAGCTTCAAGCACAGGTTAAAAGGATACGTATTGTTTCCAAACAGGAAAGCTAGTGAGATTTGCAAGTCCAGGCAAGTTGTGGGGTTACAGATAGTGTGACATGAACCCAAGATCCCAGTTGAGGCCGTCCTCATGTGTGCGGAACTTGGCTATCTGTTTCTGCTCAGCGACTCTGCGCGGTCATGTGTCATGAAGGGCGCCTTGGAGAAGGCTTACCCGAAGATCAGAGGCCGAATGCCCGTGACCACTTTACCCCAGTCTAACACTGGCACCTCCACTGTTTGAGACTCCACAATTATTTGAAGGCAAGTAGTGGATGTGTGGGGATAGCTTTGGCAAGATGTTTGTCTTCATCAATGACATGTTGAAGGCTCTGGAGAAGATGTCATAGCTTCTCTGCTCTGGGGAAGTACTGGAAGACGAAGGGTACGCTGCCCGCTGTGTCCTGTGTTTGTCTTCCGAGAAGGCCTGTGCGGTTTTTCACTGTGGCACATCGGAACTGTCAGTTGATGAGTTTGGTGTCAGATCTTGTTCTTACAAGGGCTTCTTTCAGTGTCTGGAGGCGTCCGTTGCGATCCTCCTCATCTGAGTAGATCGTGTGTAAACAGAGGGCTTGTCTGTAGGGGATGGCTTCTTTAACGTGTTTAGGATGGAAGCTGGAGAAGTGAAGCATCATGAGATTATCTGTGGGCTTTCGGTACAGTGAACTGCTGAAGTGACTGTCATTGATGGAGATGCGTGTGTTCAAGATTGCAACCGATTCTGGAGAGTAATCCATGGTGAAGTATGTGAAGCATATGCTACAGGCTTCCCCATGTTGATACCACCCTATCTAACCCTTGTGATGAAGCATCCTATGATAAACAATTGTTTACTGGGTTTATTCTGGATTGAAACACCATTACCTAAGTGTTCATAGAATCCCAACAGTGCAGAAGGTGGCCATTGGCCCATTGAGCCTGCACCGACAACAACATCACCCAGACCCTATCCCTGTATTTATCCTGCTAGTCCCTTGACACTAAAGGGCAATTTGGCATGGCCAATTAACCTTACCTGCACATCTTGGGATATTCGGGTTAGGTTAATCCATAGTTCTTTCTCTGTTTCTTCAAATAATCTCTGACACCCCACTGATCACTTCCTAAGCTTTGAGTAGTTGGAACAGTGGGCAAATGTGTTAAGTCAGGAGTGAACTTAGAATAACACAAAAATTCTTTATGAATGTTTTATGTTCTTCTCACAGTTTTTATATTCTTCTCTGTTCTCTTTGCTTTCAAAATTCTCTCAACCATCTTCCATATTGGATGGATACCTTCATGATCTATTTGGTGACCCAGGTATGTTAGAGTTGATAGCATAAAGCAAATTTGTACTTGTTAGCTTTGATGCCATTCTCCTTGGAGTTGATCAACTTTGTTCAACCTTACAATGTCCTGTTTCTCTGTTTTTCTGCTAATCAAAATGTCATCTAAGAAACAGCATACTGTTTTTAACCCTCTTCATACCTGATCCATGACACCGAAACACTGCGGGAGCAGTAGACGCTAAATGATAACCTCTTGTATGGATATAATCTCTTGCTTGTTTGAATGGTAAGCAACTCCTTGCTCATGACAGTTAATTCTGATTGCAAGTATGCATTTGACAGATCTATCTTCATGAAAAACTTTTCACTGGCTAAATTAGGAAACAAATTTTCACTGGTAGGAAGTGGTAAGTATCATTCTCGATCTCCTTATTTACTGTTTGCTTATAATGTCTACAAATCTGAATGAACCTTTCCTTTTTTTTGAAACACCATGTTGGGGGCAGTCCTTGTGGCTCTTCAACTCCTTAATTGTCCCTGTTCTTTCTAATCTGTCCAGCTCTTTACCTCCTACTTCTAACTGAGCATAAAGCACCGAACTAGTTTTACAAACTGTCGGCTGTACATCGTTCTTCATCTTTAATTTGGCCTTGTGATGCCAAATTTTATCATTTGGTCTTCCTTGCTTAAAGAACACTTTGTTCTCCCTTAGCATTTTCTTAATGTTAGACATATTGGCCAGATTCCCCAGACCCATTCATGGCAGGACATTTTTATGGCAGAAAATTTGGAGAGCCAGCCAAAGTCCATTGACTTTCAGTGGCCAGAAAATTCCAGCTGTGGGCGGGGTGGAAAATCCCATCTCTAAGGAAATCCCATCTCTGAGCTCCAAGGAAAAAACCTCAGCCCAGATTAACCATATCATCTTAATCCAATTTGTTCCCATCAGAGAGATTTTGTTCCCTACTTTACCAATGGAAAGTAATGGGGTACATAACCAAAAAGCTGCAATGTGTGGACATATTCCTTTTGTCTGAAGAGGACAACTATTTGCATTTGAAAAACAGGGGGGGCATGTTTCACACAGTCATTTTGAGGGGCAGGGCCTAAACATGTTGGTAAAGCCAGCTGCACTGTGATCAGGGTGCCCTTTTTAAAGGGCAAAATAACCTCCTGCCACTCCACTACAGAGATCTCAAGGGATCTCTCCTTCCCCATTTAATGCCAGCATTTCTCCATCAACCCCACTCCACCCCCGCACCACCACCACCAACACCGGCATCTCTCTCCTACCCTCTCCCACTCATCAATGCTGGTATCTCTCCTCCTGCACCCATAAACATCGGCAGCTCTCCTCCCACCCCACATCAATGCCAGCATCTCCATCAGCATGAGCATTTCCCTCTCCCCTCAACAATAAGCGCCAGCATTTCCTCACCACTTCCATGAATGCTGTCTCCTTCCAAACTACACAAACATGCCCTTCTATGAGGATCCTACTGGGGCTCCCGCCTGGCACTGTCCCAGCACAGGTTGCAACTGCCAAGTTGACATGTGCCATGGGCAGTGCTTGGCCATGCCCCTCACCACCCAGCTTCCCTTTCTCTACATTCTACCCATTCTACTTCTGTCCCATCTTTTCTCCTACCACCACCCCAACCCAACATCTTCATCTGTCACAGCTTACAGCTTTTCTGCCATTTGGCCATTCACACCCTTTATTCTCTGTGGATAGCTATTAGCAGTCTTTTCCCTTAATTTCTATGGCAATGACTCATCTTTCATTCCCTCACCCTGCAGTATAAATGTCTCTCATTTTCTACGCCTTTTAGCTTTGACAAAGGGTCATCTGGATTGAAACATCAACTCTTTTCTCTCCTTACAGACGCTGCCAGACTTGCTGAGATTTTCCAGCATTTTCTCTTTTGGTCTCAGATTCCAGCATCTGCAATAATTTGCTTTTATATTTATCTCATCTCTGGTTTTATTTGTATTCAGCCAAATATGTAATCTTTGTTTGCTCTTACACCAGTTCTTTTTAGGATTAAATTCCTCCATTGTCCCCAGATATGTCTGTTGTGCCGCTTTTTTCCAATTACTTACTCTACTGACCTACTGAGCTGTACCTGAACACACTGTACATCCTTCAAATTCTCCAAAATGTCCTTAAAGTTAACTTAAGTCCCAAAACGTCTGTAACAATGTCCTTTAGTTGTTAGTTTCATAAATGATATGTAAAACAAATTCCTAGTCTTGTCACCATTTTTCTGTTGTGTACTGAATGAATAAAAATACTCACCATATAGACTCACTGAAAGCATCCATTGTTGAATTAACTTCATTTACAATTCCCCAACCAGTAGGATAGCAGAGAATCAGCTGTACAGTGTGAACTTACTTGCAAAGAATGTCCATGTGTGCAAGGCACTAGAAGCATGTCACACATGGGGCCTAACAGAAGCTTTTTGGAAGCAAGGTCAATGAGGAGAAAGGGAAAAACGTGCAGTGTGGCTTTTATGGTTCATGACATCAATGAATGCAAAAATGTGCACTCTCATCTAAGAGGTGGCATGGTGGCACAGCAGTTAGCACTGCTGCCTCTCAGCAGCAGAGAGCTGGGTTCTGTTCCCAGCTTCGGTCACTGTCTGTGTGGAGTCTGCATGTTCTCCCTGTGTCTGTGTGGGTTTCCTCCAGGTGCTCTGATTTCCTCCCACAGTCCAAAAGATGTGCTGGTTAGGTGCATTGACCATTCTAAATTCTCCCTCAGTGTACCCGAATAGGCGCCAGAGTGTGACGACTGAGGGATTTTCACAGTAACTTCATTGCAGTGTTAATGTAAGCCTACTTGTGACTTGAATAAATAAACTTAAACTTATGTTTGGGGTTAAAATATATTGTAGAGCAGAGACAGCTTTACTCTGTTAGTCAATTATGGCACAGAAAGAGAACAAATTTCTGCTGGCTGTCTGTGAAACAACACAGTCAGTCCCAGCCCTCTGATCAATTTCTATAGCCTTGTTAGTTTATTTCCTTCAAGTGTCCAGTCAGTTTCCTTTGAAATCATTTACCATGTCTGCTCCCACCTCATGGGCTGTGACTTGCAGGTTATTATCACTTGCTGAGTAAAAGGTTTTCCCTCACAGTTCCCTTGCATCTCTTGCCCAAAACCTTAGGTCTGTATTGCTTTGTTCTTGTACCATCAGGGAACAGATTCTCCTTGTCTGCCTTACTCAAATCTGCCATAATCTCATACGCCTCTAGCAAATCTCCCTTTAATCTATTTTGCTCTGAGGGACGCAGCTCCTGCTTCTTCAACTTAGCCTTGTAGCTAGAACACTCCTCTCTGGAACCATTCTGGTAAATAGTTTCTACATGCTCTCAAAGACCCCCGTATGATTGCCAAAGTGTGGTGAACAGAACCGGATGCCATACTCCAGTAGTGGCCTAACTAGAGCTTTATAAAGATTCAGCATATCTTCCTGCTTTTGTACCCAATGCCTCTATTTATGAAGCCCAAAATTCCTTATGTTTTGTTGACCATTTTCTCAATATGTCCTGCCACCTTCAAAGATCTATGCACATACATCTCATGTTCCTCTGTCACTGTTTAGAACTGTGAATTAAGTACATTTTATCTTTCCCTATTCCTTCTGCCAAAATGCATCATCTGACACTCCTTTGAGAAGGAAAAGCCAGCAAAACTGATACTGCTCCAAACTGATCATCTATACATAAAAATGGAATTCCAGTTCAGATCAATGCCATTCATTTCCAGGTTTTAGTGCTTTTTCATCTGTTCACTGTCTATTCATGCTGCTAGTCTACTTATGTCCTGTTGCAGTTGATTGGCATCATCTTCATTATTGACCACTCCTCCAAGTTTGGTATTATTGGCAAATATTGAAATTTTAGTATCTACCAATATTTAAAAGGTAGTCCTCGAAAAAAGTCTCAAGAAGAGCCCTCAGAAAATAACAATGACCTTGATCCTAGCCTGCCCAACTTGGTTCCATGCACCTTAATGTATTTGCATAACAAAAATCTATAAATCTTTACGTTGTATTCAATATCTAAGTTAAAGCAGTGATTGTTAGCACTGACCCTTGGGAAACACCACTGTCTCCCATCCTCCAGTAAGAAAAATAACCACTTACCATGACTCACTTTTTTGCTCTTTAGCCAAATATTTATTCAAGTTGACACTGACCCTACTTTGCCATGAGCCTCAGTTTTGTTAACCAACCCTTTACGTGGTGCTTTGTCAAGCACTTTCTTAAAGTCCATACAGACAACATCCATTGAATTCCCTTCATTGACCTTCTTTGTTACTTCACCAAAAAATAAATTAGATTAGTCAAGCCTTTTACAGATGTTGCAGTCTCTTATTAATTAATTAACACAGACCATTGCAAGTGCCTGTTGATGTTTTCCTTGATTATTGTTTTTAAAAACCTATTATTCCATATCAAACCCATGCTGTGCCTACCCTGGGTGTGATTAATGGGACAATGATGTAGAGATGTGGAGGGACTGGAATGCTGCCGGGATAATTTCCTTGAACAGTGTGTGTTGGAGCCGACGAGGGAGCGAGCTATCTTGGATCTGGTGCTATGTAATGAGGCGGGTAGAATTAGGGACCTTGCGGTGAAGGATCCTCTTGGAGAGAGTGATCATTGTATGGTGGAGTTTCTGGTGCAGATGGAGGAGGAGAAAGTGGGTTCCCGGACACACGTCCTTTGTTTGAATAGAGGGGAGTATGGTAGGATGAGAGAAGAATTGGCGAATGTGGACTGGGGGAGTGCGTTGGAAGGTAGGTCTGCTGAGGAGCAGTGGAGGATCTTTAAGGAGATCTTTCTTGGTGCTCAGCAGAAATTTATTCCGATGGTTAAAAAGGACAGTAGGAAGAGAGGTAATAAGCCGTGGATAACGAAGGAGGTGAAGGAAAGTGTTAAATTAAAAGCGGAGGAATTTAGAGTAGCTAAGAGCAGTGGGCGAGAAGAGGATTGGGAAAGGTTTAAATGTCAACAAAGATTGACAAAGAAGTTGATAAAGGAGGGTAGGAGAAGCTATGAGGCTGGGCTAGCACTTAATATAAAAAAGGATAGCAAGAGTTTTTATAAATATATAAAAAGGAAGAGGCTGGCTAGGGTGAACGTTGGTCCTTTAGAGGATGAGAAAGGGGAGCTAGTGGTAGGGGATGGGGATATGGCTAAGGTCTTGAATAACTTTTTTGTTTCTGTCTTCACGGAGGAGGACGTGAATAATTTGCCGGGTGTTAGCGATGGAAAGGTGGTAGGAATGGAGGGTCTTAATGACATTACTGTTACTAGAGAGGTGGTGCTCGACAGACTGGAGGGGCTGATTGTGGACAAGTCCCCAGGACCGGATGGAATGCATCCGAGGGTTCTGAAAGAAATGGCGGAGGTTATAGTGGATGCCTTGGTGGTTATTTTCCAGACGTCGCTGGATTCCGGGGAAGTGCCGGAAGATTGGAAAACGGCTAATGTTACGCCGTTGTTTAAGAAGGGTGCCAGGCAAAAGGCGGGGAATTATAGGCCGGTTAGTTTAACGTCTGTGGTAGGTAAAATGTTAGAATCCGTCATTAAGGAGGAAATTGCGAGGCATCTTGAAGGGAATTGCTTGATAGGGCGGACGCAACACGGTTTCGTTAAAGGGAAGTCGTGTCTGACAAATTTACTGGAGTTCTATGAGGATGTGTCTAGGGCAGTGGATAGAGGAGAGCCGGTGGATGTGGTCTTTCTGGATTTTCAGAAGGCGTTTGACAAGGTACCTCACAGGAGGTTATTGCAGAAGGTCAGGGGACATGGAGTTGGGGGTAGGGTGTTAGCGTGGATAGAGGATTGGTTGTCAAATAGGAGGCAGAGAGTGGGGGTCAATGGGTGCTATTCGGATTGGCGGTTGGTGACTAGTGGGGTGCCCCAGGGGTCGGTGCTGGGGCCTCAGCTATTTACCATTTATATAGATGATCTGGAGGAGGGAACCGAGTGCAGGATGTCGAAATTTGCTGATGACACCAAGATTGGGGGAAAGGCAAATTGTGCGGAGGGTGTGGAGAGTCTGCAGAAGGATCTAGATAGGCTGGGCGAATGGGCCAGGAAATGGCAAATGGAATTTAATGTTGGCAAGTGTGAGGTGGTCCACTTTGGTAGGAAGAATGGTAGGAAGGACTATTACTTACGTGGCGAAAAACTGCAGCAGGCGACGGTGCAGAGGGACCTCGGGGTCCTTGTGCATGAGTCGCAAAAACCCAGCTTGCAGGTGCAGCAGGTGGTCAGGAAGGCGAATGGGATGCTGGCCTTCATAGCGAGGGGGATTGAATATAAAAGTAGGGAGGTCTTGCTGCAGCTGTATAGGGCATTGGTGAGGCCGCAGCTGGAGTACTGTGTGCAGTTTTGTGCGCCGCACCTGCGGAAGGATATTTTGGCCCTGGAGGGAGTGCAGAGGAGGTTTACTAGGCTGATACCAGAGTTGAGGGGATTGAGCTATGAGGAGAGGTTGAATAAACTAGGCTTGTACGCGTTAGAGTTTAGAAGAATGAGGGGAGATCTCATTGAGACGTATAAGATGATGAATGGGATGGATAGGATAGAGGTGGAGAGACTCTTCCCGCTCAAAAAAGACAGTAGGACTAGGGGGCACAGCCTCAAGATAAAGGGGAGGCGGTTTAGAACGGAGTTGAGGAGGAACTTCTTCACTCAAAGGGTGGTGAATCTCTGGAATTCTCTGCCCGTTGAAGTGGTGGAGGCTGCCTCGCTAAATATTTTTAAGAAGCGGGTTGATGGGTTCTTGATAAGAGAGGGGATTAAGGGTTATGGGGAGAGGGCGGGAAAGTGGAACTGAGCCACAACAGATCAGCCATGATCTTATTGAATGGCGGGGCAGGCTCGAAGGGCTAGATGGCCTACTCCTGCTCCTATTTCTTATGTTCTTATGTTCTTATGTTCTTAAGCTAGGCTGTGGTTGCAAAGAGTATGTGTGATGGGATGCTGTGGAGGTAGCTTTACTCTGTCTATAACCCATGCTTTAGCTGCACTGGAATTGTTAAATGGTATAAGATGCAAAGAGGTAAAAGTACTCAATCTTCTGTTGGGGTTAGAATAGTGAATCCTCTCCCCAAGTAAAGAGACTATGGTCTTCCCATCTTGTCAGTGAATTTTAGTTGACAACGACCTGAGTATAAAGCACAAAAATGCAAGCAGATCCCTGGTTGCTTTCAAAAGTTGCTTCAGCCAGTTGAAGAATTATCAGAGGAAACTGATTCTTAAAGTGCCATGGGTTAGAGATGGTTTGCCAAAATTCAGCAGAAGACTAATGCACTATAGTTAATGTCAATTTCCTGTTGCAGTTGTGAGTCTGGAGAGTCGGGCCTTACACTTAGCAACACTGGTGCGAGAGTCTGAGCAGCGTGTGAGTGAATTAACCACACAGGTACTGAATGAGACACCAAATACAAACTGCACAGACAAAGAGAAACAACTGAAAGCCTGGGAGTGGCATTACCGACTCTTCAAACGGATGAAAGCTGGCTTTGAACATGCACGTAAGTATAATGGGCCAAAGAGCACAGGTATTGTATGCTTTTGTTTTCTGTGTGATTTCTCACCCTAGAAATCCATGTCCCACCCTTCCCGTGAATGCCTTTAGAAAGCCATTTTAGTGGGCAGGTCGCTTAGTGTTGAGCAGACAATATATTTCATGCAAAACAGGGCAGCTCTGCTGATTTCATAGATAATTGCAGAGATGAACAAACTCAGTTTGGCAAAGCTTCATATGCACGAAGCTGAACACAGACGATTCAAGTGATGCAGACAGATTGGGCTGGCAGGATTCCTGGGTGTGAAATCTGTAGGCTCCTCATTGGAAGTGCATGGCTGTGACAGGTTGTCCTAAATGAAAATACCATCTGTAACCAGGATAAAGAATGCTTAATCTTCCATGATGATTGCAGGTAGTATATGATGGTGACACACAGATAAGGAAGTCCCTGAACCGACTGCTGGTTTGTGTTGAATAACTGGTTTCAGTCTGGTTGATCACACAGAGAGTAACAGGCAATCTATAAGTGATTTGGGAAAGTTTTTGGGAAATAGAAGTTAAGTGGTCACATCTGTTTTGTGCTGAATGTAAGGCCGGCCTTCAGGAAGATAAATTGAAGCAATTCAGCTACCATTTTAAGACTCTCAGCTGTTGCTTAGCAACACAAAGATTGCAAGTCAAAGGCTGAGATTCCAGCTGCAGTAAAATATATGGCAGCCACTTCATCACAGACAGAATCTCAATCACTTCATAACATAAAAACATGGAAACTGCAGCATAGAGAAAGTCATTCGGCCCTTCAAGTCCATGCCAGCTGTGAAACGCTATCTAGCCAAATTCCACTTTCTAGCTTTTGTAAGTTATGGTATTTCAAGTGCACAGACATCTTAAATGCAATGAGGGCTTTTGCTATTAGCAGCCTTTCCGGCAATGAGTTTCCTGTCACCCTTAGGCTGAAAAAATCCACTCAATTCCCCTCTAATCCTACTGTCAGTTCCAAATAATTGATGCCCAGGTTACTGACACATAGCAGATGATACTTAAAGCAAGTAAATGTGAAGTGATTAATGTTGATTTCAAGAATGAGAAGAAGCAATATGAACTAAATGGTACAATTTTAATGGGGTGCAGAAACAGAGACTTGGAGGTATGTGTGCACAATTCTTTGATAGTAGCAGGGCAAGTTGAGAAGATTGTTAAAATCAAGAATCATGTATGTATTTTATTACTAGAGGAATAGAGTACAGAAGTAAGGAAGTTATATCAAACCATAAATCATTTCATTTGGCATCTGCTGGAGTATTATGGTTGATTTTGAGCACCACACATTGAGAAGGATGGCAAGGCCTCAGAGAGTTTGCAAAGATTACTAGAATGATGCCATGATGATGGACAACAGTTACATGGGGAAGCTGATTGTAGCTTATAGAGAGATACATAAAAGGTTTTGATGGAGCAAATAAGGAGAAATAGTTCCCAATAGTAGAAAGGTTAGTAATCAGAGGCCACAGATTTAAACTGATTGGCAAAAAAAAATGTAACATAAAAAAATAAAATTATGCAGAAAATCAGAATTGTTGTGATCTGGAATGTACTGCCTAAAGAATCAGTGGATGCAGATTCAACAACAACTTTCAAAAAACACTTAAGCATTCAATAATTCCCTGAATGGGTACATTTACCAGACTGTAGGGAAAGAGCTAGAGCATAATATTATTTGGATAGCTCCTTCAAAGAGCTAACACAAGCATAATGAGCCAAATGACCTCTTTCTGTGCTGTACATTCCATGGTTCAAACTATTGTGCCATCTGCTGTGGAGGCACTTTCCACATATCACACATGGTACTTGACTTTCCTATTGGAAATTTTCCTGTACCTTATGCATTTTGTCATAAGATTGGGAATAATGGTGAGATTCAATGATTCCATATCAGGCAGCATCAGCAGCACATAGAATCAATCTACAATACGAACAGTAGAATATGTAATCAGAGGTATACATACGTGTATGTGGTAGAGGAGTAGTGTTTGAGCTGACTTTATATTACCAATAAAATTGTTACTGAGTCATACCATAAAATGCAACCAAACCTGCAGCCCACTGGCAGTGCAGGTACTCCACTACATTAACAGAGGCAAGTTAGAGTATGAAGTTATTTTGAACCTGATGATAAGCACCTAATGATGTATGACATAACTATCTAGAGGAAGTGCAAAGCAGTGGCCAAGAATTCCTGTGATAGTCATGATGTTTTCCAGCCAGGTCAGTGCAGTGCAGGTACTGGTACTGTCCTGGCTGGAAAAAATCATGACGATCACAGGGATTCTTGGCCACTGCTTTGCACTTCCTCTAAATAGTTATGTCATACATCATTAGGTGCTTATCATCAGGTTCAAAACAACTGCATACTCTAACATGCCTCTGTTAATGTAGTGGAGCCATCGGATGTATCATTTCACAGAACTAACCCATCTGCACCTTCCATGATGCTTTCGATAACTCATGCTCAAAGTTTAATTTCTGAACAGTTGTTCTTGTTCTGGATACACAGGCGCCCCAGAAGCACCAACCCATGTGCAGTTATCTGTTGCCAGCAGTACCTCATTGCAGGTGACATTCCATGAACCTCTCAGTGTCAATTCTGCAGTTGTCACTAAGTATAAAGGTAAGGATCTGTGAAACATTTTATTTTAAAGTTTGTGGTTCAATGATTGAAACTTCATGATTTGTAATTTGTTCCAATAATAATCCCTTGGCTGTGTTGAGGTGACACTTTGGGGGCAATTCTCCCAAAAGTGCTGAATTGGTGGGAAAACTGTTCAATATCTCGACTGTTCTAACAGTTCAGCTTCTCACCTGAAACTCCGCACTCTATGCACTGAAGAGGTCCCAGTCGTGAATCTCATTAATGGGCAAGGCAGATGAACTCAGGGCATGGATGGGTACATGAGACTGGGACTTTATGGCTACATCTGAAACATGGCTAAGGGTAGGGCAGGATTGGCAGTTCAGTGTTCCAGGGTTCAGGTGGTATAGGAAAGATAGAACACGAGGTAAGAGAGGAGGGGGAGCTGCGTTTTTGATTAGAGAGAACATCAGACAGCACTGAGAGGAGATAGAACATAGAACATAGAACACTACAGCACAAACAGGCCCTTCGGCCCACGAGTTGTGCCGATCACATCAACACCTACCAACCTACAGACCTATCTATAACCCTCAATCTCATTAAACCCCATATACTCATCCAGAAGTCTTTTAAAAGACCCCAGCGAGTTCGCCTCCACCACCACTGACGGCAGCCGATTCCATTCACTCACCACCCTCTGAGTGAAAAACTTACCCCTAACATCACTTCTGAACCTCCCTCCCCGCACCTTAAATCTGTGTCCTCTCGTAGCAACCATTTCAACCTGGGGAAATAGCCTCTGAGAGTCCACCCTATCTATTCCTCTCAACATTTTGTAAACTTCTATCAGGTCGCCTCTCAACCTTTGTCTCTCCAGGGAAAAGAGTCCCAGCTCCCTCAACCTAACTTCATAAGGCATGCCTCCCAGTCCAGGCAACATCCTTGTAAATCTCCTCTGTACCCTCTCAATAGCTTCTACATCTTTGCTATAGTGAGGCGACCAGAACTGCGCACAATACTCTAAATGAGGCCTGACAAGGGTCTTATAAAGTTGCAGCATTACCTCCCGACTCCTAAACTCAATCCCTCGATTAATGAAGGCCAGTACACCATACGCCTTCTTGACCACCTCCTCCACCTGCGAGGCCGATTTAAGAGTCCTGTGGACCCGGACCCCAAGATCCTTCTGCTCTTCAACACTACTCAGACTTCTGCCCTTGATAGTGTACTCGTTCATCCCGTTGGTTCTGCCAAAATGGACGACTACACATTTATCTGCGTTGAAGTCCATCTGCCACTTCTCCGCCCAGTCCTGCATCCTATCTATGTCCTGCTGAGGAAAGATAGATATACCTGAGGGTTTTCCCACTGAGCCTATATGGGTAGAACTAAGAAGAGAGAGATCACTTTGATAGGATTGTACTACAGGTCCCCAAATAGTCAGCAGGAAATTGAGAAGCAAATATGTAAGGAGATCACAATGTTGGGAGTTAACTATAGGCCACCCAACTGCCAATGGGAGATAGAAGATGTAGGCAGATTTTGGCAAGGTGTAAAAGTAACAGGGTTGTTGTGGTGGGAGATTTTAACTTCCTCTATATTGACTGGGACTCACTTAGTGCTAGGGGCATGGATGGGGCAGAGTAAGGAGCATCTAGGAGGGCTTCTTGCAACCGTATGTAGATAATCCAACCAGGGAAGGGCCATATTGGATCTGGTATTGGGGAGTGAGCACCGGTCAGGTGATTGACGTTTCAGTAGGGGAGCAGTTTGGGAAGTGACCACAATTCAGTAAGCTTTAAGGTACTGATGGATAAAGATAAGTATAGTCCTCAAATTAAGGTGCTAAATTGGGGGAAGGCTAATTATAACAATATTAGGCAGAAACTGAAGAATGTAGATTGGGGCAGATGTTTGAGGGCAAATCAACATCTATCATGTGGGAGATTTTCAAGTGTAAGTTGTTAGGGATTCAAGACCAGTGTATTCTTGTAAAGATGAAGGATAAGTATGTCAAGTTTTGGGAACCTTGGAATAATGAGAGTTATTGTGAACCTAGTCAAAAGAAAAAGAAAGCATTTTTCAAGGGTAGGAGGTGGGAACACATGAAGCAAATGTGGAATACAAGAGAAGTAGAAAAAAATTTAATCAAGGAATAAGGACGGCTAAAAGGGGTCACGAAAAATCATTGGCCAGCAGGATTAAAGAAAATCCCAAGGCTTTTTATACATATAAAGAGCAACAGGGTAGCCAGGGAGAGGGTTGGCCCACTCAAGGTCAGGAGAGGGAATCTATGCATGGAGCCAGAAGAAATGGGTACTTTGCGTCAGTATGCACCAAAGAGACGGACTTGGTGGATGATGAGTCTGGGAAAGAGTGTATAGATAGGGTGTGTAGATAGTTTGAGTCATGTTGAGATCAAAAAGGAGGAGGGATTGGGATTCTTGAGAAGCATTAAGATAGAGAAGATCCTAGGGCCTAATAGGATATACCCCAGAATACTGAGAGAGACAAGAGAAGAAATTGCTGGGGCCTTGAGAAAAATCTTTGTATCCTCACTGGCTACAGGGGAGGTCCCAGAGGACTGGAGAATAGCCAATCAACTAAGAACTGAGCAAAGCTATCATATATCAGCGTGAAGGTCTCGCTCACGTTGTACCGGCACAGGGTATGGTCCAGGTCCTTTGCTTAAGAAGGGTAGCAAGATTATTCCAGGTAATTACGGATCGGTGAGCCTTATGTTAGTGGTAGGGAAATTATTGGAGAGGATTCTTTGAGACAGGATTCACTCCCACTTGGAAATAAGTGCATGTATTAGCAAGAGGTAATATGGTTTTGTGAAGGGCTGGTCATTTCTCACTAACTTGATTGAGTTTTTTGAGGAAGTGACGAAGATGATTGATGAGGGTAGGGCAGTGGATGTTGTCTACATGGATTTCAGTAAGGCCTTTGACAAGGTCTCGCATAGCAGACTGGTGCAGAAGGCATGGGATCAAAGGTGAGCTGGCAAGGTGGATGCAGAACTGGCTCGGTCATAGAAGACAGAGGGTAGCAATGGAAGAATGTGTTTCTGAATGGAGGGCTGTGACAAGTGGCAATTCTCAGGGATCAGTGTTGGGACTTTTGCCGTTTGTAATATATATAAATGATTTGGAAGAAAATGTAACTGATTTGTAGGTTTGCGGATGACACAAAGACTGGTGGATTTGCAGATAGCGATGAGGACCATTAGGGAATACAGCAGGATATAGATCGGTTGGAGACTTGGGCGGAGAAATGGCAGATGGAGTTTAATCTGGACAAATGTGAGGTAATGCATTTTGGAAGGTTTAATATAGTTAGAAAGTATACAATAAATGATAGAAGCCTTAAGAGTATTGATAGGCAGAGGCATTGGGGTACACAGGTCACTGAAAGTGGCAATGCAGTGGAGAAGGTAGTCAAGAATGCATAAGGCACGCTTGCCTTCATCAGCCGGGACATTGAGTTTAAAAATTGGCAAGTCATGTTGCTGCATTATGGAACTTTAATTAGGTGGCACCTGGAATATAGTGTTCAATTCTGGTCGCCATATTATCAGAAGGATGTGGAGGCTTTGGAGAGGGTACAGAAAAGATTTACCCAGGATGTTGCCTGGTATGGAGGGCATTAGCTTTGAGGAAAGGTTAGAGAAACTTGGTTTGTTCTCACTGGAATGATGGAGGTTGAGGGGCAACCTGATAGAAGTCTACAAGATTATGAGGGGCATGGACAGAGTGGATTATCAGAAGCTTTATCCCAGGGTGGCAGAATCAATTACTAGGGGGAATAAGTTTAAGGTGCAAGGGGCAAGGCTAAAAGAGATGTATGAGGCAATTTTTTTACACAGAGGGTGGTGGGTGCCTGGAACTCACTGCCAGGGGAGGTAGTGGAAGCAGATACATTAGTGACTTTTAAGGGGCGTCTTGACAAATACATGAATATGATGGGAATAGAGAGATATAGTCCTCAGAGGAGTAGGGGGCTTTAGTTCAATTGGGCAGCATGGTCGGCGCAGGCTTGGAGGACCAAAGGGCCTGTTCCTGTGCTGTAATTTTCTTTGTTTTTTATTACAGATAGCTGCAGAAAAAAGAGTGACAGCAGTTGGGACTTTAACTTTCCCAACATTGACTGGGATAGCCATAGCACTAGGGGCTTGGATAAAGAGAAATTTGTTGATTGTATTCGGGAAGAATATAACCTCATTTAATTTGTGGATGGCCCGACTAGAGAGGGGGCAAAACTTGACCTCCTCTTGGGAAATAAGAAAGGACAGAAGTGTTAGTAAGGGATTGCTTTGGGACAAGTGACCATAATTCCATTAGTTTTAAGATAGCTATGGAGAATGATAGGTCTGGCCCCATAGGTTAACATCCTAAATTGGGGCAAGGCCAATTTTGTTTGTATGAGACAGGAACTTTCAAAAGTTGATTGGGGGAGTCTGTTTGCAGGCAAAAGGATGGCTGGAAAGTGGGAGACTTTCAAAAGTGTGTTAACCAGGGTTCAGGGTAAGCACATTCTTCTTAGACTGAAAGGCAAGGCTGGTAGAAGTAGGCTACTGTGGATGACTTGGGATATTGAGGCACTGGTCAAAAAAAAGGAGGCATGTGACATGCATAGGCAGCTGAGATCAAGTGGATGACTTGAAGAGTATAGAGGTTGTTGGAATACAGGTAAGAGAGAAATCAGAAGGGCAAAAAGGAGACATGAGATTGCTTTGGCAGATAAGGCAAAGGATTCTACAAATCCAAAGAGATTCTACAAATACATAAAGGGCAAAAGAGTAACTAGGGAGATAGAAGGATGTCTTGAGGATCAACAAAGTCATCTATATGTGGATTCACAAGAGATGAGTGAGATCCTAAATGAATATTTCTCATCGGTACTTACTGTTGAGAAAGGCATGGATGTTAGAGTGCTTGGGGAAATAAAATGGAAATTATAGACCAGTAAGCCTTACTTCTGTCGTGGGCAAAGTTTTGGAAAGGATTATAAGAAATAGGATTTATAATCATCTAGCGAGAAATAATTTGACTAGGGATAGTCAACAAGGTTTTGTGAAGGATAGGTCATGCCTCACAAACCTTATTGAGTTCTTTGAGAAGGTGACCAAAGAGGTGGATAAGGGTAAAGCAGTTGATGTGGTGTATATGGATTTCAGTAAAGCGTTTGATAAGGTTCCCCATGGTAAGCTATTGCAGAAAATACAGATGCATGGGATTGAGGGTGATTTAGCAGTTTAGAACAGGAATTGGCTAGCTGAAAGAAGGCAGAGGGTGGTGGTTGATGGGAAATATTCAACCTGGAGTTCAGTTACTAGTCGTGTGCTGCAGGGATCTGTTTTGGGGCCATTGCTGTTTGTGATTTTTGTAAATGGCCCAGATGAGGGTGTAAAAGGATAGGTTAGTAAATTTGCAGATGACACTAAAGTTGGAGGAGTTGTAGACAGTGCAGATGGATGTTACAATTTGCAGAGGGACATAGATAAGCTACAGAGCTGGGCTGAGAGGTGGCAAATGGAGTTTAATGCGGAAAAATGTGAGGTGATTCACTTTGGAAGAAGTAACAGGATTTCAGAGTATTGGGCTAATGGAAAGACTCTTGGTAGTGTGGATGAGCAGAGAGATCTCGGTGTACATGTGCATAGATCCCTGAAAGTTGGCACCCATGTTGATAGGGTTATTAAGAAGATGTACGGTGTGTTAGTTTGTATTGGTAGAAGGATTGAGTTTCGGAGCCATGAGATCATGTTGCAGCTGTACAAAACTCTGGTGCGGCTCCACTTGGCGTATTGAGTACAGTTCTGGTTGTCACATTATAAGAAAGATGTGAAAGCGCTGGAAAGGGTGCAGAGGAGATTTACCAGGATGTTGCCTGGTATGGTGGGAAGGTCTTATGAGGAAAGGCTGAAGGACTTGAGGTTGTTTTTGTTAGAGAGAAGAAGTTTAAGAGGTGACTTGATTGAGGTGTACAAGATGATCAGAGGATTAGATAGGGTGGACAGTGAGAGCCTTTTTCCTCAGATGGTGATGGCTAACATGAGGGGACATAGCTTTAAATTGAGGGGTGATAAATATAGGACAGATGTCAGACATGGGTTCTTTACTCAGAGAGTGATAAGGGCATGGAATGCTCTGCCTGCAGCAGTAGTGGACGTGCCAACTTTAAGGGCATTCAGATGGTGATTGGATAGACATATGGATAATATTGGAATAGTTTAGGTTAGATGGTCATTAGATTTGTTCCACTGGTCGGTGCAACATTGAGGGCCGAAGGGCCTGTGCTACACTGTAATGTTCTATGTTCTATAAATAGTGATGTCTTGAGGAGTGTACATATTACAGAAAAGGAGGTGCTGGAAATCTTAAAGCATATCAAGGTAGGTAAATTCCCAGGACCTGATGAAATGTATTCCACGATGTTGTGGGAGGCCAAGGAGATATTTGAATCATTGACAGCCACAGGTGAGGTGCCTGAATTTTGAAGAGCATGAATTCACTTGTGTGTTTGTGTATCTGCCTTTGTTTAAGAAGGACTTCAAGGAAAAGCCTGGAAAGTACAGACTGGTGAGCCTAACATCTGCAGTGGTTAAGTTGTTAGAAGGTATTCTGAAAGATGGGATCTACAAGTATTTAGAGAGGCAAGGACTGATTAGGGACAATTAGCATGGCTTTGTGAGTGGAAAATCATGTCTCACAAATTTAATAGAGTTCTTTGAAGGGGTAACCAAGAAGGTAGACGAGGGCAGTGCAGTCGACGTTCTCTACATGGATTCAGCAAAGCCTTTGACAAGGTAAAGCCTTGTAAGTTGTTGCATAAGGTTAAACCTTACGGGATCCAGGGTGAGGCAGCCAATTTCATACGAAATTGGCTTGATAACAGAAGACAGAGGCTGGTTGTAGAGAGTTATTTTTCAAATTGGAGGCCTGTGATCAGCACTGTGCCTCAGAGATCAGCTGGGTCCACTGTTATTTATTATTTATGTTAATAATTTGGATGAGAATTTAGGAAACATGGTTAGTAAGTTTGCAGATGATTGGTGGTATAGTAGACAGTGAAGAAGGTTATCTAGGATTGGAGTGGGATCTTGCTCATTTGGGCCAATGGGTCAATGAATGTTTAATACAGGTAAATGTGAGGTGATGCATTTTGGTAGATCGAATTGGGGCAGGACTTACTCAGTTAACGGTAGGGCATTGGGGAGGATTATAGAATAAAGAGAACTAGAAGTACAAGTTCATAGCTCCTTGAAAGTTGAGACATGGGTGGACAGGGTGGTAAAGAAGGCATTTGATATGCTTGGTTTCATTGGTCAGAACATTGAATACAGGAGTTGGGACATCTTGTTGAAGTTGTACAAGACACTTGGAATACAATGTCCAGTTCTGATCTCCCTATTATGGAAAGGATGCTATTAAACTAGAAAGAATGTAGAAAAGATTTACGAGGATGCTACCGGGACTTGATGATTTGATTTATAATGAGAGGCTGGATACAAAGAAACAAAGAACAACCCAGCACGGGAAACAGGCCCTTCGGCCCAACGAGCCCGCGCCACCATCTTAACAAAGCATTTTCCTACACCTACCTTGACCCGTGTGTATGTGTATGGTACCCCCATTCAGGGGAGAATAGTTTAGGGACAATTTGTTACACCAATCAGCCTAAGAGCACATCTTTGGGGTGTGGGACGAAACCGGAGCACCCGGAGGAAACCCACGCAACCACAGGGAGAATACGCAAACTCCCACAGACATTGGCTCAAATCCATGTATCTGCACAGCTAGCAGTGATAGTCACTGAGCTGTTGTGGTGCCCATCTGCTGGTCCAGTTTTAAGCACACACAACGACGCGAAGTACTAGGCCACTCTTGAAACATCCAAGAGCAGCCCACGCACGACCCACCGTGTGCATGCCCCTTGTTAGACAACAAGGTGGACCGACACACCTGCGGAGTAAAAGAGACAAAACATCAACATGTAGCATTAGATTTCCAGGATAGACTGGGACTTTTTTCCCCGGAGCATAGGAGGCTAAGCAGTGATCTTATAGAGGTCTATACAATAACGAGGGGCATAGATCAGCTAGATAGTCAACATCTTTCCCCAAAGATAGGGGAGACTAAAACTAGAGGACATAGTTTTAAGGTGAGAAGGGAGAGATACAAAAGTGTCCAGAGGGGCAATACTCACTCAGAGGGTGGTGAGTATCTGGAACAAGCTGCCAGAGGTAGTAGTAGAGGCGGGTACAATTTTGTCTTTTAAAAAGCATTTAGACAGTTACGTGGGTAAGATGGGTATAGAGGGATATGGGCCAAATGCGGGCAATTGGGATTAGTTTAGTGGCAAGAAGTGGGTGGCATGGACAAATTGGGCGAAGGGCCTGTTTCCATGTTGTAAACCTGTATGACTCTACACTTTCTTTCATACACAAACACACACACAGACTCTCTCCCTCTCACGCAGACTCTTTTATACACAAACACAGTTAGAGGTTTTATTCACCAACTGAACAGAGGTTTAAACCAACTTATCTAGAGGTGTAACTATTACCGTTGAGCATAGGTGCACCCATCCATGAAAATAACAGAAAAGATCCAAGAATCTTGCAGTTCTAACCCTGTCCTTGTCCAGTCTATACCTACCTTAACTTGTTTAAATCTATAATCAAGTATCTGGTCATAGGTAATAAATGGTTTGAGACTGTTACAATGAGGACCACAGGGGGAAAATATCAAGCAAACAGGAATGTCAGACAAATGCTGATGGGTCATGCAACATAATGGTCTTCACAGATCAACATGACAATCTGAAAATGGAACCCTCAAAAGTAAGACTAAGACTATATGATGGCACAAGCATCATACCAAGAAGACAAATTAGTCTGATGGTCCAATGCAATGGCAAGAAGGAAGATGTAGAGTTCCAGATCATAGATGGGACACAACAGCTACTCATCTCAGCTGGAGCAAGTCTAAAAGTTGTGCTGGTAACTCTAAATGTACCAACAGAAAAAAGCAACAAAATACCCCAGAGACAGGCAAAAAAAAGACCCCAGAGCGAGGGGACCAAAAGACTCTAGAAAAACGGGGACAATATTCAAGTAAACCACAAGATGGTTGCTGACCACATCAGTGCAATGAAATACATAGGCTGAAGGTAAATGTTCCACGCAAAAATGTTCACATTAGGGTTGAATTGAAGGGCAAGATTCCAGCTGAATTTATACCTTTGAAAATTCATAACAAACTTCATAACAAAAGTTTTCAACAAACCAAGCTGTGCGAGAGCTGACCAAACAAATTTCAGGGATAATACAAAGATATCAGGAAGAAAGAACGAACAACAATCCATTTCTGGCAACCCAAAGCAGATATTGAAAAATTGAACCAGATTATCATTTGCGCTCAACTAGTGAAACCACTACTTCATAGCATTCGGCCAGTTGGGGAGAAGGGATTTCTCCAGCTGTAAAGAGTACTGAACTATCATCAATTCCACAAGTCCACAACAGCTACAGTGGAACTACAGCAGTCATCAGGGGCTATGAGGAAAACACTCACTGGACAAAGAACATCACCCAGAAGAACAGTCAATGCGCACAGGCTCTATTAAGAGACCTGTATGTTCAGGCATTGACTACTAGACCAAACAATCGTTAATGCATGAGACAGTGTGTGAATATTGGAGAACAGAATGATGCATGTGAATATGTCTTTCGTTTACTTGGAAAAGGGGATATTTGTATCTTTGATTCATTATGAAAGAAGGGATGTTTGGGTTTTGAAATGTAATCAATCTGATTGAAACTTCAAGCTTTCCATAGTCATATAGCCATGCCACGAGACTCTACCTCTGAAGGCAGACATCTTGAAATCAATCCAATAAAGCTTTTCACAGAAACACACACAACTGAAGACTACAATCTTTATATTTGCAATGACCTCAATTCTTTTGCTGGTCCAGGCTCAATAGGCTAGATTTCCAGTTCATAAGGAGAACGCTAAATTTGTCTAATATTTTAGGCAGCATCTTCCTCTAAAGCATTTCTTATTAATCTGAAGAGAAGGGCCTCCAGAGTCTGATTACTCCAGCCATATGTTAGAGCCTTGTCAAGTTATCAGCACCTTTCGGAGCATCCATATTATTGATGTTGTAATTGAGTCAGTTGGATGGCACAGTGGTTAGCATTGCTGCCTCACAATGCCAGGGATCTGGATTCAATTTCAGCCTTGGGTGAATGTCTGTGAATGTTGCACATTCTCCCCATATTTTCGTAGGTTTCCTCCAGGTTCTCCGGTTTCCTCCCACATTCCAAAGATGTGTAGGTTAGGTTGATTGGCCATGTTAAATTGTCCCTTAGTATCAGGGGAACTAGCAGGGTAAAACACAGGGATGGGGCCTGAGTGCAATTGTGGTCGGTACAGACTTGATGGGCCAAATGACCTCCTTCTGCATTGTAGGGATTCTATTATTCTATGAATTGTGCAAACAACCATGGCTGAAATGGCTTAACACTAAATTGGAATTTCCCATCAAACTATGAGTATCTTCAAGATGTGACTCTTCTGAACTTCTCTTCTTTACCCTTCTTGAAGGAAAATAGGTTTGCACAACACAATTTTCGAAGACTGCATTTTTCAAGTTGTGACTTTGCTTTTCCATATTCATTCTTTCTCTCTATTATCTTGCAGTTGAATGGAGCACTTCTCAAAACTTCAGTTCAATAACAGGAGAGGTCTCACTAGAGGATATGAAAACTCTCCTCTACACAATGACTGGCCTTGTCACAGTAAGTAGAACATAGACTGCCCTCATGTCCCAAGTATAGTGAATTTTAAATTAAGGGCAATATATAAATGATCAAAGATGGTCCCAGTTTAATTGATTATTAATGCATCCATATAATGTTGTTATGAATTTTCTTAGTTATGACCTCATTTTAAATTAGTAAAGTAACTGCCTGATTGCATCATTCAATCAAGATAAAGCTTTGTTGTGTTGTGATCTATTGAACTCCAGGGTAGCACAGATGGCACAACAAGAAGTGTCATGAGAGCAGACAGTTCTGAGTTCAGACTGACCTATCCTGTGATACGATACATAGATTAGTGATTTACAAGAAATTATCATTCACTCTGTGAGATAGAATCTCCTTAACACTTCTGACCTTCTATTACAGCTTAGATTTTCTTCCATACTTCTGATTTGAGTTCCAATGAAATAGCAGGTAGTAGAAATAGGTAGAGTCTCTTCGATGGCCTGTTTCTTTATACATGCCATATGTGGATAGTATCCAGGAACAGACAGCCACTAATTGTGATCACTGGAGATCACGTGGGATGCCTACCTTGTTACTCTAATTATGGAAAATTGTCATACCACCCAGCTAATGTGACTGGGTCTGGCCACAACCCATTGACAAAATAAGACTGTACATTTGACACCAAATTGAAGGTGTCTTTACGTATGTGGACAATTCTTTCTGTTGGTTTGGCATATTGTACTGAATTTTCATGGGGTTGGGGAGACTCTGTGGAGGTGTAAAATTGGCAGCTGGGACCTGATTTTCAGGTGCCCCTAATTTTCACCGGTGTGCATTAAGAGTGATGGCTTGTCACGTTGTGAGCCCTGCACTCCTGACCTGGTTGGCTCCATTGTGAGATAGTTATGACTTGATATGATTTACTGTCACATATATTAGTATACAGTGAAAAGTACTGTTTTTTGTGTGCTATACAAACAAAGCATATTGTACACAGGAGAGAAGAGATTTCAGAATGTAATATTATAGTTACAACTAGGGTGTAGAGAAAAATCAACGTAATGTGAGGTAAGTTCATTCAAACGTTTGGCAGCAAGGAAGAAGCTATTCTTGAGTTGAGTGGTATGTGTCCTTAGATTTTTGTAACTTTTTCTTGGAAGAAGGTTGGAAGAGAAAATTCTGGGGTGCATGGGGCCCTTAACTATGCTAGCTGCTTTGCTGAGGCAGCGGGAAGTGTAGACAGTGTTCACAGGTGGGAGGCTGGTTTCCGTGATTGACTGGACTTTGTTCCCGCTCCTTTGTAGTTTCTTGTAGTCTTGAACAGAGCAGGAGCCATACCAAGCTGTAATAAAACCAGAAAGAAAGCTTTCTATGATGCATTTGTAAAAGTTGGTGAGAGTTGTAGCAGACATGCCAAATTTCCTTAATCTTCTGAAAAAGTAGAGGCATTGTGAGCTTTCTTAACTATAGCGTCGGCATGGAGGGACCAGGACAGGCTGTTGGTAATCTGGACATCTAAAAACGTGAAGCTCTCGATCATTTCCAATTGGTCCCATTGATGTAGACAGGGGCATGTCCTTCACTTCGCTTCCTGAAGTTGATGACTATCTCCTTCATTTTGTTGACATTGAGGAAGAGATTATTGTCATCTCATCAGATTCTCTTATCTCTTTTCTGTACTCCATCTCATCATTGTTTGAGATCCGATCCACTACAGTGGTGTCATCAGTAAACTTGAAAATCGAGTTGGAGCATAATTTGGTCACACAGTCATAGGTATATAAAGAATGTAGTAAGGGGCTAGGAAACAGCCTTGTGGAGCACCAGTATTGAGGATGATTGTGGAAGGGGTGTTGTTGCCTATCCTTACTGATTGCAGTCTGTGGGTTAGGAAGTTCAGGATCCAATTACAGAGAGAGGAGCCAAGCCCCAGGCCATGGAGCTTGTTGGAACAATGGTGTTGAAGCCAAATTGTAGTTGATAAATAGGAGCCTGACATAGGTGTCTTTGTTAGCTAGATGTTCTAGGGTTGAGTGAAGGGCCAGGGAGATGGCATCTGCTGTGGACATGTTGCAGCATGTTCTAGTCCTTTGCAATTTGGTGGAGTCAACTAGCTTTTTACTTGTGGTCCTTGGCATCTTAGAGAATATGGTTAAAAAAAAGTTAAAAAGGGTCATTCATTTATAAATTTCCACTTTTTTGAAAGAAAGTCCTTTTACTACAGTCCAATAAAGTGTTTATCATCCAAACCCTTTCAAGCATCAATAGTAGAAATGACAGACACTTTAAACCTCTTTGTATTATGTAAATAAACATTGTGCAATTGACATGTGCAATGGATGCCTGGGCTCTCCACAAAGAATGCACAATGAGGCATTCTTAGTTCATTCTGTGTTCAGAGCCAGGCATCCACACGTGTGTTAAAATAGTTGCATTCCAGGGAAAACATTGCTGATTGATCGCACTGATTCGCTGATATAGTTTGTCAATAGCACAGTGTTTATTACAAGATAAAGAGGTTTCAATGCTTACAGTCTTTGCTATTGATATTTTAAAGTGTCAATAATTAACAGTTTTACTGGGCTGTATTGAAAAGAGTTTTTTTAAACAGGTGGAAAGGCATGAATGAATGAATGCTTTAAAACATTTTTTAACACATCCAAATGTGTCATTGGTCCTATACAGAGGGTATGAGGGGAATAGAGAAGGGGGTGAGGGCATGAGGTGGCATGAATGGGGAATGTGGAATATGTGGGTTGTGAAGAATGAGGGCTAGGGTGTCTTCCCATTTTTACTATCATTAGGAAGAAGTCTCTGAACACCAAGGAGGATCTTTTACACCCTCGCCCACCCCAGAATGAAAATCCTGCCTTTGCTGGCACTTTTTCTTGAGACAAGCATGCTGAGCCAGGACATTTCCCAACTCCAGCTATGTGCTTCTGAGCAGGAAATGCAGTTTATTGTGTTATCAAACTTATGTCAGTGTTTTTAATCAGGCCTGAGCACAAAGTAAATGTTGAGAGAATCAAACAGTAATTAAATGACAGATTTGATCAATTATTAAGGTTTATCACAGAAATGTGTCATAGAAACCCCACAGTACAGAAAAAGGCCATTCGGCCCATCGAGTCTGCACCGACCACAATCCCACCCAGGCCCCACCCCCACACATTTACCTACTAGTCCCTCTAACCTATGCATCTCAGGACACTAGAGGCAATTTTTAGCATGGCCAATCAACCTAACCTGCACATCATTGGACTGTGGGAAGAAACCAGAGCACCTGGAGGAAACCGTGGACAACCGCAGTGGAGAATCTGCAAACTCCACACAGACAGTGAGCCAAGCCAGGAATTGAACCCAGGTCCCTGGAGCTGTGAAACAGCAGTGCTAACCACTGTGCTACCGTGGCACCTGTAATTTAATCAATTACCTCAAAAATTGAGGGAACAGTGGATTCTGCGGATAGTAAAGAGGATTGTCAGAGGATATAGCAGCATATAAATTGGCTGGAAACTGGGTCGAAAGATGTCAGATGGAATTTAACCTGGACAAATGTGAGGCGATGCAATTTGGAAGGTCTACTGCAGAAGGAAAGTATACAGTAAATGGTAGCGCCCTTAGAAATATTAACATACAGACGGATCTAGGCATGCCGGTTCACAGTTCCCTGAAGGTGACAACTCAGGTGGGCAAGGTGATCAAGAAGGCGTATGGCATGCTGGCCTTCATCAGTCGGAGTGTTGAGTAAAGGAACTGGAAAATCATGTTGCAGCTGTATAAGACTTTTGTTAGGTCACATTTAGAATATTGTGTACAATTCTGGTCGCCACACTACTGGAAACGTGTGGATGCATTGCAAAGAGTGCAGAAGAGATTTACCAGGATGTTGCCTGGTTTGGAGGATACGGACCATGAAGAAAGGTTGAACAAACTTTGATTCTTTTCATTGGGGCGCGGAGGATGAAGGGGGACCTGATAGAGGTTTACAAGATTATGACAGGCTTGGATAGTGTGGATAGTCAAAGTCTTTTTCCCAGGTTCGAAGGGTCAATTACTTGGGGACATAGGTTGAAAGTGAGAGGGAGAAAATTTAAAAGTGATGTAAAGAGCAAATTTTTCACACAGAGGGTGGTGAATGCCTGGAACACACTGCTGGAGGAGATGGTGGAAGCAGATTCTATAACAATGTTTAAGAGGTATCTGGATAGCTACATGAATAGGCAGGGAACAGACGATATGGGCCACATAGAGGCAAGAAAATAGAGAGACATCTGTGTTGGCACAGACTTAGTGGGCCAAAGGGCCTGTTCATGTGCTATACTGTTCTTTGTTCTTCAAATGGTATAGAATATACCATTAAATGGTAGGATATGGGTTTCTTCCAGACCACAAAGGAAACAGGTCAGACCTTGAGGTGCCTTAAACTTGAGATAAAAGCAGACCCAGAACAATGAATTTGATAACAAGATCAGCCATTGATGGGGACATAAATGCATAAATATATTGACTCTATGTACAATGATGTGATAACTGTCAATGTCCGTATTTGTTTGTGTATAACGATGTGTTAACTGTCGCTGTCCGTATTGTCTACTCAACTTGTAACAATGTGCTAACTGCTAATATCTGTACTGTCCTCGTTGGGCTGAAGGGCCTGTTTCCTGTGCTGTGTTGTTGTTCACAAAGGGAAGTAAACCCTCTGCAGTTGCAGTCTCACAAAATGCAGCCAAAAAATAATCTGTTGTTATGAAATATTGTTCTGGACAATAGGATCAACCAACATCATCATGGACCCCAAAACAGGAATACCTACATGTTGTCTTATGTTGATCCCATCACCATGTATGCTATTTCTGTGATGATCATGAAAACTGTGTGTGTTTCATGAAACAGTGTAAAGGGAGCTTTACTCAACAACAAGCTCTTGCTATAACTGATTCCATACTTGAAGGTTACACTGAGTACCTGAAATGGAAAATATTGTGTTTCCAGAGGTGGATGTTGATAAATACAAAATTCACAACCAAACATTATTTAAAAATGTCCACCAGTTATTTTTGTGATCTGTGCAATATTGGTTAATTTGTTAAATAGCAACACTAACATGATTTAAAAAGGATTTTTAAAAAATCCTAACTTTCTTGTCTTTCTCTTAGGGGCTCCCTTACTACATCCGGGTATCTGCCTATAATATGAAAGGTTGGGGCCCCCCACAGGTTTCCACTCCCACATGTGCAACACCATCCAGTAAGTACCACTCTGAAATTATGTAGTTGTTTTCAACTGTTGCTATGATGAGAAACATGAATAAAGGATGTCATTTGCCAGTGTAGAGATGGATTACACAGTGGAGTAACAGAATGAGAGATCATAGTCACTATGTGCCACTTTATCAGCATATGATTTCAAGTAAGATTACAGTGAGATGAAATCAAAAATGCCAAAGAACAGGGAACAACCATTCATTTGTAATCTTGTTCCGTCCACATCCCATCACAGACTGTAACCATTTCATCTCCTTCCACAACATAGGTACAGTTTTCCCTATTATAGACTCTATCAATCAATTTAATGTTCCATATCCCATGTAATCTCTACCCTATCACAGGCTCTGCTCACCCATTTAATCTTCATCAGCATGCTAGAACTTATAGCCAGACACTAAAGGACAAAACTAGAGCCTCTTATTTAAGCGCTTGGAAGCTTTTATTTACAGAGACACATATTCCATATCTTGCACTTCAACTAACAACCTATATATATCCCAAGTAAATGTCCATCACCAAAGTCCAAAGATGTGCAGGTTAGATGGATACGCCATGCTAAGCTGCCCCTTTATGACCCAAGATGTGTAGGCTAGGGATTAGTGGAGTAAATGTGTAGGATTATGGGGATAGGGTGGGAGTGAGCATTGGTAAGATGTACTGTCGGAGAGTCAGTGCAGACTTGATGGGCCGAAAGGCTTCCTTCTGTATCTATGATTCTATAATCTGAATATGATTATACACTAAATATTTAAGCTATTATAACAACTCATGCATGATCTCTTCTATTGTCCCAATCTACATCCAGTACTTCTGTTCCCTCCTCAACTCAATTTTATTCTTCCTTTATGCTTCACCTTCCTTTTCTGCTCTTCTCCATGCACTTATCACCTCATAGGTCCTTTCATTGCATTTTCTCTTTCAATCTCAGTATTTCTGTCCATTACCACCTCTTCCTCTCACCTCTTCCACTTGTTTTCACTTTCCAACCCTTTTCCTCCTTTGCATCCACTTTCTTTACTTCTCCAACCCAGTCCTCACCTCTCCACTTTTAATCTCATCGCTTCTTCTTCACTGTCCTTTGAATGACTCTGCCATTTCACTTCCTTCTCTAGTCATCTCATCTCGTTATCTCTCTTTCCTTTCATTACAGGATTGAAGACTAAATTTCATGAACATTTTTAGAAAAATTATATCCTAGCAAATGATAACTACTGCTGATGTTTTCTATGTTGGTGATGTATTGTTCCAGCTGATGGTCTCCATGTTGGTGATGCACTGGGGGCGGTTTTCTGACCTTTTGCACAGTGGGGGGGTTGTGCAGCGATAGAGCATGATAGGGGGCATGATGAAGTGGCATGACCAGGTCATGATGGAGGGAGGGAAACATGTTGGGGGTTAGGTTGGTTGACCCATCAGGAGGATCCCAATTTCCCGTGCCAACAACCAGGGTCGGGGAGTGGGTGAGGGAACATGCTGCCAATAAGGGTTGGGCATTCTGATGTCTCTATGAGATAGGGAGAAGGGTCTCAGTGCACTGTCAGATTATGGTACCCTTGCGAAACTGCACCCAAGTGCAATGCAGCAGGCTGACTGGCGTGTTTAGGCCCTGGCCCCCCAGTACCAGTGGACAACTCTTCCAAAAAGTGACTGAGTGTGGGATGATTGGACTGGAGCATGCCTGATGGTCCAGCGTGGATCGCTCCAGTATTCTCACCATTAGGATACTGAGGGCAGAATTTTATGAAAAACATTCTGGGTGCCGAACGAGCGAGAGAATGGGAGAGTTTCAGATTTGTATTTCTGGGCAAGTTTGAAAATGCAATCTTACGGCACTTAGTGCAAAAAAATTGGCATCATGCCATCCTCGCCAGTGGGGAGGATGCAGCCTGAGCTCGCCAGCGAAGTTGGCTGCTGAGTTCTAGAGATGTCATCGTGTAGCTACCCCATTCTTTCAGTGAACCAAGAGATCTCATATCGCTCTCCCCTCTCTTTCCCCCATGAACATCGGGGAAACCCTCACCCACAAGCATCAACATTAACCTCCCTCCCACCTGATCTCCCCCGTCCACCCCCCCCACCCCCCAACTCCCTAGTAGAGTTCCCTCTCTCACTGATCATCCCCCCAGCCAGAGTTGCGTCCTCTCTGCCCCTCACCAATTGTGTCCCTGGCAGAGTTTTTCCCTCCCTCCCACCCCTGCGGATTTCCCTGCTTCTCTCTCACCCCTGTCATGGTTCCGCCCACTCAGACTCCCCCCCACTCTGGCTCTGCTTCATTTGCACTGCCTTGGCACAGTTGTGGTGCCCAGTGGGCACTGCCAGGATGCCCGGTGGACAGTATCAGGGTGCCAGATGGGCACTGCCCAGCCCTGCCCCCAACCACCCAGTGAGCTTCAGATGCCTTCATTCCCCCCTGGAGAGGCCATCATGTCTGGTCCCCATTGGTGGGGACCATATGTGATTCTCATCCGTGAGGCAGTTAAGGTAAGTGAGCCCAAATGATTGTGTCTGAGACTCATTAATAATATTCAGATGATGTCATTAATATTTAAATTGGCTTAAAAAGGGTGCAAAGCTGATCTCGCCAGCAAAACTATGCTGGTACGATCGGAGGAGGCATAAAACAAGGGTGAACCTGACTTTTTACCTACAACCTGATTTTACCACCTTGTTTCGCCAAAGCCAAGCGGGATGAGTTTATAAGATTGCGGCCTTCATTTTTTTCGGGGGAAATTCTGCCCATTGTCCCAACTAACGTTCTCTATGTTGGTAATGCATTGTGCCAGCTCACAGTTTATATTTTATTGATGCATTTGCTTGAGTGACTGCGCTCTTTTGAAGAACACAACCAGAAAATTGTAGCCAAGAATGTTGATGAAATTATCCTTTGGTGTAAGCTGCAATTCTACAAATGTTAATCGGGCATATTGCTGGTGGCCTGAACATCTTATTCACAATCCCATCCAATAATAGCACTTTTATTTTCTCTTTCTTCTAACGGAATGTATTGCCTGTTGCTGGGACATACTTCTACAGATACCGCCTGATATTGTCATGTGCCAGATTGGACTTTTCCCTGGCTAGCTCAGAAGACAATAAAACAAATTGTATCACTCAATGTGTCATCTAAGATCAGAGAACCCAGCACAGACCAGAGCTAAAACCTGGCACCAGTGTATCCAGTGATAGATCCGTTTGAGTTGCTGTTATCCTGGGGCTTTCATGAAAACGTTGTAGTAGATTTTGATTTTTGGACCATACTTCTGAGACACCACCACCAGTTCTGGGGTGAAGATGTCCCACCATTTTGAGGGTCTGGCTTCATTTAAAACTGGCAACTGAACTATGAGTAGTGAGGCTTCAGGATTGCGCCTCCAACAAAGTGGACAGGGGAAGGGATCGTGGTTGGTGCTGGGTCCTGGGCAGCAGTGGCCCAGATTATCTAGCTAGTCAAAGGACATAATATCTATCCTTATTCAGTGAAGTGTCTCTGCCAGCATCAAATTTATTACTAAGATGAAGAACTAACAACATGCCATCTTGTTCTTTTTACTCACTTTTTCTCAGACTGGAAAGAGTACAATGGCAAGGAAGTGAAGAGGGGCAGACAGACAGAAGCCTTGGACCAACTGTTAAATCAAATCAAGAACAACCACCAGCATTGCCTGTGCCATGGTGAGTCAGAACAAGCAAACTGCCACTTCTGGGTATATAAGTATGTGATTGAGAGGCAATGTGGTTTTGTTAGTTACATTTTGTACCGTGCTTTAACATGGAGAGTGAGCTTTGAGGAAGACGTGATGAGATATAAAGTGTTAACATTCAGTAACAGGCTTTTTAATCTATCTACCACTGGTACTTCATATTATTCAGCGTAATTATTTGGAATAATTTAAGCAGCTAAGTTCACAATGTGCTTGTTGGACTCAAAAGAAAACAGTGTAAATAGCAAAGGTGATGACTGATTAGTTTGTATAATATCCCACATTGTATCCTGCATTGTCGTGCCCCGGCCAGCTAGTCCAGACTGAGATAGTAAAGCCATGGGAGGTCAACATTTACCAATATTTAAAATTTGTTTGTTTGGCTTTCCAGAAAATTCAAAAATCCATCTGCAGGGCCGTAAGCACTCAATGTCCAAGAGCTTGAAACACCTTTTTCAACCAACAAGTAAATTTGTTAAAAGTCTCAAACGGTGAGTTGCTTTCTGTACTCTGATTCATAGAAATACTCAGCTTCTCGCTTAAATTAAATCAAATTTAATTATGTTGCTGTGTATTAGAAATATCACTTTTTTCAATTTTTCACACCTAGGCCTGGGCCACCCCCTAGCTAATGTACTCTTAATTCCCACCCCATCACAGAAGCACATATGCACACAGATAAAAACATACATACAAGCATACAGAAACATGTACACAACAATTTGTATTCATACAGCTCCTTTAAAGTAATGAAACATCAGCAAGTTTTTATAAAGCAAAATTTGACACCAACTCACATAAGATGACATTAACATAATAAATTGATCGTAGAGGTAGGTTAAAAGGACATCTTAAAGGATGAAGTTAAAGAGATGGTCGGATGTAGGGATGGAATTCCATAGCTTAGAGTCTATGTGGCTGAGAGCGCAGCCAGCATTGGCAGAGGAATTAATATTGAGCTTACTCAGGACTGCAGCTATCGCTGAGGGCTGTTGGGCTGGAGGACATTGTAGAGATAGAAAGGGCTCGGCCATGGAGAAATTTGAAACTCTGGATGAGAGTTATAATAACTGGACTTAGTGTAAGAAAGAACATGGACAGCAGAGTTTTGGTGGACCTCAGGTTTACAGAAGGTAGAATGTAAATGGACAGCCAGGATTTGATTTGATTTATTATTATCACATGTATTAGCATACAGTATTGTTTCTTGCACACTATACAGACAAAACATACCGTTCATAGAGAAGGAAACGAGACACTGCAGAATGTAGTGTTAGTCATAGCTAGGGTGTAAAGAAAGATCAACTTAATTCAAGGTAAGTCCATTCAAAAGTCTGACAGCAACAGGGGAGAAGTTGTTCTTGAGTCAGTTGGTACGTGACCTCAGACTTTTGTATCTTTTTCCCGAAGGAAGAAGGTGGAAGAGGAAATGTCCAGATGTGTGGCATCTTTAATTATGGTGGCTACTTTGCTGAGGCAGCAGGAACTGTAGACAGAGTGAATGGATGGGAAGTTAGAGGGCTATGGCTACATCTTGAAGGCTACAGATAACAAAGGCATGTATAAAGGTATTGGTAACAGATGAGCTGAGGCTCAGGTCAAAATTTTCATATGGCACAAAACGTGAAGTTATTGTGAGGAGTAATAGACAGATATAGCAGATGAAATTAAACAAAGAAGTGTGAATTGATACATTCTGGTAGGAAGAAGAGAAGTAATATCCAATAAAAGCTAAAAGCTGTGGATGCTGGAATCTGAAACAAAATCAGAAAATGCTGCAAAATCTCAGCATTTCCACAGCATTTGTGGAGAGAGAACAGAGCTAATCTTTCAAGTATGGATGACTGTTAATAAGGTGTCAATAAAAGGTGCCTTTTTTATTCATTCTTGGCATGTGAGTGTCACTGGCAAGGCTCATGTTTATTGCCTTTCCTTAATTGATCCTGAACAGGTGTTAGTGAACAATCTACAACTTGCTGCACAATTCAGAGGGTAGTTAAGAGTCAACCACACTAGTGTGGGTCTGGAGTTGCACATAGGCTGTGAATCAGTGAATCACATGCAAACACCTATACACACACAGAGTTGCACACAGAAACACACAATACACTATACAGATACACAACAGAGCAATGCATGCACACACAAGTACAGAGACAGAACAGAGAAAAGCACTAAAAAAACATACATTTAGAATACATGCAGACAGAATAGGCTCAGGCAGGATAACACACAGAGAAACACACATACATAGAAATACACACATGCACAGGAACACACTCAATACACATACGCATACAAACACACACATGTACTGAAACACACAAGCACACACCCAAACCCACATTAAAACATAAGCATTTTGTTATGATCCCAATGGAAACCAGTAACCTTGAAGAACTGAGTTTTGCAAAGGAAGAAATGAATGGGCAAGGTTTTGCTTTACAAAACATTTGTGCATGACAAACTACATTCCACATAATTTAAAGTGTAATTCATAGTCTATTTAAAATTGTATTCAATAGAGACTATGAATTACACTTTAAATAGCCAGTTATAATAAAGATAAATGTCATAGATTTACAGGCAGCTTCTTTGGCATATATTGCAATAACCTCAGCTGTAGAGTTCTTCAAAACTCCGAACAAAGAACAGTACAGCACAGGAACAGGCCCTTTGGCCCACTAAGCCTGTGCCAACACAGATGCCTCTGTAATTTTTTTTGCCTCTTCGTGGTCCATATCCTTATATTCCCTGCCTATTCATGTATCTATCCAGATGTCTCTTGAACATTGTTATAGAATGTTCTTCCCAGATAGAGGTTCAGTTCCTTTATTCATGCAGGAGTTATGCACCATAACTCCATCTGACAGTCATTTTCTTTCATAGGTAGAATTTCACTTGTTTTATTTTATAGTGCTTGCCAAAACGCATACCTTTCTGGATCCCTCTCAGTTCGTCTCACAGAAGCATTTAATTTGTATTTTTTAAATCCAGCTACAGCACAACTTTCTTCCTGAGCTGTTTCACACAAAAAGCTTCTCAACACCCACTCAACAGTTCTCCTGCTGCTGAAAAATATACTTCAAGTCTGTTCTAATCACTGGCTACAATTTGATCCTTTTTCCAGCAGCTTTCATATACCTGGTAATCTAAGCAACAGGCTGATTTCTCAGAAGTCTGATGTCACAGCCACGAATTCCAATTTACAAACCCCCTATCCCAGAAACCTGGAGTTTTGGTTTCTTTTGCAGTTCAGGACGGTCTCAATAAAACACGAGCTTTGAAACAGCAGTCAATGCAGACAACAGCTTGCAAACTGCGGAACTACAGACTTCATCACAACACACACATACAGAGAAACACACACAGTCAAAGAAACACAGACTCAGACAGAGAAATACACACAGGAGCATACGCATGGCGGGGATTTGTGGAAAGAATTGATGGGTGTTGCCTCTAAACCTCAGAGACTTTGGTGAAGTATTGAAAGCACATTGCACTGCTGGGTGGGGTGGAGGGGCAGTACCGAAAGAGTACAGAAGAATACCTTGGCACTATTTTGAGGAAAAATAGGGGAGTTATTCCTGTCACCCTGACCATGATTATTCCTGAATTCAAAATCCCGAAAATAGATTATTTGATCATTATAACAGTGCTGTTTGTGGGCATTTTGTGTGCACAAACACATGTTAGGGAACTTGCAGAAATAAATAGTGCACATTTTACAGAGAAGGAGATGCTGGAAGTCTTAAAGCGCATCAAGGTAGATAAATCACTAGGACCTCATGAAGTGTATCCCAGGACATTGTGGGAGGCTAAGGAGGAAATTGCAAGACATTTGAATCATTGATGGCCACGAATGAGGTGCCTGAAGATTGGAGAGTGGCAAATGTTGTGCCTTTGTTTAAAAAGGGCTGCAGGGAAAAGCCTGGGAACTACAGGCTACAGTGAGCCTCACATCTGTGGTGGGTAAACTGTTGGAACGTATTTTGAGAGATTTTGGATCTACAGGCATTTAGAGATGCAAGGACTGATTAGAGACAGTCAGCATGGCTTAGTGAGTGGAAAATCATGTCTCACAAATTTGATTGAGTTTTTTTAAGGGGTAACCAAGAAGGTAGATGAGGGCAGTGCAGTTGATGTTGTCTACGTGGACTTTAGGAAGGTCTTTGACAAGGTACCGCATGTTTGGTTGTTGCATAAAGTTAAATCTCATGGGATGCAGAGTGAGATATCTAAATGAATACAAAATTGGCATCTTGAGAGAAGCCAGAGGTGGTTGTAGAGAGTTGTTTTGCAAACTGGAGGGCTGTGACCAGTGGTGTGCCTCAGAAATCAGTGCTGGGACCACTGTTATTTGTCATTTATATTAATGATTTGGATGAGAATATAGAAGACATGGTTAGTAAGCTAGTAGATGACACCAAGATTTGTGGCATAGTGGATAGTGAAGAAAGTTATCTCCAATTGCAATGGGATCTTGATCAATTGGGCCAGTGGGCTGGCGAATGGCAGATGGAGTTTAATTTAATTTAGACAAATGTGAGGTGATGCACTTTGGTAGACTGAACCAGGGCAGGACTTACTCAGTTAGGGTGTTGGGGAGAGTTACAGAACAAAGAGATCTAGGGGTACAGGTTCATAGATGCTTGGAAGTGAAGTCACAGGTGGTCAGAGTAGTGAAGAAGGCATTTGGTATGCTTGGTTTCATCAATCAGAACATTGAATACAGGAGTTGTATTCTTGTACAACTTCTTGTTGAAGTTGTACAAGACATTGGTAAGGCCACACTTGGAATACTGTGTGCAGAAAAGATTATTAGGATGCTACTGGGACTTGATGGATTGAGTTATAAGGAGAGATTGGATAGACTGGGACTTCTTACTCTGCAGTGTAAAAAGCTGAGGGGTGATCTTACATACTCTGTAAAATAACAGGGGGCATAGATCAGATAGATAGTCAATATTTTTGACCAAAGGTAGTGGAGTCTAAAACTGGACGGCATAGGTTTAAGGTGAGAGTGGAGAGATACAAAAGTGTCCAGAGGGGTAATTCTTTCACACAGAGGATGGTGAGTGTCTGGAACAAGCTGCCAGAGGTAGTAGTAGAGGTGGTTACAACTTTGTCTTTTAAAAAGCATTTAGACAGTTACATTCTTACGATGGATATAGAGGGAAATGGGCCAAATGCAGGCAATTGGGATTAGCTTAGGGGTTTTTAAAAAAAGGTTGGCATAGACAAGTTGGGCCAAAGGGCCTGTTTCCATACTGTAAACCTCTATGACTCTAATTGGTTACTATGTTTCTTGCAGTTCAAGTGGCTCTTCAAAAGTAGTCAGTTGGCAGTGAAGCACTTTGAGATGTCCAGTGGTCATGAAAGTTGCTATATAAATGCAAGTCTTTTCTTTATATACACATGTGCACAAACAAATACATTTCAACATATACACACATACATATACTTTCTGCAGGTTACAGTAGTGATAATGAAGGGCTACATCTCTCATTCCGAGGCCAAGGTAGTTATGATACCACCTGCAACCAAAAAACTCCCATCCCATTCCCCAGACCAACTGTGCCCAAAGTAATTGAATTCAGGACAGCGCAAGGTCAAAAATGAGATTTGTCTTAGTATGGCTCAATACCACAGTGGGAAGTACCTTTACCCTTTACGTTTAATGTCAAGCACTGGGCGCATTTACTTTGTTGAGCTGTATTTCTGTTTGTCCATTATGTGAAGTTATACAAACATTGATGGTGCTATTCTATTTTCTTCAGAGGATTGTACCTAACAGCAATATTCTACAAGGATGATGACATAATTGTGACACATGAGGAACAGATTCCAGTGGTAGAGATGGATGATTCATATTCCAGTTCGCTGATGCAAGATTTTCTTTGGTTCACAAAGGTACGTGGATGAAAAGGACTGTCAGATTATTAATGAGAATCTGTTTGAAGTGGTTTCCTGTTGTTGAGTGAATAAATGCTCATGGAATATGTTGCATTATGTGAGCCTAAAAGCCCCTTGGTTGAGCCATTGCTGTGTGATGAATTGGGGAGGGGGGAAGAATTTCCCAGCCAGATGAGGGAGAAGTTATGGAAGGGAATTAAATCTCCTGAAACAGACTTCAGATTGGGATTTCATTGTCTCACAGCAACTGCTCTTGCTCACATGTGATGTGCTTCTTACAATGTCACACCCTATCTATCAGAGATGCCAGGCACCCCCCCAAGGATGTGTGCATCTGCGAGGTGAAGAGTGTGCATGAGTCATGTGATAGTGCATCCTCAGAGACTTGATACTTTTCTGAGGATTCCATGCGCTCCATCTCCATCTCCTCCACTGGCACTGTTCATGTATCTTTATAGATGAACAACATGAGATAATGTTGAAAGTAGGTGAACTTGGATTCTAGGTTACCAGAGTACAGATCATGCCATTTATTATATTAGTGACATTGATTCAAAATGAGTGACAGTGAAATGTCAGTGTGATTTCTAATGCTACAATTGAGTCTCTGGTCCATCTCCATCTCTTCTTTGACAATATCTTGTACCCTGCTAATCTGTAGAGTTTTTTCTTCCATCACAGTCAGGTGGTCATGGGTGCAAATTCATTCCTGATTCTTTTCCTTTCGCTGGAGTTGTGAACTCTCTTCTCCTGCAATGACAAAATATAAATAGGAGTGTGAGAATTTAACTGATTGCAGAGGATGGAGAGACACTGTCAGGAAGATGAGTAAGAGGGCAATCAGATGAGTGCGAGTGTTGTTGAGATGAAAATTTGAGGAGCAGCTTGAACAGAAAATAATTTGTGTAACAGGAGAGTGTGTCAACCAGAGGAGTGCTGGACAAGAAAACACTGTGGAGCTGAGAGAGTGATGGCTGCCAGCTGAAACTTCTGGGACACTCATCTGCTGGACTAAATTAGGTTATTAAACTTTTTCTGGCACTTGATCTATATCCTTGGTGCTGCACTTCAACTGCTGATAGCCTCTGCGAATTACAGGCATGCTTCTTAATGAATGCTTTGTAGGTATTTTCACAGAAGTATCTGATGCAAACAATGTAGTTAAAGAGAAAGAGTGTGAAATTTTGAATGGATAAATATAATGAAAGAGAAGTAGTGAAGTAATGAAAGAGGGTTTGTTCAGACTGGACTTCTGCAGGTAGCAAGAGAACCGAGAGGGAAAAACCTACTTAACCTCATCCTCCTCAGTCTATCTGTTGTAAATGCATCTGTCCATAATATTAGAATGAGTGACCATTGCATAGTCCTTGTGGAATCAAAGAATCACCTTCACACTGAAGACAGCCTACGCTGAGTTGTGTGGCACTACCACCGTGGTAACTGTGATAAATTCTAGCAGCTCAAAACTGGGCATTCACAAGGCGGTGTGGACGATCAACAACAGAATTGTATTCAACCACAATCTGTAATGCCATGGCCAGAAATATCCCCACTCTACCATTACCATCAAATCTTATTGAATAAGGAGTGCAAGAGAACATGCCAAAAGCAGCAGCAGGCATACCTAAAAATGAAATGCCAACTAGGTGAAGCTAAACACAGGACTATGTGCACGCTAAATAGTGGAAGCAACATGTGATAGAGCAATGTCACAATCACCAGATCAGATCAAAGTTCTGCTCACATCAAGTTCAGTTCATCCATCACTCCTGCATTAGCTGACCTATATGGACTCCCAGTTAAGCAGTGCCTCAATTTAAAAGTTTTCATCCATGTTTTCAAATCCCTCCATGGCTGGGCCGTGCCTAATCTGTTCTAGCCCTATAACCCACCAAAACATCCATGCTCCTCTAATTCTGGCCTCTTGAGCCAGGTTTTAGTTGCTTCCTCATTGGTAGCCATGCTTTGGTATGCCAAGGCCCCAAATGCTGGAATTCTCTCTCCTGACTCTCTCTCCAACTTCTGTCCTTTTCCAACCTTTAAGACACTCCTTAAAATTAAACTCTTTGACTATAAGTTTTTGGTCATCTCTCCTCATATCTCTTTATTGACTAAGTGTTAAATTCTGATTGATAACGCTCTCATGAAGCACCTTGGGAATTTTAAAGTATCCTTAATGTAGAAAAAGTGCTTTATGAACTTGGGTTGTTACTTCCTCTCATGGAATGTGGCTGATGTATTGTTTGGAAAATGTGCATTACGCTCCAAAGTTACTTATAAAATCATATATGATCGTTCAGAGGTTTTCAGAGGTGTAATAGTGAGTGGCTGAAATTGTGATACTGTGGCAACTGAAACTGTGGACAGCACCTAATAATGGAATGTTATGCCTGTGGAGGATGTTGCCAGCTGTAAAACACCTGGTGAAGTAAAATACAGACATGAAGGTCTTTGGGTGTGAAAGTGTATTAGCAGAAAGGTGTGTTAGCCATAGTATGATTGTTCCCATTGTCTGCTTATCATTGCAGGTATCATGTATGTGGGAAGACAGTCGATGGCTGGGTCAGTGTATGTGCCCCTCCTTATCCTCCTGCTCATTAGTACTACAGGCTCGTCATAAGATGCTTGTAGCAGTTGCTCAACTTCAGGTGAGTATGAAAGTTTTCTCTTCTTTGAACTGAACTTAAATAAATTTGAGACACTCCACTTCATGTTTTGTCATATCTTCTCCATCCATTGCAACATACTCCATGGGTGGAATCTTATTGAGGTCTGCCAGCGAAGAGCCAGCAAAAGACCCGCACTGTCTCTTTTTAGGAAAGCTGGCAGAATCACAAGCCAATCAGGCAGTGGTGTGGACAGTGGTGGGTCTTCCCTCGGAATCAAGACCTTGGAGGGTGGAAATCCTGCCAACTAAGAGCTGACAGCCAACCAGAGGCTGACAGATATTGTGCTCAGCAGTGCTACAAGGTAGATGATGGAAAACACCTATCAGAATCCCTGGATCACGGAGCATCCCAGGCCACAGGTAAGTAATATGGGGGGAGGTTTTTTCACGAGCTGGGGTCAAGGGAAGCGGGATATAGGAGATTGGCAGTAAGTTTAGGGTATGGCTCCCAGCAATCTTCTTCTTTTTGATGTTGATTGGGTGCTATTGATAAAAGGACCCCCCTCTTCCACTGGAAGTGACAAGCTGGCTGCACGTTGACAGGCTCATCATTAAATGACCACTTAAAGACCTCGATCGATGGCAGGATTGTAAGGTCCCCCGTAGATCGTCCCACCCACAGCTTAGTTTTGGCCAAATTAAGGCAGTGGGATTTTGGTATGCTATCATCCCGCTTAATGACATGTTCTTCCTGCCTCCAAACTCGCTATCAGTGAGAGCACAAGATTCTGACCCATGTTTTATTACAAATAATGTCAAAAAATTTTCATTTTTATGTGAACTAAAGGAGGCTGATTCATTAACCGCTATCCAGCATGATGGTACAGTGGTGAGCACTGCTGCCTCCTAGCGCCAGGGACCTGAATAAGATTCCCTGCTTTGGTCACTGTCTGTGCGGAGTCTGCATGTTCTTTTGTCTGTGTGGGTTTCCTCCGGGTGCTCTGGTTTCCTCTCTCAGTCTGAAAGATGTGCTGGTTAGGCCACATTGGCCATACTAAACTCCCTCTCAGTGTACCCAAATAGGTGCCAGAGTGGTGACTAGGGGATTTTCACAGTAACTTCATTGCAGTGTTAATGTAAGCCTATTTGTAATACTAATAAATAAAAGAAGCATAATTGATTTGTGTAAGGCATTCTTTTATGATTGCCTCTTGTTGATCAAGTTTGAAGACACAGGTGCTTTACAGTATGTACCAAATATTCTATTTGGTCTTATATTCTACCAAATGATCCTTTAACACCTTCCACCATTCATCTGTATTTTAATTCATTAATAGCTCTGTCCTCTGCACTGTGGCCATGTCAAACTTCATCCCTCTGAAATCTAAGATTGAGTTTAATTATACTGTGGTCACTGGTAGCTGGATGTTTCCTGACCATCAGATGGTTTACTAACTTGTCCTGTGATACTAGGCAGAAATTCAGTGCATCATCGGAACATTGCTTTGAATATTGAGGCCATTATCAAATAGCCCCATTTAAAGGTGTCGGTACAGCTTCTGATCCTTCATATCAATGTTTCTGTCCAGATTATTTTTTCAACACTGCCCTTGTTATCTTGGGGCAATCTGAGAGCTGAGCTCCAAAGCTCACTGATTACATTATGGAAACCAAATTAGCTGTCTCTTCTGTTCAGCTTTTGCCAGGATAATAAAAAGTAAGATAAAAAGATGAGATTTAAAGATAGCTTTAATTATTTGCTACAGCACGAACTGAACAAACTGTTCAATAATATGAGGAACAGTAGCTGGTAGTAGATTACAACTGATGTCATAAATCCCATAGAACATTAAAAACAAGTTAGTATCTTAAACTGATTGCCAACAGGTCACACTCATAAAAGTGAATGTACTTGGCTTTTCCATTTATGTTACTATTTGTAGTGAGGTGCGTTTGTGGTGAATTATATATTGCAGTGACTGCTGTTTGTTCCTTAAATGCTTGAGGAACGTCATAGAAAATGTGGCCACTCATTGTACAAGTGGAACAACTCAAATTGTGATTGGCCATCCAAGTCAGATCATCGTTCACATACTGAACTTTTGAACTCTTGCCCTGAGAGATCATTTCTGGTGGCAATCTCCACCATTGAAAGATAATGATAGATCAGAAAGATCATCTGGTTCACTTACCCACAGAAACCTTTCAGCTGACCATCTCTTTCCACCATAGTATTGTTTCATAAATGGTTCATGGTTTTTTGCCTCTTCTACACTATCTGCAAATCTGTTTTGCACATTGATCATGCTTAATGTATAGATGAATTTCCTGAATTCAGTCCCACATTCATCTTTAATCATAGAATTCCTACAGTGCAGGAGACCTTTCGGCCTATCAAGTCTACACCGATCACAGTCCCATCCAGGCCCTATCCCCATAACCTTACTTATTTACCTTACTTATCCCCTGGCACTAATAGACAATTTTGCATGGCCAATCAAACAAACCTGCACATCTTTGGACTGTGGGAGGAAACCACAGACATGGGGAGAATGTGCACACCCCATGCAGACAGTGACCCAAGCCAGGAATTGAACTGGGTCCCTGGTGCCGTGAGGCAGCAGTGCTAACCAGTGTGCTGCCATCACTAGATTAAATCTGTAGCCATTTTTTACTGCTTTTATATTCAATTTGAAGTAGTATTCTGGTTAAATGTTTTCTATTTTATTAATTATTTCCCATTGCTTTGCTGCTTGCTGTGTAGTGGTTGGATATGTTGAACCAAAATTCTCTCCTTAATTTGATTTCCAATGGGGGTACCATAAGCATAGACATGGGTCAAAGGTGGAGGAGGAAAAACACAATGTTAAGATGGTGTTGCGGGCTTGTTGGGCCGAAGGGCCTGTTTCCCGTGCTGGGTTGTTCTTTGTTCTTTGAAAAGAAAAAGTCTAAGTTCCTAATTATGAATCATGGTTCATCCTGGTATGAGTTCTGATCATATATCCACACCCTAGACTGCCTATTTGCACTTCCATAACATTACCTGACTCCACCCATCTCAGTACTTCTGCTGCTGATACCCTCGTACATTTCTTTTTCTGTCTCCATATTTGACTATTCTTACACATTCCCGTCTGACCTCCCAGCTACCACTCTCCATAAATTCAAGCACATCTCAAACTCTGTTGCTTGTGTCCTAACTTAGACCAAGTCCCATTCATCCACCATCCTGTGCTCACTGACCTACACTGGCTCCTGATGAAAGTTCCAGGACATCACTACAGGGGTTCACCAGAGCAGTTCCTGGGGCCCAATCATCTTCAGCTGCTTCATCAATGACCTTCTATCATAAGGTCAGAGGGGGAGATGTTCATGGATGAATACACAATGTTCTAAACCATTTGCGACTCCTCAGATACTGAAACAGCCCATGTCCAAATGCAGCAAGACCTGGACAATATCCAGACGTGGGCTGACAATGGCAAGTAATGTTCACGCCACACAAGTGCCACGCAGTGACTGTCTACAAGAGAGAATCTAATCATTGCCCCTTGACATTCAATGGCATTACCAACACTGAATCCCCCACTGTCAACATCCTGGACTCACCATTGACCAGAAGCTGAACTGGAATAGCCATTTTTTTAATTTATTCATTGGGTGTAAGCGTCTCTGGTTGGGCCAACATTTATTGTCCCTTCCTAACTGTCCTCTATTTCAGAGCATTTGAGAGTCATCCACATTGCTGAGGGTCTGGATTCACATATAGGTCCAACCAAGTAAGGACAGCTTTCTTTCCCTAAAGGACATTAGTGGCTATGAAGGCAAGTCAGAGACTGGGAATTCTGCAGCAAATTATTCATAGAATCCCTACAGTGCAGAAGGAGGCCATTTGGCCCATTGAGTCTGCACCAATAACAATCCCACCCAGGCCCTATCCCCATAACCCCACATATTTACCCCACTAATTCCTCTAACCTATGCATCCCAAGACACTTTGGTATGGCCAATTCACCTAACCCACATATCTTTGGACTGTGGGAGTAAACCGGAGCACTGATAGGAAACCCACGCAGACACAGGGAGAACATGCAAACTCCACACAAGCAGTGTTCCAAACCAGGAGTCGAACTCAGGTCCCTGGAGCTGTGAGGCAGCAGTGCTAACTCCCATATTCTTGACTCCCCAAAGCCTGTCCACTATCTATCTACAATGCACAAGACAGGAATGTGATGGAATAGTTGCCTAGAAGAGTGAAGCTCCAACAAAACTCAAGAAGCTTGACACCATCCAGGACACAGCAGCTGCTTAATTGGTACCCCATCCACAGACATTTACTTGTCCACCATCAATGCACAGTAACAGCAGTGTTACTGATACAGATAGATTGCAGGAACTCACCAAGACTCCAGAAACACCTTCTCAATTGATAGGCTAATCAACCAATAATTGCTATTGTTCAGAACAAAGACAGTTTGGTGGAATAGTTTTGTGAATGTCTGCTTGGATCTTGTTACCATAGAGTGGTGCTTAGTTAATCTTAAACCAGGCTGGAGCACAAGCAGGTTGGTGACGGTTGTTTTGAAGCAGGTTCCCCTCACACCCACAACTGCTGCCATCTAGAAGGACAGGGGCTTAAGATGAATGGGTACACCATCACTTGGAGGTTCACCTCCAAGCCATTCACCATCCTGACTTGGAAATATATTGCTGTTCATTCACTGCCAGTGGGTCAAAGTTCTGGAACTCTCCTCCAAACGATACTAGAGATGTACCTACCCCACATGGACTGTAATAGTTCAAGAAGGCAGCTCACCACCACCATCTCAAAGGCAAATAGGGATGGGCAATAAATGCCAGTAAGGCTCACATCCCATGAATGAATTTTTACCAGCCACCCATGCTGGTCCTGTTGCAAAATTTTTGATCATGGCTAAATCCTAAATTTGGAAAGTTCTGTCACTCTTTCTTGAGTAAAAAGTCTGACAACACCAGGTTTTAGTCCAACCGATTTATTTGATCATGACTCTTTCTTGAGTCATGATTTCCTTTCTGAGAAGCTTGCCTAGCCTCCACCCTCCCTGCCAAAGCTGGGAATATCACATCCAAACACGTCCTTAAATGATGTCCCATTAGTAGCTCAGCTGGCTTGATCCCCATGGTCGCATTTAGCGTGGTGTTGTAAGACAACAAAATACTGGCTATACATAAGGGTAGAGGCTTGTTGCTTCATTGTTTCTTCACTTGTTCCTTCATTGATGCCTTGAATGTTTATGCAGCTCATTCCGCGAACCAATTTGAGGCTGGATGGTAAGGTGCTGATCTAATGTGGTGAATGCCATTTGATTTTATAAATCTTTGAAACTCCTCTGCTGTAAATTATGTGCTATTGTCTGACACTAAGACTTCTGGGATGCCATGAATGGCAAAACTTTATCTCAATTTGTCATAGTGGCAGTGGCTGTCATGGACTTCATCAAGTCACTTTGAGTGTGTGTGTCCACTAATATAAAAAACATATGACCCATATGTGATTCTAAAAATTCAAAATGTATGCCCAGGGCCTACCTGACCACTCCCAAGGATGCATATTAGCCGGTGGCAGCAAGGTCAATTGAGCTGCACAACTGGTGCATTGACTAACCATCCTTTCTATTTATTTATCGATGTCCGACCACCAGATGTAACTTCTGGCTAGTGCTTCCATCCTGTTTTGTCCCAGATGTGAATCATACAATTCTTACATCAAAAGTTGTCTCCCTTAGGACGTGACTATAACCTTAACTCCCCACAACAACATTCCATCATCACAGATTACCTGCATCCTCCTTTGTTGATAGGGCTTAAGCAGCTCCGCCTTAACATATTGTCACCCTTGCATTACCATCCATTTAACTTTCAACAATATTGGGTCTCTTTCTGACCACATCTTTGTGTGTTTAGACGAGATTGGCTAGGTCTTTATCACATGCAGTGCCAGCATATCTCTTGCAAAACCGGCAATGATGCCACTGTCTATGACAAAAGCAACCTCCTGAGTGCATCCGCATATGTGTCCCTAGCAATGTTGAAAAGTATAACTACGCTGTCAATAAGAGAGCCCACACCTGCACCCTTGCTGAATCTATTTATGGCACTGGCTTATCTTCTCTGAATAAGCCCAGCAACGGCTTGTGGTCCAAAGGTATTGTGAAATGTCGATCATAAATGTGCTGATAAAACTTTTTGACTGCATATATGAACACCAAGCTCTCTTTATCTATCTGCGAATGTTTTTTTCCATATCTGACAACATTCTAAATGCAAAGGCAATTGGCCTTTCTGCTCCATCCGGCATTCTGTGTGCTGTTACTCCATATAGTGATTTATCGCAGGGTTACCATCTGTGGCTCGGTTGGATCGTGGTTCACCAATAATGCCGATGACTGTAAAGCCTGTTTGATTTTTGTAAATGCCTCTTTTTGGCCTTCTCCCCATTTTCAAAGTTCATGTTTCTTAACAAATGATGGAGTGGGACAATGGTGGTAGATACATTTTGTAAAAATTTACAATAATAATTCACCATTCTTAGAAATGGCACAGTGGTTAGCACTGCTGCCTTACATCATCAGGGAACTAAGTTCAATTCCCAGCTTGGGTCACTGTCTGTACGGAGTCTGCATGTTCTCCACATGTTCTCCTTTTTTGTGTATGTGTATGGGTGTGGACTTCCTTCAGGTTCTCTGGTTGCCTCCCAATATTGTATAGGACAGTCCAGCAGAATTTTGGATAGAACAGTACATACACAAATGTGCATGCCTTGGCATAAGGGCAATTGTTGAAAAGCATTAACTGTCGCAAAAGATTGCCATCAAAGTTTTGAGAAGCTGTGGAAACTTTTGAAATTACTTGGATGGTTCTTTTTTGAAATCAAAATTGAAAAGAACATGTCAAGATTAGATTAAGGAGGAATAATTCTATAAGAAGTGCTTAGTGCCTCACCTTTCTGGCCCTTCCCAATTCTCCTTTCTCGATAGTGTGAGAGCAGACCTTTCCCAAACAACTCCAGCCACAACTCTTGGTGTTGATATGGAGTTCCCCGCCATTGTCGTATCCTGTGAAAAATTCTTTCAGCTCAAATTCATCGATGTTGGGACACAGGTTCTAGTCAAATAGTTGATGACTTCCTAGTTATTGAATTGTGTTTCTGTAAATCCCTGTTTATTTCCACAGCAACCTGGCCTGAGGCTCCCTAGTGGCATAACCTGGGGTTCCTTAATTTGCTGATCAGGAGGCCTTGGGGCTGGAATCTATGGGCGGGATCTTGAGCCTGCACTCTCTGCCCACCAAATCGCTGATAGGGGCTCAAGCTCTGGTAAAACCCCGAAATCACGAAACTCGGTGGTGAGATTGCGATATCTAATTTTCGCTGCCCAGTTGTTGGCAGCGTAATCAGGTTCATGCTCATAATGGGTTCTAAAAGTTTCCACTGTGCCAGACTGATATTGCAAACCATACCCACTAATGCTTTTGGCAGTTAAAATGACAAGATCTAGAGAAAATTGGCTAGTAGAGCTGGGCAGTTCTACATCAGTTTTCTCACCAGAATTGACAGTTTCCCAAATTTTCATAGGATTCCTCCTTACATTTCTTTTTGTCTCCAATCAGATCTGTGGTGTCAGGTGTTTGACAACATGAGGTGAAATAAGAACATAAGAAATAGGAGCAGAAGTAGGCCATCTAGCCCTTCGAGCCTGCCCCGAAATAGCTCAGTTCCACTTTCCCGCTTTCTCCCCATAACCCTTAATTCCCACATTTTCATATGGATTATGCCAAGGTCAGAATGAAAGCAAAGTCAGTGTTAGTTAAACTCAACTCGTTAACATGATCCTGGTTCTTCCCTCCCTCTTCCCTGGTGACCAAGTCTTGGAGCCTTGTCTGCCTCTCTCTAGTTCTGCTTCTTTAGTGAAAAAACAGAAAAGGTTTTATTAGTTAGTTCTGATGCTTATTAATTTGTAATTATTTGCTATTTTTTAAATTAGCAATTTATTGCTTCGGTATTGAAATTATTTAGTTTAGCAAGATGTATATGCTTTTTCATATCTTAACTTTTTACTTAAAGTTCATGTTTAATGTTGTGCCAAACCAGATGTCAGGCAGCTGCTGACAGGGTTCATGCTGAACATAAGAACATAAGAAATAGGAGCAGGAGTAGGCCATCTAGCCCTTCGAGCCTGCCCTGCCATTCAATAAGATCATGGCTGATCTGAAGTGGATCAGTTCCACTTTCCTGCTTTCTCCCCATAACCCTTAATTCCCTTGTCTGTCAAAAACCTATCTACCCATGACTTAAATATATTTAGCGAGGTAGCCTCCACCACTTCAACGGGCAGAGAATTCCAGAGATTCACCACCCTTTGAGTGAAGAAGTTCCTCCTCAACTCCGATCTAAACTGCCCCCCCACTTATCTTGAGGCTGTGCCCTCTAGTCCTGCTATCCTTTCTAAGCGGGAAGAATCTCTCTACCTCTACCCTATCCATCCCTTTCATTATCTTATACGTCTCTATAAGATCCCCCCCTCATCCTTCTAAACTCCAATGAGTACAGACCCAGTCTATTTGGTCTCTCTTCACAGTCCAATCCCCACATCTCCGGTATCAGCCTAGCGAACCTCCTCTGCACTCCCTCCAAGGCCAAAATATCCTTGCGCAAGTGCGGCGACTAAAACTGCACACAGTACTCCAGCTGCGGCCTCACCATTGCCCTGTACAGTTGCAGCAAGACCTCTCTGCTTTTATATTCTATCCTCCTCGCTATAAAGGCAAGCATACCATTCGCCTTCTTGATCACCTGCTGCACCTGTAGACTGGGTTTTTGCGACTCATGCACAAGGACCCCCAGGTCCCTCTGCACCGTAGCATGCTGCAGCTTTTCAAAAAAGCTTTTCACCCTTTAAATAGTAATCCCTCCCACTATTATTTCTGCCAAAGTGGATAACCTCACACTTGCTAACATTGTACTCCATCTGCCAGGTCCTCGCCTACTCACTCAGCCTATCCAGATCCGTCTGCAGACTTTCCACACCCTCCGCGCAATTTGCTTTTCCACTCATCTTCGTGTCGTCAGCAAATTTCGTCACCCTACACTCAGCCCGCTCCTCCAGATCATCTATATAAATGGTAAATAGCTGAGGCCCCAGCACCGATCCCTGCGGCACTCCACTAGTCGCCAATCAGAATAGCACCCATTGATACCAACTCTCTGCCTCCTATTAGACAACCAATCCTCTATCCACGCTAACACCTTACCCCCAACTCCATGCACCCTAACCTTCTGAAGCAACCTTTTGTGAGGCACCTTATCAATGCCTTTTGAAAATCTAGAAACACCACATCCACCGGTTCCCCTCTGTCTTCTGCCCTAGTCACATCCTCATAGAAATCCAATAAATTTGTCAAACACGACTTCCCCTTAACGAATCCATGCTGCGTCTGCTCTATCAAACCATTCCTTTCCAGGTGCCTCGCTATTTCTTCTTTGATGACGGATTCAAGCATTTTTCCAACTACAGACGTTAAACTAACCAGCCTATAATTTCCTGCCTTTTGTCTGCTACCTTTTTTAAACAGCAGCGTAACATTAGCCGTTTTCCAATCTTCCAGCACTTCCCCGGAATCCAGCGAATTTTGGTAAATAATTACTAAGGCATCCACTATCACCTCTGCCATTTCCTTCAGAACCCTGGGATGCATTCCATCCGGTCCTGGGGACTTGTCCACCATCAGTCCCGTTAGTCTATCAAGCACTACCTCTCTAGTGACAGTAATTGCTTTCAGGCCCTCAACTCCTACCATCCTTCTATCTTTAATATCTGGCAAACTATTCGCATTCTCCTCCGTGAAGACCGAGGCAAAAAATTTATTTAAGGCCTCAGCCATTTCCTCATCTCCCACCACTAAATCCCCCCTCTCATCCTCTAAGGGTCCAACATTCACTCTAGCTAGCCTCCTCTTTATATATTTGTAAAAACTCTTACTGTCCTTTTTTATATTTAGTGCTAGTTTAGCTTCATAGTCTATCCTTCCTTTATCAACTTCTTAGTCATTCTTTGTTGATTTTTAAACCTTTCCCAATCTTCTGTGAATAAAATGAAAAGTTCACAAATAATCTGATTATTTTTTGGAGGTCTGGCAAAAGGGGTTATTTTTCCTCCAATAGAAACTGGAAATTTTGGAAATGCTCAGCATGTCTGGCTGCACCCATGTAGAGAGAAACAAACAATGATTCTTTGTCAGAACTATTGCAGATCATGGACCGTTTCTCTCTCCACAGATGCTGCCTGATCTGTCGACTATTTCCAACATTTTCTGTTTATGTTTCAGATTTTTGGCACCTGCAGTACTTTGCTCTCCTATTAGTTTCCATTTAAAATGAAAACAATATTTATCTCACAATACGAAATGTAATTTTCCTGTTAACTGTAGTTGGTGCTAATTTACCTAAAAGGTTTTACCATTTTTAAACTTGGATGTGAAACCAAGAGTTAGCCAGTATGACATGTCACTGTCAGTTCAAGATATTGTCGCTTGTACATAGGATTTTTGTTTACAATGCTCTGTCGTTCAAGTCTTTTGGATGTTGCTGTCCAGGTATTAAGCTCTTGAATTTACTCCATAACCTTTCCCACTCTCCTTTTTTAAGATGCTCCATATGTGACTCAGTGTTAAACTTTGTTTCATTGCATTCCTTTGACATTTTATGGACATTAAAGGCTCTTTATAAATGCATGTTGCTGTGTGTGCTGTCTAACTCTTCGCTTTGTGCTGTACTTCACAATTGTCTACATGAACGTTCATTTGCCTTTCTTCTTAATTAAAGTATTTTATTCAATTCATTCTATAATTTCTCACTGCCACATCAATGCCACTGCCTTTCATAGTTTGGGATCATTGGGAAAGTTTAGCAGTTGGTGGCAATGATGTTTTGTAACCCTACCATTAGTATAAATTGGAAACAGCAGTGGTCCCAAAACCAGGCTCAGGGTCACCCATTCAGCACTTGCTGTACTATGAAGACCTACTTCTACCGTTTACCTTCTCCTCTGATTTCCCCTCAGTCCATGCTGGAAGGTATTGCTATCTGTGCTACATACAATGTGGCTTAGATCAGAAATAAACCTGTGCCCATCCACATTCGGTGACACTGTTAAGTGGTGCCCCAAGTTTTCAAAGAAAGTGGTTGGAAGGAAATAGATAATTATAGAAAATTCCCTACAAATACTGAAATTCATCTGCCATTCTCCTGGCTACTGTGGCCATGTGGAAACTGGGTAGGGATTGTATTTGGCTTAGCTTTGGCTGTAAAATGGCTATGATTCACATGCAGAAATTGACTTTCGGTGTGGTTCTAGCAGCACATGTTAAATCAGCACCAAGAAACCCTCTAGCTCTACATTAGATTGTTCCACCGATCCGAGTACAACCTTCCTGTAAACTTTCATTAAATGCAAATGGGATTTCAGACCACAATGCCTGAAGTAAAATGGTAATAATACAGGAAGTGAACACAAAGTAGTCTTTAACCAACTGGAATAATTGAACTAGGGTATGTAGATTAATTCAATCTCCATTTAAAAGCTATATATTAGAACCACACAAGCACTGAATCCATATAGTGCAGAAGGAAGCCATTTAGCCCATCGAGCCTGAACCAACTGTCTCTGAAAGAGCATAATACCCAAGACTCCATCCCCGTAACCCTGCAAAATTACCATGGCGAATCCACTTAACCTACACATCCTTGCATAGTAGGGAGCAATTTAGCATGGCCAATTCACATGACCGGCACACCTTTGGACTGTGGGAGGAAATTGGAGTATCTGGGGGAAACTCACGCTGACACGAGGAGAACGTGCAAACTCTGCACAGTCACCCGAGGCTGGAATTGAACCTGGGTCCCTGGCACTGTGAGATAGCAGTGCTAATTATTGTGCCACCTTCCTGCTCACAATGGCATGTTCTGTTTTTATTTTTCTTATTTCCTGTTTCCACATTCTAGAGGCAGGTGTAATTAGACTCAACCGCTCGGGGGATCTTTACTGGGTATCTAACCCATACTGTAACTGCCTTGAGAGTGTTTGATGGAACAGTATAGAGCGAATGTTATCTAACCCAATTTGTACCTAACCTGAGAGCGTTTAATAGAAGAGTGTAGAGGGAGCTTTACTCTGGACCTAACCCGTACTGCACCTACCCTGAAAATGTTTGATGGGGACAGTGTAGAGGGAGATTTACCGCTAAATCTAATCTTTGCTGTAGATGCCCTGGGAATATTTGATGATGTGGAGATGCCAGCATTGGATTGGGGTAAACACAGTAAGAAGTCTCACAACACCAGGTTAAAGTCCAACAGGTTTATCTGGTAGTAAATGCCACAAGCTTTCGGGGCTCTGACCCTTCGTCAGGTGAGTGGAGAGTTCTACTCACAAACAGAGTTCTGATCATGTTGCCCTCATGTTCCTGACGAAGAGGCAGAGCCCCAAAAGCTTGTGACGTTTACTACCAAATAAACCTGTTCGACTTTAACCTGGTGTTGTGAGACTTCTTGCTACAAGAGCAGGTCAGAGGCTGGGAATTCTGCAACAAATAGTTCACCTCCTAACTCCCAAAGTCAATCCACCATCTACAAGGCACAAGTCAGGTGTGAGATGAAATAACCTCCACCTGCCTAGATGAGTGTGGCTCCAACAACTCTCGAGAAGCTCAACATCATCAAAGACAAAGCAATCTACTTCACTGACACCATATCTGCCACCTTACACATACAGTTCATCCACCATTGTCACACAGTGGCAGCTGTAGGTAATATATACAAGGTGCAACTCACCAAGGTTCCTTTGACAGGACCTTCCAAACCTGCAACCTCTACCAACTAAATGGACAAGGTTTGTAGACATTTGGGAAAACCAGCACCTGCAAGTTCTCCTACAAGCTACACATCCTACCTGGAAATACTTTCCTGCTCTTTTACTGTCACTGTGTCAAAATCCTCCCTCCATAACACCACATGGATGGCTAACCACCATCTTCTCAAAGGCAATTAGTGATAAGTATCAAATGTTGGCCTTGCCAGCAATCCTTGCATTCCATGAAAGCATAAAAAATAAAACAAAAACCTTAAGATAGTGTCTCTCTGATCCTTCTTTTTCTTAAGCTCTTTTTATTTTTCAGGGACTGCTTGGAACCCAGGATCTTGGCCATGTATACTTCGAGCCCATCAAAGACAAGCATGGGAATGTGTTGATTGTGACCATGAGGGAACTGAGCTCATACCAGAGCCTGGAAAATGTCAGGTGGATTCCTCTGTCTAAGTTCCAGACTCAACGCAAGTCACTCTCCTCTCCAGACGACCCCACAGCACTGGATATGCTGCTGTTGACTCTCCATGTAGGATGATAGTTACAAATCATGGTTTAAGAGTTAGCACACAGCCTAAGTTGGCATGAAATAGATAAGAATAATATTGGTTCTGTTGTGGTTTCACTTTTGAAGTTCCACTTGATTATAGTGACTAACTTTCTGTCAAGAGCCACAATCCCAACCACTAAAATTGTTCACGGGCCGCCTGGCTGAGCTTCAGCTCTATGCCTATGACCCTGTCATGGTGAGCTCCTGTAGACATCTGTTGTGTGATGAGCGAGCACCTAACACAGGAAGGGCAATATGTTTTGTATTAATGTTTCTGTCAAAAAATTCAATCTTACTAGACTCCTTGACTTGCAGAAATGCTTTAGAACATGTCCCTTTCAGCCCACTCCGCCTCTTTTGAAACAGTGGCATCTTAATGGTTTTAATTTCCTGGCTTATTTGTATATCCATTAATAACCTTTAATTCCAATAAATATCCCTATCCTTTTTAAACTCCTATTTTGAATTTGCTTCCAGACCTCATTTTATATTTTTTAAATCTTTTATGTGCAGGTTTTTCTAGATTTATTTTTGTCCACTTCAGCACTGTTGCCTGTATTCCATACTATACCTATACCCAATCACTTGTCAGTCCTGCCCTCTCAGATTTGCACCAATCTCTTAATCCCACAATGCTTTAAATTTAGAATTCCAAAGCCAATGGTTAAATCCTTCTGTGGCTTCACCTTCTCACCATCTCTAGCACTACATCTGGCTTTACAGAAACCCCAGAAAGGAAACTTGCAGGTTAAGTTATTCAGCAACAACAAGTCCACCTGCCTGCCTTTTTCGCGTAGATCTGCAAATACTTTCTCTTTAAGTAATTATCCAATTAGCTTTCGAAAGCCACAATTGAGTTTGCCTCCAGCACACTGCTCGGTGCATTCCAGATCCTAATTACTTGCTGGAGAATAAAAGTTTTCCTCACATCACCTTTTTTTTGCCAACCACTTTAAATTGGTATCCTCTGTTTCTTGTGTCCCTTCTGCCAATGGGAACAGTTCATCCCTATCTACTCTGTTCAGACCCCTCATGGTTTCCCAAATCTCTCCTCAATCTTCTTATCTCTAAGGAGGACAGACAGCCTCTCAAATATATCCCATACAAACCTTACTCCCCCCGTGGATAAAGAAACCCCCCATACACACAGGAGGGGAGCATCCCCCCTACCTCTGCGTGTGCCTGTGTATGTGTCTCTTTGGCAATTCTCTTTAATGTGCCCTGTTGTGGAGGGGGGGGTGACTATCTCCTGGAATGTGTGATTTAGGAAATGCTCATCCTCCGTGACACTCTATGATTCTAACCATCCCTCAAGCTCAGAAATCCTGCACTCAACCTCAGATAGCTGGTATTTCCTAAACAGATGTTCCCCCAAGACCTATGAAGTGTCCCAAAAGTTCCACATGAAACAAGAATTTCAAGCAACAGTTTCAGTTGCACATCTGTGCTCAAACTAAACTCCTTTAGAATCTAGTTAGTACACTGTTTGAAATATTAATTTTAATCGATATCTCTAGACCTACTCTATGCTAACATTCTTATTAATTCACTTATTGTGATACTTACCCAGCTCCTACTTTAAAAAGAGAAAAGAAAAATCCCAACCAACCAGTCATTTCCCACTTTTCTCTGCTGTGATGTTACACTTTGACTTTATTTCCTCTTTGTTTGAACAAGTTCACTCTGCTTCCCACTCAATCATTGTCACCACACTTAACTGTGGATCTCTGACATGTTCCCTCAGACTCACTATGACTTAAGACAGCACATCCAACAATGCAAGAATCACTCAGGTACCCTGTGACTGAAGAGTTCTACCAACCCATATCTGATAAAGGTTGCTTTTGTACTCTATGCCTCCGGTTATAAAACCTAAATTCTCCTATGCTTTTTTAAATTGTTTTCTCAACTTGCGTTGCTACTTTCAATGATTTGTGCAGATATACCTCCATGTCTATCAGTTCCTGCATCCTCTTCAGACTTTATTTTATATTGCCTTGCCTCATTTGTCCTATGAAATGTATCACTTCACACTTCTTTATAATAAATTTAATCTGTCACGTGTTACCCATTCCACCAGTTTGTCTATGCCCCATCAAAGTCAATCACTATTCTCCTCATAGTTCACAATTTTTACAAGTATGCATCATCTTCAAATTTTAAAATGTTGGCCTGCATGCTCAATGGCATTAATGTATATCAAAAAATCTGTAGTCCTTTATCTGATCCTTATAATGTCTTTTGGATTGAAAAACAAATATTCAGCAATATTCTTTGTTTATTGTCACTCAAACATCAACTATACCACTGTTCCTTTAATTCCATGGGCTTCAACTTTGCTGGCACTTTACCAAATAGCTTTTGGAATTCCATGTACCCCACATCAAACATGGAACCTTCATTAACCTTTTCTGTTACCTCATCAAAAATTCAATCAAATTAGTTAAACATGATTTGCACTAGACAAATTATTGCTGCCTGTCCATAATTAATCCACAGTTGTTCAAGTGGCTGTTAATTATGTCCTAGATTACCATTTCTTAAAGTTCTCCTGCCACTGACAATACACTGACTGGCTTGCAATTGCTGGGCAATTCTACACATTGCCGTGTAGATGTCAGTGTTGTAGCAGTATTGAAAAAGCTTGGCTAGGGATGCATCAAATTCTGGAGCACAAGTCTTCAGTGCTCTTGCCTGAATATCATCAGGGCCCATACCCTTTGCAGTAACTAGTGCCTTCTGATATTTCTTAATATGATGCGGAGTGAAATCAGTTGGCTGAAGACTGGCATCTGTGATGTTGGGGACTTCCAGTAGAAGCTGAGATGGATCATCCATTCAGCACTTCTGGCTGAAGATTAAATTAGATGCTTCAGCCTTACGTTTTGGACTAATAGGTAGGGTCCCCATCATTGAGGTTGGGGACATTTGTGACGCTTTCTCCTCCAGTGAGTTTAATTGTCCACCATCATTCTTGGCTGGATGTGACAGGACTGTAGAGCTTAGATCTGACCCATTGGTTATGTAATCACTTAGCTCTGTCCATCACTTGCTGTTTATGCTGTTCAGCATACATGTAGTTCTGAGCTGTAGTTTCACAGGTTGACATCTCATTTTTAGATTTGCTTGGTACTGCTCTTGGCATGCCCTCCTGCATTCTTCATTGAACTATCCTTGATGGTAATAATAGTCAGGATATGCCAGGCCATGAGGTTACACATTGCAGTTGTGTATAATTCTGTTGCTAATGATGATCCACATTATTTCATGGTTGCACCATCTTGAGTTTCTAGATGTGTTCAAAATCATTTAGCATGGTGCTAATACCACATAATATGGAGTGTATCCTCAATGTAAGGGGTGGCATAGTGGTTAGCACTGTTGCCTCAGAGCACCCAGGACATGGGTTCAATTTTGGCTTTGAGTGACTGTGTGGAGTTTGCATGTTCTTCCTGTGTCTGCGTGAGTTTCCTCCGGGCGCTCCAGTTTTCTCCTGCAGTCCAAAGATGTGCAGGTTAGGTGGATTGGCCATGCTAAGTTGCCCTTTAATGTCCAAAGATGTATAGATTAGGTGGGTTAGCCAAGGTAAATGCATAGGGTTATGAGGTTGGGGGTGGGGTGGTTGGGTAAAATGCTCTTTTGGAGAGTCAGTGTGGACTCCATACTCTAATGGCCACCTTCGACACTGTAGGGATTCTATGGATGATGAGACTTTGTCTCCAGAAAGACTGTGCAGTGACTGTCATAGACACTTGCATCTGCAGCAGGCAGGTTGGTGAGGATGAGGTCAAGGTTGTTTTTCCTACTTGTCGGTTTTCTCATCACCATGTTGGCACCAAGGTTATAATGAACTCAGGAGCTGCATGACCCTGACGGGACCCAAACTGAATGTCAGTGAGTAGGTTATTGCTAAGCAAATGCTGCTTGATAGCACTGTTGATGATCCCTTCTATTATTTCACTGATGATTGACAGGAGACTGATGGGGTAGTTACCACCTGCCACAGATCCAGTCCAACAGATATCTCCTTTAGGACTTGGTCAGCTTGGTCAATAGTGGTGTTACCGAGCCACTTGTGCTGGTGGACAGTGAAGTCCCACATCCAGAGAACATTCTGTCCACTTGCCACCTTCAATGCTTCTTCCAAGTAATATTCAAAATGAAGGTTATGATTAGATGGATTTGAATAGAACAAAGCAAGTGTGGTTCCACTGCAGGTAGGGAGGTATGTGGTAATCAGTAGGAAGTTTCCTATGCCCATGTTTGACCTGATGCCATGACATTTCATCTGGGCTGTTTGTCATTATCATTTCTGGTACCTAGATTTGGTTTCATTCCTGATATAACTGAGCGGGTTGCTGGGACATTACAGGGGATAGTTAAGAGGCAACCACATCAGGTAAGGATGACAGATCTCCTTGTCCTAAAGGGGCATTACAGCAATGGCTTCATGGTCATTGATAGATGATTTTTATTCGATTCAGGATGGGATTCTCTGACCTTATCCATAACCACACTGCTGCCAATGAGAATGGAGAATGTGGTACTCAGCCAAAATTCTACTCACTGCAGTGGCACTGGAGAATCCCAGCCGTGGGTGAGGTCAAAAGATTCGGTGTCAAATTTTACTACCAGTTGTGGTGGGATTTGAACCCACCTCAAACAGTTGCCAGAGAAAGGAATGGGGTTGGTGGCTAAGGAACAGAGTTTCTGGTGGGAACTGAAAACAAAGGGTTTTTTTCAATATTTAGTTGAAGGAAATTTCTGCTCATCAACTGCTAGATGTTGGGCAATCAGTATGATAATTTAGAGACAATAGAGGAGTTGAGACAGATGGTAGTGAATTGAATGGGTGGTGTCAGTGTAAATGTGAAATCTAGCAATGTATTTTGGATGATATCACCAAGAGTAGCATGTACATGAGAAATAAAGGGTTTGGGGCAGAGGTGGGTGGGCAGGAGGTGTGGGCAGAGGGGCAAGAATAAATCCTTGGAGGACACAAAATGTTATGGCATGTGAACAGGAAGAGAAGCAATTGCAAATGATTCTATGATTTAATAGATAAGAATAGAATCAGACAAGTGCAATTCCACTCAGCTGGATGATGGTGGTGAGGCATTAGAGGAGAATGGTGCTTACACAAGCTGCAGTAAGCTAAACATAGGATAACACACAGGCCAGAATGAGATATACACAAGAGTTGGGGTGAAATATACAGAAGCTAGATTGAGATACACAAAGGTTGGAGTGAGATAGACACACGTAAGATACAGGCTGGCGTGAACTACAACAGGTGAGGCACAACATATTTTGGAGTGAAATATCCCCAGTGGTGCAGCCAATAAGCAATGCAAATGGCCTCTGCCGCCAGAAAACATGCCACTGGGGGAGTGGGGGGGACAGAATATTCTAGCCACGGAAGCTTATTAACCTTCAGATGATGACATCATCTTTGCAATAAAATATCGTTATGTGCATCCCAGGGTATGAAAAGAGATGGCAGGGGAAATAGCAAATGTACCAATGGTAATTTACGAAAATTCGCTGGGCTTTGGGGTGATTCCAGCAAATTGGAAAATAACAAATGTGACGCCACTTTTTAAAGAAGGAGATAGACAAAAGGCGGGTAACTATAGGACAGTTAGCTTAACTTCTGTACTAGGGAAAATGCTTGAATCTATCATCAAGAAAGAAATAATGAGACATCGGGATAGAAATTGTCCCATTGGAAAGATGCAGCATGGGGTCATGAAAGGTAGGTCATGTTTAACTAATTTACTGGAATGCTTTGAGGACATTGAGTACGGTGGACAATGGGGAACCTGTGGATGTGGTGTATCTGGATTTCCAGAAGGCATTTGACTAGGTGCTGCACCAAAGATTGCTGCATAAGATAACAGACGATTGGTTAACCAGCAGAAAGCAAAGAGGATAAATGGGTGTTCTTCTAGTTGCCGATCGGTGACTAGTGATGTATCTCAGGGATCAGTGTTGGGACCGCAACGCTTTACAATTTACATAGATGATTTGGAGTTGGGGACCAAGTGTAGTGTGTCAAAATTCACAGATGTCATGAAGATGAATGGTAGAGCAAAGTGTGCAGAGGACACTGAACATTTGCAAAGGCATATAGATAGTTTAAGTGAGTGGGGAAAGGTCTGGAAGATAGATAATTGTTGGTAAATGTGAGATCATCTATTTTGGTAGGCATTACAGCAGAATGGACTATTATTTAAATGGTAAAAATTTGCAGCACGCTGCTGTGCTGAGGGACTTAGGTGTCCTTGTGCATGAATTGCAAAAGAATTGGTTTGCAGGACCAGCAGGTAATTAAGAAGGCAAATGAAATTTTGGCCTTCATTGCTAGAGGAATTGAGTTTAAAAACAGGAAGGTTATGGTGCAGCTGTATAAGGTGCTGCTAAGGCCACACCTGGTCTACTGTGTACAGTTTTGGTCTCCTTAATTGAGAGACTATACTGGCACTGGCAGTGGAGATTCACTTGGTTGATTCCGGAGCTGAGAGAGTTGGCTTATGAGGAGAGACTGAGTGGACTGGGACTATAGAACATTACAGCGCAGAACAGGCCCTTCGGCCCTTCATTGGAATTCAGAAGAATGAGGAGAACTCTTATAGAAACATAAAATTATGAAGGGAATAGACATGATAGAAACAGATAGGTTGTTTCCACTGGCAGGAGAAACTAGAACTAGGGGGCATAGCCTCAAAATAACGGGGAGCAGATTTGACTGAATTAAGGAGAAACGGGGACTGAATTGAGGAGAAACTTCTTCACCCAAAGGGCTGTGAATCTGTGGAATTCCCTACCCAGTGAAGCAGTTAAGACTACCTCATTTAATGTTTTTAAGGCAAAGATAGATTTTTGAACAGTAAAGGAATTAAGGGTTATGGTGAGCGGGTGGGTAAGTGGAGTTGAGTCCACAAAGATCAGCCATGACCTTATTCAATGGCGGAACAGTCTCGAGGGGCCAGACGGTCCACTCCTGTTCCTAGTGCTTATGTTCTTATGATATGCAGAGGCTGGGTGAGGTATATACAGCCTGGAGTGAGTTGCACACAGGATAGAGTGTGTTGAAAAAAGATTGCATTGTTGAATTTGTGTCTGGATGTTTAGCTTCTTCATCTTAAACCCTTATTCAATTGTTTAAATATGGAAGTTAACTTGTTCATTTTAAATGGTGAAAACCTTCTGAGATAACAAACAAAAATTTTAGAAAGACATTCAGCGCAAGGATTTATGATACCCTTTCTGCTGCAGGCAGTTATTATACGAGGAGCAGTTTCGTTTTGTGTTTTGTTCACCAATTTCTTTTTTAAAACTGATTAATTCTCAAAGTTTCAAGAATTGGAAATCAGTCCACTGATTTCTAGGACTCTGAAACCACCTTCTCACTATAAACATGCATCTCAGTTAACTGTAAAATTAGAGACATTTTATTGCAAAGGTGATGTTGGGGCCCTTGGAGGGTTAATAAGTTCTTATGGCTGGGATATTCTATCCTCCCCCACAGTGTGTTTTCTGGCACCAGAATCATTTGTGTTGCTCACTGGTTGCACCGCTGATGGGACCGGAAGATCATGCCAGCAGGAAGGACTGGAAAATCCCACCAGTTGGAAAGACCAGAAAATCCTGCCAGAGGGGAGGACTGGAAAATCCCACCTTCTGAATCCAGAAGAAATGTTGTGACTATTGGCTTGAAGCTAGCAATATAACCTTTTTAAACATTTTTTCTTTGTGGGTGTCATGGGAATTTGTTGACCATTCCTAATTAGTCTCAAATTGAGTGGCTTGCTCAGCCACTTCAGACAGCAGTTAAGAGTTAACCACATGGTTATGAGCCAGGTATGGATGTAGATTTCCTTCTCTGAAGGACAATACTGAACCCGATAAGTTTCTACAACAATTAATGATAGTTGTCATGGTCACTATTACTGAGGCTAACTTTATATTCCAGATTTCATTAATTGAATTCGAATTCCACTAGCTGCCATGGTGAGATTCAAACCCATGTCCCAAGGGCATTAGGTGGAGATGCCGGCGTTGGACTGGGGTAAACACAGTAAGAAGTCTGACAACACTAGGTTTAAAATAAATCAGTTGGACTTAAACCTGGTGTTGTCAGACTTCTCATCAAGGGCATTAGTCCAGGCTTCTGGATTAAGAGCTAATTGACATTACCACTCCACCATCATCTCCCCCAGTAATAAATATTAGTGAGAATGTTGTATTTTTAGGGCTGAGGGTTATTATAGATGAACTACTACTCTCATCCTGCTTCTTTTCTTTTCAGGAAAAGTTAGCCTACCATAGGAGGAGCAACCAGGCCCTTTCCCCAGGTCTTTATCTTGGTTATCTAAAGCTGTGCAGCTCAGTTGATCAAATCCGTGTACTTGTTCCTCAGAAGTTACCCAATATCCTGTGTCATATCAAGATAAGGAACAATCACAATGTCTCCAGGTAACAGAGGGAAACAATAACAAACAGAATGATAATTAATTGAATTGTGAGAACACAGTCTGTAACATTGATCTAAATGTGCTGCTTATTAAACCTTCCATGTGCAGTAATGAGCCATGTAGTCCAGAGATGCCAGGTTCAATTCACAGTCTGTGTTGAGTTAGATGATCTCATCTATGCAGCAGTTAAGATGCTACAATGGCCTACAGTGTCCCTGCGCTGGGAAAAGAGAAATCAGCTAGAGTGCCAGCTCCTGATAATTGTCCAACAACCCCTGCTGGAAAGTTTATGTGTCGAGGTCAGTGTAGAATGAACTGTGCTTCACTGAGAAGTCTTTATAGGTTGACTGTCTCACTGGCACACATGGATTAAGCACACATATTAAGAATGGTCATTTGGATATCAGAGAGTGCCTAATGGTAATTGAACTGCAGCCCAACAAGGCTTAGTACCTCATGCAACAACCACTAAGAAAATTATCATAAAAATGTCTCACTTTTATGCTCATCCTAGGTAGTGAAGCAAAACAAGTCTGACTGAGCACAAAATCCTAACAGAACAACTTAAAAATGTTTCTTTAGATTCACTCATTGCTTCTAGATACAGATAAAAACTCAAATTAGATAGGAAATGGTCTGATTTACATCTTAACTTGCTAGCACATATCCCTATGTGTGACACATTGCCCTCTGAAATGTGATACACTCTCCCTATGTGTGACAACTCGCACCCAACATGTGATGTTTTGTCCATCCTCTATGTGGCTCATTTCTCCTCCCTCACAAATGTGTGGTACACTCCCTCTCATTTGACACTCACCCAAATTGTAATATATGCCCCTCAGCATGTGACACACTCCTGTTCGATGTAAGGCACATTCCCCCTACATGTAACACACTTCCTCCACATTTGACAGACTTTCACATGATATGACACAGTTCTGTCTGATGTGTGATACACTCCTCCCAACATGCGATAAACTTCCATTTGAAGTGTGGCATACTCCCTCATTCCTCCCCCCCATATGTGACACACACCCCACATCTGACACAATCTCCTAAAATGTGACACAATCCCCCAACATGTAACATATTGCCCTCAACGTATGACACTCCTATTGATATGTGGTGCACTCCCCCATGTGTAAAGAATTCTCCCCCCACATTACAAAATCCCATAAAATATGACATTCCTGCCTAACATGTGACACACACACTCCCCCACATGTGACACAATGCACCCCAGGAGAGGCACAACTTCCCTTACTTGTGATAATATCCTTCAGATGTGTGTCATAGTTGGATAGACATATTTCCTCTTACTGATGTCAAATTCCTCTCTGCATTAAGCACATTTCAAACAATCCATACCGCTCCCCTCTGTAGCCTTAGCACTTGCCATGATTGAGGAATTGCTTTGAATTTCAAATCCATCTCCTCCTTCATATAATCCAGGCACATAGTATTCCTTTGGAAGAGAAGATTTCAGACTCTTGCCTGGGAAACCAGTACTATCGTGCACGGTTCCGTGTTACTGCTCGTTTCTCATTGAGATTGTCAGGAGTGGATTCTCTTAAAGTTATTTAACACAGTGACATTGTTAGATGCAGCCTAAATAGGGAAATGAAGGCTAGGCATGAAGGCCTGGCCAACAATTATGCAGCATAGATTGTCTAATGCAGCAGCCCAATTACAGTATGTCAGGTAGTATCAGTGCTATATTAAGCGTGCCAAGGTGACTCACTCAGTAAAAGCGAATTGACCATGGTCATCAAGTGTTTGCTGTACAGTCTCATTATCCTCCACCCCTTCAGCTTCAGCAAAGACCAGTAATGGGCAGAGATGCCTTTTGACACCTTTAGAAATTGCATCCTCCTAATGTGGCATTTCCCTTTAATTTTCTCCAACATTTTAAATTTCAATTACATGTAACTTCCTATTCTCACTTCTTGTTTTTTTCCTTACATTTGTCCAACTTTGTACCTGGATCTGTTGATATAATGTGATTCATTTGAACCAGGAAATGTTAGGTGCAATTAGCACCTCATTGTAGATCCAGGAGGATGGATAAGTATTCCAAATTTTGTTTGAATTTCTTTTACGAATAATAACTTTCCCTATGGAGATTAAGTTATTGGATAGAGACTATGAAAAGGTAGAATATAAGGATTTGTGGAAACAGTTTAATATGTTATGTGAAAGGTATTTAAATGTGTGTGGTAAAGTCCATGATGAGTGTATATGTTCAGTTGCTAAACAACCATTTTATGTCCTAGTGTTTATGTTCTTATATATCCTCTGTGTGACACTCTTAACATAAGTGTAATTTACTTTACAAAAATTGTTTCATTAAGTAAATCTCATATTTCCCTCCCCACCCCTAGAGATGAATGGGAGTGGCTCCAGAACCTGTCAGATTTGGAGGAGCCCACTCTAACAGATCCATGTGAAGGATGCTCCCAGAAATTCTTCCAGCAAGAACTCAGGGTAGCCATTTCAGAACTGATGAATCAGATCGGCATTCCAATGCAACAGGTATAAAGTGATTCATAGTAAATGTGGGATAAAAGCCAATTACTGCTGATTCTGGAATCTGAAACTAAAAGAGAAAAAGCTGGAAAATCTGAGCAGGTCTGGCAGCATCTGTAAGGAGAGAAAAGAGCTGATGTTTCAAGTCCAGATGACCGTTTATCATCTGAAAGCTTTGACCAAGGGTCATCTGGACTCAAAACGTCAGCTCTTTTCTCTCCTTACAGATGCTGCCAGACCTGCTCAGATTTTCCAGCATTTTCTCCTTTAGTTTCATTGTAAATGTGCTTTGTTGTGGTATTCCACAGTGCTGCAACTAAGGCACTGGATTTTTGTCCTCTCGATTCCATAAATAGCGCTCACAGTAGCTGGCTTTTAACATGGTGTTAATTTATTTATAGTTGTACTAAATTGTTCAAGCTCAAATTAAACTTATTACAGGTTGCGAAGCACCCTGTCAAATGCCTTATTTTAATTTGGTGAGACGTGATGAGTGTATGATGGGAGTAACCATTTATTGGACAAGTTAGTGACTTTAAAATATAGACATAGCGCAAAATGAGCAAGCACTGAAACCACATTTTAGATTTGCTGATGAGAGGATGACTGGTGTGGGAAGCTGAAGAAATATGATCTTGACACAGATGCTGCGTTGAAATATTGTGGTTGAAATATATGTTGTACAAGGTAGAAGAAGCTTTGCTTTGTAACTATCCTGTGCAGCACCTACTCTGACAGAGTTTGTTGGGACATTGTAGAGTGTTTACTCTTTAATTAACCCATGCAGTACCAGTCCTAGGAGTATGTGATGGGGAATTGTAGAGGGACTTTAATCTATTGCTAACCTGTGCTCCTGAACTATTTGATGGCATATCATGGAGGGAAATTTTCTCTATACCTAATCCATGCAACACCTGCTCTGACTGGCTGAAGTGAAAGTATTCAATTCTGCTGATTTAAGGCAAATGCATTTAAAAACTGAATTAATTTAGACATAAATGCAATATTAACATCATTCTTTTTCTATCAGGATGGCTTATATCATTTCAGAAACTATGCTCTACTTCAAATCAGGCTTTTCCCCTTCCATTCTGCTCTGCAACCATGACCCTGTCTGATACTGAGCATCTGTGCTCCAACTGCAACCTGTCTTGCAGTAACAGGGCCAGCAATACTAGCATTTCTGCACAAATGATAAAATAATTTGCGTTCAGGGGGATTAGGTTTGATGTGAACACTGTGACTTAATTGCCTTTTTCCCCCTTCGCTGTGCAAATCCAGGCTAAAGAGTTCAGGCTTTACAGCCAAGAGGTTTTGGAATTTGCAGACAATCTGTCCTTCCTTCTCCTTCTGCCGCCATCTGATGATGTGTGCACAGCCCCAGGACAGAAAAAGCCCAACCCATGTTCAGGGTTCCTCATGTTGCCACTGCAGATTTTTGAACTGGGTGAGTATTGATGACTTTTTGTATTATCTCAACGTGTAGTTTTCATGTTCAACTTAATGCTTTTTAAATAAGGATGTCTTACCTGAGCTAATACTTAATACTAAAAGTGCTATCATATCTGATAGACCATAATGTCAACAGATCAGGGTTGCAAGAAGAATGTGACAGGAGATACCTAGATTTACCTCACCACTTCTCTTGAATCATCCAGTGTTGCAAATTAGCAGACTGCTTATCCAATGCCCAATACTGGATGAGCAGAAATGTTCTGGGATAAATGAAGCCATTGGCTTTGGACCCTACTAAAATCTCTTCTAACTCTCGTTTTCCTCGGCAACTATCTGAGGATGAACCAGACTGTTCAAAGTCTTGGTGTTGTATTTGACCAGTAGATGAAATTCTGACCACATATCTGCATCACACATCCATGTCATCACAAAAGACCGCCTATTTCCACCTGCGTAATAACACCTTTCTCCACGCTTCAATTCATCTGTTGCTGAAATTCTCATTCAAGCCTTTGTTATCTTTAGACTTGATTTTTCCAATGTACTCCTATCCTACCTCTAGCCTGGCAATGCCTCAATTTTAAAATTCCCTTCATATTTTTCATGTTCCTTCAGTCTCAGCCTTTCCTAGCTCTGTCATCTCTTCCATATCCATGATCCACTGAGGTATCTGCACTTTTCTCATTTTGGCCTCTTGCACATCCCCAATTTATATTGATCCACAAAATGTGGTCCATGCTTTTGCTGCCTGGGTCCTAAGCTTTGGAATTCCTTCCCTACACCTTTCAGCCTCTTCACTTCTCTTTCATCCTTAAAACATGATTTAATATCACCTTTTTATGCTAAATAACACTGTTGTGAAGTTCCATGGCATATGTTATTATGTTAAAGGTGTATATTAATGTAAGTTGTTGATGTCAATGTTGTTCACATCACTGACTCTGACCAGGAAGGGATGAATCAGCGAAAAATTCTCTAGTCAAATCATATCACTGTCTGGGCTCTTGCACAAAGAATGGCTGTAGGTGTGGGGGAGATGGGATGGGGAAGGATGCCATTAGATGTGGGATCTATTTTAGGAGAAGGACCAGGAAACAAATTGTGAAGAAATACAAAGAAACAGAATAAGCCTTAACAGCTCAGAGTCCATGGGGCACCTTATGTCCCCATTATACCATATCAGCACTACAAATGTTTTAATGAACTACATTTGCAGGCCTTCTTTAAGTTTCGGGTCAAGTTTCTGTTCTAAATTGAGCAATAGAAGCTTCATCCAAATGTTAGAATACTTTAGTTAGAATTTACTCCACAGGCCATTTGGCCTACTAGGTCTATGCCAGTATTTGTGTTTCATACAAGACCCCTCCCATCCTACTTCATCTCACCCTATCAACATATCCTTATATTCCTTGTATAAAAATAGAAATTGTTGGAAAAACTTAGTAAGTCTGGCAGGAACTATGAAGAGAGAAACAGAATTAACGGGCAACATTTTACAGTCTCGCTCAACCCAAAGCCATAAAATCCTGCCCAAGGTCAACAGATCTTCCCGTGGTCCAGGCCTCACTCGCTCCAATTCGTGTGGTGGGTGGGACGGTAAAATTACAGCCGATGTTTCAAGTTCAATATGACTTTTCTTTTGTATATAAAAATGTGTACTTTGCCACAAAAGCCCACTTACTCCTTTCTCACTTCATGTTGAGCCTTGTTAATTCCAGAGATTAGCCTCCTCTGTTGCAGTTGCAGAAGCAGTGCAAAACTGCTTACAAAATATTATCCGTTGCAGCTTGGAAGATATTAGGAGAAGTTTTTACCCTCTTGGGCAGCTTTGTGTAGGAATGTAACCCTACGTGTGTGTTTATGATGAGATATTGTTGATTCTCTTGATCCACATTGATGCACAGGTATGGGACAAATCCAACTTTGTAACAATCTTGGTTCCTGCTAACTTTGCATACAAATCTTGGGAGGATGGTAGCAGACACCAGTCATCAACTACTAACTGGCTGATCGTGACTTTGCAGTTCCCACGCAGCCTCATTGTTATGTCTGACTTGTTCACTATTACAATTTGTGTTATCCAATCACTGCAATCAGTTTTCACCGGCATACCATTTCTCTCTAGCTTCTTTAATTCCTCTTCAACCTGGCTTTTGAGAACATATGGAACCGGCCTAGCCTTGCAATGTACTGGTCTTGTATTGGGTCTGGTTCACATGCACTTTCACACTGATTATGCTTTATAACTGTCTTTAAAAACATTGCCGTAGCAATTCAATAGCTGATCAAACTTCTTGGTCATCTCAACACAAAAACATGCTTCCAGTCTAACTTTAGCTTGCAAAGCCAGTCTTTACCCATTAACACTGGGTCAATTGACATTATTGCAACATTGAACATATCTTTCCAATTGCTCACCAGAGTAGATTTTCAATTGAACTATGTTTTTGGTTAGAGGTAGGTCACTGAATTTGCACTCATAACTATTTCTACTGATAGCCATATCCATATCCACGTTGATGTGCTGTTGATTTACCAATATGTTTGTACAAAAGTATCTGTTGTTTGAGTGATCATAAGTATTGTACAGCCCTCATTCCTCTTTGCTTAAGTACTTTGGATTCACTTCAAGGTTGTAAACTTCTTCCTTGTGGCATTGCTGTTTTTCATTACCACTGGAATGAGTTCTCTTTCCTGCCTTTGCCCTTTCTCAGCAGGCAGTTATGGTATGGTCTATCTTTTGACAATTAAAGCATTTTGCATTTCTGTACAGACATGCTTATGCTGTGTGGTTGCCATTAAAGTCAAAGCAAGTCACTAAACCTCTATCAACAGAACTCTTCTGAATCAAGTTTTCCCACTTTAGTCTTGGCTGAAGACTTCTGACAGTGGACAGAAGCTGCACTAGTCACTTCCTTAAGACTAAAGAAGGGGGTTGGATCTCGCTCATGCCTGTGTGGTGTGGGGGGGTGAGATTACCCGTTATTTGTGAGTGGCAGGGAAGGTTGCCCCTCTTTAGTGATGGGTTGATGGTGCTCTCCTGGTGGAAGCCGCCATTTTTTTTTCATGGGAGGGAGCTGCCTGCTTCCAAGCATGGAGATGAGGTCACCATTTAAAAATGGAACTGTGGAGCTGGCCAGCAGGTGGTCCTCCATGCATAAATTAGCAACTTCCAAGTGGCAGAACCTCACCTGATAGATGCCGCTAACACCAGTGGGAAACCCTGCAGCATTCCCACTGGCATGAGCACTTAGTCCCAATTCAGGAGAATTGTGATCTATGACTGATTTAAATTATGTGGACAAAGTAAAGCTGTTCTCATCAGATAATGCTTCAAGGACTAAGGGACACAATTTAAGATTTTGGACAAGAGGTGTAAGAGGGCGTGAGAATTTTTTTATGTGGTGAGTGGTAATAACTTGGAACTTGCTGCCTTCATTGATGGTGGAAGTAGGCAATGAATGATTTCAGAAGGAAATTGAGGAAATAAATTTGCAGGGTGTAATGACTTCAACAAGGCACTGGAGATTGAGCTCTCAGAATATGAATTCCCCGATGGAGGTCACAAAAGATATCCCCTAATAAACACAAAAGATATCCCTGATGGAGGTCATAATTGCCTGCCCAATCAGGGAGCCACATCTGTATGTAAAAATGGAAGTGTCCAGTCTTCTGGCACTTTGGATTCTGATTGTGAACATGAGGAACTCAATGAATAAAATAGTGTTCATAAATAAAGGGAATCTGGCAAAGGGATACCGCCCCCTGAAAAGTTATTTCACAGGATTATAGGGATAGAATGGGGGAATGAAGCAAATTGGATTGCTTTACATAGACCATGGACTTTGGTTCTGTAATACCTCAAAGACCTTCATAGAGCTAAACATTTATGATCAAAATTCAGTGATCTTTTTAAAAATTAGTTATCAAAACCAGAATCTATATTTTTCCATGTCAAGCTCCAACACCTCCCTTTAAAACAGCAGTAGACACAGTTTACCCTTAACATCGTAACTCAGACACCCCAAGGCTGTCAGTATTACTGACGCTCACTGCTGTAATTCAACTCAACATTTCACAAGAAAACAAATGGGTTAACAAAGAACTACAATAACAACATATCACATGTTCCTTTCAACTTAGTAGCTTTGGCAATAAGTTTTCTAATACTACTGAAACATATCTTGGCAGAAAACTGGATAAATGGCTTAGACATGAAACATTAAGGTTACTGAAACATTATTGCATAAATTATACATTTCACTTCATTGGATTTTTCTTATAATAAACTTCAGAAGAATTGACAAGAAAAGTGTAATATTTTAACCTTTTTTTTGCTGAAATTGTGCCAATATCTGGTGAGTAAACCTTGTGCTGTGTAATTGTCATTAAAGGGAAAGCAATCAATTTAGCAAACAGAGAGCAAACCAGTCAGTTTACAAGACTGAGGTGTCAGCACTACAATCTTGGAATTTTGAACCATCTTGGAGTGCTGACATGTTGCAGTACAATTTGCTCTATGGGTAGTAATAAAGCTGAGTGTAACAATCTGCTTTCTGTCTTTCAGTTCATTTCTTCACCTATGACAAAGCGTTCATCAGCCAGTACTGCCAAGTGTCAGCGCTGCTGGAGTTGGATTTGCTCCTCTCTCAACAGGCACTGAGGGAGGCGTTTTCTGACTCAGAGGTAGTAGCAGCTAAACAGAGGCATCAGCAAGTTCAAGACTTTATTCAGGTGAGCTGGATTCTAATGCTCAAAGTTTAAAAGTTTATTTATTAGTTCATAAGTAGACTTACATTAACACTGCGATGAAGTTACTGCAAAAATCCCCTATTAGCCACACTTTGGCATCTGTTCGGGTACACTGAGGGAGAATTTAGCATGGCCAATGCACCTAACCAGCATGTCTTTTTGGACTGTGGGAAGAAATCGGAGCACCTGGACGAAATCCATGAAGACATGGGAAGAACGTGCGGGCTCCGTAGTGATCCAAGCTGAGAATCCAAACGGAATCCTTGGCACTGTGAGGCAGCAGTGCTAACCACCATGCTATCCCTTGTCTACTTATTGTTGCATCTGTACAACTAAGGTGAATAGGTCAGCCCTTGCATCTTTTGTCAGTGAGCACCCTGGATATTCCATTAATTGATGAATTTTTTGTTGAAAGAAAACTGGTGAGTAATTAAATGGCAACAATTTAGAACAAACTCCCAATGTCGATACTAGCTGATAAGTTCTGCCAATAGGCTAAACAATCACAGTTTATTCAGAATCTGGTAAATGGAACAGATTACTGCTCACACATTGCTGAGTGAACTGTTTGTTTGCAAACCATAACATTCTGGGATGATGGTACCTCTTTAAAGCTGTGCTCATCTTAAAAATTTCTTAGCTTATTATTGTTCCCTGAACAGTAAATTCTAGAGGATAAAAGCACTCCAGGACTCCTGGTGTCTTTTTGAAGGAAGGTTTTTAAAAATGTAAAACATTTTGTTGACAGTCCCAGTGCCTGAGGAATGAATGAAAGACGATCTGAAATGTTCCTTAAAATACCAGGTAACTTGTAGGTACTAAAGATGTTGATCAGTATTGTATAATAGGAGCATATGTTGAGAATTTGGGCAGCAAACCCTGGTCAGACTGATGCAATGAAAGCTTCTTCTGTCTTCGGGCTGGGAGAGTCTGACATAAATAAGTTTGGACTGTCTCACTGTCACGGTCCAATACATAACCTGTCCATCATTTTGCATCAATTGGCAATCTGCTTTTGAAAGTTCACGGAATTTCTATTCTAGGAAATAAAAAAAAGTAATGTAGTAGTGCACTTCTTACCTTGAAGATCAGGTACATTGATGGCATTAGTGTACCTAACCTATGGTGTACCTGATCAGAGATTATTTATGTAATACAGGCATTGGGAAACTGAATTGAAATGTATTCCATTCTCCAGCACAAACATCCCTTGGTTTTGTCTGCAAATGTCAACTAAAACTGACTGTGCTTATTTCTGAACGTCTATGGAGTGATAATGTACTGTATAGCTTTCTCAAACTTATTTGTTTGAGATATTCCATGCTTTCTGATTATTACCCCCTGATGTTTTTCAGCAAATGGAAGAGATCTGGCGGGAGATGCGCTGGATAATGGATGTTCTACAGTACGCAAGGTACAAGCAGCCTCCAGGGGGCATTCCATTGACCTGGCTGATGGATTTTACCACAGATATAAAAAAGGACAATCCTCAATCCATTTCATCCAATCTAGATTACTTGCCTTCCCCAACCCCCTCCCCAGAGACCAGTCGCAAACAGCCCACTGGTAAGTTTGGTGAGATACAGCACAGGGCCCAGACAAGCTCTGGTCATTGATTAAAATATTAAATTTGAATTGTTTTAAAACTTTGAAAGAGGCAGTTGTAATCTATTACTTAGATCTGTGATTAACTAAAAATTCATTTACCCCAGTTGGCCCATGTCAGTGAGCTGATGGAATTTCTTTGCACCCCATATTCTTCCCTGGTTTGTTATGGGATCTGCCTCTAATATCTCGCACTAATTGTCATATTTCATTTCATTCAATGAGTGACAACAGGTTATACTCTATTATTGAGCATCAATGAACCTATCACTTTCCTCACTGAATATCCATATGTATACTTTGTATACAAGGCCCTGAGTGGTGATCAAAAAAGGATGGTTGCTGATTTTTTTCCTCCCAACTGAGGCCAATTGTGGTTCTCCAAGTGCAGCCTTGGCTGAAATCAGCTAGTTACAGCACAGATCAAACTGTACTTGTGCAATTTCTGCAGAGGCACCCATTTGTCAATCCCTGGCCTTCTTTACCCCAGACCCCTCCTTTAGCTATCCAGATGAGCTGTACTACATATGAACAAGGAACAGGAGTATGCTATTTGGCCCTTTGAACCTGCTCCATTTAATAATTTAATAAAATCATGACAGATCTGATAGTTAGTAACATCAAATCTGCATCCATTCTATCCCTGATAAACTTTCACCCCTTTGTTTACCAGTAATCTACCCACCTCTGCCTTTAAAATCTTCAAAGACTCTGTTTCCACCACCTTCTCAGGAAGACAGTTCCAAAGAGTCACAATCCTCAGAGAAAATGTTGCACCATATTTCCATTTTAAATGGGTGAGCCCTTATTTTTAAACAGTGACCAATAATTCTGGATTCTCTCTCAATAGGAAACAGCTTCTCCACATCCATCCTGTCAAGACTTCTCAGAATCTTCTCTGTTTCAATTCAGTCCCCCATTACTTTTCTAAAGTATAAGAAAAACTAAAGAATCTCAACAGGACTCACCACATAAACACAGTGGCTATAAGAGCAGATCAGGGGCTAGGAATATTGCTGCAAGTAACCCACCTCCTGACTCCCCAAAAACTGTCCATCATCTACAAGGCACAAATCAGGAGTGTGATGGAATATTGCCCACTTGCTTGGATGGGTACAACTTCAACGACAGTCAAGAAGCTTAACACCATTTAGGACAAAGCAGCCTACTTGATAGACACCATATCCACAAACATCCACTCCGTCCACGATCGATGCTCAGTAGCAGCAGTATTTTCTATCTATAAGATGCACAGCAGCAGTTCACCAAAGATCCTTAGACAACACCTTCCAAACCCATGGCCACTTCCATCTAGAAGGATAAGGGCAGCAGATATATGGGAACACCACCACTTGCAAATTCCCCTCCAAGCCACTCACCTTCCTGGCTTGGAAATATTTCGCCTTTCTTTCGCAGCCGCTGAAATCCTGGAATTTCTACACCTCCCCCCCACACCCCCCCCCCCAAGGCATTGTGGGTTAATCCACAGCACACATGGTCTGCAGCAATTCAAGAAGGTAGCTCACCACCACCTTCTCAAGGGGACTAGGGAAGGGCAACAAATGCTGGCGTTGATGTCCCACGAATAAATAAATAATATAGATAAAACTCCAGCAGATACAGGCCTAGCAAGTCCAACATTTCCTCATAAAAACCCACTCATTCCATGTATCAGTTTGGTAAACCTTCTCTGAACTACTTCTAACCCAATTACATAGTACTCGAAATGTGGTCTCACAAATGCCATGTACAACTGAAGCATAATCTCCCTACAAATGTACTCAATTCCCATTGCAATCATTGATTACATTCTATTTGCTTTCCTAATTACTTGCTATACCTGCATACTAGCCTTTTGTGATTCATGCACTAGATTCCTCTACACTTCAGAGTTCTGCAATTTATCACCATTTAGATAACGTGCTTTTGTTTTATTCCTCCTTCCAAAGTTGACAGTTTCCCACATTATACACAATTTGTCAGATCTTTTCCCTTACTTAACCTATCTGTATCTTTTTGTAGACTCCATATGTCCTCTTCACAACTTACTTCCCTATTTCTGTGTAATTAGCAAATTTGGCAACCATCCCTTCATCCAGGTCTTTTATATAAATTGTAAACAGTTGAGATCCCAGCCTTAAGATTTTAACCACCTTCTTTTTGATGGCAAGATTTAAACAATAGCCACATAATAAAACTAAATAAAAAATTGTTATTTTGTTTACAATGCTTCATGGATCGAATGGGCTTCTCTGTTCCTAGATATAATTCTTACATAATCTAGTTGGTTGCTGTTTCACTCATGTCTGCAGGTAATCCAGGGTATTCAGTACCATAAGACTCACAGCAACATTGAATGTATTCGTTTCCCTCTAACCAGATTTACATGGGATGTCAGACGAGGAAGGATCTTCAGAGGTGTTTTTGACTACAGACAGTGATTATGACTCTAGCAGAGCTCAGAGCCCAAAAGAAGTGGATCTCATCTGCTCATCAGCCCCTGACTGCAACAGAAGACCCAGCCACAATCTGCGCGATAGTGCTCCTGATGTTCTTCAGGCACATGAACTCAAATCACAACTAGTAACCAGCAGTCATGAGGACATGAGGCATACAGTGCTCTATGACAGTGACTTTGTGCTTCCAAGCAGACAGCTTGAGCTTTTGCACATCACAGAAAAAAGACAGGCCTATTGTGTAAGAACGAGCAGCCTTGACATCCCAACCCAATCCTTCCATGTTCCGAGGAAATGTTGGTCACGACCTAAATCAATGGATGAATGTGCAACAGAACAAAAACCCAGTGGATCAAGTGTGAACTGGCATAGGCCCTGTTTGTCCTTCAATGCGGACACTCCTCTTCATTCTGAAGATACCTCAAGACTAACAAATCATTCTGAATCCCAGGATTCCACAGAAAGGATTAACTTGCATCAAGAATCACTGGAGAAAGAAGATCAGCACTATGAAGGGAAAAAACTGAACTCTGTGAGTTTAAGAGTTTACCCCCAGTACCACACAGGTTTGTCCAAGGAGATAAGTGTCAAGGTATGCCTGTCCATTCAATCTTTGTTGCAAAATCTGGTTGGTTCTACATATTGCTTTGGGCACAAAGTCACTGTTCAAACTACAATAAATAGCCGAATGGGCTGAATATTCCTGCTCTTGTCATGACATGCTTGAGGCAGGGGAATGGGTAAGGTGGGGAGGGGAGGGGCAGAGCACGGTGTTAGAACAGTTCCATGACAGTTTCCTGCTTCCAAGATGGGCTGGGGATTGGATCAGCCCACTCCCAGCAGGCAGCCTCAGCACAGCCTACTTCTCCCGATGACACTGCCAAGGCTCCAGAAGTGATTGGCCTGGCAGCATCAAGAAAGTGCCCATCATTCTTAATTAGACGGTGAACATGGAGTCAGCCAATTCAGAAACCACCTCCCAAAAGTTGTTGACCATTGCCTACAACTAGCAAATGTGATTTTGGGACTACCATTTGGTCCTGATATTTGGGTTCAGATAAAATCCTTCACTCTCTCCAGTATTTCCAATGAGTTCCAATATATTGCAGCTGCACATTCTCTCTGTGTCTGTGTGGGTTTTCTCCAGGTGCTCCAGTTTCCTCCCACAGTCCAAAGATGTGCAGGTTAGGTGAACTGGCCATGCTAAATTCTCCGTCAGTGCACCTGAACAGGGGATTTTCAAATTAAATTTATTGCAATGTTAATAGAACATATACAGCATAAACTTGACCTTTGGCCCACAAGTTGCACCGATCACATCTATACCTACTAAGCCATAGACCTATCTATAACCCCCAATCCCATTAGATCCCATATACTCATCCAGAAGTCTTTTAAAAGACCCCAGCGAGTTCGCCTCCACCACCACCGACGGCAGCTGATTCCATTCACTCACCACCTTCTGAGTGAAAAACTTACCCCTAATATCTCCTCTGTACTTGCTTCCCTGCACTTAAATCTGTGTCCTCTCGTAGCGACCATTTCAGCCCGGGGAAATAGCCTCCGAGAATCCACCCTATCTATTCCTCTCAACATCTTATAAACCTCTATCAGGTTGCCTCTCAACCTTCGTCTCTTCAGGGAGAAGAGTCCCAGCTCCCTCAACCTATCTTCATAAGGCAATGTAAGCTTACTTGTGATGAAGAGATAAACTTTATGTAATACCTGCTCATAAAGCACTCCAGGCTGGGTACAACAACAGTTTGATACAAAGTAAAGTGCCCTTTATACAATCCTATCAAATAGAATAGGTATTGTGCCTGTTAGATACAGAAAAGTTCTCTCTACACTGTGCCACCAAACCCACCCAAGACGTGCATAACATCGGTTAGTTACGGAGTAAAACTCCCTCTATACTCAACATGCTTCGGCCCAAGCTCAAAAGAAAATGTTTACAAAATAACAAAAAAATCAGATGATTGGGGAAACTATTTTGTTCTGGTAATTGGGGGGAGGGCTGTTGTGATTAAGATGAGAATTGTGGTTGTTGCAGTGGATGTTGCTGTAGTGATTGGAATGTGGGGTTTTGCTGTGATGATTGGGTTGGGTTTGTTGTTATTGAGGAGTTGTTTGGTGCTGGGGTGGAGCCGATTTTGCTATGATGATTGGAGTGAGACTTTGTTGCTATGGTGATTGGAGCAGAGAATTATTCTTGTGATTGGGTTGGAGTTCATAATGGTGATTGGGGCTGGAGTTGTTGCAATGGTGATTGGGTTTGGGTGACTGTTAGTTTGGTGATTAAGGTGAGGGTTGTTATGGTAATTTAGCCACAGACTTTTCTCTTTTGGAAATTGTACTCCCCTGAAGATTATTCAACCTTATACAAAAACAGAAAATGCTGGAAATGCTCAGTAAGCCTATCAGCATTTGTAAAGAAACAGAGTTAACATGTTGATAGCCTTTCAGTATTGACAGATTGTTCTGGGAAAATCACCACTCAAAATCAGATTTAAAGATTCAACATGTAGTTTATCAGACAAAGCTTTGGGAGAAGCACTGGGCTCTCCACAGTGCTTGCAGGCACCTTCTCAACTTTAAAATGGCAGATGAACTTCTTTTATACATTTTCAAATAGTGGACAAGTACAGACATTAGCAGTTCGCACGTTGTTATACATAAAGAAGACAAGTACGGACATTAGCAGTTATCACATCGTTACACATTTCGGAGAATAGACAAGTACGGACATTAGCAGATAGCACATTTCCTGTAGTAATTAGACACTACCAGAATTTAACTCGTTGTGCAACGTCTGTGCCTAAGTCAGCATATCTTAATGTCTTTTCACAGAGTCCATTTTGTGCTAGGTAACCATCTTGTATCTTTTAATTTCGGGTTTATTCCAACACAGATGTTAATTGATATGAAACATTAACATGTTGATCTTTCTACTAGTTTTGTTGGATCATGTATTTCCAGGATTTTCTGTTTTTATATCAGATTTCCAGCATCCATAGTATTTTGCTTTTGTACTTAACCTTGATTAGAGACATTTCTGAATGCATTTTTAAGCAGTACCTTATTTCCACCATTTTTGTTCCTAACCAGCTTTGTTTCTCCAATTCTAGCTTCATGTCACATGCAGCACATCAGTACGCGAGATTGTTAAGCTGGTGATAAGACAAACAAATGAGATGGCAGTAAAAATGAATGGTGACAAAGATGCCCAGTTATACAAAGATGACCAGCTGCATCACTTTGGCCTGGTATTATCCATGGACAACACAGAGAAATGGCTACAGGATGACTTTCTGCCACTTTCCCTACAGAATCCATGGACCAAGGGAAGATTATATGTTCGTATTAAAGAGTATTCCCCCTTATTAGTGCAGTATGGTAAAGCAACAACAGTATGAGATGGTGGATGAGCTATACCAGTGACTGGTGTCCATATCACTCTTTTTTCTGTATAACATTATGGAGCAACCAAACTCCCACCAGGCACATGAGACCAAAATATTCAGCCTTGCTGTTTGTGGGCCAGATATGAACCTACTTTCTCATCTTACCAAAGACAGAGCCTTTGTATTAAAATCAAAAGGTGAAGGGAGAGGAGCAAAGATTTTAGGATAGAAATCTGTCGTGGGCAGTGGTGCAAAATGGACGTTTTGGATCAGCCCTTTATACAAAGTGCCTGACACTCAGTTCCATTGACCACCCATTTTACTCAGCACCTGAAATTAATTTCTACCTATGAGTCTTCAGGATCCAGATTTTGTGGATTGAGGGGAGTTTTTGGGATTGTCTAGGAAGCACCCTGATGAAGATAAAGCAAGAGGAAAAAGATTAATTGTTCTACAGCATTTATGCTCTGTGTACCTTCAGACTTTTAGGAATTCTTGCACATTTATTCAATCACCCGAACTATTTTGAAACAGAAATGAGGAAGTATCCACTAGAGTCACTGATTCCCCTTCTGAGGAACTTCCAAAATTTGAAGCTGCTATATTCTACACGGACCTTGTATTACTGAAACAAAGCAGCCTCCCTCCCTTTGTTTGTTTACAAACCTGTGGGTATTGATTGCGTCCAAAACCTAACAGCATGATGTTATGTTCAAAAGGATCATTGAATATCAAATGTGGTGTTATTCTGTGCTAATTATTGTCTATATGAAGACAGCAAAGTTCTTTGGTATGTGTAACACAAATTAATCTTTTTTGTATGTGATAGAAATGGTACCAGCCCGTTACCAATCAGTAGCAGCTTGTTTGGCATTTACACCGCTCACACTTCATGGTGTCAGATTCTTCCAGCAACTTATTGCATTCCTATCTCTAACTTCCTCCTTCCTTTGTTAACAGGCCAAAGTCAGCTCTGTAGGGACACTGTCTACTCTTCTTTTTTAGGCGAAACAGCCCATTAGAGTTTAAATAAGTGGGTATACTTTTTTTAAAATACGGAAGTACAAGAAAGAACTGAGAAACATTTCCTCTTTAAGATCCAGTTTTTTTTTTAAACATGTTTTATTTGATTTGATAAGTTAAGGGTTATAGATGCATGTAATTGTTGAATTCATTGACAGTAAATCTAGGGCATGAACTGTGACACAGGCATGGTACAATGCAGAGAAAGAGGATATATTTGTGTAACGATTTCCCGTCTCCAAATAATGAAGCAGGGTGCCAGTAATTTCTACAGGTGTTCTGCTGTTTATTAGCTGGTGCTACGCAGAATATTCAACCATGTTACACCCATTATTCCTGCTCCAAAATACATTTACATGAGTCAAGCAAATTATTGGGACTGTTTGGTTCAGGCAAGTGCGAGAGCTGTCATCCCCTACCCTTGGTGCATGGTTCTGTGATGGAAGGAATTGCTTTGACCATCAGTGTTCAGTTTAATTCAGGAGAAGTATTTTGTTAGTTGATTTGATCCTATTCCTCGCAAAAATCTGTAAGTAAGTTAGTATGCTAAATTACATATAGCATTATGAAACAAAATGTTTTTTGGTATCATTGTTTCTCATATTGTGGCTCATATTCAATGCATTTTATCCAGCAGCAGGGTGGCAAGGCGGCAAGTAATGCTGCCTAACAGTGCCAGGGATCCAGGTTCAGCTCCCAGTTTGGGTCACTATCTGTGTGGAGTGCATGACCACATGAGTTTCCTCTGGGTACCCCAGTTTCCTCGCACAATATGAAGATGTGAGGCTAGGTGAATTGGCTATGCTAAATTGCCTCTTAGTGTCAAGAGGACTAGCTAGGGTAAATGCATGGGGGGTGTGGGGATAGGATCTGGGTGGGATTGTGGTCTGTGCAGACTTGATAGGGCGAATGGCCTCCTTCCTCACAAGATAGGAGACTATAAATTGATAAACAACAATAGTCTAAGCAGAGAGATGAGGATCCCTTTCATGGGACAGCTCCTTGCTTTCTTTTTTGGCTACATAAAAGCGATTTTCAGATCTCTGAGTGGGTTCTGGAGCAGGGCCTAAACTATATTGGAGACTTCTCCGCCATGAAAACTTCAGTCAGAAAAAATGATCAATTTTGAGATGCTCCATGAATTCAGTCATTTAGTCTAACAGTGATTTATATAGCTGTTAACTTACACATCTCTAAATAGGGTGTAGTGGGGGAAACAAAATCACCTAGGTTCCTACTTCTGACCCAGCCAATGACTGCTGCTGGATTGTGTTTTTTACTTCTGATCCATCCCACAATCTCATTGCTTGCCAAGCCTCACTGTCTGGACTCGTACATGATTATTGTCAGTGACATCACAAATGAAACAGACTCGAACCTTGTCAGTTTCCTTGGCTGATGGTGTGTTTAAAAGCTCTTCGGAATATTTCTATGCCTCACTTCCATAGCTATAGTCTAAGCTTTATTAAATATTGAGGAGGGGCAGGCAATGGCAGACAGTTTCACTCTCTCTTCCCACTTAACTTCCATACATAGCCCATCGGGAATAACCGCGTAGCAGTTTATTTCAATATTTACACACTTGCTTAGAAAGCATCATTTTCTGTTCCTGGCTTTACACACTATTCCATGGCTGTAGTTATTCTCTCACTCCCCAGCTTTATGCTCTGTCCTACAGCTGTGCTTCTGTTGTTCTATGTTTTACATCATTCCATGATATATAGTCACACTATTTTCCAGTGTTTCTCAGCTCAGTCACATTGATCAAGCATGAATGCTTTCCGTAGTCAGTCATTCTGTAGTTCCTTACCATCAGAGTATAACCTTATGGTTCATCCTTTTTTGTGAGTTGTGTGACCTCAAATTGACCAACATTCCATGAATTTGCTCTTGTAGTTACTTTTTCCCACAGCTCTATGCTCTCAATCTTTTATTGGTTCACTGATTAGTCACCTCAAGCCAAGATATTTGATGAGAAAACTGAGACAAAGGGGATGAGCTAATGAAAAGAAAACATGAACAGAAGCCAGTAATGTTTTTCTGCTATGGCAAGAACTGACTGAGAAAACAGTGAGAAACTGGAAACTACAATTAGCAAAAATATATTGGAAAATCAAGATAATTGTAAAAGCACATGTTAAGATAGGAGCAGTGGTGAGAAATGATTGACTAGCAGATTTTTGTCAATGATAAACAGTGGAAAAACAATCACTTGAGAGGTTAGAAAGATGATTAAGAGTTAATAGAAAGGCCATTAAGGAGGAAGTATATAACACAAACTCGACTAGAATTAAACAAGCAGAGCAGGAAAATAACTTGCATCAAAACCTGTGAACTGAGAATTTCTTGCTACAAACCCTGCACTAACATTTGGGGTGGTATTTTAGTATTCAGCTAGCGTGAAAATGGAGGAGTTGCAGATCCATTTTTTGAGTGAGTTATTACTTCCAATCTTGTGCACTTAGTGCTTGAAAAAAATGAACTAAACTGTTTCTAGCTACTAGAGGCAAATTTGTGGGGCTTAATTCACCAGTTAGCCTAGTCAGGCAGCAGAGGGCTATTAAGCACGTGCAGGCCTTTGTGGTTGCACATGCGCAATGCCAACAGCAGATGTCTGAGAGGAAGTAGTCAGGCCTCTGCTTTTGCAGCCAGCCTCAACCCAGTGCCCCCGACTCCCCTCGGCCAATCGCGAGCTGTCTGAAAATATAGCCCTCGCTACCACCACAGATTGATCGCAACCCTCACCAATTACAGGCAGAGTGGCAGTGGGACACCCTCCTCCCACTGATTAGAGGCAGAGCAGTAAGCACCACCCCCCCCCAACTCCATCCAATCACAGCTGCAGAGACCCCCTCACCAATGGGTCTGCCCCTGCCTGGTCTCACCCCCTCCAGGCCAGGCATTGCCAGAGGACAGGTGTTAGGCTGGCACTGCCCAAGGGGCACTTCCCTTGCTCTCAACACCCCTGGGTGGGGGGACTTAATGACCTCCAGTTCTACCAGTGAGGGCAACATGACTGTTCCCCATTCATGGGGAGCAGGTGTTTTCCGCGCCGGACAGATGTCTCATGGCAAAGTCATAAAAGCAAATGAGTCCGGATGATTGAGCGCTGGGCTTGCTAAACACATGCAAAACACTATTTAAATAATTTATTCAGCCTCTCACCAGAAATGGGCGTGGGGTTGAGCGCACCAGAAATCTTGTCCCAGTAAGATCGCATGAGCTGAGAAATCGGGTGTGATCCTCTTTTCTCAGCTCTTGTGCAATTTTATTGGCTTCCCTGCCCATCACTGGTAAAATCATGGCCTTGGGTCTGGGCCGAGTGCAAGAGGTGGAAAGCAACAATCAGTATAAACTCAGGTAAGCAAGCAATGGGAAATCACAGCTTTAAACCTGCAGATAATTTCCACCTCAGACACGATATTGAAGGCGTCCTAAAACTAATTCAGTTCTCCTCACTTGTCTTTCACACAGAAAATAATCTAAAAGTAATAAATTAACTGTGCAAACAGGCTTGTAAGGAACTTCTGTGTTTGAGGACAAGGGACTCAAAACCCAGCCAGCCTATGACCTGCCTGCTGCCTGTCCCTCACCTGTCTCCCATTTTATGGGAGGGTGGTGGCAGTCTAAGGCAGCCTTCCTACCCTTGGGCCTATTGAGGCGTATTTAATGGTCATTTCACCTCACCACTATTTTACAAAGGAAGTCTCAGGCTGGGCTGGTGGCAGAAAAGTAATCCTCCATTTGGAGTCAGCTGTACCCATCAGAGGCATCCCACCCAGGGCCAGGTAAGAACATAATTTTTTATGTTAAGGAGTAGGCTATCTAACCCTTTGAGCCTGCCCTACCATTCAATAAGATCATGGCTGATCTGAAGTGGATCAGTTCCACTTTCCTGCTTTCTCCCCATAACCCTTAATTCCCTTGTCTATCACAAATCTATCTACCCGTGACTTAAATATGTTCAACGAGGCAGCCTCCACCACTTCAATGGGCAGAGAATTCCAGAGATTCACCACCCTTTGAGTGAAGAAGTTCCTTCTCAACTCCGTTCTAAACTGCACCCCCCCCCTCACTTATTTTGAGGCTGTGCCCTCTAGTTCTGTTTTTGTTTCTAAGCAGAAAGAATCTCTCTACCTCTACCCTATCTAGCCCCTTCGTTATCTTGTAAGTCTCTATAAGATTCCCCCCTCAGCCTTCTAAACTCCAACGACTACAGGCCCAGTTTATTTAATCTCTCCTCATAAGCTAACTCCCTCATCTCCAGTATCAGCCTGGTGAACCTTCTCTGTACTCCCTCCAAGGCCAATATATCCTTACGCAAATAAGGGGAGCAAAACTGCACACAGTACTCCAGTTGCAGCCTCACCAGTGCCTTGTACAGTTGCAGCAAAACCTTCTTGCTTTTATATTCTGTCCTCCTCGCGATAAAGGCCAACATTCCATTCGCCTTCTTGATCACCTGCTGCACCTGCAGACTGAGTTTTTGTGGTTCGTGCACAAGGACCCCTAGGTCCCTCTGCACCGTAGCATGCTGCAGCTTTTCACCCTTTAAATAATATTCCCTCCTACTATTATGTCTACCAAAGTGGATAACCTCACACTTGCTAACATTATACTCCATCTGCCAGGTCCTCGCCCACTCACTCAGCCTATCCAGATCTCTCGGCAGACTTTCCGCATCCTCCACGCAATTCACTTTTCCACTCATCTTCATGTCATCAGCAAATTTTGTTACCCTACACTCGGGCCCCTCCTCTAGGTCATTTATGTATATGGTAAACAGTTGAGGCCCCAGCACTGATCCCTGCGGCATTCCACTAGTCACCAACTGCCAACCAGAAAAGCATCCGTTGATTCCAACTCTCTGCTTCCTGTTAGATAACCAATCCTCAATCCACACTAACACTTTACCCCCAACTCCGTGTACCCTAACCTTCTGCAGCAACCTTTTATGAGGCACTTTAACGAACACCTTCAGGAAATCTAAAATACCACATCCACCAGTTCCCCTTTGTCTACCGCACTAGTCACATCTTCAACCACACCCCCAGACCTCCACCCTCCCGCCATTCCCTAACTTCTCGCTGGGGCTCTGAAATCCCATCCAGACTTACCTTCAGTCCAGCTTCCATAACTTTCTCCTCTTTGGGTTTGCATTTTTGCTGGGAAGGCAGCACATTCTAGCCTTGCCAGCAGGAAAACTGACTCAGTTGCTGGAATTTTCCAACTGTTCATGCCAGTAGGATTTTCCCATTCTGCTGCAGAGAACAGAGATTTAGCTTATCGCCAAATTCTGTCAGCTGCAGCTGGAGCGTGGCGTGAATGGGCAGTAAGATTGCACCCACTAATGGGCTGACCTGTCAGCTGGCTAATAAGCTACTCAAAGCAGTGTTTTGCAAACTTTTTTTCTGGTAACCCACTTTTACCAAATGGCTGTTCCTTGCAAGTCATGTCATGTTCATTTACTACTTAATATAACACATGAGCTTACTTAGTCCTCAAGATCTCACTCTCATTAAGTTCACAGGATGAAACGGCAACATGTACATTACGTGCAGAGTTCAGCTATCTCCACCTTTGTGAGAATATAAAATCCCACCTAGCACACATAGGTCATTGTGAAGGACAACAGTAGCAAAAGCTTATTTTACTCATCACTCTGTGCTCCTGGGTGATACAATTAGAATGACAACCACTTTGTGGGGACAATCTTATCCTTGTGCCCTGATGGCTAATGAACTAGGCGAGCCAGTAAGATTGCGTGAGCGAAGAAATCAAGTTCTCATCTGATTTCACACCTATTATACTGGCAATGGATATCTGGAATGATCAGCATCAATTGAATTAATGTATCATTTAAATGAAATTAGCGAGCCTGGAATGATATCATCTGGGCTCCCTTGCCTGTGTGGCCTCATCAGGGGAGGTTCTCTCCAGTGAGAATCACATATGGATCCTCTATCAACAGGGACCAGATGTGATGGCCAATAGAACTAGAGACCATTGAGGGGGCAAGGGGGGTAACCCTTGGGTGGGGGGAAACACCAACGCCACTCTGGGGCAGATTTAGGGCATGGAGGCTGGTTAAAGTAGCAGAGGCTTATGACATGTGCAATGGCAACCTCTGTTGCTATCAGCTGGCTTTCTGACAATTTAGGCCCCATCAACTTCCCCTACTGGCGAGAAATGGTTTGCAGCATATTTTCACATACAAAGTAAATAATATTTGACATTTGGATTCGCCAAACGGATCCAAAACTCTCCAGTTTTCACACTCGTCCTGGAATTCAAATTTTCATAAGATCACCCCATGTTTTTAATGTTTTTAACTTCCTTCATGGGATGTGGGCATCACTAGTTAGGTCAGCATTTATTGCACATCTCTAATTGCCTTTGTTCAGAGGGCATCAAAGAGTCAACTACATTGCTGTGGGTCTGAAGTCACATGTAGGCCAGACAAGGTAAGGACAGCACGTTTCCTTAATGAACCAATGGATTTTTACAATAGTCATTTCGTGGTCATCACTGGACATTTTAATTCCAGATTTTTGTTATCTGCCATGGTAAGATTCAAACCAGAGTCCCAGAGCATTACCCTGGTTCTCTGGATTACAAGTCCACTGGCATAATACCACCGCCTTTCCTCCCTGCTGTCACAGGTCAGCAGCAGCAGCTGAGTCTTCTCATTTGGAGTCAACTTTAAGTTAATAACTGACTCTGGGATCTCAAACTCAAAGGCATTTTTCAATGAACTTTTCTCTTTCAAAATGTCAAACATTACCGTGAGACCACCAGGTTTAGTAGTTCCTCCCAAATTCCCATGAGTTTCCTATGTACCTCAAGGTACGTAGCAAACCCTGTTAGGTTTCCCAGCAGCTTCCTGGGTTCCATCATTTATAGGAACTTTGTGCCTGATCAAGGGGCCAGCATTGGGAAAAGTGGTATCTAATGCAAGTTACCCCCTTTCTCCTTGCAGCTGACCCCCTGTCCTCCTCACTCCCCCCATCTTTACCAGCAATTCCTCCTTATGGGCCCCATCTGCCTTCACTTATCTGCGGCCTGAGTTTGTTGTCAATCTTAGGTTTCTAGTGGGAGCATTACCAACTGTAGCCACTGCTTCTGGTGGCACTAATGAACAATGGAGAGCTGCCAACCTCTGATTAGCTGGCAGCTCTCGGATTCTAAACCCCAGCAAAGGCCCAATACTCAAACAACAAACACTTTGGTTAGCCCTCCCCTACCAAAATGTGCAGGTCTCCCACTGGTTCTCCAACCGGTGGATAGGATCCATGTTGGGAACACTAAGTCCAGCCCCATATTCCAGTTGAGGCAAACCAAACCAGTGTTTATAAAAGTTCATTGCAACTCTCTTGCTTTTGTACTCTCCACTGCAACATATAAAGTCCTAGATTCCGCATACTTTAATGATTTGTGCACATAGACCCTAGATCTCTTTGATTCTATACCACCTTTGGAATTGAATCCTTTATCTTATGTTGCCCCTCCTTGTTCTTCCTATCAAAATGTATCACTTTATAGTTGTTTGAATTAAGTTTCATCTGCCATGTGTCTACCAATTAGATCAGCCTGCCCTCTTGGAGTTTATCACTAAACTCCTCACAGTTCATAAACATTTCCAAGTTTTGTGTCATCTGTAACTTTTGAAATTGTACCCCAAAGACCCAATTCTAGGTTATTTATATAGATCAAGAAAAGCAGTGGTTCTTGGAGAACCTCACTGCATACCTTCTTCCGATCTAAAAAGCAACCATTCACCACTACTCTGAGTGACAGGAAACAATTTCATAACCAAGCTCCTATTGTCCCTTTTATTTTGTGCACTTTAACTTTACTGACATTCCTATTATATGGCACTTTACTAAACCTTAGTTGGGAATCCATATACACCACATCAACTGCACCACCCTTATTAACCATCTTGTTACCTCAAAAAAACTCAACCAATTAGTTAAATACAATTTGTCTTTAACAAATCCCAACTGGTTTTCATTAATTAATTTACATTTGTTTACAATTTTGTTCTAGATTATCATTTCTCAAAGTTTTCCGACAACCACTGAGAATAAAAATTGTCTGAGTAGTAGTTTCTGGCCTTATCCTTTTTTGAACAAGATGAAACATTTGCAGTGTCTCAACTAACTCCTCTTTTACTGATTTCGACTGCATCTTCTTCCTTGGTATTGACAGATGTCATGTACACATTTGGTACCTCAGTCATGTCCTCTGGCTCCATATGTAAATCCCCTTTTCCTCCTTATCTGTGCCCAACCCCTCTTTTTTCTAACCTTTTACTATTTATATGCCTATAGAAGACTTGAATTCCCTTGTAAGTTAGCTGGCAGTCTCTTCTCATACTCTTCCATTGCTTCTTTTATTTTCAATAAAGGCAGCCCATTGTCCCTTTTACCATTTTGCCTGCCAATCTTTGATTCCAATTTCCATGGGCCAGATCCATTTTTACTGCACTGAAAAAGCTCTCCACCAATTAATTATTTTGTTCATAACTAACCTAAACTTTATGGTACTATGATTATTGTCCCCTAAATGCCACCCCCCCCCCACTAACTTTTTGATCCACTTGTTCTATCCCATTTCCCACAACAAGCATTGCCTTCAATAATAAAAGCAAAATACAGATGCTGAAATCTGAAACAAAAAGCAGAAAATGCTGGAAATCTCAGCAGGTCTGACAGCATCTGTGGATTCATCAGCTTTGACGAAGGATCATCCACAAATGAAACGTTGGCTCTATTCTCTCTCCATAGATGCTGTCAGACCTGCTGAGATTTTTCAGCATTTTCTGTTTTTGTTTCAGCATTGCCTTCTTCCTGATTGGGTTGAAAACACATTGATGTGGAAAATTCTCCTGAACATGCCTTAGAAATTCTTGCCAGTTACATTATTACCACCCTAGTCTAAATTAGAGTTCCCCAATATAATTAGTCTATAAATTTTGTATGTAATTTCCCTGTCAATTTGTCCCTTTTTTTCCCAACTTGAGGGTTGCAAATGTCAGGGATTGAAGAGCCAATCACCGCCAACATGAGCCTTGCAAGCACTTTTAGCACATAAGTATACTAACGTTAACCTAGAAACACTTATTAACTTCTTTAAAACCCATACAGAAATTGTATTATATTAGTATAGATTGATTGTAATCACTGTCCTGTAAAACACTTCAGATAATGTAAAGCAGTGGTCAGATACAGAGAAAAGCTCCCTCTATAGTGTCCCAAGTATTTCCTGGGCATGGGTTAAATAAAGAATAAATGTTCTGCTCTAACACTATGCCAGAACCATAAATTGTTAAACCACCCCTACTTTGTAGGTTTGACACTTTGTCACATAGATTTCAAGTGCTAGATTAGAGCAACTGATGTGGATTGACAACCACTGGGAACAAACTGCAATCTTTTTTTGAGATGCAGGATACATAGCTTAACTTACTGATAGAAGCTAAATTATTCTGTCCTGTGCTGCCACTGAAATTCATCTCTTAAATAAAGGGGATCAAACATTTATTTCAGACAGATGGGCTTCAGTACAATATTGAAGGTTTGCTAAGAGTAGGCAAAGCCTGGAAAAGCAGAAGACAACAACATTTCCAAAAGTCAGCAGCTGAGGAAAATTTAACAAATGTATTTGGAGATGTGAGTACAAAACAAGCTCTTTGGGTAAAGGCAACATTTCTGAGCACACACATACCACCTGTTTAATTGTTTTATATTGCAAATAAACCAAAATATATTGAAATAATTGATGTTTTTCTTCCACATTGGGCATGCATGATAAACTCTCAGCCCTCTTCATTGTACATAGAGAGGGAGAAAAATTCCAGGGTGCACTCATGTTTTCAACAGTTGAGATTTAAAGATTGTTTCTCCCTGACTATATTTTGATGACTTGCTTTATTTGTTGCTGTTGATTAGTTTCTTTAAATACAACAGTGTGTGTGAACTGCTGTGCTGTGTTTGGTGACAATTCAACTCAATTCTTCAAGCCGATTAAAAACTATTTCTGTAAGGCCAAGAGTTTGTCTCATTCTTCCAGAGTAGCTTGGTGCTTTTTGGTGAGAGTATTTCATTAGACTAATTGAAGAGAATTAGTACCCGTGAAAGGATTAAATACTCCCAGGGGACTTACACCACAATTCAGATACAGAGTAAAGTTGCCTCTGTTTATGAAACACTCCAGAACAAGCACAGTACAGGTTATATTCAATTTCAAAGCTCTCATTCTTGAGTTCAAATCCTTATGCTCCTCCAATTCTGGTCTTTTGTGTATCCCACTTCCTTTGCCCCATCATGAGCCATGCCTTTAGCTGCTTGAGCCCAAAGGTCTGGAATTATTTCTCTAAACTTCCAGCCTGCCTCTTCTCCTTAAAGTAATTCTTTAAAATGTACATGTTTGAAAAGATTTTGTTCATCTACCCTAATGTCTCCTTCTTTATCCCAGTGTCAATTTTTGTCCCTTAATTAAACTACTGGGGAAGCTTACCTTTTATTAGGTAAGGATGCTATATTAATGCAAGTTGTAGTTGAACCTTTTGATATACTAACAAATAGTAAGGTATTAGGTAACGTCAGAATAAGAGTGAATCCAATAAGGTCTCAGCTAAATTTATGGTGTGTGTATATAAATGTGAAGTATGGAAAATAAGGTTGGTCAGCTATCAGCACAGGTGGTCACATGGGACTATGATATTGTGACAACCGAAATCTGGCTCAAAAGGAATGAGCAATAAATACTCCAAGATACAGGGTGTGGGGGAAAGAAAGAAAGAAAGAAAGGAGGAAGGGGTAGTTGGTTAATTAAAAAAAAATTAGTGCTGGAGAGAAAGAACGTTCTGAGGATGTGAAGGACAGAATCTACCTGGTTAGAGTTAAGAAATATTTCCCTACATTCTATAGGCTAAACATATAGAGGAGCAAATTTACAAGAAAATTAAAGAAAGGTGCAAGAACAATTTAGTGACAGTGGGAGGCTTAGTTATCCTAACATATCAGGGAAAGGCTGGAGTTTTGTGTGGCAAAGTGGTTCTGAAGTGTGTTCAGGACAATTTTCAGAATAATCAGTATGTTTCCAGTTCAATGAGGAAGGAGGCAATGCTGGTTCTGGGGAATGAGGTGGGTCAAGTAAATTAAATGTCAGTAGGGGAACATTTAGGGAACAGCTATAGATAGATCATTATATTCATAAACTTTAGATTAATTACAGAAAGGGACAAGCAATCTAAGAGTAAAATTACTTAATTGCAGAAAGGTCAATTTCAGTGGGTTGAGAATGAATCTGACCAGGCTCAATTCAAAGACTGGCAGGCAAAATAGTCAAGGAACAAGAATCTGCCTTTAAAGAGAAGGTGGTTCAGATATAATCAAGGTATAATCCTGTGAGGGGAAAGTAGGGCAACCAAAGCCAAAGATTCCTAAATGATGAAAGAGATTTACACAAAATAAGGGGGCATATGACAGGTATCAAGTTGGTAATACAAATGAAAATCACGCTGAATATAGAATTTTCAGAGGTGAAGAATATAAGAGGCAAAAGAGGGAATGAGATTGGCAGCCAGCTAAAAAGGGAATCCAAAAGTCTTCTCAGGACTTTAATTAGTAAATGGGTAAGAAGAGGTAGCGTCAGACTGATCCCCAAAACAGGGGATTTATGCATGGAAGTAAAGGGCACTTATAAACTACTTAAATGGGAAGTCAGTCTTTATCAAGGAGGAAGGTGCTGCCAAAATAATAAAAGAAATGTTGAGGTATTGGATTGATCGAATAAACATTACTGAGAATAGTTCCAGGGATGAGCGGTTTCAGTTGGGTCGACAGATTGGAGAAGCTCGGGTTGTCTCCTTAGGAAAAAGGTGGTTGAGAAAAGATTTCATAGCATTACATATGATGTATGGCACAGAAACAGGTCATTCAGACCAACTAATCTGTTAGTGTTTATGGTCCACTAAAGCCTCGTCCTTTCCTCATCTAAATTTATTAAGGCCCTCCATTGTCTTCTCCCTCATGTGCTTATCTAACTTTTCCATAATGCATCTGCAGTATCTGCTTCAACCACTCCTGGTGCTATTGAGTTCCACATCTTCACCATTCTGAGAGAAGGTTCTTCTAAATCCCCTATTGGATTTCTTGGTGATGTTATCTAGCTACACTTTTCAACACAAGCGGACACATTTTCTCTATATTGACTCTTTTGAACTTTTCATAATTTTAAAGACTTCTGTTAGATCACCTCTCGGCCTTTACTGTCAAGGGAAAATAGACCAAGCCTGTCAATCCTTTCCTGAAAGGCATACTCTATTTCTCATACCATTAATGCAAACCTCTGCATGTTCTCCAGTGCCTCTATATCCTTATTATAATATGGCAACCAAAACAGCACAGTACTCATGAATATAGTCTAACCAAGGTTTTATAAAGGCTTAGCATAACACCCCTTTTTAATTCTGCCCCTTTAGAAATACAGCCTAGTGGTTGGTTTGCATTTTTATGACCTTGCTAACCTGTGGCACCATTTTTAGCGATTGGTGTTTTTGTACTCAGATTCCTTTGTTTCGTTATCCCATTTAGACCTGCACCTTCTATTAACTTCCCTACTCATCATGCCAAAATGTGCTATCTCACATTTATCACTGTTAATCTCTATGTGGCAATTATTTGCCCATTCTGAGTTTATTGATTAGTTTATTAATTATGCAAGTTATTGCAGTCCTCCTCCATATTGACTAACCCCCAATTTGGAACTGTCCTCAAATTTAGAAACTATATTTTTGAATTCCAAATGATGAATGTAAATTATGAATATTAATTGTTCCAGAACTGAAGCTTATGGTATGCCACTTCTAACTTTGTCATCCTTTACTCCCATTCAATGGAAGTCTTGTGTTCAGTAGGTAGTGTCCCTACATCTGGGTCAGAAGCTCTGAGTTTGAGCCCCACACCACAACTTAAATGATCAAGGAACATACATTCGTAATGTGGTCAAACACATTGATTATCAAGCTGAAAACCCTTCCAACACGTTTCAATGGCAGGTGGTATGAGCAAAAGAAATCCATGTTCAGTTAGATGAAGGAAGTTATAGCTTCTATCATCACTATCCATTGTTCCAGACTACAACATACATGTGAAAGTGCATATTGCCACAGCAATTCAAACTCCCAAAGTGATCTACAACACACCACCATTACTGCCACTTGCTGCTTTCTGTCTTGAAACCAGCTAGCAATTCATTCTGATCCTTGTCCCATGCTTCAACATTTTCTGACATTCATTAGACTATTATGGGCCATATAACTGAAGGCCTTTTGAAAATCCAAATAAATTACCATTATCTACTCTCTTATCTCAAGTTTGATCAAGCAAGATTTTCCTTTTTAAAATCCATGCTAGCTGTTCATTATTATGTTTTTCATTTCTAAACGATTTTCTGTTCTCTATTTTAATAAGTATTCCATTACTTTCCATACCACTGATGTTAAACTGACTGGTCCAGGACATTTTCTTTTCCACATTAAATATAGGAATTACATTTAGCTATCCACCAGTCCTCTGACATAACAACCTTTTTTGACAGATTAAGCATTTGCAGCAATGTTTCTGCTACCTCTTCCCTGGATTCTTTTAGGGGTGAACAAGTAGATTTACAACAACACCACAATGAAAATATTGTGACAATCCCCTAGTTGCCACATTCTGGTACCTGTTCGGGTACACGGAGGAAGAATTTAGCATAGCCAATGCATCTAATCAGCACATTTTTTGGGACTGTGGGAGGAAACCAGAGCATTCAGAGGAAACCCACACAGACACGAGGAGAACGTGCAGACTCTACACAGTGAACCAAGCTGGAAATTGAACACAGGTCCCTGGCGCAGTGAGGCAGCAGTGCTAACCACTGTGCCATCCTTATCTTAAATATAGGGATTACAATTTTACAGTCTTCTACCAAAGTACTTAGAGGTGGGGGGGGTGCACGTAAAATAAAGCGGAGTAGCAGGTAAGGTGTCAGGCAGTCTGCCTGTCCTTACTGAGTGTTCAATAGCCACTTAGGGACCTCATTCCACCTCCATTGCTTTAGTACATGTGAAGGCTACACATCCTTTTGGGGTTCTCATTCTTGGCTGCAGCAGATGCTATCCCCCCCCGCCCCGAATTATAGAGTACCTTATTCCTACCACATTTCTACTCTGCACTTCCCATCCTTGGACAGACCTCTGACCCTCAGTGTCTTATCTGAATTGCAGCAGTCCTCCCAGGTAGAGAGTACATCATATCTGTTGGGCAGGGTGAGTGCCTGCAAGTCTCAATCACAACCTCTCTGAAACCCTCACTACTTGGCTCCCTGCTACACCTTTCCTGTCCTGAACAAGATGTTTCTGCTACAGCATAATTGCATTCTATATAAAAGTGTCCAGAAATTCTTCCATCTACCTACATGTCTCTGAGCCACACAGATTTAAGATGAAGATATCTCTTACAGATGTATTTGCTCAGGGCATTCACAATCCATGTTTTACCTTCCAGACACACAACCTCTTGTCATATTTAGAACAACCTTATTTGTTTACTTAATCAAAGTCTTTATTCAACAATTATTGTTACATCAAGAAGTTTAATTAAACTAAAAATTTAATACAATAATTATGCTTTTAGCCACTCGTTTTAGGGCGGCAAGGTAGTACAGTGGTTAGCACTGCTGCTTCACAGCTCCAAGGACCTGGGTTCGATTCCTGGCTTGGGTCACTGTCTGTATGGAGTTTGCACACATTCTCGTGTCCATGGGTTTCCCCCAGGTGTTCCAGTTTTCTCCCACAGTCCAAAGATGTGCAGGTTAGGTTGATCGGCTATGCTAAATTGACCGTAGATGCATAGGTTAGAGGATTAGTGGGTAAAATGTGTACGGATATCGGGGTAGGGCCTGGGTGGGATTGTGGTCGGTGCAGACTCAATGGGCTGAATGACCTCTTTCTGTACTGTAGGGTTTCCATGAGTCCTAAAACCCTAGTTTAGGTAAAAAAAAAACCTCATCAACCAATCACCAGCTTGGCTTACCTAGTTAATGCCTTTTGGTCTTGAACTCTCAGATCTCTGACAGTCTCTCTCAGGTCACTCCTTGTTCTGAAAAAGACCACAACAACACTTTTCACTGCACTGAATTTCCTCACCCACCCACTGCCCCAGGTTAAGTAAGTACTGTGTTCCAGTGGAACTCTGATGAACTGGACTTTGCTTACCCACAAAGTATTTAAAAAAATAATTTATGCTAGCAAAATTCCAAAGATGTGGGTCAACCCCTGCTGACCAAGTAATCAGTTATTACCAGACAGATATTCAAAATCATAAAGATTATGGACAGAATACTCAAAGAGAAACTGTTTCCTTGAATTGGAGGGTTAAGAACCAGAGGACAGCAAATTAAGGTGATTGACGAAAAAAAACGATGAGGAAATTCTTTTTAATACAGTGTGTGGTTAAGATCTAGAATACACTTGCCAAGAATGTGATGGAGGTAGATTCAACTGAGTGAGTTGTGGAGGAAACAGAAATAAATTGCTGTGCAATGGGGAATGAGTGAGGAAGTGTAATTAGCAAGGTTATTCCTTCTGAATGGCCTCCTTCTCCCCCTTTCTGGATTCCATGTCAGCAGGTTTTACCAGGCAGACCTTCGCGTATCCTCCATCCTGTGAATTGGACCAACAAACTGCAAGAGTTCTAGCCAGTTATTTTTAAGAGCAAAAGAGGGGTTGCACCCTCTGACTATGCTCATGAATATTGGGTCAAATTCTCCCAAAGAAATGACCAGGAATCATCTCCATAAATATAAAATCATGTTGCAAAGCCAGCAGGAGGTCACATGTCACTTATCGCCCAGCAACAAACCATAGTTGTTACCATAGAGACAGGGGGCCCAGGTTAAGGCTTACTGAACACTTAAGTGCCATATTTCACACCTGATTACAAAGGACAGAGAGAGGGACAGCTATTCGGCCTTGTGTAAATTGTAGACTCCCAAGCACCCTGATTAAAACACTCTGGACATATAGAGGGGAACACTGCTCGACAATCACCAGGCAAGAGAGTTCTCTTCTTGTTGGGAAATACTTCAGCGGTCATGGGCATTCGGCCTCTGATCTTCGGGTAAGCATTCCCCAAGGCAGCCTTCATGACAATGCAAAATCGTTGAACAGAGACTGATAATCAAGTTCTGCACACAATGATGGCCTCAACTGGGATCTTAGGTTCATGTCACAGTATCTGTAACCCCCACAACTTGCCTGGGCTTGCAAAAACTCACTAACGGTCCTGTCTGGAGACATATTTCTTTAATCTGTGCTAAACGCTCTCTCCATTCACATTTGTCTGTACCTTTAAGACTTGATTACTTGTAAAGACTCGCATTCCAACCATTATTTTGTAAATTAAGTTCGTCTTTATATGCCCTGTTTGTGAACAGAGCTCCCACATACCTGACGAAGGGGCAGCGCACCAAAAGCTACTGGCTTTTGCTACCAAATAAACCTGTTGGGCTTTAACTTGGTGTTGTGAGACTTCTTACTGTGTTTATCCCAGTCCAACACTGGCATCTCCACATCATACAGAGAGGGGACAGGGGACACAGTGAGAGAGAGAGAGAAAGAAATGAGACAGAACAGCATTTGCTGTTTTATGCAGAGGGGAAGGATTATTCTTTATCTGTTAGCTACCAAATAGAATACTGGGCAAAGCCTGTCTGATGGTTGAAGCAAAGGAACCTGCAATGATTTAAGGACTTTAGAAGATTTATCCTCATGAAAACTGGAAATCAGTGGAGTGGGCCTTGCAGCTGAAGGAGCTTTCTCAGAACTGAAGGAGAGGACCGTCAAAGGTTGCTAGAAATTATGGGCAGAATTTTTCTGTCCCGCCTGCAATGGGAATTGTAGTAGGTGGGATACGGACCATGCAAAGGTCCGCTAACCTTGGATGGGATTTTCTGGCCTTGGGGCAAGTACGGCTGGAAAATCCCACCCTACAACTCAGCAAAATGGGGAAAGGTGAAATTGGAATTGACCTTAGATTGTGTCCCGAAAAGACTGTGGGTGTGATTTTCCTGCCCCACTGCACTGGTTTAGTGTACTGTGGGAAATGTCGATGGGACTGAAAAAAAAACGGCTCCACGTTCAGCCTGACACGATCCTCTCTGGCCATTTTTTGTGATGTGATCAACCTCGTGCCCAGGGAGGGACCAGAGACCACCCCCCCCCGCCCCCCCCCCAGGTGGCCAGGGCTGGGGGTGCAATACCAATGGGATAGGGTCGGTGAGCAAATTGACATGGGGTAGATTGCTGAAAAAACTGGAGTGAAACTCTCTGGTTTCAGGCTTTCGTGACACTTTGAATTTTCTTGGAAAAAGTCTGACTGTGATTCTGTGAAAGGCATGTTGTAAAGCATTTACGCCACATTTCAGTCATCTTAAGATATTAATAATGGTTTTTCTTTTTGTAGTTTACAGTACTAGCTGTTAACTCAGTAATGTTTATTTGATGCTGCTTTTAGTTTTATAGTAAAAATCTTAAAACGTGAAATCTTGTGCAATTCCTTGAAGTCAGTCACAGGGAATTGATTTTTAAAAATTTATCAGTGTCCATGTGGATAGTAACACCCCAATCACTATTAAGCACTAACCCGCACAGCACTAACTCTCCCCAACACCATTCAACATTAACTCCCATCACCAGTCAGTACCAACACCCAATTGCCACATGTTCCCCATCACCATTCATTACTGACCTCTTCCCAGCACCATTTACTATTAAGTTTCCATCACTATTCAACACTAACTGTGTCTCCCAAACATCATTTGTTAATCTCAATGGAGGATGATGATATGGGGAGATGGGCTGCATGTTCTTCAGAAGAGCATAAAATGACATGATTGGGATGATGCGAATTGGGCTGATGAGAGTGTCTTTCCCCCGGAACAAAACTAACCTCAATCCTTTGTTTTGCTGTCTCCTCATTGTTGTGTGAAAACACTAAAGAACAAGATACATAAATCTTTCATTCTCAAATATGCGCCTAATTCTAAGACAGTTTTGAGCTGAGAGTTGATTCAGAATATGCCGGCATGTTTTAAAGTAAAAGCCAGTGGTGGACTTGCACTTTGAATTCGTAACAAGGAATAAAGAAATGGCCGAGGAACTAAATTTGTACTTAATTCATGTCTCCCTTTTGTGAAGACAGAAACAATGTACCAGAAGTTCTGAGAGAAACAAGTTTTGGTGAGGTGCTGAAGAAAATCAGTATTATTAGAGAAATAAAGTTAACTTTATTTATTAGTCACAAGTAGTTTTACATTAACATTGCAATGTAGTTACTGTGAAAATCCCCTAGTCACCACACTCTGGTGCCTATAGTTTTGGGGAAGTTGCTGGATTGAAGGTGGATAAATCTCCAGGGCCTGATAATTTTCAGGAAGTGGCCCTGGAAATAGTAGTAGACGTTTTCCAAAATTCTTTGAATTCTGGACTGGTTTATACAGATCAGAGGGTGGCTAATGTAAGCCTGATATTCAAAAAAGGAAGGTAGAGGGAAAACAGGGAACTATAGACCAGTGTGCTTAACATCAGTGCTGGGGAAGTTGCTAGAGTCCATTATAAAGAATTTCATAGCTCAGTATTTGGAGAGCAGTGGTACAAAGTCAACATAGATTTAAAAATGGGAAACCATGCTTGAGGAATCTATTAGAATTCTTTAAGGATGTAATTAGAAAAGCTGACCAAGGAGAACTGGGTGGATGTGGTTTATTTTGACGTTCAGAAGGTTTTTGGCAAGGTCTCTCAGAGCAGACTAATGTGAAGTTAAAGCGCATGGGATTGCAGGTAGTCTTAAGATAGATAGAAAGCTAGTTAGCAGATAGGAACCAAAGAGTTGGCATAAATGGGTCTTTTTTTTGATTGGCAGGCAAGTTTAGTGGGGTACCTCAGGGAACTGTGCAAGAACCCCATATGTTCACATTATATATTAATGATTTGGAAAAGGGAACTCAATTTATTATTTCCAAATTTGCAGATGATGTAAAGATGGATGGGAGGGTGAGCTGTGACAAGGATGCAGAGATGCTTCAGTATAATTTTGACAGGCTGAGTGAGTGGACATATCTACGGCAGATATAGCATAATGTGGATAAATGTGAGGTTAACCGCTTTAACAGCAATAATAGGAAGATAGATTATTTGTTAGTAGGTATAAATTGAGAGGGGTGGATCCTGGTGTCCTCAATCTCTGAAAGTAAGCATACAAGTACAGCAGACAGTAAAGAAGGCAAAAGGTATGTTAGCCTTCATAGTAAGAGGACATGAATATATGAGTAGGGATGTTTTACTGCAATTGTACAGAGCAATGGTGATACTACACCTGGAGCATTTTGTGCAGTTTTGATGCCCTTATCTGAAGGGGGAAGTTCTTGCTATAGAGGGAGTGCACTGGAGGTTATCATAGAATCATACAGTGCAGAAGGAGGCCATTCAGCCCATTGAGTCTGCACCAACCACTATCCCACAAAGACTCTATCCCCCATAACCCCATGCATTTACCCCATCTAGCCCCCTGACATTAAGGGGCAATTTAGCATGGCCAATCCACCTAACCCACACATCTTTGGACTGTGGGAGGAAACCCACACAAATATGGGGAGAATATGCAAACCCTCACAGACAGTGACCCAAGCTGGGATACGAACCTGTGACCCTGGCACTGTCAGTCAGCTGTGCTGACCACTGTGTCACCCTGCCGCCCTGGCTTATCAGGTTTATCAGGCTGATTCCTGGGATGGCAGGTCTTTCATATGAGGAAAGACTAAGTCAGCTAGGATTATATTCACTGGAGTTTAGAAGAGTGAGAGGGGTTCTCATCGAAACTTAAAAAATTCCAAAAGGGTAGATTCAGAAAAAAATGTCCCTGATGGTGGAGGTGTCCAGAATTAAGGGTCATAGTTTGAGGATAAGGGGTAAACCTTTTAGGACTGAGGTGAAGGGAAATTTCTTCACCCAGAGAGGTGAATCTGTGGAATTCACTACCACAAAGTAGCTGAGGCCAGAATGTTGTGTGCCTTCAAGAAAAATGTTTTGCTCTTGAGCTAAAAGGAGCAAAGGATTTGGGGAGGGGGAAGGCAGTATCATGACATTGAATTTGATGATCAGCCATGATCGAAATGAAGGTGGAACAGGCTCGAAGGATTGAATAGCGTACTCCTGCTTCTATTGTCTATGTTTCTATGTACGTGGCACCCAAGTTCACCTTCATTTCTGGGACTCCCCCAGTGATGTCACACCTGTCCCTCAATGACATCACTGCTCCTGACCCCATCCACCCTCACCCCACAGAATGCAAAGATGCAAGGCACAAAAATACATGAACTGATCACTGCTTAAGTACTTTTTAAACTTATAAAAACACACCTGTATGAATAATTGCTGAATTAAATCCGAGCTTACCTCTTGTCAGAATGACAGTAAAGATGACCAATATTGTAACGTCTTGAGTCGAGCAAACATAGAGCTTGCTGATGAGCAATAAAACAAGAGGGAAAAAAAAATCAACCGATGACATCGTTGCAACACAGGCCGGTGTAGGATAGGATGAGCCAGTCCATTACTAGAAGAAATACTCCAAAAAACAAGATTCATATACTGCCAGGGTATTTCAGAGGTTCACTCACTTTCAAAAATTAACTGCCTTCCTTACTCTTGTAAAATCATAGACATCATTGCTGTAAATTCACATGATTGGAGTGTCCAGTGAGTCCATGTCTAGTGTTAGTGGCTCTGCAGAATTCTGTCGTCCCCACCACCCCCCCCACCCCAAGAGAATTTCTGAAGGAAAGTCTTGAGTGTGATATGATTAGAACTATTAGCAGCTATATCAGACCAGCAATGGTGCATTTTGAAAAACAGAACTGAAACAACAGAATATAGAAGGCAGATGTTTTTCTTTTGTAAATTCTTGTTTCTCTCTTGTTGGCATGGCGACTTAGCTAGCTTTTCTTCACAAAATCATCAATTACATCATTATAGGTAAAACCTATATTGCTGAACTTGTCAAATGTTCCTGACTCGTTTTCTTCAAATAATTTTTAAACTTTCTTCATTACAGAGAAAGAACATTCACCAGAAGCATTTGTGACAGGTGTGATGATAGTACTGCAATTAATATGGATACATGTGTATTGAATTGTTATGTTTCAGGAGGAATGTTTAAAAATTCAGCTTTATGCTGTAGGCAGTCAGTATGTTTGGAGAAAATGCAGTTCAGGTGCTGAGAGAGCATTCAAGACAGTTGTATCAACATTTTTCAGTGATTTGCTGATGGCTTTAATTCTTTGAAGTAAACAGTTCCACAAATCAATAAAAACAGCATGATTGTACTTTTCATATGTCTCTGCTAAGGCTTTTGCTTCAGCTTTCACCTGTAGTTTTTCTGAATTTAATGTGGTTATGTCCGATAATCCTTTTAATCAATAAAGTTAATTTTCAAAGCCAAAACAACATCTGCATGAATGTACCACTTGGTGTCACAAATTCTTTTCACCATTAAATGTATTCCATTGCCTGCTCCAAGTATGATTGCAACATATTCCACTTACAGATGGAAACTGTAAAAAACACATACATATTTTGAAACAAAGTCAACAAAATGTCACTCTGCTGTGCCTGCTGATAGCTCTATAGGCTATGATTGGTGCCCACAGACACCAGCTGGCACCCCCTCCTCTACATTATAAATCTGCCTCTGCTAAAAGCAAAATACTGAGATTACTGGATATCTGAAATAAAAGCAAAAATGCAGAAAAATAACAATAGGTCTAGCAGCATCTGTGGAGAAACAGAGTTAACATTTCAGGTCATGAAGAACTAACTTGTTTAATAAACCAAGTAGAAAAATAGACCTCATAAGTTCTAATGTTTTTGTCAATGTCTGGGGAACGTCAAGACTGGAGGTGTTTAGCAGCCTTTGATCAGGCTGGGGAGGTGTAATTTTATGTGGAACAGGTGTTGTGCATGCTGTCCTAAATCTGGTGCAGAAAGTGGCCTTTCCCAACCAATCCAGAGGCAGTCAAATTATTTAAAATCTCTTCCCAGGATTTGGGCATTGCTGACAAGCCAGCTTTCATTGCCCATCCTGACTGCCCTCAAGAAGTAGCGCTGTGCCACCATACACCGCTGTGGAATAGTGTAGCTACAGCAACATTAAGTGGGGAGTTCCAGGTTTTGAAACCAGTGCTGACAAATGACAAAGCCAGGGTGGTGCTTGATTTGGGGTGGAAACCTGCAGGTGATTGAACTCCCTTAAAATGTCCCTGCTGGTCCTTGAGGTTGCAAACCGGGAAGTGCTGCAGTGAGCCTGCAGAATGTACATGCTTTGGTGAAGTCAATTCAAATTGAGCAATGAACAACTAAGAGACTGAACTATTGAACTTTGCAAGTAACAAATGCTTCTTCTTTTCATCCAATTAAATCATTTACAACATTGTCAGGCGCTAAAGAGTGATTAGACTGAAAATCTTCCTTAATTTGCACTGTGATCCATTATGTCCTCTGGCAGGATTTAATTGGATTCACATATAATACTCAGTTTCACCAAGCAGCTGGGATGAGGTTACAACGTGGAGTGTAACATGGCGCAGCTGTCATGTACTGAATGGAGATACAAACAGGTCATTGAAGAAATGCTATTTATTGTTTTGAACGTGTCAAGTTACACAGTTTGAAAGTGCAGACCTGTGATTGAAAGCAGCAAGGTCCCACACATGTATATAATGGAGACTGAAAGCCAACTTCACTAGCACGCCATCCAGAACTGGTCCATTTTATTCTTAATGTTGATATTTTGGGCAGCACAGTGGCACACTGGGTGGCATGGTGACAGTGGTTAGCACTGCTGCCTCACAATGCCAGGGACCTGGATTCAATTACAGCCTCCAGTCTTTATGGAGTTTGCTCATTCTCCCAGTGTGTTTCCTCAAGGTGCTCTGGTTTCCCCCCAATTCCAAAGATGTGCAAGTTAGGTTGACCGGCCACGCTAAATTATCCCTTGGTGTCAGGAGGATTAGCAGAGTAAATACGTAGGTGTTACAGGGATAGGGCCTGGGTGGAATTGTGGTCAGTGCACACTCAATGTGCCAAAAGGCCTCCTTCTATGACTGTTCTGTATTCCCTTGAAACTTAGTGCATGCAGTTTCCGTTAATATCATAAACATTTCCACAAGCGCACGTGACTGTAAAGTAATCCTTTTCTTTTACTTACTCATTTAATGTTCCTTAAATGAGGAACCTGTGTTTTTTTTCCAATTTCAAACACTAGCCTGGATTCATGACAGTGCAGCAAATGACCTTGAAGGCAGAGGGGCTGTAACATTGCATGGGGGTGGTGTTGGCATGGACCTTCCCAGACCATCACACCAGGCCTGTATTTCACCAGCAGCAGTCAGCTGCGAACGGTCTGTTTCTTCATAACCAACAATTCAGAGTTTATAATTAAATACCCAATCGAATAACATTTTACAAGCCTGTTCAAACTTTACGGGGAATGCACACGGGTGTTGGAACCCCAGTAGATATTTAAGAGCGGCAATGGTGTTGCAGCAGAGGTCATTGTGGTATTCAGTCATCATTAGGTCAGGCAGTTCACCCTCACAGAAAGGCTGGGGCACCACAGCAAGAGACAGATCAGCAAGTTAACGGATCAGGGATTTGGATCAAGCCTCCATTATGCTAACTTCTGCCACATGGGTCAATTGAGAGGAATCTGAAATATGAGGTGGTGGTCAGTGTTGAGGAAGCAACTAGCAGAGTAGTTCAAATGCCCTGGACATCATGCATTCAGTAAGTGGCTCATCCAGCATTAAAGAAAGCTTGACAGGGAGGCCTGCAGGCACACGTATTCAGACAGTAGATGAGGCAAAAGTGAATGCCCTTGCTATCAATGCAGCATTTGTCCAATTGTGGTATTAAGGATTCAAGGCAAAATTGAAGTCTTTGGGAATTGGGGAAAACACTCCACTGTTTGGAGTCATACCTAGCACAAAGAAAGATGGTCATGAATCTTGGAGGTCAAATCATCCCAGTTCAGGATGTTGCTGCAGGAGTTAGACAACACCAGGTTTTAGTCCAACTGATTTATTTGATAGTAAACTCACTAGCTTTCGAGGGGACTCCCTCTTCGTCAGGTGAATGGAGAGTCCTGGCCTCGGACAGAGCATATAAAGCACAGACAGTTTAGAGACTACTGATTAGAATGCAAATCTTTATGCCTAACCTACTGTTCAAGTCCTAAAGTGGCTGACAATGTGTGTGGAAGCAGCACTGATCACAGGTTAAAGAGATGTGTACTGTCTCCAGACAGCATAGTGAGTGAGGTTTTGCAAACCCAGGCAAGTCACGGGGGTTAACAGATAGTGCGACATGAACCCAAGGTCCCTGTTGAGACCGTCCTCATGCGTGTGGAACTTGGCTATCAGTCTCTGCTCAGCGACTCTGCACTGTCGTGAAGGCCGCCTTGGAGAACGCTTACCTGAAGGTCAGAGGCTGAATGCCCATAACCACTGAAGTGTTTGCCAACAGGAAGGGAACAGTCTTGCCTGGTGATTGTTCATTTATCCGTTGTCAATCACCAGGCAAGACTGTTCCCTTCCTGTTGGCAAACACTTCAGTGGTTATGGGCATTCAGCCTCTGACCTTCAGGTAAGCGTTCTCCAAGGCAGCCTTCACGACACACGACAGCATGGGAGTCCCCTCGAAAGCTAGTGAGTTTACTATCAAATAAATCGGTTGGACTAAAACCTGGTGTTGTTAGACTTTTTACTGTGTTTACCCCAGTCCAACGCCAGCACATCCACATCATGGCTGCAGGAGTTCTCAGGGTCACGTTCTAGGCCTGACGATCTCGGCTGCTTCATCAATAACCTTCCCTCCATCATAAAGGTCAGAAGTCGGGATGTTCACGCCATCATAAATGTTAGAAGTGGGGATGTTCAGTGATGATTGCAGCGTTCAGTAGCATTTGTGACTCCTCAGACATGGAAGCAATCCATATTTATCCACACCAAAACCAGGATGATAATCAGGCTTAGGCTCTTAAGTGATGAGAGCTATCCAATCCACATGTGCCATCAACTGGCTCATAAGAACATAAGAAATAGGAGCAGGAGTAGGCCACCTGGCCCTTCGAGCCTGCCCCGCCATTCAATAAGATCATGGCTGATCTGTCGTGGCTCAGTTCCACTTTCCCGCCCTCTCCCCATAACCCTTAATCCCCTCTCTTATCAAAAACCCATCAACCCGCTTCTTAAAAATATTTAGCGAGGCAGCCTCCACCACTTCAACGGGCAGAGAATTCCAGATATTCACCACCCTTTGAGTGAAGAAGTTCCTCCTCAACTCCGTTCTAAACCGCCCCCCCTTTATCTTGAGGCTGTGCCCCCTAGTCCTACTGTCTTTTTTGAGCGGGAAGAGTCTCTCCACCTCTATCCTATCCATCCCATTCATCATCTTATACGTCTCAATGAGATCTCCCCTCATTCTTCTAAACTCTAACGAGTACAAGCCTAGTTTATTCAGCCTCTCCTCATAGCTCAACCCCCTCAACTCCGGTATCAGCCTAGTAAACCTCCTCTGCACTCCCTCCAAGGCCAAAATATCCTTGCGCAGGTGCGGCGCCCAAAACTGCACACAGTGCTCCAGCTGCGGCCTCACCAATGCCCTATACAGCTGCAGCAAGACCTCCCTACTTTTATATTCAATCCCCCTCGCTATGAAGGCCAGCATCCCATTCGCCTTCCTGACCACCTGCTGCACCTGCAGGCTGGGTTTTTGCGACTCATGCACAAGGACCCCGAGGTCCCTCTGCACCGTCGCCTGCTGCAGTTTTTCGCCACGTAAGTAATAGTCCTTCCTACCATTCTCCATTATCTACCCTCAAAAAAAATTTCCATGCACTATTTCCTTTACAAAAATCCATGTTAACTTTATCTGAACAAACTACAATTTTCTAAGAGCATTCTTAAGACTTGTTTAATAATAGATTCCAGCATTTTCCCGAAATGACTGACATTAGGCTAACCAGCCCGTAGTTCCCATCTTTGGTCTCTGACTGCTTTCTAGAATAGTATTGTTCATTTGTTAATTTCCGATCTGCTAAGCCATTCTAGACTCTGGGGCATTTTGAAAAATAATTTCCAATGCATCCACCATCTCTTCAGGAGTTTCTTTTAAAACTCTAGGCTGTCAGGATACAGTAATGAAGAGGCCCTTCAATCCATCAAGTCTACACCAGCAAAACTACATTAATTCCAATTTTCAGCACTTGGCCAATAGCCTTGCATAGTACGATATTTCAATTGCTCATCCACGTACCTTTTAAATGTTATGTGGTTTCCCATCTCTACTACCCTCCCAGACAGTGCATTCTAGACTCCCACCAATCTCAGGGTGAAAACTTTTCCTCAAATCCCCTGTTTCTCATCTTAAAATTAGACCCCTTGCCATTGACCCATCAACTAAGGTATTCAGCTGCTTCCTATCCAACTTGTCCATACCCATCATAACCTCATGTACCTCAGTCGTAACCCCTCAGCTTCCTTTGCTCTGAAGAAAACAACCTGAGCCAATCCAACCTCTTTTCAGAATGCAAATGCGCCATCTCAGTAACATCCTGGTGAATCTCCTCTGCACCCTGTCCAGTGTAATTAGTGAGACAACCAGAACTGCACACAGTACTCCAGCTATGGCTTAACCAAAGTTTTCTACAGCTCCAACATAATCTCTTCACTCTCGCAATCTATGCTATGACTGATAAAGACAAGTGACCCGTATTCTTTAACTACTCTATTAATCTGTCCTGCTATCTTGGGGACAAGCACCCCAAGATCCCTCTGATTCTTTGAGTTTCCTGGTGTCCTGCCATTCATTCAGTACTCCCTTGTTTTGTTACTCCTTCCAAAGGGCATCACCTCATACTTTTCAGTGTTAAATTCCATCTGCCACTAATCTGCCCACCTGACCAACTCATTTATATTTTCAAGAAACCCAAGACCTTCTTCCTCACTATTAACCACTTCATCTCAACATTCTCATCTGTATCATTTATATATATCATCAACAATAAGGGACTTGCATTGATCTGTGTGGTACGCCACTGGACACGGCCTCCAGTTACGTACAACCTTTCATCGCCATCCTCTGTCTCTTATCACTAATTCAGTTTTGGATCCATCTTGCCAAGTTACTTTGAATCCTATGTGCTTTTATCTTTATCAGCCTCCCTTGTCAAAGGCTTTGCTGAAATTCATATAAAGTACATCCTCATCTACACACTTGATCACGTCCTCAAAAATTCAACAGATTGTTAGGCATGACCACCCTATGAGGCCTGATTAATTTGTCGGCTTTTAATTGTTTACTTTTCCTCATTAATGAGCTCAAATTGCTCACTCACATTAGATCCTTGGTTACCCATTAATTTTTTGCCTTCTACTGTGGAAACAGACATAAAGGGCTGAATTTTCCTGGCACTATGATGAGCAGGCTCAGAGACAGGGGAGCAGGTATAGAGTGAGGAGCCAAGTGAGGATGGCTTCCTGATGCTGCACATAGGATGACATCTAATTACAAAGATTTCTATCCCATCCCCAAAGACTACTAGTTCCACAGAGGGCGCCTGATGACTATCCTAGCCAGAAGATCCATCCCTGAGAAAAGAAGCTGCAAACAAAGAAGATTGACATCATCTGGAGCCTTATTTAGTGGAGGGGTATGACTCTATCTTGATGGCCTTTCCACCCTTGAAGTGGTTTTATGTTTTCAACACTGCAATAAGACAGCTTCCATGTTGAGGTGCTTGCATAGTTTCTGACCAGCCTTAGATCTGTCTACCTCTCCCAGCCCTTTGAGCCAATAGCCATCTACCTCCATCTAGCAATTAATTCATACATATCTGGTATTTTGAACTGTTTAACCAGAACTTCAGAGCTTTTGGAAATTTATGAACAGACAGTTGAATGACCCTTCAATTAGAAAATTGTATGTTTGGGGACAGAGGTTGGACCTTTACCCATTTGATTCAATTTATCTTTGAGCTTTGAAGAATGAACATTATGAAAAGATCCTTGATTTTTGATAGACCAAGGGAGTTAAGGGTATCAGGTGCATACAGGATAGTGGCGTTGAGATTACAGTCAGATAAACCATGATTTTATTGAATGGCACAGCACGTGGAAGGGCTGAATGGATTACTGTTCCTAAATCCTATTGTAGGCTACCTCCCTGGTAGATCATTGAGCCAGCCTCACTGCCAGCAAGTGGTGCAGGATCTCCATTCAAACCTAATGTGGGAACAGAACCTCTGAAATGTGGCCGCATACCTCAATTAGTTCTGAAGTTGAAATCCTGAAGCCCATGGAAAATTCCAGCCCAAATATTTGTTCAATGTCTCAGACACTTCTTTATTGTCCATAATAATTTGCCCAGGTTCTGCCTTTAATTTGCTTTAGTTACTCTCCTTTTTATACATATTTGTAAAAATTCAATCTGCTTTTATATTCCTAGTTAGCTGACTCTCATATTCTATACTTTCTCACTTTTTAAAAAATCAGGTTTTTGGTTATTGTTGATTTCTACAACATTCTGAATTGTTTCTTCATATGTTTCAGATTCATTATCCCGCTGCCATAGTTTTTAGTCTAGTTACTTAATCAACTTGAGTCAGCTCTCCCCTCATACCTATGTAACTGGCCTTGTTTAAATTTAAGATTCTTGTTGTGGACTCAAGTGTCATAGTCAAACTGCAGTTGCATCACTATGAAAGTGGATGAAAGGCTCGAGGGGTGAAAGGTTTTGGTATGGATGTGGAGACATGGTTGGGGGAGTGTCTGGGAGTGGAATAGGATAGGCATTGGGGTGGAGCTGGTGGTTAGGCTGATGGTATGGGAGGACTAGAAGTGAGAGAGTGGGTTCAAGGCTGAAGCTATCATCCCAACTATTTTTTCTTCCTTCATTCAGCTGTGAAAATAACAGCTTTTAAAATCTAGCTGAATGATATCCTGTTTATAATATGAAGGCCAGAACTGTTTACAGCCCTAAGTGTGGTCTAACCAATGTTAGATACAAGTTTAACATATCTCTACACTTTGATCCTATTCTTTTAGAAATGAATTCCAGTGCTTTGTTTATGGCCTTATTAACCTGTGTTGTTACAGTTCATGATTTACATACATATACTCTCAGGTTGTCTTGCTTCTCTACCCCATTTAATTTTGTAACAAACTGGTTACTCAGCAACCCTGTTTGCTTCCTGTGGAGATTTATTGACTTAGTAATCAATTGGGTATTATCTGCAAATTGCAACACTATACCAACAACTGCTAAGTCCAAATCATTTGTATTTTCTGTTCCAACACCAAACCTAATGGAGCACAATTTCCCACTTGTTGCCAGTCTGGGAAACTGCCTTTAATTCCTACCTTCCGCTTTCTGTTTTGTTGTCATTTTTACTAAACTATTTTGTCAGCTGACCCTTACTCCAACACCTGACCTTTGTCAACATTCTCCTTTTTGGCTGCTCAAAGATCTGCCCTAATCTTTACTTCTTGGTTCTTCTTTAAATAATTCAGTGGTTGGTTAAACATGACCTTCATTTTAAAAAGTGCTATTGTGGTTTCTTACCAAAAAGATTTTAAATTGTATATAAAACAGGTGGCAAATTCTTGTGACAACCATCTTATTACAGCACAAATGTGCTTATTTCAAAGCATCTCACTCCATTGGCTGATCTACAGGTTCATGGAATTGCTTTAGATGCTGAGAGTTTGGAGATTTATTACTGGTAAGAAACAAAAAAATGTTGGGTCTGAATTCTGGAAAATTGTAATTCAAGCCTGCCTGTCTGTGAGAAAACCACTGTTGGCCTCAGTACCTCTAGGCCTGGGAGAGGGAGGGTTCGTTCTCTTGAACATTTCTGGGATTGGGTCGATTGTGCGTGTCTGACTCATCTTAGCCCTGGCCCCATGGGAGTAGAGAATGGGTCAGGCTGCATGTTCACTAGGTTACATCAGCTGGTAAGAATCACTCCTCAATTAGTGAGCCCAAAGTAATCGTTTTCAGCTCCTAAACACTGGGATATTGAGTTACATTTCTATTGCTCACATCTGTGGTATTTGTGCGGTTAATCCCATCGATGTTCTGCCTCACACACTCCTTTTGGTAGAAAGTCAAATTTATTTCTTAATAGGAACAGAACCTCTTGTGAGTCTTATAATCTGCCAGCAGCAATATCCCCTTCCCCTCCCATTTCCAATCCCTTCCCTCTGACTGGGCTCCTGCTACTTTAGGGGGAAAGATGGAGTTCAGTTGAGAAGACCCTACTCACTGGCTACCTGAACTCAGACACAAAGATCCCATTTTAAAGTTGGACGTGAAAGAAGGGATGCAGATTCCAAGCCCCAAGCTGAGAGCTGCACCCGAGAAGTTGGGTGATTAAAAACCCCCCTGGTTCCTGCAGCCGAGCTACCACTGAGGAACCTCAGTATGTCAGGTATTTCCCCATGAGGCCTGAGTGAGAACTCACAGCAGGTTTGGCCTGAGTGAACAGTGTGGGTAGGAAGGGTGTCAGTGTGGCCCCTTCCTGTTCTATACAGTAAGCCATTTCACATCCTCACTCTTTTCCCGCTCATTAGGAACAGAAGTAAGTCAGCTCCTCCATTCAATAAGATCATGATTGATTTAATTGTAATTTCAACCCCACGTTCCTGCCTACCCACAAAAACCATTTACCCCCTTGCAAATCCTTAATATTCAAAGAATTTGACAGTAAAAATGTCTCTTAATTTCTGTCTTAAACGAGTGATTTTTTTTTTTTAAAACAGTGCCTTCTAGTTCTAGATTCTCCCACAAGGGGAAACATCCTCTTCATGTATTTTGTCAATGCCCCTCAGGATCTTAAAGGTTTCAATCAAGTTGCCACTTGCTCTTCTAAACTTTAGTGGATACAAACCTAAGTTCTGTCTTTTCCTCATAAGCTGCCCATTCAGGACTTCAGTCTAGTGAACCTTCGCTGAACTGATTGTCATGCATTTATATTTTTCCTTAAACAAGGAGACCAATACTGTATTGCCTTTCTGCATCACTCCCCTCCACCTCATACTCACTCTCCCCATTTCCTGACTCCATACCATCCTAAGAAGACACCCCCTCTCCCTTCCTCCTCCACAGCCCCTCTCCCTTCCTCCTCCACAGCCCCTCTCCCTTCCTCCTCCACAGCCCCTCTCCCTTCCTCCTCCACAGCCCCTCTCCCTTCCTCCTCCACAGCCCCTCTCCCTTCCTCCTCCACAGCCCCTCTCCCTTCCTCCTCCACAGCCCCTCTCCTTTCCTCCTCCACAGCCCCTCTCCTTTCCTCCTCCACAGCCCCTCTCCTTTCCTCCTCCACAGCCCCTCTCCTTTCCTCCTCCACAGCCCCTCTCCTTTCCTCCTCCACAGCCCCTCTCCTTTCCTCCTCCACAGCCCCTCTCCTTTCCTCCTCCACAGCCCCTCTCCTTTCCTCCTCCACAGCCCCTCTCCTTTTTCTTCCCCTCCCCCAGCCCTCCCCTTTACTTCTTGTGCCATTCTTGCCCTTTCTATTCTCCCCCCATTACCATTTCCCGCTCCTCACCCCCCTCCCATCTTCCTTTCATCTCCTCTCCCCCTCTGACTAGCCCCTCTCCGTGCCACATGTAGTTCCCATTTGATTCAGTCAGTCTTTTCTTGTTCAGTGTTTTTGGCTCAATCTCGGTATAATTAGTGAATGAATGTAAGTGACGATCACGTCATGACACCCGATCCTATTATCAGGTGCTGCTTGTTTGGTTTGTTTCCCAGTCAAGCAGTGTGGAGGGAGATTCACATGATGTCAGTGGCTGTGAGCAAGTGTGCCAGGAGCAGCACAAGAAGCTGTCAATTAGAGAGAAACTTCAGTGAAAAGAAGGCACAGAGACTGCACCAGAGATTATTTTATGTCTTCATCGATGAAGGTGATGGAAAAGGGTGAGGGGAAGCCATGGAGATTTGACACGTGGTTGGAGGTGTGTGTGGACTAAGGGTACTGCTGTGGTCAATAGGTTAGTAAATTGGGAAAGATTTGGAATTAGTGGCAGTGTTTGGGTTTTACTCTGTGCATTCAACAGCCTCTTGTAATGAAGCAAGTATCCAGAGAGAATGGCTGTTCACATTCCACATGAACAAACAGATGAACATATGAAATAGAAGCAAAAGTAGACTATTCAGCTCAAGCATGCACTGCCATTCAGTATGGTCTGATTGTGTTTCGAATTCCACATTCCCACCTATCCCAGATAAACAAGACACAGCAGAGAAAAGAAAATGGGTGCCGTGACTGGTTCCTGCGTGTGGTTTCTTCCTTCTCGTCAACGGAGGAAAATTACTAGCATGATTAGCAAACTACAAGAGGTCTTTAAAATGGAGCTTCAAATGTTTTACATTAACAAATGAATCAGTTAGTAACTTGTTGCTGCTATTAATCTGATATGCAGTTGATAGTATGAATCCAGTCGGTGATGCATCCTATTCCACATATTTAGTTGACTGCTGTCATGCAGGAATGCACACCGCTGCACCCACCTGTCCCCCAGCAGCAATGTACATCTTCCCCCCCAACCCAGCCAAAATGTACACCATCCCTTCCTGCCTGCAAAGTGCAACAACGCACACTGCTTCCCTGTGCTGCAGCAACACACACCGCACTCTGTCTCTAGCACTACACACACTCCCTGTTCAGCACTGCACACTCCCCAACCCCTCACAGCAACACGACACTACAAACATTCGGTCTAATTAAGTGCTTCCTGCTGGTTCTATTGGATGTGTACAATTAAAGACCTTTTGCAGTGTTTCCTGTCACTCAGCTCTTGCTTCTTTATTGAACTATCTCATCCACATATTCCATTCTCAGTTCACCTACAATTTTCATTAATTAAAGGGATTAAATAGATTGGGCCATAGAATTTACTGCTCTTTGTAATTGTGGTAATCCTAACTCTAGATTTTAGTGTATTTGTGTTTTGAAAAGTGCAATGACAGTGTCAGCAGTTAACAGTCTCAATGCTTCTTGTGGCTTGAAATACTAGAAGAACGTTAGTCAATGTGGTCATTTTTCTCTTCCCACACCTAGTGATGCATCAAGCAGACTTTCACCTAATCCCATAGTGAATTTTTACCTGGAACAGGTCATTAGATTGTTGCCAGAAACTTATAGCTTGAGGGGTACCACTCCATACCAAGCATGGCTGACAAGGACACTCTCAGAGTCACAATCAGAGGTTTACAGCATGCCACTAGAGCATTGGAAAGATCTTGCATGTTTATGCTAAACTGTTGGCCACATTCTGAACACAAGTTCCTTGGCCCTGGGGTGGGAGCTGAACTCAGAGCTTCTGGCTCAGAGGTAAGGAGGTTATCCACTGCACCAGAGGACTTCACCTCGGCCCATTGTCAAGGCTAAATCCAGTAATAGTGCTGAATGATCATAGGAGGGACTGCAGAGTGGGCCAAATGTTAAACTGAGGCTCCAGCTACCTTTTCATGCAGAAGAAACGCTTACCAGAGTCCACTCACCACTCTTCTATTGATCTTGAGTATGGAATCACATTTGGTAACAGTCATTGGCAAACTTGATAACTGACATATCTCTTGCCTTTTTTTCCCCAGCCTACCTCATTGCATCACTCATCAGCTGTTGGAAAACTTTGTGCTGCATCTTTAGCCCATGAACTCATTCACCCATGAGTTCAGGTGAAGTTTCTACACGGTGTGACTCATTGTTGCCTGCAAGAGAAAGTCAATCAGTTCACCAGAAAACAAAGTTCTGAAATATGTGGAAGAATAAAAGCCCAGTCAGTAAAAATCTATTCAATGTTTGAGTCATTAATAAGCAGAGAAATAAACTGATTGAAACAGCTGCTGATTACTTCAGTTAATGGGCAGAGATCTGGGAGGGCAGGGTGGTGGACACACATGGGGATGTAGGGGGAAAATAGGGAGAATGAAGGAATAATGAATAAGGCTGGGGATCAAATGCAGGTTGGAGCATGCTGAGGGTGGGGTGGGGGGGGGGGAGCATTTCGTGGTCAGGAGGTGCTATGAATGCTCTCCAATTCTGTTTCTTTTTCTTGTTGAACTCCATCCTCTGGCTAAATGTGGATGATTTCAATAAAAATAAATTTTACAATTTGCAGTCCCACAGAATTTTTTCATTTATAGGACATGGGCGTCACTGGCTGACCAACTTTTATTGCTGTCCTCGTTGCCCTTGAGCAGGTGGTGGTGGTGGTGAGCTGCTTTCTTGAAATGCTGCAGTCCAACCTATTATGGGTTATCTGTCAGGGCAGAAATTTTGACCCAGTGATCACAAAGGAACAACAATATTCCAACTCAGGATGGGGAGTGACTTGTAGGGGAACTTGCAGGTGGTGGTATTCCCATGTTAGCGAAGTGCTGAGGTATTTTTCACGGTAGGTGAATTGTGGGTCTGAATATTCAGAGGAACCTGCATTTGCTGCAAATGATGGGATATTATGAAATTAGATGGATGTTCTGTGTACAGTTACTAAATGGGTGATATATGCTGCTGTGTGAGATGATGAGCAAATGCATCAAGCTTTTTATTATATCCCTTGTGTCTTGAAGGTAACTGGTCTCAGCAGAGAGCAGGATCACAACTCTGGCAGCCAGTGGCAATCTCAGCAACTGCTGCAGCCTCACATCATTGCGGGCAAACATCTGCCCCTCATCCAACTCCCCTCTCCCCACAGACACCCAGAGCTCCACCCACAGCCTCAAGCCCCCCCACACAGCCACACCATTCCACACTTGTACGTGGGGGTGTGCAAGTGTGTCTTCACATGCACCAGCCTACATCCACCCATGCAAAAAGACATGCCTACCCACCCACCCACCCACCCACTCCCCATTACAAGCCAATTCACAGACACATACACAGACCCAAATACCACATACAAACCCCTACTCATCTGACCAAACATAGGAATCTGTTAGTAATGGGGGTTTCCCCATTGGCACAAGAATTGATGCTGCCTCCTCCCGCTAAGTGTTAAGTGCCCATTGGCATTTAAGTAGGTAGTATCAGGCCTTCCCCATGATTTAGGAATCCAATCGCTGAAATCCTACCTCAAAAGCTGCCCAGCTAATCTAACCCTGGAGTTCTCCATTACCCTTCTGTACCACCTAGAGCAGTGGTTGCTGCTTAAATACCAGCAACTCAGCATGAAGCCCTTAATGGGCATTAATTGCCCATACAAGCACCTCAATGAGGGTTTAGTTAGGAGAGCCATTTACAAGGTTTTGTGCACCAGACCTATTCGGATGCAACTAGGAAGATGGTAGGGTCCGTACCCCAAATCATCCTGCCCAATTCAATGCCTTCAAACTCAATGCTAGGGAATGATTGGGGGAGGCGGGGGGTGAGGGGGATTGAATTCTGCCCACAGAATCTGATTTCCCCCTCCCCTTTCTGGTAGTGCATTCCAGAATTTAACCATCTGTGCAAAGTTCATATTTCCTTTCTAGTTTTGTCAATTATTTAAAATCGATGATCTATGACCATTTGCCAGGGTAAGCAGTTTATTCTTATTTCTCTATCATAATTTTGAATATTTCTATTATGTCTACTCTTAATTATCTCTGCTATATGAAGGACAATCTCTCCACATAATTAAAAATCTCTTGTCCTTGCTATAGGTATAGTTGTTCCGTTATTCTCAGACATCTTTCCTAAAGTGTGATGCTCAGAAATTAGATGCAATGCTCCAGTTGATATTTGAGAGTGGCTTGTTTGTATATTTAATGCCTTGTCTTACCGAGCCATGTATCCCATGCACTTCCTTAATTGAGTATTGCTGAAAAAAAGAGACAAGTCAAAGCTTTTTCTGATTAGGACATTTTTGTAAGAGTACCAGTACAAGGAGAATACAATGATTTATACTGTACAAGAAAATCCACAACTGCATATAATAATTTCCTTACATGTCTTAAATAGGTTTCATCCTGCAGTCAAATTCACATAGAAATGAACTCCCCTTCCTTAAAGTGCTCATTGAGAAAGCTGCCAGGGGGTTCTCCACCATGGTCTACTGCAAGCTTACCTTCACTGGTCAATTTACAAATTGGGATTCATACAGTTCCATGCACTATAAGATCATCTTTTTGGCAACTTTGTAAATAGGGGTTATTTGCTCACCCAGGCTTGATGCCGAAATAGGGCACAAAGGCATTCTGCAGAATAATGGCTATCCTGATCTGATCATTTTATGCTATATAATCTCAAACTCATGAACGGGTGCAAGACTTTGTCCCTAGCAGGTTGTCGCAATCAAACCAAGAAGACATTCTACCTATCACACAAAGAGCAATATGTACTTGAATTTCAGTAAGTGTGATGACAGGTATAAAAGCCATATGTTCCAAAGACAGTTCCAAAAAGGATCATAACAAACAGCATGTCCCAGCAGCTGTGCACAGTAGGCAAGGTAATAGATTGTATCTAACCAGCCCATATTTGCAAGATCCAAAACAGTGTCCAAATAGATGTTGTCCATTTGCAGAAACACATTTACTAAATCATCCTGTGTGCTAAGAATTATGCTGATAGCCAAGTAAGATGGTCAATCTGGCACACAACGTGGTTCATTTGCATGTACTGGAAGCAACATATAGTATGTAATGCACAGGGCCCTGTTCTCTGCAGACAAAGAACATGCATGGGGAGGTGGTGGTGTAATGGTATTGGTCACTGGACTAGTAAACTAGAGTCAGATGGTAGAATTTAAGTTCAATGAAACATCTGAATTAAAAAGTGACCATGATACCATTATCAATTGCCATAAGAACCCACTGGTTCACTCAAGTCCTTTAAAGAAAGAAACCTGCTGTCCTTACCTGGTTTGGCCTACATGTGACTCACAGCAATGTGGTTGATTCTTAAATTCTCTCATATGGCCTAGCAAAACAAGGTTCAAGAGCAAATAGGGATGGGCAAAAAATGTTGACCTAACCAGCAATGTCCACATCCTGTAAATGAATTAAAAACACAATTGGCCTGTTTCATCTAAACAAAGTGATAGTCATTCTCTGATCAAGGCTTTAGCTCAAGCTGTATGGTTTAAATCTGTCAGTCACCATCAACTGGTGTATTCTCCATGGCCTCCACTTTACCAACCAATCAAGATTCTCTTCTCATACAGTACAAATTGTTTTCCTCTCATATCTTGCTGAGTACGAGACAAAAAAACTTCAACATCTCTTTTTTTCAGTGCTTACTCAAGTTCTATAGAATCACAGTGCAGAAGAGTTCCTTTGGCCCATCAAATCTACACCAAACAAACAATCTTTTCCTTAATGAATAAGGCAAGGAATGGTCCAAGAAAGGAAGCAAGAGGCAACAGGGCCTCTCAGCCAAAATCCAGGGGCATTAGTTATGTTAGCAGGCTGGTGAAGATTTTCAAGAGCGTTTTCCTAAGCTGAAGTAGTTTCAACTAAGTATGGAGAAAAGAAATGCTGTTAACATTTGTAGCTGGGCTAGTTAGTTAACCTACTTAATATAACTACAAATTATCATTCAATAAAGACATTACCTACTTAAATAATTAAATAAGACTTAAAAGATATGACAGAACAAGTTGTGCATTTGATTCTCAGAATGCAGGAATTTGTGAATGATGACAAAAATAGGAACAGTAAGAAGTCTCACAACATCAGGCTAAAGTCCAAAAGGTTTATTTGGTAGCACAACCCACAAGCTTTCAGAGTGCTGCTCCTTCATCAGGCAAGTGGAAGTTCTGTTCACAGGCAGGTCACATAAAGACAAACTCAAATTTACAAAATAATGGTTGGAATGTGAGTTTTTACAGGTAAACAAGTCCTAAAAGTACAGACAATGAGAGTGGAAAGGAGGTTAAGCACAGGTTAAAAGAGGTGTGTCCTCCAGCCAGGACAGTGAGTGAGATTTTGCAAGCCCAGGCAAGTCATGGGGATTCCAGATGGTGTGACCTGCCATCAGACTCACCATGGGCTACTCTCTGGAATTGGTTGCATTCTTGGACACATGCATCTCCATCAAGGGCAGTCACCTCAGCACTTCACTGTACCGCAAGTCCACAGATAACCTCATGATGCTCTGCTTCCCCAGCTTCCGCCCTTGTATACCCTATGTACAAGCTCTCTGCATACACAGGATCTGCTCAGATGAGGAGGATTGCAACAGACACCTCCAGATGCTGAAAGATGCCGTCATCAGAACAGGATATGGCGCTCGACTCATCAATCGACAGTTCCGACATGACACAGTGAAAAACTGCACTGACTTCCTCAGAAGACAAACATGGGACATGGCAGACAGAATACTCTTCGTTCTCCAAAATTTCTCCAGAGCGGAGAAGCAATGACATCTTCTCCGGAGCCTTCAACGTCATCGAAGATGAGCATCTCCTCAAGGCCATCCTCACACCCTGACTTCTTGCCTTCAAATAACCGCACAACCTCAAACAGATCATTGTCAGCAGCAAACTACCTAGTCTTCAGGAGAACAGTGACCACGACACCACACAACCCTGCCACAGCAACCTCTGCAAGACGTGCCGGATCATTGACACAGATGCAATCATCTCATGAGATCATCATCCACCAGGTACACGGTACATACACTTGCAATTCGGCCAACATTGTCTACCTGATACGCTGCAGGAAACGATGTCCCGAGGCATGGTACATTGGGGAGACCATGCAAACGCTACGACAACGGATTGAACACTGCTCCATAATCACCAGGCGAGAGAGTGTTCTCTTCCTATTGGGAAACATTTCAGCATTCACAGACATTTGGCCTCTGATCTTTCGGTAAATGTTCTCCAAGGTGGCCTTCACGACACACGACAATGCAGAATCACTGAGCAGAAACTGATAGCCAAGTTCTGCATGCATGAAAACAGCCTCAACTGGGGTCTTGGGTTTGTGTCACACTCTCTGTAACTCCCACGACTTGCCTGGGCTTGCAAAATTTCACTAACTGTCCTGGCCGGAGACAATACACATCTCCTTACCCTGTGCTTAACCATCTCTCCACTCACACTGTCAGTACTTTTAGGATTTGATTACCTGTAAAGACTTGCATCCAACCATGATTTTGTAAATTGAGTTTGTGTCTTTACATGCCCTGTTTGTGAACAGAACTCCCACTCACCCAGTGGATCTCTGAAAGCTTGTGGTTTATGCTACCAAATAAACCTGTTGGACTTTAACCTGGTGTTGAGAGACTTCTTATTGTGCTTACCCCAGTCCAGTGCCGGCATTTCCACATCATGACAAAGATAGAAGCGGGGCAAAGCTCTGAAGCAATATCAGGAATTAGGCTCCAACTTAAAAAAAAAAGACCTGAAGGGTAATAATTTCTGGATTATTGCCTGAGCTGTGTTAAATTGATATAAGCGCAGACTGATAAGGAGGATAAATACATGGCTAAAGGATAGACATGGGGAAAGAAGAGTTCTTTTCATGGGACATTGGTATCAGTTCTGGGATAGAAAGGAACTGTACCAATGGGACGGAACATGTCCTAGTGGAAAGAATAAGTAGGGAAGTGGCAAAAGCTTCAATAAAGATGGGAAAAGATTCAAAAAGATGATACCAGAAATGTGTGGGTACGCAAATAAGGAAAAGATGAGCAACTTAGATCTCAATTATCATGAAAAGAGGCCGAGAAGTGACCAGATAAGACACCAACAAAATAATGAAATATTTGTAAAATAAAAGTACATTTCCTCTGGTGGGGAAGAGCATAATTAGAGGCCACTGATATAAGATAACAACCAAGAAATCCAATAGAGAATTCAGAAGAAACTTCTTTACCCAAAGTGGTGAGAATGTAGAGTTCACTACCACAAGGATGTTTGAAGCCAATAGTATATCTACATTTAAGGGAAAGCTTGATGAGCATATGAGAGAGAAGGGAATAGAGTGTCACAATGATAGATTTAGAAATAAGATAGGAGGAGATTTGAGAGAGACACAAATGCTAGCATGGGCCAAGTAGCCTGTTTCTGTGTCTTATATTCTTTGTAGTTTTATGTAATCCTAATGTTCATTGTCAGAGCCTTGCTCCACAAGTGTCATAATTGAACAAAATTCAAACGATTAAGTCATTGTAAAGTCTTCCTTAATTTCAAAAGATTTTCTGACTTTATGTTTAGAAGGAACTATGACAGAAATATGGCATTTTTACATAAAATATATAGAAGCTTTACTCAGCATCTAACCCCTGCTGTGCCTGCCCTGGAGAATTTGATGGGACAAGTAGAAAGAACTTTATTCTGTCTCTAACCTGTACTTTACCTGCCATGGAAGAGATTGATAGAGAGCGTAGAGGGAGCTTTATTCTGCCTAACCCATGCTGTACCTTCTCTAGGAACATTTGATACGACAGAGTAGCTCTCTGCTCTCTCATTGCAATTGGTTCTAGTCTTTCCTGCTGATTTTACAATTTCATTGAATGCTGCCTCCTACTGGTCCCTCTTATCATCTTCATTCCAATAGCTCAGTAAAAGAAGGTTTATAAGAATCAATAATATGTCATTCCATTATCTGAGTATAACATTTAATCCTTTATTGTGCCTTCTTGACCTGGTGTCCTATAATATATTTGAACATTCAGTTTCTTCCTCTTGACTTATCCATAATACTCTAGCCAATCTGATGCAAGTCTTGATTCATTCTGGTATGTAACAGACAAGATGTTTTTGGAGCAACAAGTGAAGCTTGTATGCCTCAGACCAGAGAGCCTGGCCCCTTTAAATATGATTATTCTCACTGATGATAAAATCATGTTGGGGATGGACTAGAGGGGCTCCTCATTGTTCAGTGGCAGTGTGGTGCTGCATGTGTTTCCCTGGAGACTGGATACCATCCTCAGGAATGCTTTCATGTGATTGCACCCGCAAGGACTGAGGGAGTTCTCTGCGCACAATCTATCTCTGTATGGGGGGATGGGGTGGATATCAAAGCAGGAGCTCAGAATGAGTGAGAAATAAAACATGGTTTATTGCAGTTAACAGAACCTAATTAACAACTCTTGGGACATGGATGCCGAGAATACTCAGCCTCAAACCCCAGCTTCTGAAACACACAGTCAAATCTCTTACCGTGATATAATGTTTGTGCACTGCAGAAATAAAAAAGCAAATCACTAAACTTAAATGATTCAACAGTACCCCTCAGCAAGATTCAAAACTGGTGCGTTAACCTACTCCTGTTAAACTGCATGGGAGGCTTGAAGGATTCTTCTTGCAGGTAATAGGGAGCCATTTACTGACTGGATTTTCTGATGAAGATTGGTAAACCTTTTAAATCACTTATAGCAGCCTCATGCTGAGAATTACACTTTGGTGGTCTACAACTTTATTTAAAGGTGAATGCCTTTTTGGCAAGAATTGATGCATCTCTGCACTAAGAACATAAGAACATAAGAAATAGGAGGAGTAGGCCATCTAGCCCTTCGAGCCTGCCCCGCCATTCAATAAGATCATGGCTGATCTGTCGTGGCTCAGTTCCACTTTCCCGCCCTCTCCCCATAACCCTTAATCCCTCTCTTATCAAAAACCCATCAACCCGCGTCTTAAAAATATTTAGCGTACTTTATAGCCAAGTGGGAAATGCTGTAATGCCAAATGGTATGGGTACAAAAAAAAATGGAGGTGGTGCTGGATTTACCGCAAAAATAATGAAGAGTAGGTGTGGTCATGTGCTGTAGCTTTGAACTTTTGGAAACAGGAGTTTGTGGTTCAGGATCCCAAGCGTTACCTTCGGTTTCCTCTCCCACTCTTCCTGACTCTAAATTTTACATCCCCCACCACACATGTACTTACCTTTCCCTCCTCCACTTCCCAGACTTGGTCTCAGCCTCCTGGTGCAGTTCTTCTTCAGTCCACTGCAGGGATTGAAGAGCTTCCTAGCCAATCTCATGGCCAGCAGCTCTCCAAGACTTCAAGTCAGATGCCAAAGTCCAGTCTACTGCTAATCAATAATCATTAGAATAATTTGGTTGCAGGGCAACCAGACAGACTCTTTGGATGGCAGGAAGCAAACCCCTACTATCCAAAAAATTGTGGCATTGGGCACTGCCAGGTGCTCAGAAAGCCCAAGACCACATTCTCAAATCTCAAAAGCTCTCTGATTCCAGCACCTCCTCCCACTCTTTAGTTTTTAACCTGTGCTGTTGGGGAGGCTTTAATCTAACCTGACCAAGAAGAGGGAAAATAAAAAGTAGGAATGGAATGCAGAAAATCCCTTGTGTACTATAGGCCACCAAACGCTAATTTACCATTTATATAGATGACCTGGAGGAGGGAACCGAGTGCAGGGTGTCGAAATTTGCTGATGACACCAAGATTGGGGGTACGGCAAATTGTGCGGAGGGTGTGGAGAGTCTGCAGAAGGATCTAGATAGGCTGGGCGAATGGGCCAGGAAATGGCAAATGGAATTTAATGTTGGCAAGTGTGAGGTGGTCCACTTTGGTAGGAAGAATGGTAGGAAGGACTATTACTTACATGGCGAAAAACTGCAGCAGGCGACGGTGCAGAGGGACCTCGGGGTCCTTGTGCATGAGTCGCAAAAACCCAGCTTGCAGGTGCAGCAGGTGGTCAGGAAGGCGAATGGGATGCTGGCCTTCATAGCGAGGGGGATTGAATATAAAAGTAGGGAGGTCTTGCTGCAGCTGTATAGGGCATTGGTGAGGCCGCAGCTGGAGTACTGTGTGCAGTTTTGGGCGCCGCACCTGCGCAAGGATATTTTGGCCCTGGAGGGAGTGCAGAGGAGGTTTACTAGGCTGATACCGGAGTTGAGGGGATTGAGCTATGAGGAGAGGCTGAATAAACTAGGCTTGTACTCGTTAGAGTTTAGAAGAATGAGGGGAGATCTCATTGAGACGTATAAGATGATGAATGGGATGGATAGGATAGAGGTGGAGAGACTCTTCCCGCTCAAAAAAGACAGTAGGACTAGGGGGCACAGCCTCAAGATAAAGGGGAGGCGGTTTAGAACGGAGTTGAGGAGGAACTTCTTCACTCAAAGGGTGGTGAATCTCTGGAATTCTCTGCCCGTTGAAGTGGTGGAGGCTGCCTCGCTAAATATTTTTAAGAAGCGGGTTGATGGGTTCTTGATAAGAGAGGGGATTAAGGATTATGGGGAGAGGGCGGGAAAGTGGAACTGAGCCACAACAGATCAGCCATGATCTTATTGAATGACGGGGCAGGCTCGAAGGGCTAGATGGCCTACTCCTGCTCCTATTTCTTATGTTCTTATGTTCTTAATTGGGGAGATAGAAAATGAAATATGTAGATAAAACTCTGAGAAGGGCAAAAACAATAGAACAGTAATAATAGGAGATTTCAACTATCCTAATATTAGCTGGGTTAGCATTAGGTGAAAAGCACAGAGGGAGCATAATTCTTAAAATGCATTCAGGAGAATTGTTTTAGCTAGAATGTAGCAAGTCCAATAAAAGAGGAAAAGTTTAGAGAATGAAGCTGGGCAGAAGGAATACCAGTTGGGAGCACTTTGGAAGTGATCATAGTTCAATTAGATTTAGGGCAGTTATGAAAAAGGATGAAGATGGATTGAGAATAAAAGTTTTCAATTGGGAAAAAGGGGCATCTTTGCTAAGCTGAAATTTAGCTAAAAAGGATGGGAGAGTGAGAGAAATGTGAAACATTGAATGGAAATCAACATAGATTCTCAGTGTCAAATTCGCATGAAAACTGAAATAAATCACACTGGTTTTTTCAGCGTTTCCGAAATGATTCTCCTTCACTGTGCACTGCTGAGGCCACTAGTGATTATTAAAAACCAGGGGGTGGGAGAGACTGGCAGCATAGCACTGAGCAGGCCACTGCACATGTGCTGATCATACTGGGGATTGGCGTATGCGTAGTCGTCCTGCATTGTTGGCTTCCTGATTGCTGTCCTCCTCCCCCGATCTCTATCACTCATCCCAACTGCAGAGTGGCAGCGGGACTCCCCAGCCCCATCCCCATAAAGCCCTGTCCCCTTGGCAATGCCCTATGCTTGATGGGCAGTGACAAGGTGCCCCCTGGGCATTGGCACTTTGCCCTTGGATAGTACCAGGGGCCCAGGCTGGCATTGCCAAGGTGCTAATGCCAGGAGGCACCACCCTTGTCCCTCACTTCAGTGTCAGGCCACTAGCTCCCCAAGAGTGGGGCTCTAAGGATATTTAAAATATATGGAAATTCTTATTTCCATAATTTATACATCTCCCCACCGATTTCTGGCCTGGATGTGATGCCGCATAAATCTGGCACTGGGAGACCTAACAGGCTGGGACCGCTGGAATCTCCCGGCCTGTTGCGCTAAAAAAAGTTAGTTCAGTGGGATGGGAGAATTGCCCCCAATATCTTTCAAAGTGATAAATCACCAGGCTCAGATGGAATATACGCTAGGTTGTTAAATGAAGCAAGAAATAACACAGACTTTGACCATTTTCCAATCCTGGATACTAGTGTGGTGGAGGACTTGAAGTATAGATCATATTATAACATTTAAAAAGGACAAAAGGAATAGACCAAGTAATTATAGGTCAGTCGGCCTAACCCACAGTGGTGGAAAATTATTAGAAAAAGTTCTGGGGGACAGGATAAATCTTCATTTAGAAAGACATAGGTCAGAATCTTACCATTCATGCTGGCAGGTTTCTCCCATCTCACTGCAGTAAAAGGAGATTTGACTGGCTGCCAAATTCTCCTACCTTGCTGCAATGGAGTGTGGCGTGAATAGTAGGTAAGAATGCGATTAATCAAAATTGATAAATTAATGAAAGACTGTCTGACTAACATGATCACTTCTTTGATGTAGCAAGATGGGTTGATGAGGGTAGTGCATTTGGTGTAGTCTACATCAACTTTAGTAAGAATTTTGATAAGATTCCACATGAAAGACTAGTCACAAAAGTCAACACCCCAAGTATCCAAGGCAAAGTGGCAATTTGATTCAAAATTGATTTAGCAGGAAGCAAAGGGTCAATGGGTGTTCTTGTGATTGGAAGGCAGTTTCCAGAGAGCTCAGCACTAGATCCCTTGATTTATGCATTATATATATATATATGAGGAAGTTTTCAGATGACACAAAAATTGGCCATGTTCTTGCTAATGAAAAGGCAGAAAGAGATTAGTGAACTAGTCAGGTGGATGGGACAAAAAACAAAGGCAAATGGAATTTGGTTTCGATAACTTAGAGATAATGCATTTGGCGAGGGCTAACAAAGCAACTGTAGAATACTGAACTATAGGAGGAATAAAAGGACTTGAGTGCATGTCAACAAATCTCTGAAGGTGTTTGGGGTCAGACAGAAAGAGGATATGTCCCCTTTACTTCATGCTCTGCCTCTTTTCTTTCAGCCCCTATCCAACCCTTGTTGCTCCTGTGACGCTTCGCCCTTCTATTGTGGCTTACTGTCTTCTTGTCTCGTGGGCCTTTTCTTTCTGGATTATTCATGTAAGTTTTATCTTGTGCGGGATGGTGTTGGCTGGGACCTCTAGAAGAGGAGGGTAGTAGGTGCATGGGTTCTGCTATAATTTCGGTGGTTGTTGAGGTATTGTGTATTAGGGGGAAGGGACTGTTGGGTTGGAGACTTTTGTTAGGATGGATGTCAAGGTAGTTGGCGTGTGTGTGTTGGTGAGTTGTTTTGGGTTACCTAGCTGAGGAGGTTGTGTGTATCTCTGGATTTGGGGGGGGGGGGGTTTCCTGATAGGGATGTTGATGGGTAGGTAGTGGGTTGCAGGATGATTTGTCTTCTTGTGTCTTGGCTCTTTTGCCTCCTGTGCATGCATCTGTTGGGGTGGGATGGTACCCTACATGTGTGTCTCATATATGTTGGGTGTTTCATGTTGGGGATGGGGGTTTTTAAGATTAAACTGTGTATTTTGGAGTCCATGCTGAGGGGAGAACAAAAAAGGGTGGTTTGAGGTTTACATTTTTAGTCAGGATCTCATTTGCTACTCGAGTTTCCCTTTGCTCAGGATCCCTTATATTACTTTAGGGGTTAGTGATTGCCTTTCCTAGAGTGTTTTCTTTTACTACTCATGGTGAGTCCCCTGCGGCCAAGGTTCCTTCCATTGTTCAAGGTGGTTCAGGAGGTCGAAATTTACAGTTTTAAGGAAGGGCCTTTTGTTAGTTGTGACAAGTGGTCTTGTGTCAAGGGTTCTCCCATTGTTACAGGGGATTGAATACTTGAAGATTTGCCTTTACCTGGATTTGCCTATTAATTGTAGTCAGTCTGCATGTGGCCAGAGTGTCCTCCATTTTCAGATTGCTTGAGAAATTACAGATCTATATTTATGTTTGAGGTTTCTCTTTTTCAGACTGGATTCATTTGGCGCTCCTAATAGGTTCCCATGTGTCCTGGATTACCGCAGTAAGAAGTCTCACAACACCAGGTTAAAGTCCAACAAGTTTATTTGTAGCAAACGCCACTAATTTTTGGAACTGGCTGTTCCTTAAGCTAGTGGTGTTTGCTACAAATAAACCTATTGGACTTTAACCTGGTGTTGCGAGATTTCCTGCTGTGTTTACCCCAGTCGAACACCAGCATCTTCACATCCCGGATTACCCTCATTGTTTGATGTGAAACTGTTAAGAAATGTGGACGGTGCCCAGGATACCATCAGAAAATCCTTATTTGTGTAGAAGCAGAAGGTTCACTCACCCCAGGGCTGCTGAAGATCGAGTCCAGGTCCTGCTGAGGTTCATTTAGCTCCCATTTGTCCTACATTCAGGGTTGGCTGTGAATAGTGTCTGGCCATTCTTGTCTTTCCTTGCCAGTAGAGTCCCAAATGAAGTTTAAGACCGGTTTCGCTGCTTTCTAGCTCTTCATCAAGGGAAATAAGAATTGATTTCACTATCTTGTGCTTTGTGTCCTTTCCATGGTCCTTGTGGATCTGGTTTTCTTGAGCAGCCTTGGGGTGAGTAAGTGAGTGAGTGTTCTGCATCCTACTCCTGTTCTTTGTTACCTGTGTGAGTAAAGGGAATTCTACTTCCCTACCTGTTCTATATATGGGCTTAAATCCCACACTTTCTTGTCCTTGAATGGCAGGGAACTGTTGCAGTTCATTGGCTTGTAGATTTGAGACTCATCTCTTCCCATCTCAGTGACCAGGAGATGCTCTGGCCTCTTCCATTGGGTTTCAGATTTGGTTTTTTGGTTTGGCCTTTGAATCTCTGTTGTGTCCCCTTGTCCTGTGTGTGGCCTTAAGTTCCTGGGTCAGTTCCTTGTCTTCTATTCCGGTGTTTGTGAGGGAGGGATACTTTTTTTTTTACCCGTGATATTTTGTGCTGGTAGTGGACTATTGGGCCCTTTTGGGGGTTGTTGACTGTGTTTGATGATGGATAAGTCTCACACCTTTGTGTTTGTTGTGGGGACAGGGAAAGAGAAGTGGCATCCTGGTTTTTCTTATTGATTTCCCCTCTTGGGGGAGGACGGAGAAAATTAGTGAGCCACTGGTGTGGTTGCTAGGGGCAAGAGAGTTGCTAATTTGGTTACCACAATAGTGTGTCTATAGTGGTGCTGTCGGGATGGATGGGTGAGTCCCTCATTTGCGCTCACAGGTTTCTGAATTTGAAGGTACCATCTAATCCCCTGGTGGATTCAGCACTGCTGGGAAGGTAAACAGGATCTCAAGCCTTCCCATTTTTCACCATTATACTTAGGAATGCCTTTAAGATCTCTTAATATTCCCTGTTATAGAATCCATGTAGGAAATGGCGTTAACACATCTTAGTAGTAAATGTTGTTGGAGCAAATGCGATGGACCGTAGGGTTTCTCCCGAATGTATATTCCCATGTTTCTATGGCTCTAGTGGTTAAGTGGGGGTAGCGTAGTTGGCCTCCTTTTTTGTCCAACTCCCATTCCTCCTGTGTGCGGTTGGGAAGCCCGGTATTACTTTAATTCATCCAAGGGGATGAGGAGGTTGTTTTGGTTATTATGCGTAGGATTCCAGGAGGTCCTGGCGAGGGGCCTTTGATAATGGTGTTGATCTTGGGTAGAAGTTGGAGGCATTTTATTCAAGGTGGGGGTGGCACAGCAATTGAGGGAGTGGTTTGTCCATCTGGGTTGCTTATATTGGGTTTTGTGGGGGGGGGGGGGGAAGACTTCTTTTGTCTGCAGAAATTGGGGAAGAGATCAGGTGGTCAAGAAGCCATACTTGCCGTTATTAGACAAGACATGAAATATACGAATAAAGAGGATATGTTGAAGCTGTATAAATCACCAATAAAAGCAGAACTGGAGTATTGCATGAAGTTCTGGCCAGCATAAGTGGAAAGTCCTCTTTCTCTTGGTTGTCAGGTCAATAGCCAAAATATATATATTCCCTGGTTAAGAGGTTTTCACCATAGGGTGATGGGGATCTGAAACTCATTGTTTGAAAGGATGTGGTAGAGGCAGAAACTTTCATAACATTTAAAAAGTACCTGGACAAGCACAAAGTGTCACGAACTAAGATAAGGTTTAAGGACCAAGTGCTGGAAAGTGGGGTAAGCCTAGATGGCCTGCATGATTTTCTCCAATGTTGTATATTCTTATAATTAACTAAGTCTAATATTCTCACCTGCCAAGGTGGAAGCAAACTCATCTCTGGTTTATAAGAACATAAGAAATAGGAGCAGGAGTAGGCCATCTAGCCCTTTGAGCCTGCCCCGCCATTCAATAAGATCATGGCTGATCTGTCGTGGCTCAGTTCCACATTCCCGCCCTCTCCCCATAACCCTTAATCCCCTTGCTTATCAAAAACCCATCAACCCGTGTCTTAAAAATATTTAGCGAGGCAGCCTCCACCACCTCAACGGGCAGAGAATTCCAGAGATTCACCACCCTTTGAGTGAAGAAGTTCCTCCTCAACTCCGTTCTAAACCGCCCCCCCCCCTTTATCTTGAGGCTGTGCCCCCTAGTCCTACTGTCCTTTCCGAGCGGGAAGAGTCTCTCCACCTCTATCCTATCCATCCCATTCATCATCTTATACGTCTCTATGAGATCTCCCCTCATTCTTCTAAACTCTAACGAGTACAAGCCTAGTTTATTCAGCCTCTCCTCATAGCTCAACCCCCTCAACTCCGGCATCAGCCTAGTAAACCTCCTCTGCACTCCCTCCAAGGCCAAAATATCCTTGCGTAAGTGCGGCGACCTAAACTGCACACAGTACTCCAGCTGCGGCCTCACCAATGCCCTATACAGCCGCAGCAAGACCTCCCTACTTTTATATTCAATCCCCCTCGCTATGAAGACCAGCATCCCATTCGCCTTCCTGACCACCTGCTGCACCTGCAGGCTGGGTTTTTGCGACTCATGCACAAGGACCCCGAGGTCCCTCTGCACCGTTGCCTGCTGCAGCTTTTCGCCATGTAAGTAATAGTCCTTCCTACCATTATTCCTACCAAAGTGGACCACCTCGCACTTACCAACATTAAAATCCATTTGCCAGTTCCTGGCCCATTCGCCCAGCCTATCTAGATCCTTCTGCAGACTCTCCACACCCTCCGCACAATTTGCCGTTCCACCAATCTTGGTGTCATCAGCAAATTTCGACACCATACACTTGGTTCCCTCCTCCAGATCATCTATATAAATGGTAAATAGCTGAGGCCCCAGCACCAACCCCTGGGGCACTCCACTAGTCACCAACCGCCAATCCAAATAGCACCCATTGACCCCCACTCTCTACCTCCTATTTGACAACCAATCCTCTATCCACGCTAACACCCTACCCCCAACTCCATGCCCCCTTACCTTCTGCAATAACCTCTTGTGAGGTACCTTGTCAAACGCCTTCTGAAAATCAAGAAAGACCACATCCACCGGCTCTCCTCTATCCACCGCCCTAGACACATCCTCATTAGAGCTCCAATAAATTCGTCAGACATGACTTCCCCTTAACGAAACCGTGCTGTGTCTGCTCTATCAAGCAATTCCCCTCTAGATGCCTCGCTATTTCCTCCTTGATGACGGATTCTAACATTTTACCTACAACAGACGTTAAACTAACCGGCCTATAATTCCCTGCCTTTTGCCTGGCACCCTTCTTAAACAACGGCATAACATTAGCCGCTTTCCAATCTTCCGGCACTTCCCCGGAATCCAGCGACGTTTGGAAAATAACCACCAAGGCATCCACTATCACCTCCGCTATTTCTTTCAGAACCCTCGGATGCATTCCATCCGGTCCTGGGGACTTGTCCACAATCAGTCCCTCCAGTCTGTCGAGCATCGCCTCCCTAGTAACAATAATGTCATTGAGACCCTCCAGTCCTACCACCTTTTCATCGCTAACACCCGGCAAATTATTCACGTCTTCCTCCATGAAGACCGAAACAAAAAAGTTATTCAAGACCTCAGCCATTTCCCCATCCCCTACCACTAAGTCCCCCCTCTCATCCTCTAAGGGTCCAACGTTCACCCTAGCCAGCCTCTTTCTTTTTATATATTTATAAAAACTCTTGCTATCCTTTTTTATATTAAGTGCCAGCCCAGCTTCATTGTTTCTCCTACCCTTCTTTATCAACTTCTTTGTCAATCTTTGTTGACATTTAAGCCTCTCCCAATCCTCTCGCCCACTACTCTTAGCTACTCTAAATGCCTCCGCTTTTAATTTAACACTTTCCTTCACCTCCTTCGTTATCCATGGCTTATTACCTCTCCTCCTACGGTCCTTTTTAACCATCGGAATAAATTTCTGCTGAGCACCAAGAAAGATCTCCTTAAAGATCCTCCACTGCTCCTCAGCAGACCTACCTTCCAACGCGGTCCCCCAGTCAACATTTGTCAATTCTTCTCTCATCCTACCGTACTCCCCTCTGTTCAAACAAAGGATGCGTGTCTGGGAACCCACTTTCTCCTCCTCCATCTGCAACAGAAACTCCACCATACAATGATCACTCTCCCCAAGAGGATCCTTCACCACAAGGTCCCTAATTCTACCCGCCTCATTGCATAACACCAGATCCAAGATAGCTCGCTCCCTCGTCGGCTCCAACACACACTGTTCAAGGAAACTATCCCGGCAACATTCCAAGAACTCCTCCTCGAGCCCACCGCGTCCAACATGGGTCGACCAATCAATATGTAGATTGAAATCTCCCATAATTATGGCCGTTCCATTCCTGCACGCTGCACTTACTTGCGCATTAACAGCCCGCCCCACCTCCAGATCATTATTCGGTGGCCTATAGACGACACCCACCAGCGTCTTCCTCCCTTTGCTGTTCCTAATCTCCACCCACAACGATTCCACGTTCTGCTTTTTGGTTCCTAAATCATCCCTTGCTACCACCCTGATGCTATCCTTAATCATCAGAGCTACGCGCCCCCCCCCACTTTTCCTCCTGCCTATCCTTCCTAAACACTTGATACCCCTGGACATTCAGCTCCCAGTCCCTGTCACCTTGCAGCCACGTCTCTGTAATGGCCACCAGATCATATCCATCTGTGTTGATCTGCGCCACCAGCTCATCCACTTTATTCCGAATGCTTCGTGCATTCAGATAAAGTGCCTTCATCCCAGCCTTCACCTGGATCCTATTTGCCAGAACGCCACCAACCATACTCACGCCCCCTACTCCCTTTATTATTGGGACATCCTCGGCCTCTTCCCTTACCTGTACCCTCTCCTTAACTTTAGACCCCGTAATGTCACCTACCCTCGCACCCTCCCCCCCCTAATTAAAGCCCTGTCTACAGTCCTATTTACATGATTCGCCAGGACTCTGGTCCCAGCACGGTTCAGACCAACCCCATCCCGTCCGAACAGGTCCCACCTACCCCAATACTGATGCCAATGCCCCATAAATTCAAACCCATTCCTCCCACACCAATCCCTGAGCAAAAACCAAAACATAGCTCTGTTATCATTTGCATTGGGCTGGATGTTATGTGCACCTTATTCCCTGTCAGGCTGGCTAAAAAGTCAAAGTGGGGGAGCCCAGCAGAATGGCAGCTGTTTCATTGTCATTACGTATTTGAGACTGGTGGTCACAACCAGTACTGCAGTGGTGCTAGGAGGAGTGTTATGACGACTCCAGCCCAACAGGTGAGCCAAGTGTTTCCGTGGGTGCCAAGCTGGCAGGCCCAGGCAAAAGGTGGGTGGGGAAAGGCCAGGAAGCAGAGGGATGGATCTTGGTAACATCAAGTTACTTGTCTCAAAAAACTAAAATCTGTCAACACGATTCCTCCTTCATAAAACCATATTGACTTTAACCATTATACCATGACTTTCCAAGGGCATTGTCAAGAGTCAGAGGTTTACAGGATGGAAACAGGCCCATGGTGCCCCTTTTAAAACCCCCAAGCTAATCCCAATTGCCCGCATTTAGCCCATATCCCTCTATATCCATTGTATCCATGCAACTATCTAAATGCTTTTTAAAACATAAAATTGTACCCGGCTCTACTACTACCTCTGGCAGCTTGTTCCAGACACTCACCAACCTCTGAAAAAATTGCCCCTGTGGACACTTTTGTATCTCTCCCCTCTCACCTTAAACCTATGCCCTCTAGTTTTAGACTCCCCTACCTTTGGGAAAAGATTGACTATCTGGATAGGCTGAGCGAGTGGGCGAGGACCTGGCAGATGGAGTACAATGTTAGCAAGTGTGAGGTTATCCACTTTGGCAGGAATAATAGTAGGAGGGATTACTATTTAAAGGGTGAAAAGCTGCAGCATGCTACGGTGCAGAGGGACCTGGGGGTCCTTGTGCATGAGTCGCAAAAACCCAGTCTGCAGGTGCAGCAGGTGATCAAGAAGGCAAATGGGATGCTGGCCTTTATAGTGAGGGGGATAGAATATAAAAGCAGGGAGGTCTTGCTGCAACTGTACAGGGCACTGGTAAGGCCGCAGCTGGAGTACTGTGTGCAGTTTTGGTCGCCGCACTTGCGCAAGGATATTTTGGCCTTGGAGGGAGTGCAGAGGAGGTTCACTAGGCTGATACCGGAGATGAGGGGGTTAGACTATGAAGAGAGACGAAATAGACTGGGTCTGTGCTCGTTGGAGTTTAGAAGGATGAGAGGGGATCTTATAGAGACGTACAAGATAATGAAAGGGATGGATAGGGTAGAGGTAGAGAGATTCTTCCTGCTCAGAAAGGACAGCAGGACTAGAGGGCACAGCCTCAAGATAAGGGCAGGACAGTTTAGAACAGAGTTGAGGAGGAACTTCTTCACTCAAAGGGTGGTGAATCTCTGGAATTCTCTGCCCGTTGAAGTGGTGGAGGCTACCTCGCTAAATATATTTAAGTCATGGGTAGATAGGTTTTTGACAGACAAGGGAATTAAGGGTTATGGTGAGAAAGTGGGAAAGTGGAACTGAGCCACTTCAGATCAGCCATGATCTTATTGAATGGCGGGGAAGGCTCGAAGGGCTAGATGGCCTACTCCTGCTCCTATTTCTTACGTTATGTTCCTTGTCTATGCCCCTCTTTTTTTGTATATATAGATCTCTATAAGGTCACCCTTCAGCCACCCATACTCCAGAGAAAAAAGTCCCAGTCTATTCAGCCTCTCTTTACAACTCAATCCATCAAGTCCAGGTAGCATCCTAGTAAATCTTTTCTGCACTTTCTATAATAGGGTGACCAGAATTGCACACAGTATTCCAAGTGTGGCCTCATCAATGTTTTGTACAACTTTAACAAGGTGTCCCAACTCCTGTAAACAACGTTCTGACTGATGAAACCAAGCATGCCGAATGCCTTCTTCACCACTCTGCCCACTCGTGACTCCACTTTGAAGGAGCAATGAACATGTACCCCTAGATCTCTTTGTTCTGTAACTCTCCCCAACACCCTACCATTAATTGAGTAAGTCCTGCCCTGGTTCAATCTACCAAAATGCATCACCTCACATTTGTCTAAATTAAATTCCATCTGCCATTCATCAGCCCACTGGCCCAATTGATCAAGATCCCATTGCAATTGGAGATAACTTTCTTCACTGTCCACTATACCAATCTTAGTGTAATCTGCAAACTTACTAACTATGCCCCCTATATTCTCATCCAACTCATTAATATAAATGACAAATAACAATGGGCCCAGCACTGATCCCTGAGACACACCACTGGTCACAGGCCTCCAGTTTGAAAAACAATTCTCTACAACCACCTCTGGCTTCTGTCAAGAAGCCAATTTTGTATCCATTTAGATACCTTACCCTGGATCCTGTGAGATTTAACTTTATGCAACAACCTACCATGCAGACTTTAATGGATTCCAGCTTTTACCCCCCGCCCCCCAAGGCTGATGTCAGCCTAACAGGCCTCTAGTTCCCTGTTTCGTCTGTTGCTGTCACCAACCCCCCCTTACCCCCACCCCCATACTTTGAATACCATTGTTATATTTTCTAGCTTCCAAACTGCTGGGACCATTTTAAATTCTAGGAGTTTGGGGAAATAATACCCAGCAGAACCATTAATTCTAGAGGATCTCTTCTGGATTCCTAATATATATGCCATCATGCCCTGTGGATTTCTCAGAACCTTATGTTATTTATTAAATTCTTTACTCTCTTTAGTCCCTAGGTTACCCCAAATAATTTTGGTCTTCCAGCTGGTGGTATTCCTACATCTCTGCTGTTGTTGCCCTTCTAGACAGTCATGGGTTTGGAAGGTGCTGGTTCAGGACACTTGGTGAATTCTCCAATACAACCTCCTTACTAATAACATTTGTAAACAGTACTGTAGTTCTTTAAAGACAATCCATTATCTGTGCATCATCATACTTTTTAATGCATTTTCACAATCCAGCTCAGCTAATTTGTCCCCCTCACACCTTCTTAATTCCCCTTTGTTCAAATTTAACATTCTGACTTTCAACTGAACTACTTTTTTAATCATAGCATGGTCATTCCTCCCAAAAGATTGTTTTACAACACAGTTAATTAATTCTCTTGACATAATATTAGATCTAAAATAGCCAAGTCAGTTCTTTAACATACTGCTACCCTTGCACACACCAGAACTTGTCCTCCACAACATTAGTACTCAGTAGTCTATATACAAATTGAATTCACCCATGATTATTGTTTTGCCCATACTACGTGCCTCTCTAACCGTCTGATTAATACCATGCCCACACTACCACTACTGTTTAGTGGCCTATAAACGACTCCCACCAATAGTTGCTGCCCCTTGCTGTTTCTTTGTTCCACCCAACAAATTTCACATTTTGTTCTTCTGATCAGAGATCCTCTTATCATTGTGCTGATTTCATTTCTTTCTAGTGCAACACCACATTTTTTTTAAAAAACTATTCTTTCTAAATGTTGAATATCCAATTCCCAGGCTAGATCACACTGTTGGCATGTTTCTGTAACACAGTTAGATCACATCTATTTAGCTCTATTTGTGTCTTAAAATCAACTACTTTGTTGTGAATGTTGCATGCATTCAGGTAGAGTGCCCTTAACTTTGTATTTTTAACCTTGTTCCATATTTTAAAACTAGTTGATGCTTGCCTTTGTTTCACCTTTTTCAATTTGGCTTGATATTTTTCTATTTTCCAGTTTGGGCTACCCCTCAGGTTCCCATTCCCCAACAAGCTGGTTTAAACTCTTCCCCCATTGCCAAATTAAATTGCCATGAGGATATAGTCCTGGTCTTAGCAAGGTGTAACCCTCCATGTTGTACAGGTCCCACCTGCCCCTAAACCAGTCCCAATGCCTTAGGAATATGATACCTGTACTCCAGTCATATGTTCATTCAATCCTCCTATTTCTATGCCCACTAGCATGTGACATTGGAATAATACTGAGTTAATTGCCTTTGAGTTCCTGCTTCTCTGCTTTCAGGACAACATCCCTCTTCCAACCTATGTTATTGGTACCAACGTGGACCACGATCTGCCTGTTCATCCTCCCTCAGAAGGATATGCTGCAGCTACTCCATGACAGTCTTTATCCTGGCACCAGGGACATAACGCACCATCCTGAAGTCACGATTGTAGCTCTTCCACTCTTCCTTCCTTCCTGTGCAGCTGAACTATCCATCAGGTCATGGAACCTATACAGATTAAAAAGGGGAGGAGGTGCTTGCTGTCTTGAGGCAAATCAGAGTAGATAAATCCCCAGGACCGGACAGGGTATTCCCTCGGACCGTGAAGGAGACTAGTGTTAAAATTGCAAGGGCCCTGGCAGATATATTTAAAATGTCAGTGTCCACAGGTGAGGTGTCGGATGATTGGAGGATAGCTCATGTTGTTCCATTCTTTAAAAAAGCCTCAAAGTAATCTGGGAAATTATAGGCTGATAAAGTTTGACGTCAGTAGTAGGTAAATGATTGGAAGGAGTACTAAAAGATAGGATCTACAAATACATGGATGGGCAGGGACTTATTAGGGAGAGTCAACATGGCTTTGTGTGTGGTAGGTCACGTTTAACCAATCTATTGGAGTTTTTCGAGGAGGTTACCAGGAAAGTGGATGAAGGGAAGGCAGTGGATGTTGTCTACATGGACTTCAGTAAGGCCTTTGACAAGGTCCCACATAGGATGTTAGTTAGGAAGATTCAGTTGCTAGGTATACATGGAGAAGTAGTAAATAGGATTAGACATTGGCTCAATGGAAGAAGCCAGAGAGTGGTAATGGAGGATTGCTTCTCTGAGTGGAGGCCTGTGACTAGTGGTGTGCCACAGGGATCAGTACTGAATCCATTGTTGTTTGTCATCTATGTCAATGATCTGGATGATAATGTGGTAAATTGGATCAGCAAATTTGCAGATGATACAAAGATTGGAGGTGTAGTGGACAGTGAGGAAGGTTCTCAAAGCTTGCAGAGGGATTTGGACCAGTAGAAAAATGGGCTAAAAAGTGGCAGATGGAGTTTAATGCAGACAAGTGAGGCATTGCACTTTGGAAGGACAAACCAAGGTAGGACATACAAGGTAAACAGTAGGGCACTGAAGAGTGTAGTAGAATAGAGGGATCTGGGAATACAGACACAATTTCCTAAAAGCGGTGTCACAGGCAGGGTCATAAAGAGTGCTTTTATATATCAAAGTATTGAGTATAAGAGTTGGAATGTTATGGTGAGGTTGTATAAGACATTGGTGAGGCTGAATTTAGAGTATTGTGTGCAGTTTTGGTCACCTAATTACAGGAAGGATATTAATAAGGTTGAAAGAGTGCAGAGAAGGTTTACAAGGATGTTGCTGGGACTTGAGAAACTGAGTTACAGAGTAAGGTTGAATAGGTTAGGACTTTATTCCCTGGAGCGAAGAAGAACGAGGGGAGATTTGATAGAGATGTATAAATTTATGATGGGTATAGATAGAGTGAATGCAAGCAGGCTTTTTCCACTGAGGCTAGGGGAGGAAAAAAACCAAGAGGACATGGGTTAAGGGTGAAGGGGGAAAAGTTTAAAGGGAATATTAGCAGGGTTGGGTTCTTCACACAGAGGTGGGAGTGTGAGATGAGCTGCCAGGTGAAGTGGTAATGTGGGCTCACTTTTATCATTTAAGAAAAACTTGGACAGGAACATGGATGAGAAGGATATGGAGGGATATGGTCCACGTGCAGGTCAGTGGGAGTAGGCAGAAAAATGCTTCAGCACAGCCAAGAAGGGCCAAAAGGCCTGTTTCTGTGCTGTAATGTTCTATGATCTTTTTCTATTCATTTATTGAACATGCTTATCATTTATTGCCCATTCCTAATTGCCTTTGAGCTGAATTGCTGGCTAGGACATTTCAAGGGGTATTTTCAAGGTCAACCACATTATTGTGGATCTGGAGTGACATGTAGGCCAGACCAGTCAAGGACAGATTTCCTTCCCTAAAGGATATTAGCAAACCCAATTGTTATCAATTGTTTCATGGTCATTATTGGATTTTTAATTCTATATTTTTATTGAATTCAAATTCTACCATCTGCCATGGTGGGATTTGAACCACAGGTTCCCAGAGCATTATCCTAGGACTCTGGATTACTGGTCCAGTAATACCATTATGTCACTGCATCTCCCTTTGACACCTGCACTGCCTGCCTGTTTCTCTTCGGTTGCATGGCAGTCATCCATTCCCTCTATGCTTGCATGCTCCTAACCCATGTATGACCACTTCTCTAAATATACTATTCAAGTAGTTCTCTGCCTCATGGATCCACCTAAGTGACTCCAGACAATACCTGAGTTCTGAAACCTGGAGCTCAAGCTTCAGCCAGTGACACTTTTTTTAAACAGTCATGGGTTCATTCAAATGGGCCACATGATGTGTCCACAGCTTTCCACATATTATAGGATTTACATTCCACTTAGTTATAGTAGGTTAGCTCAGCTATGTGTTACAATAAGAACTAACTAGTTACTCACCAGTTTCTTCCCCAAACCAGAGAAAGAACCATTTACTGAGACCGAAAAAGTTAGTAAAAGCAAGAAGCACCTCCCTCACAGCTTTGCACACTTGTGCAGTGATAGCAGCACTCTGCGGAGAGTGATCAGCACTGAGGACTCTGTTTTCATACTTTACAAAAACCCACTGATTCAAGCCTCTGAAAAAAATAGTTGAAACTAGCCACCCAATTAACTAGCTGCAACTGCCCTCAAAGCATGTAATTTTTAGTTGATTGCTAAATTAAATAAAAAGGCTGGACTTTGAGTAGAAAATAACCCTTAAAACTCCCTCACCCACCAGCTCTCTGTTCAGTGTTACAACTGCTAAGTATTTCACACTTATACAAACAGAGTTGACTTACTTTCACTGCCAGTCTTTGGTAGAGAGCTGAAATAGCTAGTTTTAAAATTCTAAATCAGATACTTGCCATTAATTTAAGACACATTTATTGGAGATTTTCAATTTGCACCAAAATAGCACTCTGTGTTTCCTTGCTCCAAGAGTGAACACAATTACACACAAATAGAAAAGAAGTATTTTGAAAATTTCCACCAGGTTTTGTTGCATAGAAGCTTCATGCTAGCAACAAATTACAAATCTCTAGTAGTTATTCTGAGACAAAAGCCTGCAATATTATGAATGGTAATATCAAGGATATAGAAGGAATTTCCGCCCAAATTGGAAAGTAGAAAAATATCAAGCCAAATTGAAAAAGGTGAAACAAAGGCAAGCATCAACTAGTTTTAAAATGTGGAACAATATTAATTGGACTTCTCAGTACGACTACCAAATTGAATAATCGCAATTCAAAGAAAATGGTATTGCAAACACACTTGTCATATTTGCCATGGGAACACTCAGATTATGAGCTATGTTGCCATCTTCCGAATAAGTGACTTTCTAATCACTGCAACCAAAATTGATGCTGGAATTCAAAGGGCAAAATTTTCCCATCCTGCCTGCCATGGGAATCGTAGCAGGTGGGATACGGACCATGCAAAGGTCCACTGACCTTGGGCAGGACTTTCTGGCCCTTGGAGCGAATGCAGCCAGAAAATCCCACCCAAAGACTCAAGGCAATAGGTATATAATCCAGGTGGCAGGTCATTTTCTTTGGAGAAGGCCTGCTGTTTAAGTAACAATCGGGCACTTAAAAGTGGCCAGCAACAAAAGTTCTATATGATTAAAGACCCCAGGGATTGCAAATCCAACACCCCACAAAGCATCATTGGCTAATTAGAGGCCAGCAGCAGTCTACAACATCTTCTCCGGAGTCTTCAACATATCATTGAAGAAGATGAACATCTTGCCAAGGCCATCCCCATACCCCCACTTCTTGCCTTCAGACAACCACGCAACCTCAAACAGGCCATTGTTTGCAGCAAACTACCCAGCCTTCAGGAGAACAGTGACCACAATACCACACAACCCTGCCACAGCAACTTCTGCAAGACATGCCGGATCATCTACATGGATGACATCATCACACGGGAGACTACCATCCACCAGGTACACAGTACATACTCTTGCAACTCGGCCAACGTTGTCTATCTGATACACTGCAAGAAAGGATGTCCCGAAGCATGGTACATTGGGGAGACCATGCAGACGCTACGACAACGGACGAATGAACATCGCTCAACAATCACCAGGCAAGACTGTTCCCTTCCTGTTGGCAAACAGTTCAGTGGTCACGGGCATTCGACCTCTGGTCTTCGGGTAAGCATTCTCCAAGGCGGCCTTCATGACACACGACAGCGCAGAGACTGATAGCCAAGTTCCGCACACGAGGACGGTCTCAACAGGGACCTTGGGTTCATGTCGCACTATCTGTAACCCCCATGACTTGCCTGGATTTGCAAAACCTCACTTACTGTACTGTCTAGAGACAATACACATCTCTTTAACCTGTGATCAGTGCTCCTTCCACTCACATTGTCAGCCACTTTAAGACTTGAATAGCAGGTTAGGTGTAAAGATTCGCATTCTAATCAGTAATCTGTGAACTGTCTGTGCTTTATATGCTCTGTCTGAGGCCAGAACTCTTCATTCACCTGACGAAGAGGTAAACCTTGAAAGCTCGTGAGTTTACTATCAAATAAATCGGTTGGACTTAAACCTGGTGTTGTCAGATTACTTACTGAAATAATTGGTGGCAGGGTAGGAAGACTATCCATGAGCTGTACAGCCCAGATGCAAAACCTCCCCCCACCGCCCCCCCAACATATGCACACAAACTCACAACTCAGGCATTAAACTCTGTCCTCAAGTGTTGAAAAGGGCCATGAAAAGTTGGACAGAGTTTAACCGATGTACAGACAAGAAAATGAAACCATTTCACAACCTGAAATGGGAATCGTGTTCCACCTGCTACAATTCCCATGGCAGGCAGGATGGGAAAATTTTGCCCTTTGAATTCCAGCATCAATTTTGGTTGCAGTGATTGGAGAGTCACTTATTCGGAAGATGGCAACATAGCTCATAATCTGAGTGTTCCCATGGCAAATATGACAAGTGTGTTTATAATACCATTTTCTTTGAATTGCGATTATTCAATTTAGTTGTCATACTGAGAAGTCTAATTAACATTGTTCCATATTTTAAAACTAGTTGATGCTTGCCTTTGTTTCACCTTTTCAATGAAAAGTCACGTGGGAGAAATGCTGGGTTCATGGAGTTTAGTACCTAGGTCTTCAAGAAAATAGGATTCTAGCAGAACTTCTTTTTGGACACAGAAATAGTCGGTATGAATCCATAGAAGGGGGATTCGTTTATTGGCCTGCAGAAGTAATAGTAAGCAAATGCACCATCTGCCAAAACTGTACAAGCTGCCAAAAACTCCTTCATAATCATGGTTGACTTGCCCATTTCAAAGAGTTCATGTAGACTTTTATGAAAAGGAAAACAAAAGATTGCAACTGAAATTGAAGAGGGAGGAATACTTAACATGAAAACTAATTATGAAAAGATAATTAATCAGGAACGAACATTGAAACACAGACTGTTAATCAATTTGAGATTATGAATCACAAAGATACAAAAGTGAATTGAAAAAGAAAATATAGTTAAATGTCTGAAAAATAGAGCCAGGATATTCTGTGAATACTTTACTGAAACCATAAAGTCCAAAACCTGACAGAAGATCAGGAAGGTTTCATAAACCAGATGCTAAATTTGATTTGGAAATGCAGTTTAAAATAAGGCAATTGTAAACAGGCCAAGTTTGCATATTCAAAAAGATTTGTCTTTTACTGTTGAAGTTGTAGTTAATGAAACAGGAGATCATTTACTTAATGTGCAGCGGACCATTTGGAGCACGCAATTTTGTCATCAAACAGATGAACTGGCCATTTTGGTACATCTTTCTTCGAGAGTACCTTTCAATATATAACATCCACTAAGTGATTAAATGTAATTGTTCAATTACTTCAATACACTTTTTTAGATAATAATTATCTAAATGATTTCCTGTTTTATTAACTACAACAGTCCGATCAATAAGTTATGCTTTGATTATAAATTTAAACACAAGTTTGTACTGAACTCCCAACTAGGCTACAGTCCCAACATTCCAGGACATTTTTGGAAGAATATGATCTTTTCTGTTCAGTGTGGGATGGGAGTGGAATTTAATAAATATCAGATAAACAAAGATAGACTTGCATTTATATATCAACTTTCATGATTCAGACATCTCAAAGCAGTTTATAGCCAAATGAAGAAGCAGTTTAAGTACTGCTATTGTTGTAAATGTCAGAAATATAGTAACAAATTTGCAATGAGCAAACTCCCACAAACAGCAAAGATCGAATAATCCGTTCTTGTGATGTTGATTAAGGGATAAATATAGGTCAGGATGTAACTCCTGTTCTTTTGTGGTATAGGCCTTTATACTTCTTTTACATTCATCACAGTTTAACATTTCATCCAAAAGTGTCGCACCTCCAACAGTACAGCACTGAAGTAACAGATGGTCAAATCCTGGAGTGGCACTTTACTTAGACTGGAGTTCTGATTTCTCATTTGAAATGGTTCAAAGAGTTAAATATGGCTGCTACATTTATCACGTCCTTTTTCTAAAAAACGCAAGAGCTGAGAAAATACAGCTGAGAGAATGAGATGTTGAGAACTTGAGGTAAATGGACATTTTTGTTGATAAATTATAGAAGTCAGGGCTCTCACTCAAGAATTATTTTATGGCACAATGTAAAAGCAGGAAATGGCTGACAAGAGTAATGCACAAGAATTTATAAAGGGGGCTAACAAAGCTGAACGAATGAGTTCCAAAGCTCTCAAACACATTCCCCTAACCAGTTAGATAGGTTCAAAACTTCAATGAATATGACTCACTTCCCCAACCCATTTTCCATATCCTGTACGAGTGTTGGTAACTCCAATGTACTATAATCTCTGAACAATCAGAAGATCCCCTGTTCAGGAAAGAATTTTCTTTTGTTTTTTTGAGTACTAAAATAATTGTGCTACTTCTGTACTTGCTGCTAAATAGTGCTCACTCTTTACACACAATCTTCAGAATATTAGCAAGGGCTTTGCAATATGCCCCATGAAGGAGAAAGCCATTTATCCCTTAACTGTTGAAAATATTGGTCTTTGTCTCCCAAGTCACATAAAGCTGTATGCTATCCCAAAGCCAGCCTCCCACTTTCCTCTAAGCAAGAAGGAATACTTACCCATCTTCAATACTGGCAACCTTTCTTTCTACTCCTTCCCAACACTCAGATCTACAGAAAAGCAAAACACTGCAGATGTTGGCATTCTGATACAGAATGCCCATCATATCAGTTCAATAGCAAACAGAATCTCACTGCTTCTTCCTCCATTTCCAGATCCTATTATTGCCTTTACATTCAGTCACCTGCCTGCTCAATTCTGAGCCATTCTATGTACCCCTTAGGTTTGGTCAAAATGCAGTTTAGATTTACCAGAATGATAACTGGACTCCAAGGTTAAGTTAGAATCATATATAGTTACATGAAAGGACAGTGAGGCCATGACGTCCTTGCTGGCTCTCTGCAAGAGAAACTCAGCTAGTCCCTCTCCCTGCTTTTTCTTTAGCCTTGCAAAAGTAGAATCCTCACAGTGCAAAAAGAGGCCATTTGGCCCACTGAGTCCGCATTAACTACAATCCCACCGAGAGCCCTATGCCCACAACCCCAGATATTTACCTTGTCAATTCAGCATATCCAACCAACTTTTGGACTGCACCTGGAGGAAACCCACAGACATAGGGAGCACATGCAAACTCCACACAGTTACCAAAGGCTGGAATTGAACCCAGGTCTCTGGCACTGTGAGGCAGCAGTACTAACCACTGTGCCACCTTAAATTTTTCAGATAATTATTCAATTTCCTTTTGAAAACCACAAGTGAATATGTCTCCACCATGCTTCTAGGCTGTGCATTCCAGATCCTAACCACTAACTGTTCCTCTCATTGCACTGGTCCTTCTACACTGCTTAGAACCTGAGTTGAGAAGGAACATCTTCACCCAAAGGGTTGTGAATCTGTGGAACTCCCTGCCCAGTGAAGCAGTTGAGGCTACCTCATTGAATGTTAAGACAAAGATAAATAGATTTTTGAACAGTAAAGGAATTAAGGGTTATGGTGAGCAAGCAGGCAAGTGGAACTGAGTCAATGAAAAGATGTGTCATGATCTTATTGAATGGCAGAGCAGGCTCGAGGAGCCAGATGGCCTAGTCTGAGTTCTTATCTGTCTCTTCTGGTTCTTGATCTTTCTACCAATGGGAATATTTTCTTCTTACCGACAGTCCAAATCAATTATGATTTTGAACACCTCTATTAAACCTCTTTTCTTCTCCAAGGAGCTTCTATAAATCCAGCCACATAACTGAAGTCCTTAATCCTTGCAACCATTCCTGTAAATCCTTTCTGCGCCTTCTGTTTTCATATCCTTCTTAAAATGCACTACCCAGCACTGGACACAATACTGTTGTTCAAGTTGAACCAGTGTTTTATAGAAGTTCACCATAAGCTTCTTGCTTTTAAACTTGAAGCCTCTTTTCAACTTGCCCTGCCACCTTTAACAAATTACACACATAAAACCAGGAACCCTTGAATGGCTATGTTCAGTCCCTGGTGAAGGAACATGTACATGCTTGAGCAAGTGGGACCTCAGGCGTTGGAATGTACCTTCAGGCCTCAGGAACACCATTTTGATTTTAAGTTTCTTTTGAAAGCTTTGTTTTCTGTTAGTGCCCCTTTTAAAAGGGTTGCCAATTTAATTGGTTTGTTTATTTTGTTTTATTGGTTTCAAAGAGTGCATAACCTCAGGCCCCTTTTCCATGTCTAAGTTCATGCCTGGGTGTCCCTGGAGGGGAGCAAATTCACTGGTACGCCACAGGCCTTCCCTGACTACAGGGATGGAGGTTCACCGTGAGCCCTAGACATCTAATTTATGTTTCCACTGAAGTTATTTTTAGTTTCCCTTTAAGGGCCTGGTCAAAAGTTAGTTTATTAGGGCCTAAAGGTATTATCACTGAACTATTAATCCAGATGCTCTGCAGACCTGGGTTCAAATCCCATTATGGTAGATGGTGACATTTGAATTTAATTAAAAAAATCCAAAATTAAGAATCTACTGCTGACATTGAAACCATTTTTTGAATGTAGAAAAACCCATTTGGTTCACTAATGACCTTCAGGGAAGGAAATCTGCCATCCTTCCTTGGTTTAGCCTT